>NW_027646312.1:0-669000 GCF_951394435.1 Stenella coeruleoalba
TGTAAGTAAATACCACAACTTTTTTATCCATTTTTCACTTTCTGCAATGTTGAACTTGTACTGTGAATGAGGTTCTTGTAAACAGAGCCATTCGAAACTTTGGGGTGGCTGTGTCTTTTTGATTTTAAATTCCCTAAGCTATAGGACCATAAGTGGAAGTGACCTAGGCTCTGTTGCTTTGTTTTTTAGATGTTTCAGGAAACACCATACACTTCTCCCGAGTGGTTGTTGGCAATTTACATCCCGCTCTTCAGCATAACAAGGCTCCCAGTTCTCCATGGCCTATCCTGCCTTTTTGGATTTTACACTTGTTTCAGATGGCCCTTTTGACCGGGGGGAAGTGAGACTTCATTGTAGTGCAGATTTCCTTTGCAAGCTTGCTTGGTTGGCCAAAAAGGGCGTATGCGTTTTTTCCTGAATATATTCAGGAAAAAACGCATACGCCCTTTTTGGCCAAGTGCATCATTGTGGACGTTCTGCCTCTTTTCCTATGCTTTCAATGCAATTCCAGTCTACCTCCTGAAATCGGTTTCCTGCAATTCTGCCCCGCTTTCAAGTCCTCTTGGCAGCCTTACTTCAGTATATTTTGGACGATAGCTGTCATTTATAACTCTGCAGGTTTGTGAATTACAGTGCCCCTGAGCTCCTTTCTTCAACTCGCTTTCTTTTGAGCTGGCCGCAACACCGCAGGATGGCTTCAGGCCCTAATCTGGTTCCGGCACGGCACACTGAGCCTTTGGTTATTTCCTCTTCCTGGTGGGAAATGAGAGTTAAATTTGCCCGTCCAGACACCTCCAGCTAGCCTCTCATTGGTTCTCGCTATTCCTGTTCATCTTCCGCAGAAATTGCAAACTGGGCCAAACAGGAGGTTAAAGGCGCTGACTCTCCAAGTGGGGAGAGTGTTAGTAAAGCGTCTGGAATGTTGCACCCGAGTACCAGGGGAGGAAAACTGAGACATATTTGAACACGTCTCCCATTCACATGGTTGATCATACTTGGGTTCCACATGCATGTTATAGCTGAAGGAAGAATACCTAAAACCTGGGTAGTTGAAACCCGTGGAATGGGTACCATGCAATATGACTTCAAAGCGTCTTCATTTGCTCACCGAACCTCTCCAATCCTATCACTGCTGCGTTTATGCCCCTGTACACATGCTTGATTCTCTTTCGGAGACATAGCAATCCATAGGTTTTAAGATACTTACTAGTCAGGTACATTCTTAGGCGTTTAATATGGGGTGTTGAGTCCATTTCGTTGAGCAAGGAGTAGCTCTTGTCTATTCCATATTTGGCTTAAGGAACTTTATCTGTGCTCATTTCAATCTCTGGTTTTATGCTGCACCCCAACTCACCTTTACCCTTAAGCAAGCAGAAGTTGGTTTTCTAAATTTGAGACCCTGTTCTGTTCTGTAATTCAGTTCCTGTGTAGCCAAGTTTACATTCCATGTATTACTGATATCTTATGATGTTTCTTTTTCTGTGTGACTTATTTCAGTTAGAATCATCATACCTGAATCCACTCATTGTGCTGCTAAGGGCCTGATGACACAGATTTCATTGCTGAGTGATATTGCTTTGTAAGTAAATACCACAACTTCTTTATCCATTTTTCAATTTCTGCGATGTTGAACTTGTACTGTAAACGAGGTTCTTGTAAACAGAGGCGTCCCAAACTTTGGGGTGGCTGTGTCTTTTTGATTTTAATTTCCCTAAGCTATAGGACCATAAGTGGAAGTGCCCTAGGTTCTGTTGCTTTGTTTTTTAGATGTTTCAGGAAACACCATACACTTCTCCTGAGTGTCTGTTGGTAATTTACATCCCGCCCATCAGCATAACAAGGCTCCCAGTTCTCCATGGCCTGTCCTGCCTTTCTGGATTTTACACTTTTTTCAGATGGCCCTTTTGACCGGGGGGAAGTGAGACTTCATTGTAGTGCAGATTTCCTTTGCAAGCTTGCTTGGTTGGCCAAAAAGGGCGTATGCGTTTTTTCCTGAATATATTCAGGAAAAAACGCATACGCCCTTTTTGGCCAAGTGCATCATTGTGGACGTTCTGCCTCTTTTCCTATGCTTTCAATGCAATTCCAGTCTACCTCCTGAAATCGGTTTCCTACAATTCTGCTCCGCTTTCAAGTCCTCTTGGCAGCCTTACTTCAGTCTATTTTTGGACGATAGCTGTCATTTATAACTCTGCAGGTTTTTGAATTACAGTGCCCCTGAGCTCCTTTCTTCAACTCGCTTTCTTTTGAGCTGGCCGCAACACTGCAGGATGGCTTCAGGCCCTAATCTGGTTCCGGTACGGCACGCTGAGCCTTAGGTTATTTCCTCTTCCTGGTGGGAAATGAGAGTTAAATTTGCCCGTCCAGACACCTCCAGCTAGCCTCTCATTGGTTCTCGCTATTCCTGTTCATCTTCCGCAGAAATTGCAAACTGTGCCAAACAGGAGGTTAAAGGCGCTGACTCTCCAAGTGGGGAGAGTGTTAGTAAAGCGTCTGGAATGTTGCACCCGAGTACCAGGCTACGAAAACTGAGACATATTTGAACACGTCTCCCGATCACATGGTTGATCATACTCTGGGTTCCACATGCATGTTTTAGCTGAAGGAAGAATACCTTAAACCTGGAGAGTTGAGACCCGTGGAATGGGTACCATGCAATATGACTTCAAAGGGTCTTCATTTGCTCACCGAACCTCTCCAATCCTATCACTGCTGCGTTTATGCCCCTGTACACATGCTTTATTCTCTTTTGGAGGCATAGCAATCCATAGGTTTTAAGATACTTACTAGTCAGGTACATTCTTAGGCATTTAATATGGGGCTTTGAGTCTATTTCGTTGAGCAAGGAGTAGCTCTTGTCTATTCCATATTTGGCTTAAGGAACTTTATCTGTGCTCATTTCAATCTCTGGTTTTATGCAGCACCCCAACTCACCTTTCCCCTTAAGCAAGCATAAGTTGGTTTTCTAAATTTGAGACCCTGTTCTGTTCTGTAATTCAGTTCCTGTGTAGCCAAGTTTACATTCCGTGTATTAGTGATATCTTATGATGTTTCTTTTTCTGTGTGACTTATTTCAGTTAGAATCATCGTACCTGAATCCACTCATTATGCTGCTACGGGCCTGATGACATAGATTTCATTGCTGAGTGATACTGCATTGTACGTAAGTACCACAAGTTCTTTATCCATTTTTCACTTTCTGCGATGTTGAACTTGTACTGTAAACGAGGTTCTTGTAAACAGAGCCGTTCCAAACTTTGGGGTGGCTGTGTCTTTTTGATTTTAAATTCCCTAAGCTATAGGACCGTAAGTGGAAGTGCCCTAGGCTCTGTTGCTTTGTCTTTTAGATGTTTCAGGAAACACCATACACTTCTCCCGAGTGTTTGTTGGCAGTTTACATCCCGCCCTTCAGCATAACAAGGCTCCCAGTTCTCCATGGCCTGTCCTGCCTTTCTGGATTTTACACTTTTTTCAGATGGCCCTTTTGACCTGGGGGAAGTGAGACTTCATTGTAGTGCAGATTTCCTTTGCAAGCTTGCTTGGTTGGCCAAAAAGGGCATATGCGTTTTTTCCTGAATATATTCAGGAAAAAACGCATACGCCCTTTTTGGCCAAGTGCATCATTGTGGACGTTCTGCCTCTTTTCCTATGCTTTCAATGCAATTCCAGTCTACCTCCTGAAATCGGTTTCCTGCAATTCTGCCCCGCTTTCAAGTCCTCTTGGCAGCCTTACTTCAGTCTCTTTTTGGACGATAGCTGTCATTTATAACTCTGCAGGTTTGTGAATTACAGTGCCCCTGAGCTCCTTTCTTCAACTCGCTTTCTTTTGAGCTGGCCGCAACACCGCAGGATGGCGTCAGGCCCTAATCTGGTTCCGGCACGGCACGCTGAGCCTTTGGTTAATTCCTCTTCCTGGTGGGAAATGAGAGTTAAATTTGCCCGTCCAGACACCTCCAGCTAGCCTCTCATTGGTTCTCGCTATTCCTGTTCATCTTCCGCAGAAATTGCAAACTGGGCCAAACAGGAGGTTAAAGGGACTGACTCTCCAAGTCGGGAGAGTGTTAGTAAAGCGTCTGGAATGTTGCACCCGAGTACCAGGGTACGAAAACTGGGACATATTTGAACACGTCTCCCAATCTCATGGTTGATCATACTCTAGGTTCCACATGCATGTTTTAGCTGAAGGAAGAATACCTAAAACCTGGGTAGTTGAAACCCGTGGAATGGGTACCATGCAATATGACTTCAAAGGGTCTTCATTGGCTCACCGAACCTCTCCAATCCTATCACTGCTGTGTTTATGCCCCTGTACACATGCTTGATTCTCTTTCGGAGACATAGCAATCCATAGGTTTTAAGATACTTACTAGTCAGGTACATTCTTAGGCGTTTAATATGGGGTGTTGAGTCCATTTCGTTGAGCAAGGAGTAGCTCTTGTCTATTACATATTTGGCTTAAGGAACTTTATCTGTGCTCATTTCAATCTCTGGTTTTATGCAGCACCCCAACTCACCTTTACCCTTAATCAAGCATAAGTTGGTTTTCTAAATTTGAGACCCTGTTCTGTTCTGTAATTCAGTTCCTGTGTAGCCAAGTTTCCATTCCATGTATTACTGATATCTTATGATGTTTCTTTTTCTGTGTGACTTATTTCAGTTAGAATCATCATACCTGAATCCACTCATTGTGCTGCTAAGGGCCTGATGACACAGATTTCATTGCTGAGTGATATTGCTTTGTAAGTAAATACCACAACTTTTTTATCCATTTTTCACTTTCTCCGATGTTGAACTTGTACTGTAAACGAGGTTCTTGTAAACAGAGCCGTTCGAAACTTTGGGGTGGCTGTGTCTTTTTGATTTTAAATTCCCTAAGCTATAGGACCATAAGTGGAAGTGCCCTAGGCTCTGTTGCTTTGTTTTTTAGATGTTTCAGGAAACACCATACACTTCTCCGGAGTGTTTGTTGGCAATTTACATCCCGCCCTTCAGCATAACAAGGCTCCCAGTTCTCAATGGCCTGTCCTGCCTTTCTGGATTTTACACTTTTTTCAGATGGCCCTTTTGACCGGGGGGAAGTGAGACTTCATTGTAGTGCAGATTTCATTTGCAAGCTTGCTTGGTTGGCCAAAAAGGGCGTATGCGTTTTTTCCTGAATATATTCAGGAAAAAACGCATATGCCCTTTTTGGCCAAGTGCATCATTGTGGACGTTCTGCCTCTTTTCCTATGCTTTCAATGCAATTCCAGTCTACCTCCTGAAATCGGTTTCCTGCAATTCTGCCCCGCTTTCAAGTCCTCTTGGCAGCCTTACTTCAGTCTATTTTTGGACGATAGCTGTCATTTATAACTCTGCAGGTTTGTGAATTACAGTGCCCCTGCGCTCCTTTCTTCAACTCGCTTTCTTGTGACCTGGCCGCAACACCACAGGATGGCTTCAGGCCCTAATCTGGTTCCGGCACGGCACGCTGAGCCTTTGGTTAATTCCTCTTCCTGGTGGGAAATGAGAGTTAAATTTGCCCATCCAGACACCTCCAGCTAGTCTCTCATTGGTTCTCGCTATTCCTGTTCATCTTCCACAGAAATTGCAAACTGGGCCAAACAGGAGGTTAAAGGGACTGACTCTCCAAGTGGGGAGAGTGTTAGTAAAGCGTCTGGAATGTTGCACCCGAGTACCAGGGTACGAAAACTGAGACATATATGAACACGTCTCCCGATCACATGGTTGATCATACTCTAGGTTCCACATGCATGTTTTAGCTGAAGGAAGAATACCTTAAACCTGGGTAGTTGAAACCCGTGGAATGGGTACCATGCAATATGACTTCAAAGGGTCTTCATTTGCTCACCGAACCTCTCCAATCCTATCACTGCTGCGTTTATGCCCCTGTACACATGCTTGATTCTCTTTTGGAGGCATAGCAATCCATAGGTTTTAAGATACTTACTAGTCAGGTACATTCTTAGGCGTTTAATATGGGGTTTTGAGTCCATTTCGTTGAGCAAGGAGTAGCTCTTGTCTATTCCATATTTGGCTTAAGGAACTTTATCTGTGCTCATTTCAATCTCTGGTTTTATGCAGCACCCCAACTCACCTTTCCCCTTAAGCAAGCATAAGTTGGTTTTCTAAATTTGAGACCCTGTTCTGTTTTGAAATGCAATTCCTGTGTAGCCAAGGTTACATTCCGTGTATTAGTGATATCTTATGATGTTTCTTTTTCTGTGTGACTTATTTCAGTTAGAATCATCGTACCTGAATCCACTCATTATGCTGCTACGGGCCTGATGACATAGATTTCATTGCTGAGTGATACTGCATTGTACGTAAGTACCACAAGTTCTTTATCCATTTTTCACTTTCTGCGATGTTGAACTTGTACTGTAAACGAGGTTCTTGTAAACAGAGCCATTCCAAACTTCGGGGTGGCTGTGTCTTTTTGATTTTAATTTCCCTAAGCTATAGGACCATAAGTGGAAGTGCCCTAGGCTCTGTTGCTTTGTTTTTTAGATGTTTCAGGAAACACCATACACTTCTCCAGAGTGGTTGTTGGCAATTTACATCCCGCCCTTCAGCATAACAAGGCTCCCAGTTCTCCATGGCCTGTCCTGCCTTTCTGCATTTTACACTTTTTTCAGATGGCCCTTTTGACCGGGGGGAAGTGAGACTTCATTGTAGTGCAGATTTCCTTTGCAAGCTTGCTTGGTTGGCCAAAAAGGGCGTATGCGTTTTTTCCTGAATATATTCAGGAAAAAACGCATACGCACTTTTTGGCCAAGTGCATCATTGTGGACGTTCTGCCTCTTTTCCTATGCTTTCAATGCAATTCCAGTCTACCTCCTGAAATCGGTTTCCTGCAATTCTGCCCCGCTTTCAAGTCCTCTTGGCAGCCTTACTTCAGTCTATTTTTGGACGATAGCTGTCATTTATAACTCTGCAGGTTTGTGAATTACAGTGCCCCTGAGCTCCTTTCTTCAACTCGCTTTCTTTTGAGCTGGCCGCAACACCGCATGATGGCTTCAGGCCCTAATCTGGTTCCGGTACGGCACGCTGAGCCCTTGGTTATTTCCTCTTCCTGGTGGGAAATGAGAGTTAAATTTGCCCGTTCAGACACCTCCAGCTAGTCTCTCATTGGTTCTCGCTATTCCTGTTCATCTTCCGCAGAAATTGCAAACTGGGCCAAACAGGAGGTTAAAGGCGCTGACTCTCCAAGTGGGGAGAGTGTTAGGAAAGCGTCTGGAATGTTGCACCCGAGTACCAGGGGAGGAAAACTGAGACATATTTGAACACGTCTCCCGTTCACATGGTTGATCATACTCTGGGTTCCACATGCATGTTTTAGCTGAAGGAAGAATACCTTAAACCTGGAGAGTTGAGACCAGTGTAATGGGTACCATGCAATATGACTTCAAAGGGTCTTCATATGCTCACCGAACCTCTCCAATCCTATCACTGCTGCGTTTATACCCCTGTACACATGCTTGATTCTCTTTCGGAGACATAGCAATCCATAGGTTTTAGGATACTTACTAGTCAGGTACAATCTTAGGCGTTTAATATGGGGTGTTGAGTCCATTTCATTGAGCAAGGAGTAGCTCTTGTCTATTCCATATTTGGCTTAAGGAACTTTATCTGTGCTCATTTCAATCTCTAGTTTTATGCAGCACCCCAACTCACCTTTCCCCTTAAGCAAGCATAAGTTGGTTTTCTAAATTTGAGACCCTGTTCTCTTCTGTAATTCAGTTCCTGTGTAGCCAAGTTTACATTCTGTGTATTACTGATATCTTATGATGTTTCTTTTTCTGTGTGACTTATTTCAGTTAGAATCATCATACCTGAATCCACTCATTGTGCTGCTAAGGGCCTGATGACACAGATTTCATTGTTGAGTGATATTGCTTTGTAAGTAAATACCACAACTTCTTTATCCATTTTTCACTTTCTGCGATGTTGAACTTGTACTGTAAACGAGGTTCTTGTAAACAGAGCCGATCCAAACTTTGGGGTGGCTGTGTCTTTTTGATTTTAATTTCCCTAAGCTATAGGACCATAAGTGGAAGTGCCCGAGGTTCTGTTGCTTTGTTTTTTAGATGTTTCAGGAAACACCATACACTTCTCCCGAGTGGTTGTTGGCAATTTACATCCCGCCCATCAGCATAACAAGGCTCCCAGTTCTCCATGGCCTGTCCTGCCTTTCTGGATTTTACACTTTTTTCAGATGGCCCTTTTGACCGGGGGGAAGTGAGACTTCATTGTAGTGCAGATTTCCTTTGCAAGCTTGCTTGGTTGGCCAAAAAGGGCGTATGCGTTTTTTCCTGAATATATTCAGGAAAAAACGCATACGCCCTTTTTGGCCAAGTGCATCATTGTGGACGTTCTGCCTCTTTTCCTATGCTTTCAATGCAATTCCAGTCTACCTCCTGAAATCGGTTTCCTGCAATTCTGCCCCGCTTTCAAGTCCTCTTGGCAGCCTTACTTCAGTCTATTTTTGGACGATAGCTGTCATTTATAACTCTGCAGGTTTGTGAATTACAGTGCCCCTGAGCTCCTTTCTTCAACTCGCTTTCTTTTGAGCTGCCCACAACACCGCAGGATGGCTTCAGGCCCTAATCTGGTTCCGGTACGGCACGCTGAGCCTTTGGTTATTTCCTCTTCCTGGTGGGAAATGAGAGTTAAATTTGCCCGTCCAGACACCTCCAGCTAGTCTCTCATTGGTTCTCGCTATTCCTGTTCATCTTCCGCAGAAATTGCAAACTGGGCCAAACAGGAGGTTAAAGGGACTGACTCTCCAAGTCGGGAGAGTGTTAGTAAAGCGTCTGGAATGTTGCACCCGAGTACCAGGGGAGGAAAACTGAGACATATTTGAACACGTCTCCCGTTCACATGGTTGATCATACTCTGGGTTCCACATGCATGTTTTAGCTGAAGGAAGAATACCTTAAACCTGGAGAGTTGAGACCCGTGTAATGGGTACCATGCAATATGACTTCAAAGGGTCTTCATTTGCTCACCGAACCTCTCCAATCCTATCACTGCTGCGTTTATGTCCCTGTACACACGCTTGATTCTCTTTTGGAGACATAGCAATCCATAGGTTTTAAGATACTTACTAGTCAGGTACATTCTTAGGCGTTTAATATGGGGTGTTGAGTCCATTTCGTTGAGCAGGAGTAGCTCTTGTCTATTCCATATTTGGCTTAAGGAACTTTATCTGTGCTCATTTCAATCTCTGGTTTTATGCAGCACCCCAACTCACCTTTCCCCTTAAGCAAGCATAAGATGGTTTTCTAAATTTGAGACCCTGTTCTGTTTTGGAATGCAGTTCCTGTGTAGCCAAGTTTACATTCCGTGTATTACTGATATCTTATGATGTTTCTTTTTCAGTGTGACTTATTTCAGTTAGAATCATCATACCTGAATCCACTCATTGTGCTGCTAAGGGCCTGATGACACAGATTTCATTGCTGAGTGATACTGCATTGTACGTAAGTACCAAAAGTTCTTTATCCATTTTTCACTTTCTGTGATATTGAACTTGTACAGTAACCGAGGTTCTTGTAAATGGAGGCGTCCCAAACTTTGGGGTGGCTGTGTCTTTTTGATTTTAATTTCCCTAAGCTATAGGACCATAAGTGGAAGTGCCCTAGGCTCTGTTGCTTTGTTTTTTAGATGTTTCAGGAAACACCATACACTTCTCCTGAGTGTCTGTTGGCAATTTACATCCCGCCCATCAGCATAACAAGGCTCCCAGTTCTCCATGGCCTGTCCTGCCTTTCTGGATTTTACACTTTTTTCAGATGGCCCTTTTGACCGGGGGGAAGTGAGACTTCATTGTAGTGCAGATTTCCTTTGCAAGCTTGCTTGGTTGGCCAAAAAGGGCGTATGCGTTTTTTCCTGAATATATTCAGGAAAAAACGCATACGCCCTTTTTGGCCAAGTGCATCATTGTGGACGTTCTGCCTCTTTTCCTATGCTTTCAATGCAATTCCAGTCTACCTCCTGAAATCGGTTTCCTGCAATTCTGCCCCGCTTTCAAGTCCTCTTGGCAGCCTTACTTCAGTCTATTTTTGGACGATAGCTGTCATTTATAACTCTGCAGGTTTGTGAATTACAGTGCCCCTGAGCTCCTTTCTTCAACTCGCTTTCTTGTGACCTGGCCGCAACACCGCAGGATGGCTTCAGGCCCTAATCTGGTTCCGGCACGGCATGCTGAGCCTTTGGTTAATTCCTCTTCCTGGTGGGAAATGAGAGTTAAATTTGCCCGTCCAGACACCTCCAGCTAGTCTCTCATTGGTTGTCGCTATTCCTGTTCATCTTCCACAGAAATTGCAAACTGGGCCAAACAGGAGGTTAAAGGGACTGACTCTCCAAGTCGGGAGAGTGTTAGTAAAGTGTCTGGAATGTTGCACCTGAGTACCAGGGGAGGAAAACTGAGACATATTTGAACACGTCTCCCGTTCACATGGTTGATCATACTTGGGTTCCACATGCATGTTTTAGCTGAAGGAAGAATACCTTAAACCTGTGTATTTGAAAGCCGTGGAATGGTTACCATGCAATATGACTTCAAAGGGTCTTCATTTGCTCACCGAACCTCTCCAATCCTATCACTGCTGCGTTTATGCCCCTGTACACATGCTTGATTCTCTTTCGGAGACATAGCAATCCCTAGGTTTTAAGATACTTACTAGTCAGGTACATTCTTAGGCGTTTAATATGCGGTGTTGAGTCCATTTCGTTGAGCAAGGAGTAGCTCTTGTCTATTCCATATTTGGCTTAAGGAACTTTATCTGTGCTCATTTCAATCTCTGGTTTTATGCAGCACCCCAACTCACCTTTACCCTTAAGCAAGCATAAGTTGGTTTTCTAAATTTGAGACCCTGTTCTGTTCTGTAACTGAGTTCCTGTGTAGCCAAGTTTACATTCCGTGTATTACTGATATCTTATGATGTTTCTTTTTCTGTGTGACTTATTTCAGTTAGAATCATCATACCTGAATCCACTCATTGTGCTGCTAAGGGCCTGATGACACAGATTTCATTGCTGAGTGATATTGCTTTGTAAGTAAATACCACAACTTTTTTATCCATTTTGCACTTTCTGCGATGTTGAACTTGTACTGTAAACGAGGTTCTTGTAAACAGAGCCGTTCCAAACTTTGGGGTGGCTGTGTCTTTTTGATTTTAAATTCCCTAAGCTATAGGACCATAAGTGGAAGTGCCCTAGGCTCTGTTGCTTTGTTTTTTAGATGTTTCAGGAAACACCATACACTTCTCCCGAGTGGTTGTTGGCAATTTACATCCCGCCCTTCAGCATAACAAGGCTCCCAGTTCTCCATGGCCTGTCCTGCCTTTCTGCATTTTACACTTTTTTCAGATGGCCCTTTTGACCGGGGGAAGTGAGACTTCATTGTAGTGCAGATTTCCTTTGCAAGCTTGCTTGGTTGGCCAAAAAGGGCGTATGCGTTTTTTCCTGAAGGAAAAAACGCATACGCCCTTTTTGGCCAAGTGCATCATTGTGGACGTTCTGCCTCTTTTCCTATGCTTTCAATGCAATTCCAGTCTACCTCCTGAAATCGGTTTCCTGCAATTCTGCCCCGCTTTCAAGTCCTCTTGGCAGCCTTACTTCAGTCTATTTTTGGACGATAGCTGTCATTTATAACTCTGCAGGTTTGTGAATTACAGTGCCCCTGAGCTCCTTTCTTCAACTCGCTTTCTTTTGAGCTGGCCGCAACACCGCATGATGGCTTCAGGCCCTAATCTGGTTCCGGTACGGCACGCTGAGCCTTTGGTTATTTCCTCTTCCTGGTGGGAAATGAGAGTTAAATTTGCCCGTCCAGACACCTCCAGCTAGTCTCTCATTGGTTCTCGCTATTCCTGTTCATCTTCCGCAGAAATTGCAAACTGGGCCAAACAGGAGGTTAAAGGCGCTGACTCTCCAAGTGGGGAGAGTGTTAAGAAAGCGTCTGGAATGTTGCACCCGAGTACCAGGGGAGGAAAACTGAGACATATTTGAACACGTCTCCCGTTCACATGGTTGATCATACTCTGGGTTCCACATGCATGTTTTAGCTGAAGGAAGAATACCTTAAACCTGGAGAGTTGAGACCCGTGTAATGGGTACCATGCAATATGACTTCAAAGGGTCTTCATTTGCTCACCGAACCTCTCCAATCCTATCACTGCTGCGTTTATACCCCTGTACACACGCTTGATTCTCTTTTGGAGACATAGCAATCCATAGGTTTTAAGATACTTACTAGTCAGGTACATTCTTAGGCGTTTAATATGGGGTGTTGAGTCCATTTCATTGAGCAAGGAGTAGCTCTTGTCTATTCCATATTTGGCTTAAGGAACTTTATTTGTACTCATTTCAATCTCTGGTTTTATGCAGCACCCCAACTCACCTTTCCCCTTAAGCAAGCATAAGTTGGTTTTCTAAATTTGAGACCCTGTTCTGTTTTGGAATGCAGTTCCTGTGTAGCCAAGTTTACATTCCGTGTATTACTGATATCTTATGATGTTTCTTTTTCAGTGTGACTTATTTCAGTTAGAATCATCGTACCTGAATCCACTCATTATGCTGCTACGGGCCTGATGACATAGATTTCATTGCTGAGTGATACTGCATTGTACGTAAGTACCAAAAGTTCTTTATCCATTTTTCACTTTCTGTGATATTGAACTTGTACAGTAACCGAGGTTCTTGTAAATGGAGGCGTCCCAAACTTTGGGGTGGCTGTGTCTTTTTGATTTTAATTTCCCTAAGCTATAGGACCATAAGTGGAAGTGCCCTAGGCTCTGTTGCTTTGTTTTTTAGATGTTTCAGGAAACACCATACACTTCTCCCGAGTGGTTGTTGGCAATTTACATCCCGCCCATCAGCATAACAAGGCTCCCAGTTCTCCATGGCCTATCCTGCCTTTCTGGATTTTACACTTTTTTCAGATGGCCCTTTTGACCGGGGGGAAGTGAGACTTCATTGTAGTGCAGATTTCCTTTGCAAGCTTGCTTGGTTGGCCAAAAAGGGCGTATGCGTTTTTTCCTGAATATATTCAGGAAAAAACGCATACGCCCTTTTTGGCCAAGTGCATCATTGTGGACCTTAGGCCTCTTTTCCTATGCTTTCAATGCAATTCCAGTCTACCTCCTGAAATCGGTTTCCTGCAATTCTGCCCCGCTTTCAAGTCCTCTTGGCAGCCTTACTTCAGTCTATTTTTGGACGATAGCTGTCATTTATAACTCTGCAGGTTTGTGAATTACAGTGCTCCTGAGCTCGTTTCTTCAACTCGCTTTCTTGTGACCTGCCGCAACACCGCAGGATGGCTTCAGGCCCTAATCTGGTTCCGGCACGGCACGCTGAGCCTTTGGTTATTTCCTCTTCCTGGTGGGAAATGAGAGTTAAATTTGCCCGTCAAGACACCTCCAGCTAGCCTCTCATTGGTTCTCGCTATTCCTGTTCATCTTCCGCAGAAATTGCAAACTGTGCCAAACAGGAGGTTAAAGGCGCTGACTCTCCAAGTGGGGAGAGTGTTAGTAAAGCGTCTGGAATGTTGCACCCGAGTACCAGGGGAGGAAAACTGAGACATATTTGAACACGTCTCCCGATCACATGGTTTATCATACTCTAGGATCCACATGCATGTTTTAGCTGAAGGAAGAATACCTAAAACCTGGGTAGTTGAAACCCGTGTAATGGGTACCATGCAATATGATTTCAAAGGGTCTTCATTTGCTCACCGAACCTCTCCAATCCTATCACTGCTGCGTTTATGCCCCTGTACACACGCTTGATTCTCTTTTGGAGACATAGCAATCCATAGGTTTTAAGATACTTACTAGTCAGGTACATTCTTAGGCGTTTAATATGGGGTGTTGAGTCCATTTCGTTGAGCAAGGAGTAGCTCTTGTCTATTCCATATTTGGCTTAAGGAACTTTATCTGTGCTCATTTCAATCTCTGGTTTTATGCAGCACCCCAACTCACCTTTCCCCTTAAGCAAGCATAAGTTGGTTTTCTAAATTTGAGACCCTGTTCTGTTTTGGAATGCAGTTCCTGTGTAGCCAAGTTTACATTCCGTGTATTAGTGATATCTTATGATGTTTCTTTTTCTGTGTGACTTATTTCAGTTAGAATCATCGTACCTGAATCCACTCATTATGCTGCTACGGGCCTGATGACATAGATTTCATTGCTGAGTGATACTGCATTGTACGTAAGTACCACAAGTTCTTTATCCATTTTTCACTTTCTGTGATATTGAACTTGTAAGGTAAACGAGGTTCTTGTAAACGGAGGCATCCCAAACTTTGGGGTGGCTGTCTCTTTTTGATTTTAATTTCCCTAAGCTATAGGACCATAAGTGGAAGTGCCCTAGGCTCTGTTGCTTTGTTTTTTAGATGTTTCAGGAAACACCATACACTTCTCCGGAGTGTCTGTTGGCAATTTACATCCCGCCCATCAGCATAACAAGGCTCCCAGTTCTCAATGGCCTGTTGCCTTTCTGGATTTTACACTTTTTTCAGATGGCCCTTTTGACCGGGGGGAAGTGAGACTTCATTGTAGTGCAGATTTCCTTTGCAAGCTTGCTTGGTTGGCCAAAAAGGGCGTATGCGTTTTTTCCTGAATATATTCAGGAAAAAACGCATACGCCCTTTTTGGCCAAGTGCATCATTGTGGACGTTCTGCCTCTTTTCCTATGCTTTCAATGCAATTCCAGTCTACCTCCTGAAATCGGTTTCCTGCAATTCTGCCCCGCTTTCAAGTCCTCTTGGCAGCCTTACTTCAGTCTATTTTTGGACGATAGCTGTCATTTATAACTCTGCAGGTTTGTGAATTACAGTGCCCCTGAGCTCCTTTCTTCAACTCGCTTTCTTGTGACCTGGCCACAACACCGCAGGATGGCTTCAGGCCCTAATCTGGTTCCGCCCCGGCATGCTGAGCCTTTGGTTAATTCCTCTTCCTGGTGGGAAATGAGAGTTAAATTTGCCCGTCCAGACACCTCCAGCTAGCCTCTCATTGGTTCTCGCTATTCCTGTTCATCTTCCGCAGAAATTGCAAACTGGGCCAAACAGGAGGTTAAAGGGACTGACTCTCCAAGTGGGGAGAGTGTTAGTAAAGCGTCTGGAATGTTGCACCCGAGTACCAGGGGAGGAAAACTGACACATATTTGAACACGTCTCCGTTCACATGGTTGATCATACTTGGGTTCCACATGCATGTTTTAGCTGAAGGAAGAATACCTTAAACCTGGAGAGTTAAGACCCGTGTAATGGGTACCATGCAATATGACTTCAAAGGGTCTTCATTTGCTCACGAACCTCTCCAATCCTATCACTGCTGCGTTTATGCCCTTGTACACATGCTTGATTCTCTTTCGGAGACATAGCAATCCATAGGTTTTAAGATACTTACTAGTCAGGTACATTCTTAGGCGTTTAATATGCGGTGTTGAGTCCATTTCGTTGAGCAAGGAGTAGCTCTTGTCTATTCCATATTTGGCTTAAGGAACTTTATCTGTGCTCATTTCAATCTCTGGTTTTATGCAGCACCCCAACTCACCTTTCCCCTTAAGCAAGCATAAGTTGGTTTTCTAAATTTGAGACCCTGTTCTGTTCTGTAATTCAGTTCCTGTGTAGCCAAGTTTACATTCCGTGTATTACTGATATCTTATGATGTTTCTTTTTCTGTGTGACTTATTTCAGTTAGAATCATCATACCTGAATCCACTCATTGTGCTGCTAAGGGCCTGATGACATAGATTTCATTGCTGAGTGATATTGCTTTGTAAGTAAATACCACAACTTCTTTATCCATTTTTCACTTTCTGCGATGTTGAACTTGTACTGTAAACGAGGTTCTTGTAAACAGAGGCGTCCCAAACTTTGGGGTGGCTGTGTCTTTTTGATTTTAATTTCCCTAAGCTATAGGACCATAAGTGGCAGTGCCCTAGGCTCTGTTGCTTTGTTTTTTAGATGTTTCAGGAAACACCATACACTTCTCCTGAATGTCTGTTGGTAATTTACATCCCGCCCATCAGCATAACAAGGCTCCCAGTTGTCCATGGCCTGTCCTGCCTTTCTGGATTTTACACTTTTTTCAGATGGCCCTTTTGACCGGGGGGAAGTGAGACTTCATTGTAGTGCAGATTTCCTTTGCAAGCTTGCTTGGTTGGCCAAAAAGGGCGTATGCGTTTTTTCCTGAATATATTCAGGAAAAAACGCATACGCCCTTTTTGGCCAAGTGCATCATTGTGGACGTTCTGCCTCTTTTCCTATGCTTTCAATGCAATTCCAGTCTACCTCCTGAAATCGGTTTCCTGCAATTCTGCCCCGCTTTCAAGTCCTCTTGGCAGCCTTACTTCAGTCTATTTTTGGACGATAGCTGTCATTTATAACTCTGCAGGTTTGTGAATTACAGTGCCCCTGAGCTCCTTTCTTCAACTCGCTTTCTTGTGACCTGGCCGCAACACCGCAGGATGGCTTCAGGCCCTAATCTGGTTCCGGCACGGCATGCTGAGCCTCTGGTTATTTCCTCTTCTGGTGGGAAATGAGAGTTATATTTGCCCGTCCAGACACCTCCAGCTAGTCTCTCATTGGTTCTCGCTATTCCTGTTCATCTTCCGCAGAAATTGCAAACTGGGCCAAACAGGAGGTTAAAGGCACTGACTCTCCAAGTGGGGAGAGTGTTAGTAAAGCGTCTGGAATGTTGCACCCGAGTACCAGGGGAGGAAAACTGAGACATATTTGAACACGTCTCCCGTTCACATGGTTGATCATACTTGAGTTCCACATGCATGTTTTAGCTGAAGGAAGAATACCTTAAACCTGGAGAGTTGAGACCCGTGTAATGGGTACCATGCAATATGACTTCAAAGGGTCTTCATTTGCTCACCGAACCTCTCCAATCCTATCACTGCTGTGTTTATGCCCCTGTACACATGCTTGATTCTCTTTCGGAGACATAGCAATCCATAGGTTTTAAGATACTTACTAGTCAGGTACATTCTTAGGCGTTTAATATGCGGTGTTGAGTCCATTTCGTTGAGCAAGGAGTAGTTCTTGTCTATTCCATATTTGGCTTAAGGAACTTTATCTGTGCTCATTTCAATCTCTGGTTTTATGCAGCACCCCAACTCTCCTTTCCCCTTAAGCAAGCATAAGTTGGTTTTGTAAATTTGAGACCCTGTTCTGTTCTGTAATTCAGTTCCTGTGTAGCCAAGTTTACATTCCGTGTATTACTGATATCTTATGATGTTTCTTTTTCTGTGTGACTTATTTCAGTTAGAATCATCATACCTGAATCCACTCATTGTGCTGCTAAGGGCCTGATGACATAGATTTCATTGCTGAGTGATATTGCTTTGTAAGTAAATACCACAACTTCTTTATCCATTTTTCACTTTCTGCGATGTTGAACTTGTACTGTAAACGAGGTTCTTGTAAACAGAGGCGTCCCAAACTTTGGGGTGGCTGTGTCTTTTTGATTTTAATTTCCCTAAGCTATAGGACCATAAGTGGCAGTGCCCTAGGCTCTGTTGCTTTGTTTTTTAGATGTTTCAGGAAACACCATACACTTCTCCCGAGTGTCTGTTGGCAATTTACATCCCGCCCATCAGCATAACAAGGCTCCCAGTTCTCCATGGCCTGTCCTGCCTTTCTGGATTTTACACTTTTTTCAGATGGCCCTTTTGACCGGGGGGAAGTGAGACTTCATTGTAGTGCAGATTTCCTTTGCAAGCTTGCTTGGTTGGCCAAAAAGGGCGTATGCGTTTTTTCCTGAATATATTCAGGAAAAAACGCATACGCCCTTTTTGGCCAAGTGCATCATTGTGGACGTTCTGCCTCTTTTCCTATGCTTTCAATGCAATTCCAGTCTACCTCCTGAAATCGGTTTCCTGCAATTCTGCCCCGCTTTCAAGTCCTCTTGGCAGCCTTACTTCAGTCTATTTTTGGATGATAGCTGTCATTTATAACTCTGCATGTTTGTGAATTACAGTGCCCCTGAGCTCCTTTCTTCAACTCGCTTTCTTGTGAGCTGGCCGCAACACCGCAGGATGGCTTCAGGCCCTAATCTGGTTCCGGCCCGGCATGCTGAGCCTTTGGTTAATTCCTCTTCCTGGTGGGAAATGAGAGTTAAATTTGCCCGTCCAGACACCTGCAGCTAGCCTCTCATTGGTTCTCGCTATTCCTGTTCATCTTCCGCAGAAATTGCAAACTGGGCCAAACAGGAGGTTAAAGGGACTGACTCTCCAAGTCGGGAGAGTGTTAGTAAAGCGTCTGGAATGTTGCACCCGAGTACCAGCGTACGAAAACTGAGACATATTTGAACACGTCTCCCGATCACATGGTTGATCATACTCTAGGTTCCACATGCATGTTTTAGCTGAAGGAAGAATACCTTAAACCTGGGTAGTTGAAACCCGTGGAATGGGTACCATGCAATATGACTTCAAAGGGTCTTCATTTGCTCACGAACCTCTCCAATCCTATCACTGCTGCATTTATGCCCCTGTACACATGCTTGATTCTCTTTTGGAGACATAGCAATCCATAGGTTTTACGATACTTACTAGTCAGGTACATTCTTAGGCGTTTAATATGCGGTGTTGAGTCCATTTCGTTGAGCAAGGAGTAGCTCTTGTCTATTCCATATTTGGCTTAAGGAACTTTATCTGTGCTCATTTCAATCTCTGGTTTTATGCAGCACCCCAACTCACCTTTCCCCTTAAGCAAGCATAAGTTGGTTTTCTAAATTTGAGACCCTGTTCTGTTCTGTAATTCAGTTCCTGTGTAGCCAAGTTTACATTCCGTGTATTACTGATATCTTATGATGTTTCTTTTTCTGTGTGACTTATTTCAGTTAGAATCATCATACCTGAATCCACTCATTGTGCTGCTAAGGGCCTGATGACACAGATTTCATTGCTGAGTGACATTGCTTTGTAAGTAAATACCACAACTTCTTTATCCATTTTTCACTTTCTGCGATGTTGAACTTGTACTGTAAACGAGGTTCTTGTAAACAGAGCCGTTCCAAACTTTGGGGTGGCTGTGTCTTTTTGATTTTAAATTCCCTAAGCTATAGGACCATAAGTGGAAGTGCCCTAGGCTCTGTTGCTTTGTTTTTTAGATGTTTCAGGAAACACCATACACTTCTCCCGAGTGGTTGTTGGCAATTTACATCCCGCCCTTCAGCATAACAAGGCTCCCAGTTCTCCATGGCCTGTCCTGCCTTTCTGGATTTTACACTTTTTTCAGATGGCCCTTTTGACCGGGGGGAAGTGAGACTTCATTGTAGTGCAGATTTCCTTTGCAAGCTTGCTTGGTTGGCCAAAAAGGGCGTATGCGTTTTTTCCTGAATATATTCAGGAGAAAACGCATATGCCCTTTTTGGCCAAGTGCATCATTGTGGACGTTCTGCCTCTTTTCCTATGCTTTCAATGCAATTCCAGTCTACCTCCTGAAATCGGTTTCCTGCAATTCTGCCCCGCTTTCAAGTCCTCTTGGCAGCCTTACTTCAGTCTATTTTTGGACGATAGCTGTCATTTATAACTCTGCAGGTTTGTGAATTACAGTGCCCCTGAGCTCCTTTCTTCAACTCGCTTTCTTGTGACCTGGCCGCAACACCGCAGGATGTCTTCAGGCCCTAATCTGGTTCTGGCACGGCACGCTGAGCCTTTGGTTAATTCCTCTTCCTGGTGGGAAATGAGAGTTAAATTTGCCCATCCAGACACCTCCACCTAGTCTCTCATTGGTTCTCGCTATTCCTGTTCATCTTCCACAGAAATTGCAAACTGGGCCAAACAGGAGGTTAAAGGGACTGACTCTCCAAGTGGGGAGAGTGTTAGTAAAGCGTCTGGAATGTTGCACCCGAGTACCAGCCTACGAAAACTGAGACATATTTGAACACGTCTCCCGATCACATGGTTGATCATACTCTAGGTTCCACATGCATGTTTTAGCTGAAGGAAGAATACCTTAAACCTGGGTAGTTGAAACCCGTGGAATGGGTACCATGCAATATGACTTCAAAGGGTCTTCATTTGCTCACGAACCTCTCCAATCCTATCACTGCTGCGTTTATGCCCCTGTACACATGCTTGATTCTCTTTCGGAGACATAGCAATCCATAGGTTTTAAGATACTTACTAGTCAGGAACATTCTTAGGCGTCTAATATGGGGTGTTGAGTCCATTTCGTTGAGCAAGGAGTAGCTCTTGTCTATTCCATATTTGGCTTAAGGAACTTTATCTGTGCTCATTTCAATCTCTGGTTTTATGCAGCACCCCAACTCACCTTTACCCTTAAGCAAGCATAAGTTGGTTTTCTAAATTTGAGACCCTGTTCTGTTCTGTAATTCAGTTCCTGTGTAGCCAAGTTTACATTCCGTGTATTACTGATATCTTATGATGTTTCTTTTTCTGTGTGACTTATTTCAGTTAGAATCATCATACCTGAATCCACTCATTGTGCTGCTAAGGGCCTGATGACACAGATTTCATTGCTGAGTGATATTGCTTTGTAAGTAAATACCACAACTTTTTTATCCATTTTTCACTTTCTGCGATGTTGAACTTGTACTGTAAACGAGGTTCTTGTAAACAGAGCCGTTCCAAACTTTGGGGTGGCTGTGTCTTTTTGATTTTAAATTCCCTAAGCTATAGGACCATAAGTGGAACTGCCCTAGGCTCTGTTGCTTTGTTTTTTAGATGTTTCAGGAAACACCATACACTTCTCCCGAGTGGTTGTTGGCAATTTACATCCCGCCCTTCAGCATAACAAGGCTCCCAGTTCTCCATGGCCTGTCCTGCCTTTCTGGATTTTACACATTTTTCAGATGGCCCTTTTGACCGGGGGGAAGTGAGACTTCATTGTAGTGCAGATTTCCTTTGCAAGCTTGCTTGGTTGGCCAAAAAGGGCGTATGCGTTTTTTCCTGAATATATTCAGGAAAAAACGCATACGCCCTTTTTGGCCAACTGCATCATTGTGGACGTTCTGCCTCTTTTCCTATGCTTGAAATGCAATTCCAGTCTACCTCCTGAAATCAGTTTCCTGCAATTCTGCCCCGCTTTCAAGTCCTCTTGGCAGCCTTACTTCAGTCTATTTTTGGACGATAGCTGTCATTTATAACTCTGCAGGTTTGTGAATTACAGTGCCCCTGAGCTCCTTTCTTCAACTCGCTTTCTTGTGAGCTGGCCGAAACACCGCAGGATGGCTTCAGGCCCTAATCTGGTTCCGGCACGGCACGCTGAGCCTTTGGTTAATTCCTCTTCCTGGTGGGAAATGAGAGTTAAATTTGCCCGTCCAGACACCTCCAGCTAGTCTCTCATTGGTTCTCGCTATTCCTGTTCATCTTCCGCAGAAATTGCAAACTGGGCCAAACAGGAGGTTAAAGGGACTGACTCTCCAAGTGGGGAGAGTGTTAGTAAAGCGTCTGGAATGTTGCACCCGAGTACCAGGGTACGAAAACTGAGACATATTTGAACACGTCTCCCGATCACATGGTTGATCATACTCTAGGTTCCACATGCATGTTTTAGCTGAAGGAAGAATACCTTAAACCTGGGTAGTTGAAACCCGTGGAATGGGTACCATGCAATATGACTTCAAAGGGTCTTCATTTGCTCACCGAACCTCTCCAATCCTATCACTGCTGCGTTTATGCCCCTGTACACACGCTTGATTCTCTTTCGGAGACATAGCAATCCATAGGTTTTAAGATACTTACTAGTCAGGTACATTCTTAGGCGTTTAATATGGGGTGTTGAGTCCATTTCGTTGAGCAAGGAGTAGCTCTTGTCTATTCCATATTTGGCTTAAGGAACTTTATCTGTGCTCATTTCAATCTGGTTTTATGCAGCACCCCAACTCACCTTTACCCTTAAGCAAGCATAAGTTGGTTTTCTAAATTTGAGACCCTGTTCTGTTCTGTAATTCAGTTCCTGTGTAGCCAAGTTTACATTCCGTGTATTACTGATATCTTTTTTTTTTTTTTTTTGCCGTAACTACCTTTATTGGTATCGCTTGTGTATCAGTTCATCAAAACCTTTGTTTCATATTTCTCGCCTTAATCCCCTGAAAGTTCCAGATGGGCAAAAATACTTTTAAATACGCAGCTGGCTTCTGTCTTATGTGCTTAATATTATACATTTGTTGCTTGTTTTGCACATGTCTATGGCTGCACTACTTGGAAGACGAAAGTCACATATAAAAATACAGACTAATCGAAACACAAAAGTCAGCCATTGTCTAGAATGTGGTTTACAATACAGAGCTTGCAGACAACACAGACTATATATATAAGTCATCTGTCTGAAAACAGAAAGTAGTGTCTCATACTGACTCCGGAGAAAGGTGCTGACACACAGGGAAACTCACTGATGATTCTCCTTTATGTTTATTAGATAGATCAATACCAAATTATTTCACATATATTATATTCAATATCTATATATATATATCTTGTAACCAAATTCTGGTTTAAAAGTCACAAACCAACATGTAAATACAAAATGTTAGGAAAGGTTTAACATACATAGGGGAAAACATGTCTTATGCCTCGCAAAGACTTTCTACAATCTAGCATAAAGACAAATGTGGTTGAAAAAAAAGGAAATCCATATACAATTACAGAAAAACATTTAGTCAAGCCACCTAATATAAAATATTTCAGATATCATGTCCAAAAACGTCCACGTGTTGCAGAGGTCTCTACAAATCAATTAGAATGACGTCAACAAGATCTGCAAACCGAAGTCTTAGCAAGTAAACGTGACTCATGCTTTTCTCTCTGAGACAATGAGGCTTGACGTTCAGTTAAAGGCAGGTAAACACGACTATGAAGAAACCCTTCTTTACAACAGCTTAACGGTACCCATTTAGGGCAATACACCCGCTTTCCCAGCTATGTGTGCACGCAGTTTTCTGTGATAAAATGACTCAGTTACTTTAAAAAAGCATAAATGGCAAAACAAAATAACCAGAACTCCGCGAAGCTGGTAAAACCACAAAGACACTGAAATCCAGCAACTCCTGAGAGGCTGAGAGATCAAATGAATCATAAAATCTGGATGACTCTGATTTGGGGTTTAACTTTGGTTAAAACTGAACAGTCTGAAAAGAACCAATGCTTTGGAAGAAGCAGTGTCACTTGTAAACATCCTGCCACCTAACTAAAAGGACGGCCTCTTCTTCTAGACCCACGACTTAATAAGACAGGAAGCTCTCAACACACAGCGCTGGAGAAGATGGATTCCACAAGTCAAACTTGAGTGAAACTGTTCTAATGCAATGTACCAAACACGCGTTTGTTCTTAGGAAAAATTACAAAACTAACAAATATTTTTCTCCAGAATTATAAAAGATAAAATCTATGAATCAGTACTGTTATGTGATTACAGAACAATAGCCAACTGAAAAAAAAAACAAAACACCAACCCACAGGCCGTCTACACCGTCCCCAATCCATTTCCTGCAGCCAGTACTTCCCACCTGCTCTGAGGACTGAGCCTTAGACACCGTTGACTGTATTTAAAGTTGAGTCAACAGTACTCTCTGTCTCTGGGGCAAAAGTAATGCAGCTCATTACTTACACACAACACTTGTTTCATTCTTCAGGACTTTCTTTGACGGGATTACTCAATGTTGGTTACTTTAAAGGTAACAAAAGGTGTCAGAAAAAAATGCCTTGGAATTCTTTTGCAATTCCACAAAGACACCTGGCAATCTGATACGTTCATTCCTCTCCCCATCACAATTTTTGTTTTTTAAAATTACAATTGACAACTCACGTAAGATGTAATTAATTTACTTAAAATAAGAGAGGGCTTTTCAATCAAGTATCCATGTTCCAAATAACTAAAACATTTAGTTAAATCTTTTAAATTAATCTTTTAATAAATCTTTAATTACTCGGTGCCAGTAATTAAGAGGTTGATTCCGTAAAATTCAAACTTGCACATAGGCGTGTCCCACTCAGAAAAGATTTCATACACTTAGCAACTTGTGCTTTTTGTCTCACCTTTTATAAGAAACACAGATTAATTTCAACTTCAGTTTTCCTTTCTGATGCAGACACGTGTACCTTGTGTAAGAAACGGTCTCCAGGCCACCTCCACGTGTAGACCTCAGCATTTCCTGAGAGTGTGAAGTCAACCCCTCCTCCAGGAGACTCTCGCCCTTTTGAGACATTCCCCCTTGCACCTTATGTTTGTCAGACTATGTTTACAGAAATCAGATGACTGGATGAAAACTCTACAGGACAGTCAAGGACAGACGAGAAGACGAGATGCAGAGCGGGAGCCCCTTCCTCCTCCAGTGCACCTGCTGCGGGCAGCCCTCCAGGAAGGCTTGGCCTCCTCCCCTGGACCACAGACTTACTTTTCTCTGTAATAAAGCAGGTAGTACTTCAGGGGATCTGGCAGAGGGAGGCTCAGGACCTTCTCACGCAGGAAGTTCACCGGGGGCTCGGGCTTGGTGTCCGGCGGGGTTGTCACCTCTTCTTCTTGCCGCTCGTCTTCCAGGTCTCCGCAGCTGGTGTCATCAGAGGGGTTGGAGAGCCGACTGGCAAACACCTCTTTGTCCAAAAAGACAATCGTTTCCATTCGGTGGCGGCGAACTCTCCTCCGTTTAAACCTGGGAGTGTTCTTCAGTCCGTTCCCGTTTTTGTTCACAGCTTCCTGGTGGATGACCTTCTTAATGGTGCCCCGGATGGCAATGCGCGCCAGGTCCTGGAGGCTGCGAACCGCCAGGGGTGTGGACAAGTCATGATTCTCCTGACTCCGACTGGCAGGGCTGGACGAGTGGAGCAAAAGACACAGCCAGAATCTTTTTGGTTTCCCAGGCGGAAGGACCCGTCCGAGTTATCTTAGTCAACTTCTCTTCCAGCGGCATGACCAGGACGCCCCCGACTTTGAGGAGGCTCTTCATGTACCCCTCGTGCTGCTTCTGCACGCCTGCCCCGCAGTACACCCGGTCATACTGAGAGCAGCCTGGAGAGATCTCCAGGCAATTGCCGGTGACGAAGGAGGGCTCGCAGAAGTCAAACTTGTCGAAGCTGTCACTCGTCCTGATGAAAAAGTCCAGCTTCTGCTTCGCATACTCTGTCACATCTGAATGGAGTTCCACCCCGTGGTTCACACCAAAAGGACCGAGGATGAGCCCCACCATGGAGCTGAGGTAGCCGGTGCCGCTGCCCAGGTTCAGGAAGGAAAGGCCAGGCTGCAGGTCCAGGGCCTCCATCACCTCCGAATAGATGCACGGAGCAGAGAGGTGGATGTTCCCGTGCTTCCACGCCAGGTCCTTGTACGCGTTCTCCTTAAACTCCTCGAGGTAATAGTCGGCGCGGTCAACAGCTCGGAAGGCCTGCTCCACCAGCTCGGAGCGGATGTACTGCGCCGCCTTCAGATGGTCTATCAGCTCGTCGTTGTCTTCACCAGCACTCACCGCGCCTCCCATCTTCGGGACCGCGCTTACAGAAAGCTGCCGCTGGAGAGACCTCGGGAACCCCCGGAACGCTGGAGGGCGGACCCCCGGGGAGGGGGGAGGGGTGACGGGAGACGCCTGGGACGCGGAGGGGTGTTTATGCTTGGGGGTGGGGAACGAGAGGACAGCGGAAGAGAACAGGAAGACGGGGAGAGGAGAATGCGGCCCTGGGGGAGGGTCCGGGAGCCCGGGACCACGGGAAGGGGAGGGGTGGAGAGGAGGGAGAGAGGGGGAGGGGGCCGAGGGGCCGCGCCGCCCCCATACCCCACTGCAGGCCGGGCCGAGGGCGGCGGCGGCGGCGGCGGCGGCTCAGTACCTCCTGGCTCGGCGGGCCCGCGGAATCGGCCGCTGGGCCGCACCTGCAGCTCTTCTGGCGCCCCTCGCCAGTCCGCCTCCCACTACGCAGCCCCGACCTCCGCCCTACTGATATCTTATGATGTTTCTTTTTCTGTGTGACTTATTTCAGTTAGAATCATCATACCTGAATCCACTCATTGTGCTGCTAAGGGCCTGATGACACAGATTTCATTGCTGAGTGATATTGCTTTGTAAGTAAATACCACAACTTTTTTATCCATTTTGCACTTTCTGCGATGTTGAACTTGTACTGTAAACGAGGTTCTTGTAAACAGAGCCGTTCCAAACTTTGGGGTGGCTGTGTCTTTTTGATTTTAAATTCCCTAAGCTATAGGACCATAAGTGGAAGTGCCCTAGGCTCTGTTGCTTTGTTTTTTAGATGTTTCAGGAAACACCATACACTTCTCCCGAGTGGTTGTTGGCAATTTACATCCCGCCCTTCAGCATAACAAGGCTCCCAGTTCTCCATGGCCTGTCCTGCCTTTCTGGATTTTACACTTTTTTCAGATGGCCCTTTTGACCGGGGGGAAGTGAGACTTCATTGTAGTGCAGATTTCCTTTGCAAGCTTGCTTGGTTGGCCAAAAAGGGCGTATGCGTTTTTTCCTGAATATATTCAGGAAAAAACGCATACGCCCTTTTTGGCCAAGTGCATCATTGTGGACGTTCTGCCTCTTTTCCTATGCTTTCAATGCAATTCCAGTCTACCTCCTGAAATCGGTTTCCTGCAATTCTGCCCCGCTTTCAAGTCCTCTTGGCAGCCTTACTTCAGTCTATTTTTGGACGATTGCTGTCATTTATAACTCTGCAGCTTTGTGAATTACAGTGCCCCTGAGCTCCTTTCTTCAACTCGCTTTCTTGTGAGCTGGCCGCAACACCGCAGGATGGCTTCAGGCCCTAATCTGGTTCCGGCACGGCACACTGAGCCTTTGGTTATTTCCTCTTCCTGGTGGGAAATGAGAGTTATATTTGCCCGTCCAGACACCTCCAGCTAGCCTCTCATTGGTTCTCGCTATTCCTGTTCATCTTCCGCAGAAATTGCAAACTGGGCCAAACAGGAGGTTAAAGGCGCTGACTCTCCAAGTGGGGAGAGTGTTAGTAAAGCGTCTGGAATGTTGCACCCGAGTACCAGGGGAGGAAAACTGAGACATATTTGAACACGTCTCCCATTCACATGGTTGATCATACTTGGGTTCCACATGCATGTTATAGCTGAAGGAAGAATACCTAAAACCTGGGTAGTTGAAACCCGTGGAATGGGTACCATGCAATATGACTTCAAAGCGTCTTCATTTGCTCACCGAACCTCTCCAATCCTATCACTGCTGCGATTATGCCCCTGTACACATGCTTGATTCTCTTTCGGAGACATAGCAATCCATAGGTTTTAAGATACTTACTAGTCAGGTACATTCTTAGGCGTTTAATATGGGGTTTTGAGTCCATTTTGTTGAGCAAGGAGTAGCTCTTGTCTATTCCATATTTGGCTTAAGGAACTTTATCTGTGCTCATTTCAATCTCTGGTTTTATGCTGCACCCCAACTCACCTTTACCCTTAAGCAAGCATAAGTTGGTTTTCTAAATTTGAGACCCTGTTCTGTTCTGTAATTCAGTTCCTGTGTAGCCAAGTTTACATTCCGTGTATTACTGATATCTTATGATGTTTCATTTTCTGTGTGACTTATTTCAGTTAGAATCATCATACCTGAATCCACTCATTGTGCTGGTAAGGGCCTGAAGACACAGATTTCATTGCTGAGTGATATTGCTTTGTAAGTAAATACCACAACTTTTTTATCCATTTTTCACTTTCTGCAATGTTGAACTTGTACTGTGAACGAGGTTCTTGTAAACAGAGCCATTCGAAACTTTGGGGTGGCTGTGTCTTTTTGATTTTAAATTCCCTAAGCTATAGGACCATAAGTGGAAGTGACCTAGGCTCTGTTGCTTTGTTTTTTAGATGTTTCAGGAAACACCATACACTTCTCCCGAGTGGTTGTTGGCAATTTACATCCCGCTCTTCAGCATAACAAGGCTCCCAGTTCTCCATGGCCTATCCTGCCTTTTTGGATTTTACACTTTTTTCAGATGGCCCTTTTGACCGGGGGGAAGTGAGACTTCATTGTAGTGCAGATTTCCTTTGCAAGCTTGCTTGGTTGGCCAAAAAGGGCGTATGCGTTTTTTCCTGAATATATTCAGGAAAAAACGCATACGCCCTTTTTGGCCAAGTGCATCATTGTGGACGTTCTGCCTCTTTTCCTATGCTTTCAATGCAATTCCAGTCTACCTCCTGAAATCGGTTTCCTGCAATTCTGCCCCGCTTTCAAGTCCTCTTGGCAGCCTTACTTCAGTATATTTTGGACGATAGCTGTCATTTATAACTCTGCAGGTTTGTGAATTACAGTGCCCCTGAGCTCCTTTCTTCAACTCGCTTTCTTTTGAGCTGGCCGCAACACCGCAGGATGGCTTCAGGCCCTAATCTGGTTCCGGCACGGCACACTGAGCCTTTGGTTATTTCCTCTTCCTGGTGGGAAATGAGAGTTAAATTTGCCCGTCCAGACACCTCCAGCTAGCCTCTCATTGGTTCTCGCTATTCCTGTTCATCTTCCGCAGAAATTGCAAACTGGGCCAAACAGGAGGTTAAAGGCGCTGACTCTCCAAGTGGGGAGAGTCTTAGTAAAGCGTCTGGAATGTTGCACCCGAGTACCAGGGGAGGAAAACTGAGACATATTTGAACACGTCTCCCATTCACATGGTTGATCATACTTGGGTTCCACATGCATGTTATAGCTGAAGGAAGAATACCTAAAACCTGGGTAGTTGAAACCCGTGGAATGGGTACCATGCAATATGACTTCAAAGCGTCTTCATTTGCTCACCGAACCTCTCCAATCCTATCACTGCTGCGTTTATGCCCCTGTACACATGCTTGATTCTCTTTCGGAGACATAGCAATCCATAGGTTTTAAGATACTTACTAGTCAGGTACATTCTTAGGCGTTTAATATGGGGTGTTGAGTCCATTTCGTTGAGCAAGGAGTAGCTCTTGTCTATTCCATATTTGGCTTAAGGAACTTTATCTGTGCTCATTTCAATCTCTGGTTTTATGCTGCACCCCAACTCACCTTTACCCTTAAGCAAGCAGAAGTTGGTTTTCTAAATTTGAGACCCTGTTCTGTTCTGTAATTCAGTTCCTGTGTAGCCAAGTTTACATTCCATGTATTACTGATATCTTATGATGTTTCTTTTTCTGTGTGACTTATTTCAGTTAGAATCATCATACCTGAATCCACTCATTGTGCTGCTAAGGGCCTGATGACACAGATTTCATTGCTGAGTGATATTGCTTTGTAAGTAAATACCACAACTTCTTTATCCATTTTTCAATTTCTGCGATGTTGAACTTGTACTGTAAACGAGGTTCTTGTAAACAGAGGCGTCCCAAACTTTGGGGTGGCTGTGTCTTTTTGATTTTAATTTCCCTAAGCTATAGGACCATAAGTGGAAGTGCCCTAGGTTCTGTTGCTTTGTTTTTTAGATGTTTCAGGAAACACCATACACTTCTCCTGAGTGTCTGTTGGTAATTTACATCCCGCCCATCAGCATAACAAGGCTCCCAGTTCTCCATGGCCTGTCCTGCCTTTCTGGATTTTACACTTTTTTCAGATGGCCCTTTTGACCGGGGGGAAGTGAGACTTCATTGTAGTGCAGATTTCCTTTGCAAGCTTGCTTGGTTGGCCAAAAAGGGCGTATGCGTTTTTTCCTGAATATATTCAGGGAAAAACGCATACGCCCTTTTTGGCCAAGTGCATCATTGTGGACGTTCTGCCTCTTTTCCTATGCTTTCAATGCAATTCCAGTCTACCTCCTGAAATCGGTTTCCTACAATTCTGCTCCGCTTTCAAGTCCTCTTGGCAGCCTTACTTCAGTATATTTTGGGACGATAGCTGTCATTTATAACTCTGCAGGTTTTTGAATTACAGTGCCCCTGAGCTCCTTTCTTCAACTCGCTTTCTTTTGAGCTGGCCGCAACACCGCAGGATGGCTTCAGGCCCTAATCTGGTTCCGGTACGGCACGCTGAGCCTTTGGTTATTTCCTCTTCCTGGTGGGAAATGAGAGTTAAATTTGCCCGTCCAGACACCTCCAGCTAGCCTCTCATTGGTTCTCGTTATTCCTGTTCATCTTCCGCAGAAATTGCAAACTGTGCCAAACAGGAGGTTAAAGGCGCTGACTCTCCAAGTGGGGAGAGTGTTAGTAAAGCGTCTGGAATGTTGCACCCGAGTACCAGGCTACGAAAACTGAGACATATTTGAACACGTCTCCCGATCGCATGGTTGATCATACTCTGGGTTCCACATGCATGTTTTAGCTGAAGGAAGAATACCTTAAACCTGGAGAGTTGAGACCCGTGGAATGGGTACCATGCAATATGACTTCAAAGGGTCTTCATTTGCTCACCGAACCTCTCCAATCCTATCACTGCTGCGTTTATGCCCCTGTACACATGCTTTATTCTCTTTTGGAGGCATAGCAATCCATAGGTTTTAAGATACTTACTAGTCAGGTACATTCTTAGGCATTTAATATGGGGCTTTGAGTCTATTTCGTTGAGCAAGGAGTAGCTCTTGTCTATTCCATATTTGGCTTAAGGAACTTTATCTGTGCTCATTTCAATCTCTGGTTTTATGCAGCACCCCAACTCACCTTTCCCCTTAAGCAAGCATAAGTTGGTTTCCTAATTTGAGACCCTGTTCTGTTCTGTAATTCAGTTCCTGTGTAGCCAAGTTTACATTCCGTGTATTAGTGATATCTTATGATGTTTCTTTTTCTGTGTGACTTATTTCAGTTAGAATCATCGTACCTGAATCCACTCATTATGCTGCTACGGGCCTGATGACATAGATTTCATTGCTGAGTGATACTGCATTGTACGTAAGTACCACAAGTTCTTTATCCATTTTTCACTTTCTGCGATGTTGAACTTGTACTGTAAACGAGGTTCTTGTAAACAGAGCCGTTCCAAACTTTGGGGTGGCTGTGTCTTTTTGATTTTAAATTCCCTAAGCTATAGGACCGTAAGTGGAAGTGCCCTAGGCTCTGTTGCTTTGTCTTTTAGATGTTTCAGGAAACACCATACACTTCTCCCGAGTGTTTGTTGGCAGTTTACATCCCGCCCTTCAGCATAACAAGGCTCCCAGTTCTCCATGGCCTGTCCTGCCTTTCTGGATTTTACACTTTTTTCAGATGGCCCTTTTGACCTGGGGGAAGTGAGACTTCATTGTAGTGCAGATTTCCTTTGCAAGCTTGCTTGGTTGGCCAAAAAGGGCATATGCGTTTTTTCCTGAATATATTCAGGAAAAAACGCATACGCCCTTTTTGGCCAAGTGCATCATTGTGGACGTTCTGCCTCTTTTCCTATGCTTTCAATGCAATTCCAGTCTACCTCCTGAAATCGGTTTCCTGCAATTCTGCCCCGCTTTCAAGTCCTCTTGGCAGCCTTACTTCAGTCTCTTTTTGGACGATAGCTGTCATTTATAACTCTGCAGGTTTGTGAATTACAGTGCCCCTGAGCTCCTTTCTTCAACTCGCTTTCTTTTGAGCTGGCCGCAACACCGCAGGATGGCGTCAGGCCCTAATCTGGTTCCGGCACGGCACGCTGAGCCTTTGGTTAATTCCTCTTCCTGGTGGGAAATGAGAGTTAAATTTGCCCGTCCAGACACCTCCAGCTAGCCTCTCATTGGTTCTCGCTATTCCTGTTCATCTTCCGCAGAAATTGCAAACTGGGCCAAACAGGAGGTTAAAGGGACTGACTCTCCAAGTCGGGAGAGTGTTAGTAAAGCGTCTGGAATGTTGCACCCGAGTACCAGGGTACGAAAACTGGGACATATTTGAACACGTCTCCCAATCTCATGGTTGATCATACTCTAGGTTCCACATGCATGTTTTAGCTGAAGGAAGAATACCTAAAACCTGGGTAGTTGAAACCCGTGGAATGGGTACCATGCAATATGACTTCAAAGGGTCTTCATTGGCTCACCGAACCTCTCCAATCCTATCACTGCTGTGTTTATGCCCCTGTACACATGCTTGATTCTCTTTCGGAGACATAGCAATCCATAGGTTTTAAGATACTTACTAGTCAGGTACATTCTTAGGCGTTTAATATGGGGTGTTGAGTCCATTTCGTTGAGCAAGGAGTAGCTCTTGTCTATTACATATTTGGCTTAAGGAACTTTATCTGTGCTCATTTCAATCTCTGGTTTTATGCAGCACCCCAACTCACCTTTACCCTTAATCAAGCATAAGTTGGTTTTCTAAATTTGAGACCCTGTTCTGTTCTGTAATTCAGTTCCTGTGTAGCCAAGTTTCCATTCCATGTATTACTGATATCTTATGATGTTTCTTTTTCTGTGTGACTTATTTCAGTTAGAATCATCGTACCTGAATCCACTCATTATGCTGCTACGGGCCTGATGACATAGATTTCATTGCTGAGTGATACTGCATTGTACGTAAGTACCACAAGTTCTTTATCCATTTTTCACTTTCTGCGATGTTGAACTTGTACTGTAAACGAGGTTCTTGTAAACAGAGCCATTCCAAACTTCGGGGTGGCTGTGTCTTTTTGATTTTAATTTCCCTAAGCTATAGGACCATAAGTGGAAGTGCCCTAGGCTCTGTTGCTTTGTTTTTTAGATGTTTCAGGAAACACCATACACTTCTCCCGAGTGGTTGTTGGCAATTTACATCCCGCCCTTCAGCATAACAAGGCTCCCAGTTCTCCATGGCCTGTCCTGCCTTTCTGCATTTTACACTTTTTTCAGATGGCCCTTTTGACCGGGGGGAAGTGAGACTTCATTGTAGTGCAGATTTCCTTTGCAAGCTTGCTTGGTTGGCCAAAAAGGGCGTATGCGTTTTTTCCTGAATATATTCAGGAAAAAACGCATACGCCCTTTTTGGCCAAGTGCATCATTGTGGACGTTCTGCCTCTTTTCCTATGCTTTCAATGCAATTCCAGTCTACCTCCTGAAATCGGTTTCCTGCAATTCTGCCCCGCTTTCAAGTCCTCTTGGCAGCCTTACTTCAGTCTATTTTTGGACGATAGCTGTCATTTATAACTCTGCAGGTTTGTGAATTACAGTGCCCCTGAGCTCCTTTCTTCAACTCGCTTTCTTTTGAGCTGGCCGCAACACCGCATGATGGCTTCAGGCCCTAATCTGGTTCCGGTACGGCACGCTGAGCCCTTGGTTATTTCCTCTTCCTGGTGGGAAATGAGAGTTAAATTTGCCCGTTCAGACACCTCCAGCTAGTCTCTCATTGGTTCTCGCTATTCCTGTTCATCTTCCGCAGAAATTGCAAACTGGGCCAAACAGGAGGTTAAAGGCGCTGACTCTCCAAGTGGGGAGAGTGTTAGGAAAGCGTCTGGAATGTTGCACCCGAGTACCAGGGGAGGAAAACTGAGACATATTTGAACACGTCTCCCGTTCACATGGTTGATCATACTCTGGGTTCCACATGCATGTTTTAGCTGAAGGAAGAATACCTTAAACCTGGAGAGTTGAGACCCATGTAATGGGTACCATGCAATATGACTTCAAAGGGTCTTCATTTGCTCACCGAACCTCTCCAATCCTATCACTGCTGCGTTTATACCCCTGTACACACGCTTGATTCTCTTTTGGAGACATAGCAATCCATAGGTTTTAAGATACTTACTAGTCAGGTACATTCTTAGGCGTTTAATATGGGGTGTTGAGTCCATTTCATTGAGCAAGGAGTAGCTCTTGTCTATTCCATATTTGGCTTAAGGAACTTTATATGTACTCATTTCAATCTCTGGTTTTATGCAGCACCCCAACTCACCTTTCCCCTTAAGCAAGCATAAGTTGGTTTTCTAAATTTGAGACCCTGTTCTCTTTTGGAATGCAGTTCCTGTGTAGCCAAGTTTACATTCCGTGTATTAGTGATATCTTATGATGTTTCTTCTTCTGTGTGACTTATTTCAGTTAGAATCATCGTACCTGAATCCACTCATTATGCTGCTACGGGCCTGATGACATAGATTTCATTGCTGAGTGATACTGCATTGTATGTAAGTACCACAAGTTCTTTATCCATTTTTCACTTTCTGTGATATTGAACTTGTATGGTAAACGAGGTTCTTGTAATCGGAGGCTTCCCAAACATTGGGGTGGCTGTGTCTTTTTGATTTTAATTTCCCTAAGCTATAGGACCATATGTGGAAGTGCCCTAGGCTCTGTTGCTTTGTTTTTTAGATGTTTCAGGAAACACCATACACTTCTCCTGAGTGTCTGTTCGCAATTTACATCCCGCCCATCAGCATAACAAGGCTCCCAGTTCTCAATGGCCTGTTGCCTTTCTGGATTTTACACTTTTTTCAGATGGCCCTTTTGACCGGGGGGAAGTGAGACTTCATTGTAGTGCAGATTTCCATTGCAAGCCTGCTTGGTTGGCCAAAAAGTGCGTATGCGTTTTTTCCTGAATATATTCAGGAAAAAACGCATACGCCCTTTTTGGCCAAGTGCATCATTGTGGACGTTCTGCCTCTTTTCCTATGCTTTCAATGCAATTCCAGTCTACCTCCTGAAATCAGTTTCCTGCAATTCTGCCCCGCTTTCAAGTCCTCTTGGCAGCCTTACTTCAGTCTATTTTTGGACGATAGCTGCCATTTATAACTCTGCAGGTTTGTGAATTACAGTGCCCCTGAGCTCCTTTCTTCAACTCGCTTTCTTGTGACCTGGCCGCAACACCGCAGGATGGCTTCAGGCCCTAATCTGGTTCCGGCCCGGCATGCTGAGCCTTTGGTTAATTCCTCTTCCTGGTGGGAAATGAGAGTTAAATTTGCCCGTCCAGACACCTCCAGCTAGCCTCTCATTGGTTCTCGCTATTCCTGTTCATCTTCCACAGAAATTGCAAACTGGGCCAAACAGGAGGTTAAAGGGCCTGACTCTCCAAGTCGGGAGAGTGTTAGTAAAGCATCTGGAATGTTGCACCCGAGTACCAGGGGAGGAAAACTGAGACATATTTGAATACATCTCCCGTTCACATGGTTGATCATACTCTGGGTTCCACATGCATGTTTTAGCTGAAGGAAGAATACCTTAAACCTGGAGAGTTGAGACCAGTGTAATGGGTACCATGCAATATGACTTCAAAGGGTCTTCATATGCTCACCGAACCTCTCCAATCCTATCACTGCTGCGTTTATACCCCTGTACACATGCTTGATTCTCTTTCGGAGACATAGCAATCCATAGGTTTTAGGATACTTACTAGTCAGGTACAATCTTAGGCGTTTAATATGGGGTGTTGAGTCCATTTCATTGAGCAAGGAGTAGCTCTTGTCTATTCCATATTTGGCTTAAGGAACTTTATCTGTGCTCATTTCAATCTCTAGTTTTATGCAGCACCCCAACTCACCTTTCCCCTTAAGCAAGCATAAGTTGGTTTTCTAAATTTGAGACCCTGTTCTCTTCTGTAATTCAGTTCCTGTGTAGCCAAGTTTACATTCTGTGTATTACTGATATCTTATGATGTTTCTTTTTCTGTGTGACTTATTTCAGTTAGAATCATCATACCTGAATCCACTCATTGTGCTGCTAAGGGCCTAATGACACAGATTTCATTGTTGAGTGATATTGCTTTGTAAGTAAATACCACAACTTCTTTATCCATTTTTCACTTTCTGCGATGTTGAACTTGTACTGTAAACGAGGTTCTTGTAAACAGAGCCGATCCAAACTTTGGGGTGGCTGTGTCTTTTTAATTTTAATTTCCCTAAGCTATAGGACCATAAGTGGAAGTGCCCGAGGTTCTGTTGCTTTGTTTTTTAGATGTTTCAGGAAACACCATACACTTCTCCCGAGTGGTTGTTGGCAATTTACATCCCGCCCATCAGCATAACAAGGCTCCCAGTTCTCCATGGCCTGTCCTGCCTTTCTGGATTTTACACTTTTTTCAGATGGCCCTTTTGACCGGGGGGAAGTGAGACTTCATTGTAGTGCAGATTTCCTTTGCAAGCTTGCTTGGTTGGCCAAAAAGGGCGTATGCGTTTTTTCCTGAATATATTCAGGAAAAAACGCATACGCCCTTTTTGGCCAAGTGCATCATTGTGGACGTTCTGCCTCTTTTCCTATGCTTTCAATGCAATTCCAGTCTACCTCCTGAAATCGGTTTCCTGCAATTCTGCCCGGCTTTCAAGTCCTCTTGGCAGCCTTACTTCAGTCTATTTTTGGACGATAGCTGTCATTTATAACTCTGCAGGTTTGTGAATTACAGTGCCCCTGAGCTCCTTTCTTCAACTCGCTTTCTTTTGAGCTGGCCGCAACACCGCAGGATGGCTGCAGGCCCTAATCTGGTTCCGGTACGGCACGCTGAGCCTTTGGTTATTTCCTCTTCCTGGTGGGAAATGAGAGTTAAATTTGCCCGTCCAGACACCTCCAGCTAGTCTCTCATTGGTTCTCGCTATTCCTGTTCATCTTCCGCAGAAATTGCAAACTGGGCCAAACAGGAGGTTAAAGGGACTGACTCTCCAAGTCGGGAGAGTGTTAGTAAAGCGTCTGGAATGTTGCACCCGAGTACCAGGGGAGGAAAACTGAGACATATTTGAACACGTCTCCCGTTCACATGGTTGATCATACTCTGGGTTCCACATGCATGTTTTAGCTGAAGGAAGAATACCTTAAACCTGGAGAGTTGAGACCCGTGTAATGGGTACCATGCAATATGACTTCAAAGGGTCTTCATTTGCTCACCGAACCTCTCCAATCCTATCACTGCTGCGTTTATGTCCCTGTACACACGCTTGATTCTCTTTTGGAGACATAGCAATCCATAGGTTTTAAGATACTTACTAGTCAGGTACATTCTTAGGCGTTTAATATGGGGTGTTGAGTCCATTTCGTTGAGCAGGAGTAGCTCTTGTCTATTCCATATTTGGCTTAAGGAACTTTATCTGTGCTCATTTCAATCTCTGGTTTTATGCAGCACCCCAACTCACCTTTCCCCTTAAGCAAGCATAAGATGGTTTTCTAAATTTGAGACCCTGTTCTGTTTTGGAATGCAGTTCCTGTGTAGCCAAGTTTACATTCCGTGTATTACTGATATCTTATGATGTTTCTTTTTCAGTGTGACTTATTTCAGTTAGAATCATCATACCTGAATCCACTCATTGTGCTGCTAAGGGCCTGATGACACAGATTTCATTGCTGAGTGATACTGCATTGTACGTAAGTACCAAGAGTTCTTTATCCATTTTTCACTTTCTGTGATATTGAACTTGTACAGTAACCGAGGTTCTTGTAAATGGAGGCGTCCCAAACTTTGGGGTGGCTGTGTCTTTTTGATTTTAATTTCCCTAAGCTATAGGACCATAAGTGGAAGTGCCCTAGGCTCTGTTGCTTTGTTTTTTAGATGTTTCAGGAAACACCATACACTTCTCCTGAGTGTCTGTTGGCAATTTACATCCCGCCCATCAGCATAACAAGGCTCCCAGTTCTCCATGGCCTGTCCTGCCTTTCTGGATTTTACACTTTTTTCAGATGGCCCTTTTGACCGGGGGGGAAGTGAGACTTCATTGTAGTGCAGATTTCCTTTGCAAGCTTGCTTGGTTGGCCAAAAAGGGCGTATGCGTTTTTTCCTGAATATATTCAGGAAAAAACGCATACGCCCTTTTTGGCCAAGTGCATCATTGTGGACGTTCTGCCTCTTTTCCTATGCTTTCAATGCAATTCCAGTCTACCTCCTGAAATCGGTTTCCTGCAATTCTGCCCCGCTTTCAAGTCCTCTTGGCAGCCTTACTTCAGTCTATTTTTGGACGATAGCTGTCATTTATAACTCTGCAGGTTTGTGAATTACAGTGCCCCTGAGCTCCTTTCTTCAACTCGCTTTCTTGTGACCTGGCCGCAACACCGCAGGATGGCTTCAGGCCCTAATCTGGTTCCGGCACGGCATGCTGAGCCTTTGGTTAATTCCTCTTCCTGGTGGGAAATGAGAGTTAAATTTGCCCGTCCAGACACCTCCAGCTAGTCTCTCATTGGTTGTCGCTATTCCTGTTCATCTTCCACAGAAATTGCAAACTGGGCCAAACAGGAGGTTAAAGGGACTGACTCTCCAAGTCGGGAGAGTGTTAGTAAAGTGTCTGGAATGTTGCACCTGAGTACCAGGGGAGGAAAACTGAGACATATTTGAACACGTCTCCCGTTCACATGGTTGATCATACTTGGGTTCCACATGCATGTTTTAGCTGAAGGAAGAATACCTTAAACCTGTGTATTTGAAAGCCGTGGAATGGTTACCATGCAATATGACTTCAAAGGGTCTTCATTTGCTCACCGAACCTCTCCAATCCTATCACTGCTGCGTTTATGCCCCTGTACACATGCTTGATTCTCTTTCGGAGACATAGCAATCCATAGGTTTTAAGATACTTACTAGTCAGGTACATTCTTAGGCGTTTAATATGCGGTGTTGAGTCCATTTCGTTGAGCAAGGAGTAGCTCTTGTCTATTCCATATTTGGCTTAAGGAACTTTATCTGTGCTCATTTCAATCTCTGGTTTTATGCAGCACCCCAACTCACCTTTACCCTTAAGCAAGCATAAGTTGGTTTTCTAAATTTGAGACCCTGTTCTGTTCTGTAACTGAGTTCCTGTGTAGCCAAGTTTACATTCCGTGTATTACTGATATCTTATGATGTTTCTTTTTCTGTGTGACTTATTTCAGTTAGAATCATCATACCTGAATCCACTCATTGTGCTGCTAAGGGCCTGATGACACAGATTTCATTGCTGAGTGATATTGCTTTGTAAGTAAATACCACAACTTTTTTATCCATTTTTCACTTTCTGCGATGTTGAACTTGTACTGTAAACGAGGTTCTTGTAAACAGAGCCGTTCCAAACTTTGGGGTGGCTGTGTCTTTTTGATTTTAAATTCCCTAAGCTATAGGACCATAAGTGGAAGTGCCCTAGGCTCTGTTGCTTTGTTTTTTAGATGTTTCAGGAAACACCATACACTTCTCCCGAGTGGTTGTTGGCAATTTACATCCCGCCCTTCAGCATAACAAGGCTCCCAGTTCTCCATGGCCTGTCCTGCCTTTCTGCATTTTACACTTTTTTCAGATGGCCCTTTTGACCGGGGGAAGTGAGACTTCATTGTAGTGCAGATTTCCTTTGCAAGCTTGCTTGGTTGGCCAAAAAGGGCGTATGCGTTTTTTCCTGAAGGAAAAAACGCATACGCCCTTTTTGGCCAAGTGCATCATTGTGGACGTTCTGCCTCTTTTCCTATGCTTTCAATGCAATTCCAGTCTACCTCCTGAAATCGGTTTCCTGCAATTCTGCCCCGCTTTCAAGTCCTCTTGGCAGCCTTACTTCAGTCTATTTTTGGACGATAGCTGTCATTTATAACTCTGCAGGTTTGTGAATTACAGTGCCCCTGAGCTCCTTTCTTCAACTCGCTTTCTTGTGACCTGGCCGCAACACCGCAGGATGGCTTCAGGCCCTAATCTGGTTCCGGTACGGCACGCTGAGCCTTTGGTTATTTCCTCTTCCTGGTGGGAAATGAGAGTTAAATTTGCCCGTCCAGACACCTCCAGCTAGTCTCTCATTGGTTCTCGCTATTCCTGTTCATCTTCCGCAGAAATTGCAAACTGGGCCAAACAGGAGGTTAAAGGCGCTGACTCTCCAAGTGGGGAGAGTGTTAAGAAAGCGTCTGGAATGTTGCACCCGAGTACCAGGGGAGGAAAACTGAGACATATTTGAACACGTCTCCCGTTCACATGGTTGATCATACTCTGGGTTCCACATGCATGTTTTAGCTGAAGGAAGAATACCTTAAACCTGGAGAGTTGAGACCCGTGTAATGGGTACCATGCAATATGACTTCAAAGGGTCTTCATTTGCTCACCGAACCTCTCCAATCCTATCACTGCTGCGTTTATACCCCTGTACACACGCTTGATTCTCTTTTGGAGACATAGCAATCCATAGGTTTTAAGATACTTACTAGTCAGGTACATTCTTAGGCGTTTAATATGGGGTGTTGAGTCCATTTCATTGAGCAAGGAGTAGCTCTTGTCTATTCCATATTTGGCTTAAGGAACTTTATTTGTACTCATTTCAATCTCTGGTTTTATGCAGCACCCCAACTCACCTTTCCCCTTAAGCAAGCATAAGTTGGTTTTCTAAATTTGAGACCCTGTTCTGTTTTGGAATGCAGTTCCTGTGTAGCCAAGTTTACATTCCGTGTATTACTGATATCTTATGATGTTTCTTTTTCAGTGTGACTTATTTCAGTTAGAATCATCGTACCTGAATCCACTCATTATGCTGCTACGGGCCTGATGACATAGATTTCATTGCTGAGTGATACTGCATTGTACGTAAGTACCAAAAGTTCTTTATCCATTTTTCACTTTCTGTGATATTGAACTTGTACAGTAACCGAGGTTCTTGTAAATGGAGGCGTCCCAAACTTTGGGGTGGCTGTGTCTTTTTGATTTTAATTTCCCTAAGCTATAGGACCATAAGTGGAAGTGCCCTAGGCTCTGTTGCTTTGTTTTTTAGATGTTTCAGGAAACACCATACACTTCTCCCGAGTGGTTGTTGGCAATTTACATCCCGCCCATCAGCATAACAAGGCTCCCAGTTCTCCATGGCCTATCCTGCCTTTCTGGATTTTACACTTTTTTCAGATGGCCCTTTTGACCGGGGGGAAGTGAGACTTCATTGTAGTGCAGATTTCCTTTGCAAGCTTGCTTGGTTGGCCAAAAAGGGCGTATGCGTTTTTTCCTGAATATATTCAGGAAAAAACGCATACGCCCTTTTTGGCCAAGTGCATCATTGTGGACCTTAGGCCTCTTTTCCTGTGCTTTCAATGCAATTCCAGTCTACCTCCTGAAATCGGTTTCCTGCAATTCTGCCCCGCTTTCAAGTCCTCTTGGCAGCCTTACTTCAGTCTATTTTTGGACGATAGCTGTCATTTATAACTCTGCAGGTTTGTGAATTACAGTGCTCCTGAGCTCGTTTCTTCAACTCGCTTTCTTGTGACCTGCCGCAACACCGCAGGATGGCTTCAGGCCCTAATCTGGTTCCGGCACGGCACGCTGAGCCTTTGGTTATTTCCTCTTCCTGGTGGGAAATGAGAGTTAAATTTGCCCGTCAAGACACCTCCAGCTAGCCTCTCATTGGTTCTCGCTATTCCTGTTCATCTTCCGCAGAAATTGCAAACTGTGCCAAACAGGAGGTTAAAGGCGCTGACTCTCCAAGTGGGGAGAGTGTTAGTAAAGCGTCTGGAATGTTGCACCCGAGTACCAGGGGAGGAAAACTGAGACATATTTGAACACGTCTCCCGATCACATGGTTTATCATACTCTAGGATCCACATGCATGTTTTAGCTGAAGGAAGAATACCTAAAACCTGGGTAGTTGAAACCCGTGTAATGGGTACCATGCAATATGATTTCAAAGGGTCTTCATTTGCTCACCGAACCTCTCCAATCCTATCACTGCTGCGTTTATGCCCCTGTACACACGCTTGATTCTCTTTTGGAGACATAGCAATCCATAGGTTTTAAGATACTTACTAGTCAGGTACATTCTTAGGCGTTTAATATGGGGTGTTGAGTCCATTTCGTTGAGCAAGGAGTAGCTCTTGTCTATTCCATATTTGGCTTAAGGAACTTTATCTGTGCTCATTTCAATCTCTGGTTTTATGCAGCACCCCAACTCACCTTTCCCCTTAAGCAAGCATATGTTGGTTTTCTAAATTTGAGACCCTGTTCTGTTTTGGAATGCAGTTCCTGTGTAGCCAAGTTTACATTCCGTGTATTAGTGATATCTTATGATGTTTCTTTTTCTGTGTGACTTATTTCAGTTAGAATCATCGTACCTGAATCCACTCATTATGCTGCTACGGGCCTGATGACATAGATTTCATTGCTGAGTGATACTGCATTGTACGTAAGTACCACAAGTTCTTTATCCATTTTTCACTTTCTGTGATATTGAACTTGTAAGGTAAACGAGGTTCTTGTAAACGGAGGCATCCCAAACTTTGGGGTGGCTGTCTCTTTTTGATTTTAATTTCCCTAAGCTATAGGACCATAAGTGGAAGTGCCCTAGGCTCTGTTGCTTTGTTTTTTAGATGTTTCAGGAAACACCATACACTTCTCCTGAATGTCTGTTGGTAATTTACATCCCGCCCATCAGCATAACAAGGCTCCCAGTTGTCCATGGCCTGTCCTGCCTTTCTGGATTTTACACTTTTTTCAGATGGCCCTTTTGACCGGGGGGAAGTGAGACTTCATTGTAGTGCAGATTTCCTTTGCAAGCTTGCTTGGTTGGCCAAAAAGGGCGTATGCGTTTTTTCCTGAATATATTCAGGAAAAAACGCATACGCCCTTTTTGGCCAAGTGCATCATTGTGGACGTTCTGCCTCTTTTCCTATGCTTTCAATGCAATTCCAGTCTACCTCCTGAAATCGGTTTCCTGCAATTCTGCCCCGCTTTCAAGTCCTCTTGGCAGCCTTACTTCAGTCTATTTTTGGACGATAGCTGTCATTTATAACTCTGCAGGTTTGTGAATTACAGTGCCCCTGAGCTCCTTTCTTCAACTCGCTTTCTTGTGACCTGGCCGCAACACCGCAGGATGGCTTCAGGCCCTAATCTGGTTCCGGCACGGCACGCTGAGCCTCTGGTTATTTCCTCTTCTGGTGGGAAATGAGAGTTATATTTGCCCGTCCAGACACCTCCAGCTAGTCTCTCATTGGTTCTCGCTATTCCTGTTCATCTTCCGCAGAAATTGCAAACTGGGCCAAACAGGAGGTTAAAGGCACTGACTCTCCAAGTGGGGAGAGTGTTAGTAAAGCGTCTGGAATGTTGCACCCGAGTACCAGGGGAGGAAAACTGAGACATATTTGAACACGTCTCCCGTTCACATGGTTGATCATACTTGAGTTCCACATGCATGTTTTAGCTGAAGGAAGAATACCTTAAACCTGGGTAGTTGAAACCCGTGGAATGGGTACCATGCAATATGACTTCAAAGGGTCTTCATTTGCTCACGAACCTCTCCAATCCTATCACTGCTGCATTTATGCCCCTGTACACATGCTTGATTCTCTTTTGGAGACATAGCAATCCATAGGTTTTACGATACTTACTAGTCAGGTACATTCTTAGGCGTTTAATATGCGGTGTTGAGTCCATTTCGTTGAGCAAGGAGTAGCTCTTGTCTATTCCATATTTGGCTTAAGGAACTTTATCTGTGCTCATTTCAATCTCTGGTTTTATGCAGCACCCCAACTCACCTTTCCCCTTAAGCAAGCATAAGTTGGTTTTCTAAATTTGAGACCCTGTTCTGTTCTGTAATTCAGTTCCTGTGTAGCCAAGTTTACATTCCGTGTATTACTGATATCTTATGATGTTTCTTTTTCTGTGTGACTTATTTCAGTTAGAATCATCATACCTGAATCCACTCATTGTGCTGCTAAGGGCCTGATGACACAGATTTCATTGCTGAGTGACATTGCTTTGTAAGTAAATACCACAACTTCTTTATCCATTTTTCACTTTCTGTGATGTTGAACTTGTACTGTAAACGAGGTTCTTGTAAACAGAGCCGTTCCAAACTTTGGGGTGGCTGTGTCTTTTTGATTTTAAATTCCCTAAGCTATAGGACCATAAGTGGAAGTGCCCTAGGCTCTGTTGCTTTGTTTTTTAGATGTTTCAGGAAACACCATACACTTCTCCCGAGTGGTTGTTGGCAATTTACATCCCGCCCTTCAGCATAACAAGGCTCCCAGTTCTCCATGGCCTGTCCTGCCTTTCTGGATTTTACACTTTTTTCAGATGGCCCTTTTGACCTGGGGGAAGTGAGACTTCATTGTAGTGCAGATTTCCTTTGCAAGCTTGCTTGGTTGGCCAAAAAGGGCGTATGCGTTTTTTCCTGAATATATTCAGGAGAAAACGCATATGCCCTTTTTGGCCAAGTGCATCATTGTGGACGTTCTGCCTCTTTTCCTATGCTTTCAATGCAATTCCAGTCTACCTCCTGAAATCGGTTTCCTGCAATTCTGCCCCGCTTTCAAGTCCTCTTGGCAGCCTTACTTCAGTCTATTTTTGGACGATAGCTGTCATTTATAACTCTGCAGGTTTGTGAATTACAGTGCCCCTGAGCTCCTTTCTTCAACTCGCTTTCTTGTGACCTGGCCGCAACACCGCAGGATGTCTTCAGGCCCTAATCTGGTTCTGGCACGGCACGCTGAGCCTTTGGTTAATTCCTCTTCCTGGTGGGAAATGAGAGTTAAATTTGCCCATCCAGACACCTCCACCTAGTCTCTCATTGGTTCTCGCTATTCCTGTTCATCTTCCACAGAAATTGCAAACTGGGCCAAACAGGAGGTTAAAGGGACTGACTCTCCAAGTGGGGAGAGTGTTAGTAAAGCGTCTGGAATGTTGCACCCGAGTACCAGCCTACGAAAACTGAGACATATTTGAACACGTCTCCCGATCACATGGTTGATCATACTCTAGGTTCCACATGCATGTTTTAGCTGAAGGAAGAATACCTTAAACCTGGGTAGTTGAAACCCGTGGAATGGGTACCATGCAATATGACTTCAAAGGGTCTTCATTTGCTCACAAACCTCTCCAATCCTATCACTGCTGCGTTTATGCCCCTGTACACATGCTTGATTCTCTTTCGGAGACATAGCAATCCATAGGTTTTAAGATACTTACTAGTCAGGAACATTCTTAGGCGTTTAATATGGGGTGTTGAGTCCATTTCGTTGAGCAAGGAGTAGCTCTTGTCTATTCCATATTTGGCTTAAGGAACTTTATCTGTGCTCATTTCAATCTCTGGTTTTATGCAGCACCCCAACTCACCTTTACCCTTAAGCAAGCATAAGTTGGTTTTCTAAATTTGAGACCCTGTTCTGTTCTGTAATTCAGTTCCTGTGTAGCCAAGTTTACATTCCGTGTATTACTGATATCTTATGATGTTTCTTTTTCTGTGTGACTTATTTCAGTTAGAATCATCATACCTGAATCCACTCATTGTGCTGCTAAGGGCCTGATGACACAGATTTCATTGCTGAGTGATATTGCTTTGTAAGTAAATACCACAACTTTTTTATCCATTTTTCACTTTCTGCGATGTTGAACTTGTACTGTAAACGAGGTTCTTGTAAACAGAGCCGTTCCAAACTTTGGGGTGGCTGTGTCTTTTTGATTTTAAATTCCCTAAGCTATAGGACCATAAGTGGAACTGCCCTAGGCTCTGTTGCTTTGTTTTTTAGATGTTTCAGGAAACACCATACACTTCTCCCGAGTGGTTGTTGGCAATTTACATCCCGCCCTTCAGCATAACAAGGCTCCCAGTTCTCCATGGCCTGTCCTGCCTTTCTGGATTTTACACTTTTTTCAGATGGCCCTTTTGACCGGGGGGAAGTGAGACTTCATTGTAGTGCAGATTTCCTTTGCAAGCTTGCTTGGTTGGCCAAAAAGGGCGTATGCGTTTTTTCCTGAATATATTCAGGAAAAAACGCATACGCCCTTTTTGGCCAACTGCATCATTGTGGACGTTCTGCCTCTTTTCCTATGCTTGAAATGCAATTCCAGTCTACCTCCTGAAATCAGTTTCCTGCAATTCTGCCCCGCTTTCAAGTCCTCTTGGCAGCCTTACTTCAGTCTATTTTTGGACGATAGCTGTCATTTATAACTCTGCAGGTTTGTGAATTACAGTGCCCCTGAGCTCCTTTCTTCAACTCGCTTTCTTGTGAGCTGGCCGAAACACCGCAGGATGGCTTCAGGCCCTAATCTGGTTCCGGCACGGCACGCTGAGCCTTTGGTTAATTCCTCTTCCTGGTGGGAAATGAGAGTTAAATTTGCCCGTCCAGACACCTCCAGCTAGTCTCTCATTGGTTCTCGCTATTCCTGTTCATCTTCCGCAGAAATTGCAAACTGGGCCAAACAGGAGGTTAAAGGGACTGACTCTCCAAGTGGGGAGAGTGTTAGTAAAGCGTCTGGAATGTTGCACCCGAGTACCAGGGTACGAAAACTGAGACATATTTGAACACGTCTCCCGATCACATGGTTGATCATACTCTAGGTTCCACATGCATGTTTTAGCTGAAGGAAGAATACCTTAAACCTGGGTAGTTGAAACCCGTGGAATGGGTACCATGCAATATGACTTCAAAGGGTCTTCATTTGCTCACCGAACCTCTCCAATCCTATCACTGCTTCGTTTATGCCCCTGTACACACGCTTGATTCTCTTTCGGAGACATAGCAATCCATAGGTTTTAAGATACTTACTAGTCAGGTACATTCTTAGGCGTTTAATATGGGGTGTTGAGTCCATTTCGTTGAGCAAGGAGTAGCTCTTGTCTATTCCATATTTGGCTTAAGGAACTTTATCTGTGCTCATTTCAATCTGGTTTTATGCAGCACCCCAACTCACCTTTACCCTTAAGCAAGCATAAGTTGGTTTTCTAAATTTGAGACCCTGTTCTGTTCTGTAATTCAGTTCCTGTGTAGCCAAGTTTACATTCCGTGTATTACTGATATCTTTTTTTTTTTTTTTTTGCCGTAACTACCTTTATTGGTATCGCTTGTGTATCAGTTCATCAAAACCTTTGTTTCATATTTCTCGCCTTAATCCCCTGAAAGTTCCAGATGGGCAAAAATACTTTTAAATACGCAGCTGGCTTCTGTCTTATGTGCTTAATATTATACATTTGTTGCTTGTTTTGCACATGTCTATGGCTGCACTACTTGGAAGACGAAAGTCACATATAAAAATACAGACTAATCGAAACACAAAAGTCAGCCATTGTCTAGAATGTGGTTTACAATACAGAGCTTGCAGACAACACAGACTATATATATAAGTCATCTGTCTGAAAACAGAAAGTAGTGTCTCATACTGACTCCGGAGAAAGGTGCTGACACACAGGGAAACTCACTGATGATTCTCCTTTATGTTTATTAGATAGATCAATACCAAATTATTTCACATATATTATATTCAATATCTATATATATATATCTTGTAACCAAATTCTGGTTTAAAAGTCACAAACCAACATGTAAATACAAAATGTTAGGAAAGGTTTAACATACATAGGGGAAAACATGTCTTATGCCTCGCAAAGACTTTCTACAATCTAGCATAAAGGCAAATGTGGTTGAAAAAAAAGGAAATCCATATACAATTACAGAAAAACATTTAGTCAAGCCACCTAATATAAAATATTTCAGATATCATGTCCAAAAACGTCCACGTGTTGCAGAGGTCTCTACAAATCAATTAGAATGACGTCAACAAGATCTGCAAACCGAAGTCTTAGCAAGTAAACGTGACTCATGCTTTTCTCTCTGAGACAATGAGGCTTGACGTTCAGTTAAAGGCAGGTAAACACGACTATGAAGAAACCCTTCTTTACAACAGCTTAACGGTACCCATTTAGGGCAATACACCCGCTTTCCCAGCTATGTGTGCACGCAGTTTTCTGTGATAAAATGACTCAGTTACTTTAAAAAAGCATAAATGGCAAAACAAAATAACCAGAACTCCGCGAAGCTGGTAAAACCACAAAGACACTGAAATCCAGCAACTCCTGAGAGGCTGAGAGATCAAATGAATCATAAAATCTGGATGACTCTGATTTGGGGTTTAACTTTGGTTAAAACTGAACAGTCTGAAAAGAACCAATGCTTTGGAAGAAGCAGTGTCACTTGTAAACATCCTGCCACCTAACTAAAAGGACGGCCTCTTCTTCTAGACCCACGACTTAATAAGACAGGAAGCTCTCAACACACAGCGCTGGAGAAGATGGATTCCACAAGTCAAACTTGAGTGAAACTGTTCTAATGCAATGTACCAAACACGCGTTTGTTCTTAGGAAAAATTACAAAACTAACAAATATTTTTCTCCAGAATTATAAAAGATAAAATCTATGAATCAGTACTGTTATGTGATTACAGAACAATAGCCAACTGAAAAAAAAAACAAAACACCAACCCACAGGCCGTCTACACCGTCCCCAATCCATTTCCTGCAGCCAGTACTTCCCACCTGCTCTGAGGACTGAGCCTTAGACACCGTTGACTGTATTTAAAGTTGAGTCAACAGTACTCTCTGTCTCTGGGGCAAAAGTAATGCAGCTCATTACTTACACACAACACTTGTTTCATTCTTCAGGACTTTCTTTGACGGGATTACTCAATGTTGGTTACTTTAAAGGTAACAAAAGGTGTCAGAAAAAAATGCCTTGGAATTCTTTTGCAATTCCACAAAGACACCTGGCAATCTGATACGTTCATTCCTCTCCCCATCACAATTTTTGTTTTTTAAAATTACAATTGACAACTCACGTAAGATGTAATTAATTTACTTAAAATAAGAGAGGGCTTTTCAATCAAGTATCCATGTTCCAAATAACTAAAACATTTAGTTAAATCTTTTAAATTAATCTTTTAATAAATCTTTAATTACTCGGTGCCAGTAATTAAGAGGTTGATTCCGTAAAATTCAAACTTGCACATAGGCGTGTCCCACTCAGAAAAGATTTCATACACTTAGCAACTTGTGCTTTTTGTCTCACCTTTTATAAGAAACACAGATTAATTTCAACTTCAGTTTTCCTTTCTGATGCAGACACGTGTACCTTGTGTAAGAAACGGTCTCCAGGCCACCTCCACGTGTAGACCTCAGCATTTCCTGAGAGTGTGAAGTCAACCCCTCCTCCAGGAGACTCTCGCCCTTTTGAGACATTCCCCCTTGCACCTTATGTTTGTCAGACTATGTTTACAGAAATCAGATGACTGGATGAAAACTCTACAGGACAGTCAAGGACAGACGAGAAGACGAGATGCAGAGCGGGAGCCCCTTCCTCCTCCAGTGCACCTGCTGCGGGCAGCCCTCCAGGAAGGCTTGGCCTCCTCCCCTGGACCACAGACTTACTTTTCTCTGTAATAAAGCAGGTAGTACTTCAGGGGATCTGGCAGAGGGAGGCTCAGGACCTTCTCACGCAGGAAGTTCACCGGGGGCTCGGGCTTGGTGTCCGGCGGGGTTGTCACCTCTTCTTCTTGCCGCTCGTCTTCCAGGTCTCCGCAGCTGGTGTCATCAGAGGGGTTGGAGAGCCGACTGGCAAACACCTCTTTGTCCAAAAAGACAATCGTTTCCATTCGGTGGCGGCGAACTCTCCTCCGTTTAAACCTGGGAGTGTTCTTCAGTCCGTTCCCGTTTTTGTTCACAGCTTCCTGGTGGATGACCTTCTTAATGGTGCCCCGGATGGCAATGCGCGCCAGGTCCTGGAGGCTGCGAACCGCCAGGGGTGTGGACAAGTCATGATTCTCCTGACTCCGACTGGCAGGGCTGGACGAGTGGAGCAAAAGACACAGCCAGAATCTTTTTGGTTTCCCAGGCGGAAGGACCCGTCCGAGTTATCTTAGTCAACTTCTCTTCCAGCGGCATGACCAGGACGCCCCCGACTTTGAGGAGGCTCTTCATGTACCCCTCGTGCTGCTTCTGCACGCCTGCCCCGCAGTACACCCGGTCATACTGAGAGCAGCCTGGAGAGATCTCCAGGCAATTGCCGGTGACGAAGGAGGGCTCGCAGAAGTCAAACTTGTCGAAGCTGTCACTCGTCCTGATGAAAAAGTCCAGCTTCTGCTTCGCATACTCTGTCACATCTGAATGGAGTTCCACCCCGTGGTTCACACCAAAAGGACCGAGGATGAGCCCCACCATGGAGCTGAGGTAGCCGGTGCCGCTGCCCAGGTTCAGGAAGGAAAGGCCAGGCTGCAGGTCCAGGGCCTCCATCACCTCCGAATAGATGCACGGAGCAGAGAGGTGGATGTTCCCGTGCTTCCACGCCAGGTCCTTGTACGCGTTCTCCTTAAACTCCTCGAGGTAATAGTCGGCGCGGTCAACAGCTCGGAAGGCCTGCTCCACCAGCTCGGAGCGGATGTACTGCGCCGCCTTCAGATGGTCTATCAGCTCGTCGTTGTCTTCACCAGCACTCACCGCGCCTCCCATCTTCGGGACCGCGCTTACAGAAAGCTGCCGCTGGAGAGACCTCGGGAACCCCCGGAACGCTGGAGGGCGGACCCCCGGGGAGGGGGGAGGGGTGACGGGAGACGCCTGGGACGCGGAGGGGTGTTTATGCTTGGGGGTGGGGAACGAGAGGACAGCGGAAGAGAACAGGAAGACGGGGAGAGGAGAATGCGGCCCTGGGGGAGGGTCCGGGAGCCCGGGACCACGGGAAGGGGAGGGGTGGAGAGGAGGGAGAGAGGGGGAGGGGGCCGAGGGGCCGCGCCGCCCCCATACCCCACTGCAGGCCGGGCCGAGGGCGGCGGCGGCGGCGGCGGCGGCTCAGTACCTCCTGGCTCGGCGGGCCCGCGGAATCGGCCGCTGGGCCGCACCTGCAGCTCTTCTGGCGCCCCTCGCCAGTCCGCCTCCCACTACGCAGCCCCGACCTCCGCCCTACTGATATCTTATGATGTTTCTTTTTCTGTGTGACTTATTTCAGTTAGAATCATCATACCTGAATCCACTCATTGTGCTGCTAAGGGCCTGATGACACAGATTTCATTGCTGAGTGATATTGCTTTGTAAGTAAATACCACAACTTTTTTATCCATTTTGCACTTTCTGCGATGTTGAACTTGTACTGTAAACGAGGTTCTTGTAAACAGAGCCGTTCCAAACTTTGGGGTGGCTGTGTCTTTTTGATTTTAAATTCCCTAAGCTATAGGACCATAAGTGGAAGTGCCCTAGGCTCTGTTGCTTTGTTTTTTAGATGTTTCAGGAAACACCATACACTTCTCCCGAGTGGTTGTTGGCAATTTACATCCCGCCCTTCAGCATAACAAGGCTCCCAGTTCTCCATGGCCTGTCCTGCCTTTCTGGATTTTACACTTTTTTCAGATGGCCCTTTTGACCGGGGGGAAGTGAGACTTCATTGTAGTGCAGATTTCCTTTGCAAGCTTGCTTGGTTGGCCAAAAAGGGCGTATGCGTTTTTTCCTGAATATATTCAGGAAAAAACGCATACGCCCTTTTTGGCCAAGTGCATCATTGTGGACGTTCTGCCTCTTTTCCTATGCTTTCAATGCAATTCCAGTCTACCTCCTGAAATCGGTTTCCTGCAATTCTGCCCCGCTTTCAAGTCCTCTTGGCAGCCTTACTTCAGTCTATTTTTGGACGATTGCTGTCATTTATAACTCTGCAGCTTTGTGAATTACAGTGCCCCTGAGCTCCTTTCTTCAACTCGCTTTCTTGTGAGCTGGCCGCAACACCGCAGGATGGCTTCAGGCCCTAATCTGGTTCCGGCACGGCACACTGAGCCTTTGGTTATTTCCTCTTCCTGGTGGGAAATGAGAGTTATATTTGCCCGTCCAGACACCTCCAGCTAGCCTCTCATTGGTTCTCGCTATTCCTGTTCATCTTCCGCAGAAATTGCAAACTGGGCCAAACAGGAGGTTAAAGGCGCTGACTCTCCAAGTGGGGAGAGTGTTAGTAAAGCGTCTGGAATGTTGCACCCGAGTACCAGGGGAGGAAAACTGAGACATATTTGAACACGTCTCCCATTCACATGGTTGATCATACTTGGGTTCCACATGCATGTTATAGCTGAAGGAAGAATACCTAAAACCTGGGTAGTTGAAACCCGTGGAATGGGTACCATGCAATATGACTTCAAAGCGTCTTCATTTGCTCACCGAACCTCTCCAATCCTATCACTGCTGCGATTATGCCCCTGTACACATGCTTGATTCTCTTTCGGAGACATAGCAATCCATAGGTTTTAAGATACTTACTAGTCAGGTACATTCTTAGGCGTTTAATATGGGGTTTTGAGTCCATTTTGTTGAGCAAGGAGTAGCTCTTGTCTATTCCATATTTGGCTTAAGGAACTTTATCTGTGCTCATTTCAATCTCTGGTTTTATGCTGCACCCCAACTCACCTTTACCCTTAAGCAAGCATAAGTTGGTTTTCTAAATTTGAGACCCTGTTCTGTTCTGTAATTCAGTTCCTGTGTAGCCAAGTTTACATTCCGTGTATTACTGATATCTTATGATGTTTCATTTTCTGTGTGACTTATTTCAGTTAGAATCATCATACCTGAATCCACTCATTGTGCTGGTAAGGGCCTGAAGACACAGATTTCATTGCTGAGTGATATTGCTTTGTAAGTAAATACCACAACTTTTTTATCCATTTTTCACTTTCTGCAATGTTGAACTTGTACTGTGAACGAGGTTCTTGTAAACAGAGCCATTCGAAACTTTGGGGTGGCTGTGTCTTTTTGATTTTAAATTCCCTAAGCTATAGGACCATAAGTGGAAGTGACCTAGGCTCTGTTGCTTTGTTTTTTAGATGTTTCAGGAAACACCATACACTTCTCCCGAGTGGTTGTTGGCAATTTACATCCCGCTCTTCAGCATAACAAGGCTCCCAGTTCTCCATGGCCTATCCTGCCTTTTTGGATTTTACACTTTTTTCAGATGGCCCTTTTGACCGGGGGGAAGTGAGACTTCATTGTAGTGCAGATTTCCTTTGCAAGCTTGCTTGGTTGGCCAAAAAGGGCGTATGCGTTTTTTCCTGAATATATTCAGGAAAAAACGCATACGCCCTTTTTGGCCAAGTGCATCATTGTGGACGTTCTGCCTCTTTTCCTATGCTTTCAATGCAATTCCAGTCTACCTCCTGAAATCGGTTTCCTGCAATTCTGCCCCGCTTTCAAGTCCTCTTGGCAGCCTTACTTCAGTATATTTTGGACGATAGCTGTCATTTATAACTCTGCAGGTTTGTGAATTACAGTGCCCCTGAGCTCCTTTCTTCAACTCGCTTTCTTTTGAGCTGGCCGCAACACCGCAGGATGGCTTCAGGCCCTAATCTGGTTCCGGCACGGCACACTGAGCCTTTGGTTATTTCCTCTTCCTGGTGGGAAATGAGAGTTAAATTTGCCCGTCCAGACACCTCCAGCTAGCCTCTCATTGGTTCTCGCTATTCCTGTTCATCTTCCGCAGAAATTGCAAACTGGGCCAAACAGGAGGTTAAAGGCGCTGACTCTCCAAGTGGGGAGAGTCTTAGTAAAGCGTCTGGAATGTTGCACCCGAGTACCAGGGGAGGAAAACTGAGACATATTTGAACACGTCTCCCATTCACATGGTTGATCATACTTGGGTTCCACATGCATGTTATAGCTGAAGGAAGAATACCTAAAACCTGGGTAGTTGAAACCCGTGGAATGGGTACCATGCAATATGACTTCAAAGCGTCTTCATTTGCTCACCGAACCTCTCCAATCCTATCACTGCTGCGTTTATGCCCCTGTACACATGCTTGATTCTCTTTCGGAGACATAGCAATCCATAGGTTTTAAGATACTTACTAGTCAGGTACATTCTTAGGCGTTTAATATGGGGTGTTGAGTCCATTTCGTTGAGCAAGGAGTAGCTCTTGTCTATTCCATATTTGGCTTAAGGAACTTTATCTGTGCTCATTTCAATCTCTGGTTTTATGCTGCACCCCAACTCACCTTTACCCTTAAGCAAGCAGAAGTTGGTTTTCTAAATTTGAGACCCTGTTCTGTTCTGTAATTCAGTTCCTGTGTAGCCAAGTTTACATTCCATGTATTACTGATATCTTATGATGTTTCTTTTTCTGTGTGACTTATTTCAGTTAGAATCATCATACCTGAATCCACTCATTGTGCTGCTAAGGGCCTGATGACACAGATTTCATTGCTGAGTGATATTGCTTTGTAAGTAAATACCACAACTTCTTTATCCATTTTTCAATTTCTGCGATGTTGAACTTGTACTGTAAACGAGGTTCTTGTAAACAGAGGCGTCCCAAACTTTGGGGTGGCTGTGTCTTTTTGATTTTAATTTCCCTAAGCTATAGGACCATAAGTGGAAGTGCCCTAGGTTCTGTTGCTTTGTTTTTTAGATGTTTCAGGAAACACCATACACTTCTCCTGAGTGTCTGTTGGTAATTTACATCCCGCCCATCAGCATAACAAGGCTCCCAGTTCTCCATGGCCTGTCCTGCCTTTCTGGATTTTACACTTTTTTCAGATGGCCCTTTTGACCGGGGGGAAGTGAGACTTCATTGTAGTGCAGATTTCCTTTGCAAGCTTGCTTGGTTGGCCAAAAAGGGCGTATGCGTTTTTTCCTGAATATATTCAGGGAAAAACGCATACGCCCTTTTTGGCCAAGTGCATCATTGTGGACGTTCTGCCTCTTTTCCTATGCTTTCAATGCAATTCCAGTCTACCTCCTGAAATCGGTTTCCTACAATTCTGCTCCGCTTTCAAGTCCTCTTGGCAGCCTTACTTCAGTATATTTTGGGACGATAGCTGTCATTTATAACTCTGCAGGTTTTTGAATTACAGTGCCCCTGAGCTCCTTTCTTCAACTCGCTTTCTTTTGAGCTGGCCGCAACACCGCAGGATGGCTTCAGGCCCTAATCTGGTTCCGGTACGGCACGCTGAGCCTTTGGTTATTTCCTCTTCCTGGTGGGAAATGAGAGTTAAATTTGCCCGTCCAGACACCTCCAGCTAGCCTCTCATTGGTTCTCGTTATTCCTGTTCATCTTCCGCAGAAATTGCAAACTGTGCCAAACAGGAGGTTAAAGGCGCTGACTCTCCAAGTGGGGAGAGTGTTAGTAAAGCGTCTGGAATGTTGCACCCGAGTACCAGGCTACGAAAACTGAGACATATTTGAACACGTCTCCCGATCGCATGGTTGATCATACTCTGGGTTCCACATGCATGTTTTAGCTGAAGGAAGAATACCTTAAACCTGGAGAGTTGAGACCCGTGGAATGGGTACCATGCAATATGACTTCAAAGGGTCTTCATTTGCTCACCGAACCTCTCCAATCCTATCACTGCTGCGTTTATGCCCCTGTACACATGCTTGATTCTCTTTTGGAGACATAGCAATCCATAGGTTTTACGATACTTACTAGTCAGGTACATTCTTAGGCGTTTAATATGCGGTGTTGAGTCCATTTTGTTGAGCAAGGAGTAGCTCTTGTCTATTCCATATTTGGCTTAAGGAACTTTATCTGTGCTCATTTCAATCTCTGGTTTTATGCAGCACCCCAACTCACCTTTACCCTTAAACAAGAATAAGTTGGTTTTCTAAATTTGAGACCCTGTTCTGTTCTGTAATTCAGTTCCTGTGTAGCCAAGTTTACATTCCGTGTATTACTGATATCTTATGATGTTTCTTTTTCTGTGTGACTTATTTCAGTTAGAATCATCATACCTGAATCCACTCATTGTGCTGCTAAGGGCCTGATGACACAGATTTCATTGCTGTGTGATATTGCTTTGTAAGTAAATACCACAACTTCTTTATCCATTTTTCACTTTCTGCGATGTTGAACTTGTACTGTAAACGAGGTTCTTGTAAACAGAGCCGTTCCAAACTTTGGGGTGGCTGTGTCTTTTTGATTTTAATTTCCCTAAGCTATAGGACCATAAGTGGAAGTGCCCTAGGTTCTGTTGCTTTGTTTTTTAGATGTTTCAGGAAACACCATACACTTCTCCCGAGTGGTTGTTGGCAATTTACATCCCGCCCATCAGCATAACAAGGCTCCCAGTTCTCCATGGCCTGTCCTGCCTTTCTGGATTTTACACTTTTTTAGATGGCCCTTTTGACCGGGGGGAAGTGAGACTTCATTGTAGTGCAGATTTCCTTTGCAAGCTTGCTTGGTTGGCCAAAAAGGGCGTATGCGTTTTTTCCTGAATATATTCAGGAAAAAACGCATATGCCCTTTTTGGCCAAGTGCATCATTGTGGACGTTCTGCCTCTTTTCCTATGCTTTCAATGCAATTCCAGTCTACCTCCTGAAATCGGTTTCCTGCAATTCTGCCCCGCTTTCAAGTCCTCTTGGCAGCCTTACTTCAGTCTATTTTTGGACGATAGCTGTCATTTATAACTCTGCAGGTTTGTGAATTACAGTGCCCCTGAGCTCCTTTCTTCAACTCGCTTTCTTGTGCCCTGGCCGCAACATCGCAGGATGGCTTCAGCCCCTAATCTGGTTCCGGCCCGGCACGCTGAGCCTTTGGTTAATTCCTCTTCCTGGTGGGAAATGAGAGTTAAATTTGCCCGTCCAGACACCTCCAGCTAGCCTCTCATTGCTTCTCGCTATTCCTGTTCATCTTCCGCAGAAATTGCAAACTGGGCCAAACAGGAGGTTAAAGGGACTGACTCTCCAAGTGGGGAGAGTGTTAGTAAAGCGTCTGGAATGTTGCACCCGAGTACCAGGGGAGGAAAACGGAGACATATTTGAACATGTCTCCCGATCACATGGTTGATCATACTCTAGGTTCCACATGCATGTTTTAGCTGAAGGAAGAATACCTTAAACCTGGGTAGTTGAAACCCGTGGAATGGGTACCATGTAATATGACTTCAAAGGGTCTTCATTTGCTCACCGAACCTCTCCAATCCTATCACTGCTGCGTTTATGCCCCTGTACACATGCTTGATTCTCTTTCGGAGACATAACAATCCATAGGTTTTAAGATACTTACAAGTCAGGTACATTCTTAGGCGTTTAATACGCGGTGTTGAGTCCATTTCGTTGAGCAAGGAGTAGCTCTTGTCTATTCCATATTTGGCTTAAGGAACTTTATCTGTGCTCATTTCAATCTCTGGTTTTATGCAGCACCCCAACTCACCTTTACCCTTAAGCAAGCATAAGTTGGTTTTCTAAATTTGAGACACTGTTCTGTTCTGTAATTCAGTTCCTGTGTAGCCAAGTTTCCATTCCGTGTATTACTGATATCTTATGATGTTCCTTTTTCTGTGTGACTTATTTCAGTTAGAATCATCATACCTGAATCCACTCATTGTGCTGCTAAGGGCCTGATGACACAGATTTCATTGCTGAGTGATATTGCTTTGTAAGTGAATACCACAACTTCTTTATCCATATTTCACTTTCTGCGATGTTGAACTTGTACTGTAAACGAGGTTCTTGTAAACAGAGGCGTCCCAAACTTTGGGGTGGCTGTGTCTTTTTGATTTTAATTTCCCTAAGCTATAGGACCATAAGTGGAAGTGCCCTAGGTTCTGTTGCTTTGTTTTTTAGATGTTTCAGGAAACACCATACAATTCTCCCCAGTGGTTGTTGGCAATTTACATCCCGCCCATCAGCATAACAAGGCTCCCAGTTCTCCATGGCCTGTCCTGCCTTTCTGGATTTTACACTTTTTTCAGATGGCCCTTTTGACCAGGGGGAAGTGAGACTTCATTGTAGTGCAGATTTCCTTTGCAAGCTTGCTTGGTTGGCCAAAAAGGGCGTATGCGTTTTTTCCTGAATATATTCAGGAAAAAACGCATACGCCCTTTTTGGCCAAGTGCATCATTGTGGACGTTCTGCCTCTTTTCCTATGCTTTCAATGCAATTCCAGTCTACCTCCTGAAATCGGTTTCCTGCAATTCTGCCCCGCTTTCAAGTCCTCTTGGCAGCCTTACTTCAGTCTATTTTTGGACGATAGCTGTCATTTATAACTCTGCAGGTTTGTGAATTACAGTGCCCCTGAGCTCCTTTCTTCAACTCGCTTTCTTTTGAGCTGGCCGCAACACCGCAGGATGGCTTCAGGCCCTAATCTGGTTCCGGCACGGCACGCTGAGCCTTTGGTTATTTCCTCTTCCTGTTGGGAAATGAGAGTTAAATTTGCCCGTCCAGACACCTCCAGCTAGCCTCTCATTGGTTCTCGCTATTCCTGTTCATCTTCCGCAGAAATTGCAAACTGGGCCAAACAGGAGGTTAAAGGGACTGACTCTCCAAGTCGGGAGAGTGTTAGTAAAGCGTCTGGAATGTTGCACCCGAGTACCAGGGGAGGAAAACTGAGACATATTTGAACACGTCTCCCGATCACATGGTTGATCATACTCTAGGTTCCACATGCATGTTTTAGCTGAAGGAAGAATACCTTAAACCTGGGTAGTTGAAACCCGTGGAATGGGTACCATGCAATATGACTTCAAAGGGTCTTCATTTGCTCACCGAACCTCTCCAATCCTATCACTGCTGTGTTTATGCCCCTTACACATGCTTGATTCTCTTTCGGAGACATAGCAATCCATAGGTTTTAAGATACTTACTAGTCAGGTACATTCTTAGGCGTTTAATATGCGGTGTTGAGTCCATTTCGTTGAGCAAGGAGTAGCTCTTGTCTATTCCATATTTGGCTTAAGGAACTTTATCTGTGCTCATTTCAATCTCTGGTTTTATGCAGCACCCCAACTCACCTTTACTCTTAAGCAAGAATAAGTTGGTTTTCTAAATTTGAGACCCTGTTCTGTTCTGTAATTCCGTTCCTGTGTAGCCAAGTTTACATTCCGTGTATTACTGATATCTTATGATGTTTCTTTTTCTGTGTGACTTATTTCAGTTAGAATCATCATACCTGAATCCACTCATTGTGCTGCTAAGGGCCTGATGACACAGATTTCATTGCTGAGTGATATTGCTTTGTAAGTAAATACCACAACTTCTTTATCCATTTTTCACTTTCTGCGATGTTGAACTTGTACTGTAAACGAGGTTCTTGTAAACAGAGCCGTCCCAAACTTTGGGGTGGCTGTGTCTTTTTGATTTTAATTTCCCTAAGCTATAGGACCATAAGTGGAACTGCCCTAGGCTCTGTTGCTTTGTTTTTTAGATATTTTAGGAAACACCATACACTTCTCCCTAGTGGTTGTTGGCAATTTACATCCCGCCCTTCAGCATAACAAGGCTCCCAGTTCTCCATGGCCTGTCCTGCCTTTCTGGATTTTACACTTTTTTCAGATGGCCCTTTTGACCGGGGGGAAGTGAGACTTCATTGTAGTGCAGATTTCCTTTGCAAACTTGCTTGGTTGGCCAAAAAGTGCGTATGCGTTTTTTCCTGAATATATTCAGGGAAAAACGCATACGCCCTTTTTGGCCAAGTGCATCATTGTGGACGTTCTGCCTCTTTTCCTATGCTTTCAATGCAATTCCAGTCTACCTCCTGAAATCGGTTTCCTGCAATTCTGCCCCACTTTAAACTCCTCTTGGCAGCCTTACTTCAGTCTATTTTTGGACGATAGCTGTCATTTATTACTCTGCAGGTTTGTGAATTACAGTGCCCCTGAGCTCCTTTCTTCAACTCGCTTTCTTGTGAGCTGGCCGCAACACCGCAGGATGGCTTCAGGCCCTAATCTGGTTCCGGAATGGCACACTGAGCCTTTGGTTATTTCCTCTTCCTGGTGGGAAGTGAGAGTTAAATTTGCCTGTCCAGACACCTCCAGCTAGCCTCTCATTGGTTCTCGCTAATCCTGTTCATCTTCCGCAGAAATTGCAAACTGGGCCAAACAGGAGGTTAAAGGCGCTGACTCTCCAAGTGGGGAGAGTGTTAGTAAAGTGTCTGGAATGTTGCACCCGAGTACCAGGGGAGGAAAACTGAGACATATTTGAACACGTCTCCCGTTCACATGGTTGATCATACTTGGGTTCCACATGCATGTTTTAGCTGAAGGAAGAATACCTAAAACCTGGGTAGTTGAAACCCGTGGAATGGGTACCATGCAATATGACATCAAAGGGTCTTCATTTGCTCACCGAACCTCCCCAATCCTATCACTGCTGCGTTTATGCGCCTGTACACATGCTTGATTCTCTTTCGGAGACATAGCAATCCATAGGTTTTAAGATACTTACTAGTCAGGTACATTCTTAGGCGTTTAATATGCGGTGTTGAGTCCATTTCGTTGAGCAAGGAGTAGCTCTTGTCTATTCCATATTTGGCTTAAGGAACTTTATCTGTGCTCATTTCAATCTCTGGTGTTATGCAGCACCCCAACTCACCTTTCCCCTTAAGCAAGCATAAGTTGGTTTTCTAAATTTGAGACCCTGTTCTGTTCTGTAATTCAGTTCCTGTGTAGCCAAGTTTACATTCCGTGTATTACTGATATCTTATGATGTTTCTTTTTCTGTGTGACTTATTTCAGTTAGAATCATCATACCTGAATCCACTCATTGTGCTGCTAAGGGCCTGATGACACAGATTTCATTGCTGAGTGATATTGCTTTGTAAGTAAATACCACAACTTCTTTATCCATTTTTCACTTTCTGCGATGTTGAACTTGTACTGTAAACGAGGTTCTTGTAAACAGAGCCGTTCCAAACTTTGGGGTGGCTGTGTCTTTTTGATTTTAATTTCCCTAAGCTATAGGACCATAAGTGGAAGTGCCCTAGGTTCTGTTGCTTTGTTTTTTAGATGTTTCAGGAAACACCATACAATTCTCCCCAGTGGTTGTTGGCAATTTACATCCCGCCCATCAGCATAACAAGGCTCCCAGTTCTCCATGGCCTGTCCTGCCTTTCTGGATTTTACACTTTTTTCAGATGGCCCTTTTGACCAGGGGGAAGTGAGACTTCATTGTAGTGCAGATTTCCTTTGCAAGCTTGCTTGGTTGGCCAAAAAGGGCGTATGCGTTTTTTCCTGAATATATTCAGGAAAAAACGCATACGCCCTTTTTGGCCAAGTGCATCATTGTGGACGTTCTGCCTCTTTTCCTATGCTTTCAATGCAATTCCAGTCTACCTCCTGAAATCGGTTTCCTGCAATTCTGCCCCGCTTTCAAGTCCTCTTGGCAGCCTTACTTCAGTCTATTTTTGGACGATAGCTGTCATTTATAACTCTGCAGGTTTGTGAATTACAGTGCCCCTGAGCTCCTTTCTTCAACTCGCTTTCTTGTGAGCTGGCCGCAACACCGCAGGATGGCTTCAGGCCCTAATCTGGTTCCGGCACGGCACACTGAGCCTTTGGTTATTTCCTCTTCCTGGTGGGAAGTGAGAGTTAAATTTGCCCGTCCAGACACCTCCAGCTAGCCTCTCATTGGTTCTCGCTATTCCTGTTCATCTTCCGCAGAAATTGCAAACTGTGCCAAACAGGAGGTTAAAGGCGCTGACTCTCCAAGTGGGGAGAGTGTTAGTAAAGCGTCTGGAATGTTGCACCCGAGTACCAGGGGAGGAAAACTGAGACATATTTGAACACGTCTCCCGTTCACATGGTTGATCATACTTGGGTTCCACATGCATGTTTTAGCTGAAGGAAGAATACCTAAAACCTGGGTAGTTGAAACCCGTGGAATGGGTACCATGCAATATGACTTCAAAGGGTCTTCATTTGCTCACCGAACCTCCCCAATCCTATCACTGCTGCGTTTATGTGCCTGTACACATGCTTGATTCTCTTTCGGAGACATAGCAATCCATAGGTTTTAAGATACTTACTAGTCAGGTACATTCTTAGGCGTTTAATATGCGGTGTTGAGTCCATTTCGTTGAGCAAGGAGTAGCTCTTGTCTATTCCATATTTGGCTTAAGGAACTTTATCTGTGCTCATTTCAATCTCTGGTGTTATGCAGCACCCCAACTCACCTTTCCCCTTAAGCAAGCATAAGTTGGTTTTCTAAATTTGAGACCCTGTTCTGTTCTGTAATTCAGTTCCTGTGTAGCCAAGTTTACATTCCGTGTATTACTGATATCTTATGATGTTTCTTTTTCTGTGTGACTTATTTCAGTTAGAATCATCATACCTGAATCCACTCATTGTGCTGCTAAGGGCCTGATGACACAGATTTCATTGCTGAGTGATATTGCTTTGTAAGTGAATACCACAACTTCTTTATCCATATTTCACTTTCTGCGATGTTGAACTTGTACTGTAAACGAGGTTCTTGTAAACAGAGGCGTCCCAAACTTTGGGGTGGCTGTGTCTTTTTGATTTTAATTTCCCTAAGCTATAGGACCATAAGTGGAAGTGCCCTAGGTTCTGTTGCTTTGTTTTTTAGATGTTTCAGGAAACACCATACAATTCTCCCCAGTGGTTGTTGGCAATTTACATCCCGCCCATCAGCATAACAAGGCTCCCAGTTCTCCATGGCCTGTCCTGCCTTTCTGGATTTTACACTTTTTTCAGATGGCCCTTTTGACCAGGGGGAAGTGAGACTTCATTGTAGTGCAGATTTCCTTTGCAAGCTTGCTTGGTTGGCCAAAAAGGGCGTATGCGTTTTTTCCTGAATATATTCAGGAAAAAACGCATACGCCATTTTTGGCCAAGTGCATCATTGTGGACGTTCTGCCTCTTTTCCTATGCTTTCAATGCAATTCCAGTCTACCTCCTGAAATCGGTTTCCTGCAATTCTGCCCCGCTTTCAAGTCCTCTTGGCAGCCTTACTTCAGTCTATTTTTGGACGATAGCTGTCATTTATAACTCTGCAGGTTTGTGAATTACAGTGCCCCTGAGCTCCTTTCTTCAACTCGCTTTCTTTTGAGCTGGCCGCAACACCGCAGGATGGCTTCAGGCCCTAATCTGGTTCCGGCACGGCACGCTGAGCCTTTGGTTATTTCCTCTTCCTGTTGGGAAATGAGAGTTAAATTTGCCCGTCCAGACACCTCCAGCTAGCCTCTCATTTGTTCTCGCTATTCCTGTTCATCTTCCGCAGAAATTGCAAACTGGGCCAAACAGGAGGTTAAAGGGACTGACTCTCCAAGTCGGGAGAGTGTTAGTAAAGCGTCTGGAATGTTGCACCCGAGTACCAGGGGAGGAAAACTGAGACATATTTGAACACGTCTCCCGATCACATGGTTGATCATACTCTAGGTTCCACATGCATGTTTTAGCTGAAGGAAGAATACCTTAAACCTGGGTAGTTGAAACCCGTGGAATGGGTACCATGCAATATGACTTCAAAGGGTCTTCATTTGCTCACCGAACCTCTCCAATCCTATCACTGCTGCGTTTATGCCCCTTACACATGCTTGATTCTCTTTCGGAGACATAGCAATCCATAGGTTTTAAGATACTTACTAGTCAGGTACATTCTTAGGCGTTTAATATGCGGTGTTGAGTCCATTTCGTTGAGCAAGGAGTAGCTCTTGTCTATTCCATATTTGGCTTAAGGAACTTTATCTGTGCTCATTTCAATCTCTGGTTTTATGCAGCACCCCAACTCACCTTTACTCTTAAGCAAGAATAAGTTGGTTTTCTAAATTTGAGACCCTGTTCTGTTCTGTAATTCCGTTCCTGTGTAGCCAAGTTTACATTCCATGTATTACTGATATCTTATGATGTTTCTTTTTCTGTGTGACTTATTTCAGTTAGAATCATCATACCTGAATCCACTCATTGTGCTGCTAAGGGCCTGATGACACAGATTTCATTGCTGAGTGATATTGCTTTGTAAGTAAATACCACAACTTCTTTATCCATTTTTCACTTTCTGCGATGTTGAACTTGTACTGTAAACGAGGTTCTTGTAAACAGAGCCGCCCCAAACTTTGGGGTGGCTGTGTCTTTTTGATTTTAATTTCCCTAAGTTATAGGACCATAAGTGGAACTGCCCTAGGCTCTGTTGCTTTGTTTTTTAGATATTTTAGGAAACACCATACACTTCTCCCTAGTGGTTGTTGGCAATTTACATCCCGCCCTTCAGCATAACAAGGCTCCCAGTTCTCCATGGCCTGTCCTGCCTTTCTGGATTTTACACTTTTTTCAGATGGCCCTTTTGACCGGGGGGAAGTGAGACTTCATTGTAGTGCAGATTTCCTTTGCAAGCTTGCTTGGTTGGCCAAAAAGTGCGTATGCGTTTTTTCCTGAATATATTCAGGGAAAAACGCATACGCCCTTTTTGGCCAAGTGCATCATTGTGGACGTTCTGCCTCTTTTCCTATGCTTTCAATGCAATTCCAGTCTACCTCCTGAAATCGGTTTCCTGCAATTCTGCCCCACTTTAAACTCCTCTTGGCAGCCTTACTTCAGTCTATTTTGGACGATAGCTGTCATTTATAACTCTGCAGGTTTGTGAATTACAGTGCCCCTGAGCTCCTTTCTTCAACTCGCTTTCTTGTGAGCTGGCCGCAACACCGCAGGATGGCTTCAGGCCCTAATCTGGTTCCGGCACGGCACACTGAGCCTTTGGTTATTTCCTCTTCCTGGTGGGAAGTGAGAGTTAAATTTGCCTGTCCAGACACCTCCAGCTAGCCTCTCATTGGTTCTCGCTAATCCTGTTCATCTTCCGCAGAAATTGCAAACTGGGCCAAACAGGAGGTTAAAGGCGCTGACTCTCCAAGTGGGGAGAGTGTTAGTAAAGTGTCTGGAATGTTGCACCCGAGTACCAGGGGAGGAAAACTGAGACATATTTGAACACGTCTCCCGTTCACATGGTTGATCATACTTGGGTTCCACATGCATGTTTTAGCTGAAGGAAGAATACCTAAAACCTGGGTAGTTGAAACCCGTGGAATGGGTACCATGCAATATGACATCAAAGGGTCTTCATTTGCTCACCGAACCTCCCCAATCCTATCACTGCTGCGTTTATGCGCCTGTACACATGCTTGATTCTCTTTCGGAGACATAGCAATCCATAGGTTTTAAGATACTTACTAGTCAGGTACATTCTTAGGCGTTTAATATGCGGTGTTGAGTCCATTTCGTTGAGCAAGGAGTAGCTCTTGTCTATTCCATATTTGGCTTAAGGAACTTTATCTGTGCTCATTTCAATCTCTGGTGTTATGCAGCACCCCAACTCACCTTTCCCCTTAAGCAAGCATAAGTTGGTTTTCTAAATTTGAGACCCTGTTCTGTTCTGTAATTCAGTTCCTGTGTAGCCAAGTTTACATTCCGTGTATTACTGATATCTTATGATGTTTCTTTTTCTGTGTGACTTATTTCAGTTAGAATCATCATACCTGAATCCACTCATTGTGCTGCTAAGGGCCTGATGACACAGATTTCATTGCTGAGTGATATTGCTTTGTAAGTAAATACCACAACTTCTTTATCCATTTTTCACTTTCTGCGATGTTGAACTTGTACTGTAAACGAGGTTCTTGTAAACAGAGCCGTTCCAAACTTTGGGGTGGCTGTGTCTTTTTCATTTTAATTTCCCTAAGCTATAGGACCATAAGTGGAAGTGCCCTAGGTTCTGTTGCTTTGTTTTTTAGATGTTTCAGGAAACACCATACAATTCTCCCCAGTGGTTGTTGGCAATTTACATCCCGCCCATCAGCATAACAAGGCTCCCAGTTCTCCATGGCCTGTCCTGCCTTTCTGGATTTTACACTTTTTTCAGATGGCCCTTTTGACCAGGGGGAAGTGAGACTTCATTGTAGTGCAGATTTCCTTTGCAAGCTTGCTTGGTTGGCCAAAAAGGGCGTATGCGTTTTTTCCTGAATATATTCAGGAAAAAACGCATACGCCCTTTTTGGCCAAGTGCATCATTGTGGCCGTTCTGCCTCTTTTCCTATGCTTTCAATGCAATTCCAGTCTACCTCCTGAAATCGGTTTCCTGCAATTCTGCCCCGCTTTCAAGTCCTCTTGGCAGCCTTACTTCAGTCTATTTTTGGACGATAGCTGTCATTTATAACTCTGCAGGTTTGTGAATTACAGTGCCCCTGAGCTCCTTTCTTCAACTCGCTTTCTTGTGAGCTGGCCGCAACACCGCAGGATGGCTTCAGGCCCTAATCTGGTTCCGGCACGGCACACTGAGCCTTTGGTTATTTCCTCTTCCTGGTGGGAAGTGAGAGTTAAATTTGCCCGTCCAGACACCTCCAGCTAGCCTCTCATTGGTTCTCGCTATTCCTGTTCATCTTCCGCAGAAATTGCAAACTGTGCCAAACAGGAGGTTAAAGGCGCTGACTCTCCAAGTCGGGAGAGTGTTAGTAAAGCGTCTGGAATGTTGCACCCGAGTACCAGGGGAGGAAAACTGAGACATATTTGAACACGTCTCCCGTTCACATGGTTGATCATACTTGGGTTCCACATGCATGTTTTAGCTGAAGGAAGAATACCTAAAACCTGGGTAGTTGAAACCCGTGGAATGGGTACCATGCAATATAACTTCAAAGGGTCTTCATTTGCTCACCGAACCTCCCCAATCCTATCACTGCTGCGTTTATGCGCCTGTACACATGCTTGATTCTCTTTCGGAGACATAGCAATCCATAGGTTTTAAGATACTTACTAGTCAGGTACATTCTTAGGCGTTTAATATGCGGTGTTGAGTCCATTTCGTTGAGCAAGGAGTAGCTCTTGTCTATTCCATATTTGGCTTAAGGAACTTTATCTGTGCTCATTTCAATCTCTGGTGTTATGCAGCACCCCAACTCACCTTTCCCCTTAAGCAAGCATAAGTTGGTTTTCTAAATTTGAGACCCTGTTCTGTTCTGTAATTCAGTTCCTGTGTAGCCAAGTTTACATTCCGTGTATTACTGATATCTTATGATGTTTCTTTTTCTGTGTGACTTATTTCAGTTAGAATCATCATACCTGAATCCACTCATTGTGCTGCTAAGGGCCTGATGACACAGATTTCATTGCTGAGTGATATTGCTTTGTAAGTAAATACCACAACTTCTTTATCCATTTTTCACTTTCTGCGATGTTGAACTTGTACTGTAAACGAGGTTCTTGTAAACAGAGCCGTCCCAAACTTTGGGGTGGCTGTGTCTTTTTGATTTTAATTTCCCTAAGCTATAGGACCATAAGTGGAACTGCCCTAGGCTCTGTTGCTTTGTTTTTTAGATATTTTAGGAAACACCATACACTTCTCCCTAGTGGTTGTTGGCAATTTACATCCCGCCCTTCAGCATAACAAGGCTCCCAGTTCTCCATGGCCTGTCCTGCCTTTCTGGATTTTACACTTTTTTCAGATGGCCCTTTTGACCGGGGGGAAGTGAGACTTCATTGTAGTGCAGATTTCCTTTGCAAGCTTGCTTGGTTGGCCAAAAAGTGCGTATGCGTTTTTTCCTGAATATATTCAGGGAAAAACGCATACGCCCTTTTTGGCCAAGTGCATCATTGTGGACGTTCTGCCTCTTTTCCTATGCTTTCAATGCAATTCCAGTCTACCTCCTGAAATCGGTTTCCTGCAATTCTGCCCCACTTTAAACTCCTCTTGGCAGCCTTACTTCAGTCTATTTTTGGACGATAGCTGTCATTTATTACTCTGCAGGTTTGTGAATTACAGTGCCCCTGAGCTCCTTTCTTCAACTCGCTTTCTTGTGAGCTGGCCGCAACACCGCAGGATGGCTTCAGGCCCTAATCTGGTTCCGGCACGGCACACTGAGCCTTTGGTTATTTCCTCTTCCTGGTGGGAAGTGAGAGTTAAATTTGCCTGTCCAGACACCTCCAGCTAGCCTCTCATTGGTTCTCGCTAATCCTGTTCATCTTCCGCAGAAATTGCAAACTGGGCCAAACAGGAGGTTAAAGGCGCTGACTCTCCAAGTGGGGAGAGTGTTAGTAAAGTGTCTGGAATGTTGCACCCGAGTACCAGGGGAGGAAAACTGAGACATATTTGAACACGTCTCCCGTTCACATGGTTGATCATACTTGGGTTCCACATGCATGTTTTAGCTGAAGGAAGAATACCTAAAACCTGGGTAGTTGAAACCCGTGGAATGGGTACCATGCAATATGACATCAAAGGGTCTTCATTTGCTCACCGAACCTCCCCAATCCTATCACTGCTGCGTTTATGCGCCTGTACACATGCTTGATTCTCTTTCGGAGACATAGCAATCCATAGGTTTTAAGATACTTACTAGTCAGGTACATTCTTAGGCGTTTAATATGCGGTGTTGAGTCCATTTCGTTGAGCAAGGAGTAGCTCTTGTCTATTCCATATTTGGCTTAAGGAACTTTATCTGTGCTCATTTCAATCTCTGGTGTTATGCAGCACCCCAACTCACCTTTCCCCTTAAGCAAGCATAAGTTGGTTTTCTAAATTTGAGACCCTGTTCTGTTCTGTAATTCAGTTCCTGTGTAGCCAAGTTTACATTCCGTGTATTACTGATATCTTATGATGTTTCTTTTTCTGTGTGACTTATTTCAGTTAGAATCATCATACCTGAATCCACTCATTGTGCTGCTAAGGGCCTGATGACACAGATTTCATTGCTGAGTGATATTGCTTTGTAAGTAAATACCACAACTTCTTTATCCATTTTTCACTTTCTGCGATGTTGAACTTGTACTGTAAACGAGGTTCTTGTAAACAGAGCCGTTCCAAACTTTGGGGTGGCTGTGTCTTTTTGATTTTAATTTCCCTAAGCTATAGGACCATAAGTGGAAGTGCCCTAGGTTCTGTTGCTTTGTTTTTTAGATGTTTCAGGAAACACCATACACTTCTCCCCAGTGGTTGTTGGCAATTTACATCCCGCCCATCAGCATAACAAGGCTCCCAGTTCTCCATGGCCTGTCCTGCCTTTCTGGATTTTACACTTTTTTCAGATGGCCCTTTTGACCAGGGGGAAGTGAAACTTCATTGTAGTGCAGATTTCCTTTGCAAGCTTGCTTGGTTGGCCAAAAAGGGCGTATGCGTTTTTTCCTGAATATATTCAGGAAAAAACGCATACGCCCTTTTTGGCCAAGTGCATCATTGTGGCCGTTCTGCCTCTTTTCCTATGCTTTCAATGCAATTCCAGTCTACCTCCTGAAATCGGTTTCCTGCAATTCTGCCCCGCTTTCAAGTCCTCTTGGCAGCCTTACTTCAGTCTATTTTTGGACGATAGCTGTCATTTATAACTCTGCAGGTTTGTGAATTACAGTGCCCCTGAGCTCCTTTCTTCAACTCGCTTTCTTGTGAGCTGGCCGCAACACCGCAGGATGGCTTCAGGCCCTAATCTGGTTCCGGCACGGCACACTGAGCCTTTGGTTATTTCCTCTTCCTGGTGGGAAGTGAGAGTTAAATTTGCCCGTCCAGACACCTCCAGCTAGCCTCTCATTGGTTCTCGCTATTCCTGTTCATCTTCCGCAGAAATTGCAAACTGTGCCAAACAGGAGGTTAAAGGCGCTGACTCTCCAAGTGGGGAGAGTGTTAGTAAAGCGTCTGGAATGTTGCACCCGAGTACCAGGGGAGGAAAACTGAGACATATTTGAACACGTCTCCCGTTCACATGGTTGATCATACTTGGGTTCCACATGCATGTTTTAGCTGAAGGAAGAATACCTAAAACCTGGGTAGTTGAAACCCGTGGAATGGGTACCATGCAATATGACTTCAAAGGGTCTTCATTTGCTCACCGAACCTCCCCAATCCTATCACTGCTGCGTTTATGCGCCTGTACACATGCTTGATTCTCTTTCGGAGACATAGCAATCCATAGGTTTTAAGATACTTACTAGTCAGGTACATTCTTAGGCGTTTAATATGCAGTGTTGAGTCCATTTCGTTGAGCAAGGAGTAGCTCTTGTCTATTCCATATTTGGCTTAAGGAACTTTATCTGTGCTCATTTCAATCTCTGGTGTTATGCAGCACCCCAACTCACCTTTCCCCTTAAGCAAGCATAAGTTGGTTTTCTAAATTTGAGACCCTGTTCTGTTCTGTAATTCAGTTCCTGTGTAGCCAAGTTTACATTCCGTGTATTACTGATATCTTATGATGTTTCTTTTTCTGTGTGACTTATTTCAGTTAGAATCATCATACCTGAATCCACTCATTGTGCTGCTAAGGGCCTGATGACACAGATTTCATTGCTGAGTGATATTGCTTTGTAAGTAAATACCACAACTTCTTTATCCATTTTTCACTTTCTGCGATGTTGAACTTGTACTGTAAACGAGGTTCTTGTAAACAGAGCCGTTCCAAACTTTGGGGTGGCTGTGTCTTTTTGATTTTGAATTCCCTAAGCTATAGGACCATAAGTGGAAGTGCCCTAGGCTCTGTTGCTTTGTTTTTTAGATGTTTCAGGAAACACCATACACTTCTCCCGAGTGGTTGTTGGCAATTTACATCCCGCCCATCAGCATAACAAGGCTCCCAGTTCTCCATGGCCTGTCCTGCCTTTCTGGATTTTACACTTTTTTCAGATGGCCCTTTTGACCGGGGGGAAGTGAGACTTCATTGTAGTGCAGATTTCCTTTGCAAGCTTGCTTGGTTGGCCAAAAAGGGCGTATGCGTTTTTTCCTGGATATATTCAGGAAAAAACGCATACGCCCTTTTTGGCCAAGTGCATCATTGTGGACGTTCTGCCTCTTTTCCTATGCTTGCAATGCAATTCCAGTCTACCTCCTGAAATCGGTTTCCTGCAATTCTGCCCCGCTTTCAAGTCCTCTTGGCAGCCTTACTTCAGTCTATTTTTGGACGATAGCTGTCATTTATAACTCTGCAGGTTTGTGAATTACAGTGCCCCTGAGCTCCTTTCTTCAACTCGCTTTCTTGTGAGCTGGCCGCAACACCACAGGATGGCTTCAGGCCATAATCTGGTTCCGGCACGGCACGCTGAGCCTTTGGTTATTTCCTCTTCCTGGTGGGAAATGAGAGTTAAATTTGCCCGTCCAGACACCTCCAGCTAGTCTCTCATTGGTTCTCGCTATTCCTGTTCATCTTCCGCAGAAATTGCAAACTGGGCCAAACAGGAGGTTAAAGGGACTGACTCTCCAAGTGGGGAGAGTGTTAGTAAAGCGTCTGGAATGTTGCACCCGAGTACCAGGGGAGGAAAACTGAGACATATTTGAACACGTCTCCCGTTCACATGGTTGATCATACTCTGGGTTCCACATGCATGTTTTAGCTGAAGGAAGAATACCTAAAACCTGGGTAGTTGAAACCCGTGGAATGGGTACCATGCAATATGACTTCAAAGGGTCTTCATTTGCTCACCGAACCTCTCCAATCCTATCACTGCTGCGTTTATGTCCCTGTACACATGCTTGATTCTCTTTCGGAGACATAGCAATCCATAGGTTTTAAGATACTTACTAGTCAGGTACATTCTTAGGCGTTTAATATGCGGTGTTGAGTCCATTTCGTTGAGCAAGGAGTAGCTCTTGTCTATTCCATATTTGGCTTAAGGAACTTTATCTGTGCTCATTTCAATCTCTGGTGTTATGCAGCACCCCAACTCACCTTTCCCCTTAAGCAAGCATAAGTTGGTTTTCTAAATTTGAGACCCTGTTCTGTTCTGTAATTCAGTTCCTGTGTAGCCAAGTTTACATTCCGTGTATTACTGATATCTTATGATGTTTCTATTTCTGTGTGACTTATTTCAGTTAGATTCATCATACCTGAATCCACTCATTGTGCTGCTAAGGGCCTGATGACACAGATTTCATTGCTGAGTGATATTGCTTTGTAAGTAAATACCACAACTTCTTTATCCATTTTTCACTTTCTGCGATGTTGAACTTGTACTGTAAACGAGGTTCTTGTAAACAGAGCCGTCCCAAACTTTGGGGTGGCTGTGTCTTTTTGATTTTAATTTCCCTAAGCTATAGGACCATAAGTGGAACTGCCCTAGGCTCTGTTGCTTTGTTTTTTAGATATTTTAGGAAACACCATACACTTCTCCCTAGTGGTTGTTGGCAATTTACATCCCGCCCTTCAGCATAACAAGGCTCCCAGTTCTCCATGGCCTGTCCTGCCTTTCTGGATTTTACACTTTTTTCAGATGGCCCTTTTGACCGGGGGGAAGTGAGACTTCATTGTAGTGCAGATTTCCTTTGCAAGCTTGCTTGGTTGGCCAAAAAGTGCGTATGCGTTTTTTCCTGAATATATTCAGGGAAAAACGCATACGCCCTTTTTGGCCAAGTGCATCATTGTGGACGTTCTGCCTCTTTTCCTATGCTTTCAATGCAATTCCAGTCTACCTCCTGAAATCGGTTTCCTGCAATTCTGCCCCACTTTAAACTCCTCTTGGCAGCCTTACTTCAGTCTATTTTTGGACGATAGCTGTCATTTATTACTCTGCAGGTTTGTGAATTACAGTGCCCCTGAGCTCCTTTCTTCAACTCGCTTTCTTGTGAGCTGGCCGCAACACCGCAGGATGGCTTCAGGCCCTAATCTGGTTCCGGCACGGCACACTGAGCCTTTGGTTATTTCCTCTTCCTGGTGGGAAGTGAGAGTTAAATTTGCCTGTCCAGACACCTCCAGCTAGCCTCTCATTGGTTCTCGCTAATCCTGTTCATCTTCCGCAGAAATTGCAAACTGGGCCAAACAGGAGGTTAAAGGCGCTGACTCTCCAAGTGGGGAGAGTGTTAGTAAAGTGTCTGGAATGTTGCACCCGAGTACCAGGGGAGGAAAACTGAGACATATTTGAACACGTCTCCCGTTCACATGGTTGATCATACTTGGGTTCCACATGCATGTTTTAGCTGAAGGAAGAATACCTAAAACCTGGGTAGTTGAAACCCGTGGAATGGGTACCATGCAATATGACATCAAAGGGTCTTCATTTGCTCACCGAACCTCCCCAATCCTATCACTGCTGCGTTTATGCCCCTGTACACATGCTTGATTCTCTTTCGGAGACATAGCAATCCATAGGTTTTAAGATACTTACTAGTCAGGTACATTCTTAGGCGTTTAATATGCGGTGTTGAGTCCATTTCGTTGAGCAAGGAGTAGCTCTTGTCTATTCCATATTTGGCTTAAGGAACTTTACCTGTGCTCATTTCAATCTCTGGTGTTATGCAGCACCCCAACTCACCTTTCCCCTTAAGCAAGCATAAGTTGGTTTTCTAAATTTGAGACCCTGTTCTGTTCTGTAATTCAGTTCCTGTGTAGCCAAGTTTACATTCCGTGTATTACTGATATCTTATGATGTTTCTTTTTCTGTGTGACTTATTTCAGTTAGAATCATCATACCTGAATCCACTCATTGTGCTGCTAAGGGCCTGATGACACAGATTTCATTGCTGAGTGATATTGCTTTGTAAGTAAATACCACAACTTCTTTATCCATTTTTCACTTTCTGCGATGTTGAACTTGTACTGTAAACGAGGTTCTTGTAAACAGAGCCGTTCCAAACTTTGGGGTGGCTGTGTCTTTTTGATTTTAATTTCCCTAAGCTATAGGACCATAAGTGGACGTGCCCTAGGTTCTGTTGCTTTGTTTTTTAGATGTTTCAGGAAACACCATACACTTCTCCCCAGTGGTTGTTGGCAATTTACATCCCGCCCATCAGCATAACAAGGCTCCCAGTTCTCCATGGCCTGTCCTGCCTTTCTGGATTTTACACTTTTTTCAGATGGCCCTTTTGACCAGGGGGAAGTGAGACTTCATTGTAGTGCAGATTTCCTTTGCAAGCTTGCTTGGTTGGCCAAAAAGGGCGTATGCGTTTTTTCCTGAATATATTCAGGAAAAAACGCATACGCCCTTTTTGGCCAAGTGCATCATTGTGGCCGTTCTGCCTCTTTTCCTATGCTTTCAATGCAATTCCAGTCTACCTCCTGAAATCGGTTTCCTGCAATTCTGCCCCGCTTTCAAGTCCTCTTGGCAGCCTTACTTCAGTCTATTTTTGGACGATAGCTGTCATTTATAACTCTGCAGGTTTGTGAATTACAGTGCCCCTGAGCTCCTTTCTTCAACTCGCTTTCTTGTGAGCTGGCCGCAACACCGCAGGATGGCTTCAGGCCCTAATCTGGTTCCGGCACGGCACACTGAGCCTTTGGTTATTTCCTCTTCCTGGTGGGAAGTGAGAGTTAAATTTGCCCGTCCAGACACCTCCAGCTAGCCTCTCATTGGTTCTCGCTATTCCTGTTCATCTTCCGCAGAAATTGCAAACTGTGCCAAACAGGAGGTTAAAGGCGCTGACTCTCCAAGTGGGGAGAGTGTTAGTAAAGCGTCTGGAATGTTGCACCCGAGTACCAGGGGAGGAAAACTGAGACATATTTGAACACGTCTCCCGTTCACATGGTTGATCATACTTGGGTTCCACATGCATGTTTTAGCTGAAGGAAGAATACCTAAAACCTGGGTAGTTGAAACCCGTGGAATGGGTACCATGCAATATGACTTCAAAGGGTCTTCATTTGCTCACCGAACCTCCCCAATCCTATCACTGCTGCGTTTATGCGCCTGTACACATGCTTGATTCTCTTTCGGAGACATAGCAATCCATAGGTTTTAAGATACTTACTAGTCAGGTACATTCTTAGGCGTTTAATATGCGGTGTTGAGTCCATTTCGTTGAGCAAGGAGTAGCTCTTGTCTATTCCATATTTGGCTTAAGGAACTTTATCTGTGCTCATTTCAATCTCTGGTGTTATGCAGCACCCCAACTCACCTTTCCCCTTAAGCAAGCATAAGTTGGTTTTCTAAATTTGAGACCCTGTTCTGTTCTGTAATTCAGTTCCTGTGTAGCCAAGTTTACATTCCGTGTATTACTGATATCTTATGATGTTTCTTTTTCTGTGTGACTTATTTCAGTTAGAATCATCATACCTGAATCCACTCATTGTGCTGCTAAGGGCCTGATGACACAGATTTCATTGCTGAGTGATATTGCTTTGTAAGTAAATACCACAACTTCTTTATCCATTTTTCACTTTCTGCGATGTTGAACTTGTACTGTAAACGAGGTTCTTGTAAACAGAGCCGTTCCAAACTTTGGGGTGGCTGTGTCTTTTTGATTTTGAATTCCCTAAGCTATAGGACCATAAGTGGAAGTGCCCTAGGCTCTGTTGCTTTGTTTTTTAGATGTTTCAGGAAACACCATACACTTCTCCCGAGTGGTTGTTGGCAATTTACATCCCGCCCATCAGCATAACAAGGCTCCCAGTTCTCCATGGCCTGTCCTGCCTTTCTGGATTTTACACTTTTTTCAGATGGCCCTTTTGACCGGGGGGAAGTGAGACTTCATTGTAGTGCAGATTTCCTTTGCAAGCTTGCTTGGTTGGCCAAAAAGTGCGTATGCGTTTTTTCCTGAATATATTCAGGAAAAAACGCATACGCCCTTTTTGGCCAAGTGCATCATTGTGGACGTTCTGCCTCTTTTCCTATGCTTTCAACGCAATTCCAGTCTACCTCCTGAAATCGGTTTCCTGCAATTCTGCCCCGCTTTCAAGTCCTCTTGGCAGCCTTACTTCAGTCTATTTTTGGACGATAGCTGTCATTTATAACTCTGCAGGTTTGTGAATTACAGTGCCCCTGAGCTCCTTTCTTCAACTCGCTTTCTTGTGCCCTGGCCGCAACATCGCAGGATGGCTTCAGCCCCTAATCTGGTTCCGGCCCGGCACGCTGAGCCTTTGGTTAATTCCTCTTCCTGGTGGGAAATGAGAGTTAAATTTGCCCGTCCAGACACCTCCAGCTAGCCTCTCATTGGTTCTCACTATTCCTGTTCATCTTCCGCAGAAATTGCAAACTGGGCCAAACAGGAGGTTAAAGGGACTGACTCTCCAAGTGGGGAGAGTGTTAGTAAAGCGTCTGGAATGTTGCACCCGAGTACCAGGGGAGGAAAACGGAGACATATTTGAACATGTCTCCCGATCACATGGTTGATCATACTCTAGGTTCCACATGCATGTTTTAGCTGAAGGAAGAATACCTTAAACCTGGGTAGTTGAAACCCGTGGAATGGGTACCATGTAATATGACTTCAAAGGGTCTTCATTTGCTCACCGAACCTCTCCAATCCTATCACTGCTGCGTTTATGCCCCTGTACACATGCTTGATTCTCTTTCGGAGACATAACAATCCATAGGTTTTAAGATACTTACAAGTCAGGTACATTCTTAGGCGTTTAATACGCGGTGTTGAGTCCATTTCGTTGAGCAAGGAGTAGCTCTTGTCTATTCCATATTTGGCTTAAGGAACTTTATCTGTGCTCATTTCAATCTCTGGTTTTATGCAGCACCCCAACTCACCTTTACCCTTAAGCAAGCATAAGTTGTTTTTCTAAATTTGAGACACTGTTCTGTTCTGTAATTCAGTTCCTGTGTAGCCAAGTTTCCATTCCGTGTATTACTGATATCTTATGATGTTCCTTTTTCTGTGTGACTTATTTCAGTTAGAATCATCATACCTGAATCCACTCATTGTGCTGCTAAGGGCCTGATGACAGAGATTTCATTGCTGAGTGATATTGCTTTGTAAGTGAATACCACAACTTCTTTATCCATTTTTCACTTTCTGCGATGTTGAACTTGTACTGTAAATGAGGTTCTTGTAAACAGAGCCGTCCCAAACTTTGGGGTGGCTGTGTCTTTTTGATTTTAATTTCCCTAAGCTATAGGACCATAAGTGGAAGTGCCCTAGGTTCTGTTGCTTTGTTTTTTAGATGTTTCAGGAAACACCATACACTTCTCCCGAGTGGTTGTTGGCAATTTACATCCCGCCCATCAGCATAACAAGGCTCCCAGTTCTCCATGGCCTGTCCTGCCTTTCTGGATTTTACACTTTTTTCAGATGGCCCTTTTGACCAGGGGGAAGTGAGACTTCATTGTAGTGCAGATTTCCTTTGCAAGCTTGCTTGGTTGGCCAAAAAGGGCGTATGCGTTTTTTCCTGAATATATTCAGTAAAAAACGCATACGCCCTTTTTGGCCAAGTGCATCATTGTGGACGTTCTGCCTCTTTTCCTATGCTTTCAATGCAATTCCAGTCTACCTCCTGAAATCGGTTTCCTGCAATTCTGCCCCGCTTTCAAGTCCTCTTGGCAGCCTTACTTCAGTCTATTTTTGGACGATAGCTGTCATTTATAACTCTGCAGGTTTGTGAATTACAGTGCCCCTGAGCTCCTTTCTTCAACTCGCTTTCTTTTGAGCTGGCCGCAACACCGCAGGATGGCTTCAGGCCCTAATCTGGTTCCGGCACGGCACGCTGAGCCTTTGGTTATTTCCTCTTCCTGTTGGGAAATGAGAGTTAAATTTGCCCGTCCAGACACCTCCAGCTAGCCTCTCATTGGTTCTCGCTATTCCTGTTCATCTTCCTCAGAAATTGCAAACTGGGCCAAACAGGAGGTTAAAGGGACTGACTCTCCAAGTGGGGAGAGTGTTAGTAAAGCGTCTGGAATGTTGCACCCGAGTACCAGGGGAGGAAAACTGAGACATATTTGAACACGTCTCCCGATCACATGGTTGATCATACTCTAGGTTCCACATGCATGTTTTAGCTGAAGGAAGAATACCTTAAACCTGGGTAGTTGAAACCCGTGGAATGGGTACCATGCAATATGACTTCAAAGGGTCTTCATTTGCTCACCGAACCTCTCCAATCCTATCACTGCTGCGTTTATGCCCCTTACACATGCTTGATTCTCTTTCGGAGACATAGCAATCCATAGGTTTTAAGATACTTACTAGTCAGGTACATTCTTAGGCGTTTAATATGCGATGTTGAGTCCATTTCGTTGAGCAAGGAGTAGCTCTTGTCTATTCCATATTTGGCTTAAGGAACTTTATCTGTGCTCATTTCAATCTCTGGTTTTATGCAGCACCCCAACTCACCTTTACTCTTAAGCAAGAATAAGTTGGTTTTCTAAATTTGAGACCCTGTTCTGTTCTGTAATTCAGTTCCTGTGTAGCCAAGTTTACATTCCGTGTATTACTGATATCTTATGATGTTTCTTTTTCTGTGTGACTTATTTCAGTTAGAATCATCATACCTGAATCCACTCATTGTGCTGCTAAGGGCCTGATGACACAGATTTCATTGCTGAGTGATATTGCTTTGTAAGTAAATACCACAACTTCTTTATCCATTTTTCACTTTCTGCGATGTTGAACTTGTACTGTAAACGAGGTTCTTGTAAACAGAGCCGTCCCAAACTTTGGGGTGGCTGTGTCTTTTTGATTTTAATTTCCCTAAGCTATAGGACCATAAGTGGAACTGCCCTAGGCTCTGTTGCTTTGTTTTTTAGATATTTCAGGAAACACCATACACTTCTCCCTAGTGGTTGTTGGCAATTTACATCCCGCCCTTCAGCATAACAAGGCTCCCAGTTCTCCATGGCCTGTCCTGCCTTTCTGGATTTTACACTTTTTTCAGATGGCCCTTTTGACCGGGGGGAAGTGAGACTTCATTGTAGTGCAGATTTCCTTTGCAAGCTTGCTTGGTTGGCCAAAAAGTGCGTATGCGTTTTTTCCTGAATATATTCAGGGAAAAACGCATACGCCCTTTTTGGCCAAGTGCATCATTGTGGACGTTCTGCCTCTTTTCCTATGCTTTCAATGCAATTCCAGTCTACCTCCTGAAATCGGTTTCCTGCAATTCTGCCCCACTTTAAACTCCTCTTGGCAGCCTTACTTCAGTCTATTTTTGGACGATAGCTGTCATTTATTACTCTGCAGGTTTGTGAATTACAGTGCCCCTGAGCTCCTTTCTTCAACTCGCTTTCTTGTGAGCTGGCCGCAACACCGCAGGATGGCTTCAGGCCCTAATCTGGTTCCGGCACGGCACACTGAGCCTTTGGTTATTTCCTCTTCCTGGTGGGAAGTGAGAGTTAAATTTGCCCGTCCAGACACCTCCAGCTAGCCTCTCATTAGTTCTCACTAATCCTGTTCATCTTCCGCAGAAATTGCAAACTGGGCCAAACAGGAGGTTAAAGGCGCTGACTCTCCAAGTGGGGAGAGTGTTAGTAAAGCGTCTGGAATGTTGCACCCGAGTACCAGGGGAGGAAAACTGAGACATATTTGAACACGTCTCCCGTTCACATGGTTGATCATACTTGGGTTCCACATGCATGTTTTAGCTGAAGGAAGAATACCTAAAACCTGGGTAGTTGAAACCCGTGGAATGGGTACCATGCAATATGACATCAAAGGGTCTTCATTTGCTCACCGAACCTCCCCAATCCTATCACTGCTGCGTTTATGCGCCTGTACACATGCTTGATTCTCTTTCGGAGACATAGCAATCCATAGGTTTTAAGATACTTACTAGTCAGGTACATTCTTAGGCGTTTAATATGCGGTGTTGAGTCCATTTCATTGAGCAAGGAGTAGCTCTTGTCTATTCCATATTTGGCTTAAGGAACTTTATCTGTGCTCATTTCAATCTCTGGTGTTATGCAGCACCCCAACTCACCTTTCCCCTTAAGCAAGCATAAGTTGGTTTTCTAAATTTGAGACCCTGTTCTGTTCTGTAATTCAGTTCCTGTGTAGCCAAGTTTACATTCCGTGTATTACTGATATCTTATGATGTTTCTTTTTCTGTGTGACTTATTTCAGTTAGAATCATCATACCTGAATCCACTCATTGTGCTGCTAAGGGCCTGATGACACAGATTTCATTGCTGAGTGATATTGCTTTGTAAGTAAATACCACAACTTCTTTATCCATTTTTCACTTTCTGCGATGTTGAACTTGTACTGTAAACGAGGTTCTTGTAAACAGAGCCATTCCAAACTTTGGGGTGGCTGTGTCTTTTTGATTTTAATTTCCCTAAGCTATAGGACCATAAGTGGAAGTGCCCTAGGTTCTGTTGCTTTGTTTTTTAGATGTTTCAGGAAACACCATACACTTCTCCCAAGTGGTTGTTGGCAATTTACATCCCGCCCATCAGCATAACAAGGCTCCCAGTTCTCCATGGCCTGTCCTGCCTTTCTGGATTTTACACTTTTTTCAGATGGCCCTTTTGACCAGGGGGAAGTGAGACTTCATTGTAGTGCAGATTTCCTTTGCAAGCTTGCTTGGTTGGCCAAAAAGGGCGTATGCGTTTTTTCCTGAATATATTCAGGAAAAAACGCATACGCCCTTTTTGGCCAAGTGCATCATTGTGGACGTTCTGCCTCTTTTCCTATGCTTTCAATGCAATTCCAGTCTACCTCCTGAAATCGGTTTCCTGCAATTCTGCCCCGCTTTCAAGTCCTCTTGGCAGCCTTACTTCAGTCTATTTTTGGACGATAGCTGTCATTTATAACTCTGCAGGTTTGTGAATTACAGTGCCCCTGAGCTCCTTTCTTCAACTCGCTTTCTTGTGAGCTGGCCGCAACACCGCAGGATGGCTTCAGGCCCTAATCTGGTTCCGGCACGGCACACTGAGCCTTTGGTTATTTCCTCTTCCTGGTGGGAAATGAGAGTTAAATTTGCCCGTCCAGACACCTCCAGCTAGCCTCTCATTGGTTCTCGCTATTCCTGTTCATCTTCCGCAGAAATTGCAAACTGGGCCAAACAGGAGGTTAAAGGGACTGACTCTCCAAGTGGGGAGAGTGTTAGTAAAGCGTCTGGAATGTTGCACCCGAGTACCAGGGGAGGAAAACTGAGACATATTTGAACACGACTCCCGTTCACATGGTTGATCATACTTGGGTTCCACATGCATGTTTTAGCTGAAGGAAGAATACCTAAAACCTGGGTAGTTGAAACCCGTGGAATGGGTACCATGCAATATGACTTCAAAGGGTCTTCATTTGCTCACCGAACCTCCCCAATCCTATCACTGCTGCGTTTATGCCCCTGTACACATGCTTGATTCTCTTTCGGAGACATAGCAATCCATAGGTTTTAAGATACTTACTAGTCAGGTACATTCTTAGGCGTTTAATATGCGGTGTTGAGTCCATTTCGTTGAGCAAGGAGTAGCTCTTGTCTATTCCATATTTGGCTTAAGGAACTTTATCTGTGCTCATTTCAATCTCTGGTTTTATGCAGCACCCCAACTCACCTTTACCCTTAAGCAAGCATAAGTTGGTTTTCGAAATTTGAGACCCTGTTCTGTTCTGTAATTCAGTTCCTGTGTAGCCAAGTTTACATTCCGTGTATTACTGATATCTTATGATGTTTCTTTTTCTGTGTGACTTATTTCAGTTAGAATCATCATACCTGAATCCACTCATTGTGCTGCTAAGGGCCTGATGACACAGATTTCATTGCTGAGTGATATTGCTTTGTAAGTAAATACCACAACTTCTTTATCCATTTTTCACTTTCTGCGATGTTGAACTTGTACTGTAAACGAGGTTCTTGTAAACAGAGCCGTTCCAAACTTTGGGGTGGCTGTGTCTTTTTGATTTTAAATTCCCTAAGCTATAGGACCATAAGTGGAAGTGCCCTAGGCTCTGTTGCTTTGTTTTTTAGATGTTTCAGGAAACACCATACACTTCTCCCGAGTGGTTGTTGGCAATTTACATCCCGCCCATCAGCATAACAAGGATCCCAGTTCTCCATGGCCTGTCCTGCCTTTCTGGATTTTACACTTTTTTCAGATGGCCCTTTTGACCGGGGGGAAGTGAGACTTCATTGTAGTGCAGATTTCCTTTGCAAGCTTGCTTGGTTGGCCAAAAAGGGCGTATGCGTTTTTTCCTGAATATATTCAGGAAAAAACGCATACGCCCTTTTTGGCCAAGTGCATCATTGTGGACGTTCTGCCTCTTTTCCTATGCATTCAATGCAATTCCAGTCTACCTCCTAAAATCGGTTTCCTGCAATTCTGCCCCGCTTTCAAGTCCTCTTGGCAGCCTTACTTCAGTCTATTTTTGGACGATAGCTGTCATTTATAACTCTGCAGGTTTGTGAATTACAGTGCCCCTGAGCTCCTTTCTTCAACTCGCTTTCTTGTGAGCTGGCCGCAACACCGCAGGATGGCTTCAGGCCCTAACCTGATTCCGGCACGGCACACTGAGCCTTTGGTTATTTCCTCTTCCTGGTGGGAAATGAGAGTTAAATTTGCCCGTCCAGACACCTCCAGCTAGCCTCTCATTGGTTCTCACTATTCCTGTTCATCTTCCGCAGAAATTGCAAACTGTGCCAAACAGGAGGTTAAAGGCGCTGACTCTCCAAGTGGGGAGAGTGTTAGTAAAGCGTCTGGAATGTTGCACCCGAGTACCAGGGGAGGAAAACTGAGACATATTTGAACACGTCTCCCGTTCACATGGTTGATCATACTTGGGTTCCACATGCATGTTTTAGCTGAAGGAAGAATACCTAAAACCTGGGTAGTTGAAACCCGTGGAATGGGTACCATGCAATATGACTTCAAAGGGTCTTCATTTGCTCACCGAACCTCCCCAATCCTATCACTGCTGCGTTTATGCGCTTGTACACATGCTTGATTCTCTTTCGGAGACATAGCAATCCATAGGTTTTAAGATACTTACTAGTCAGGTACATTCTTAGGCGTTTAATATGCGGTGTTGAGTCCATTTCATTGAGCAAGGAGTAGCTCTTGTCTATTCCATATTTGGCTTAAGGAACTTTATCTGTGCTCATTTCAATCTCTGGTTTTATGCAGCACCCCAACTCACCTTTCCCCTTAAGCAAGCATAAGTTGGTTTTCTAAATTTGAGTCCCTGTTCTGTTCTGTAATTCAGTTCCTGTGTAGCCAAGTTTACATTCCGTGTATTACTGATATCTTATGATGTTTCTTTTTCTGTGTGACCTATTTCAGTTAGAATCATCATACCTGAATCCACTCATTGTGCTGCTAAGGGCCTGATGACACAGATTTCATTGCTGAGTGATATTGCTTTGTAAGTAAATACCACAACTTCTTTATCCATTTTTCACTTTCTGCGATGTTGAACTTGTACTGTAAACGAGGTTCTTGTAAACAGATCCGTTCCAAACTTTGGGGTGGCTGTGTCTTTTTGATTTTGAATTCCCTAAGCTATAGGACCATAAGTGGAAGTGCCCTAGGCTCTGTTGCTTTGTTTTTTAGATGTTTCAGGAAACACCATACACTTCTCCCGAGTGGTTGTTGGCAATTTACATCCCGCCCATCAGCATAACAAGGCTCCCAGTTCTCCATGGCCTGTCCTGCCTTTCTGGATTTTACACTTTTTTCAGATGGCCCTTTTGACCGGGGGGAAGTGAGACTTCATTGTAGTGCAGATTTCCTTTGCAAGCTTGCTTGGTTGGCCAAAAAGGGCGTATGCGTTTTTTCCTGAATATATTCAGGAAAAAACGCATACGCCCTTTTTGGCCAAGTGCATCATTGTGGACGTTCTGCCTCTTTTCCTATGCTTGCAATGCAATTCCAGTCTACCTCCTGAAATCGGTTTCCTGCAATTCTGCCCCGCTTTCAAGTCCTCTTGGCAGCCTTACTTCAGTCTATTTTTGGACGATAGCTGTCATTTATAACTCTGCAGGTTTGTGAATTACAGTGCCCCTGAGCTCCTTTCTTCAACTCGCTTTCTTGTGACCTGGCCGCAACACCGCAGGATGGCTTCAGGCCCTAATCTGGTTCCGTTACGGCACGCTGAGCCTTTGGTTATTTCCTCTTCCTGGTGGGAAATGAGAGTTAAATTTGCCCCTCCAGACACCTCCAGCTAGCCTCTCATTGGTTCTCGCTATTCCTGTTCATCTTCCGCAGAAATTGCAAACTGGGCCAAACAGGAGGTTAAAGGCGCTAACTCTCCAAGTGGGGAGAGTGTTAGTAAAGCGTCTGGAATGTTGCACCCGAGTACCAGGGGAGGAAAACTGAGACATATTTGAACACGTCTCCCGATCACATGGTTGATCATACTCTGGGTTCTACATGCATGTTTTAGCTGAAGGAAAAATACCTAAAATCTGGGTAGTTGAAACCCGTGGAATGGGTACCATGCAATATGACTTCAAAGGGTCATCATTTGCTCACTGAACCTCTCCAATCCTATCACTGCTGCGTTTATACCCCTGTACACATGCTTGATTCTCTTTCGGAGACATAGCAATCTATAGGTTTTAAGATACTTACTAGTCAGGTACATTCTTAGGCGTTTAATATGCGGTGTTGAGTCCATTTCGTTGAGCAAGGAGTAGATTTTGTCTATTCCATATTTGGCTTAAGGAACTTTATCTGTGCTCATTTCAATCTCTGGTTTTATGCAGCACCCCAACTCACCTTTCCCCTTAAGCAAGCATAAGTTGGTTTTCTAAATTTGAGACCCTGTTCTGTTCTGTAATTCAGTTCCTGTGTAGCCAAGTTTACATTCCATGTATTACTGATAACTTATGATGTTTCTTTTTCTGTGTGACTTATTTCAGTTAGAATCATCATACCTGAATCCACTCATTGTTATGCTAAGGGCTGATGACATAGATTTCATTGCTGAGTGATATTGCTTTGTAAGTAAATACCACAACTTCTTTATCCATTTTTCACTTTCTGCGATGTTGAACTTGTACTGTAAACGAGGTTCTTGTAAACAGAGGCGTCCCAAACTTTGGGGTGGCTGTGTCTTTTTGATTTTAATTTCCCTAAGCTATAGGACCATAAGTGGAAGTGCCCTAGGCTCTGTTGCTTTCTTTTTTAGATGTTTCAGGAAACACCATAAACTTCTCCCGAGTGTCTGTTGGCAATTTACATTCCGCCCATCAGCATAACAAGGCTCCCAGTTCTCCATGGCCTGTCCTGCCTTTCTGGATTTTACACTTTTTTCAGATGGCCCTTTTGACCAGGGGGAAGTGAGACTTCATTGTAGTGCAGATTTCCTTTGCAAGCTTGCTTGTTGGCCAAAAAGGGCGTATGCGTTTTTTCCTGAATATATTCAGGAAAAAACGCATACGCACTTTTTGGCCAAGTGCATCATTGTGGACGTTCTGCCTCTTTTCCTATGCTTTCAATGCAATTCCAGTCAACCAACTGAAATCGGTTTCCTGCAATTCGGCCCCGCTTTCAAGTCCTCTTGGCAGCCTTACTTCAGTCTATTTTTGGACGATAGCTGTCATTTATAACTCTGCAGGTTTGTGAATTACAGTGCCCCTGAGCTCCTTTCTTCAACTCGCTTTCTTGTGCCCTGGCCGCAACACCGCAGGATGGCTTCAGGCCCTAATCTGGTTCCGGCCCGGCATGGTGAGCCTTTGGTTAATTCCTCTTCCTGGTGGGAAATGAGAGTTAAATTTGCCCGTCCAGACACCTCCAGCTAGCCTCTCATTGGTTCTCGCTATTCCTGTTCATCTTCCGCAGAAATTGCAAACTGGGCCAAACAGGAGGTTAAAGGGACTGACTCTCCAAGTGGGGAGAGTGTTAGTAAAGCGTCTGGAATGTTGCACCCGAGTACCAGGGGAGGAAAACTGAGACATATTTGAACACGTCTCCCGATCACATGGTTGATCATACTCTAGGTTCCACATGCATGTTTTAGCTGAAGGAAGAATACCTTAAACCTGGGTAGTTGAAACCCGTGGAATGGGTACCATGCAATATGACTTCAAAGGGTCTTCATTTGCTCACCGAACCTCTCCAATCCTATTACTGCTGCGTTTATGCCCCTGTACACATGCTTGATTCTCTTTTGGAGACATAGCCATCCATAGGTTTTAAGATACTTACTAGTCAGGTACATTCTTAGGCATTTAATATGCGGTGTTGAGTCCATTTCGTTGAGCAAGGAGTAGCTCTTGTCTATTCCATATTTGGCTTAAGGAACTTTATCTGTGCTCATTTCAATCTCTGGTTTTATGCAGCACCCCAACTCACCTTTTCCCTTAAGCAAGCATAAGTTGGTTTTCTAAATTTGAGACCCTCTTCTGTTCTGTAATTCAGTTCCTGTGTAGCCAAGTTTACATTCCGTGTATTACTGATATCTTATGATGTTTCTTTTTCTGTGTGACTTATTTCAGTTAGAATCATCATACCTGAATCCACTCATTGTGCTGCTAAGGGCCTGATGACACAGATTTCATTGCTGAGTGATATTGCTTTGTAAGTAAATACCACAACTTCTTTATCCATTTTTCACTTTCTGCGATGTTGAACTTGTACTGTAAACGAGGTTCTTGTAAACAGAGCCGTTCCAAACTTTGGGGTGGCTGTGTCTTTTTGATTTTAAATTCCCTAAGCCTTAGGACCATAAGTGGCAGTGCCCTAGGCTCTGTTGCTTTGTTTTTTAGATGTTTCAGGAAACACCATACACTTCTCCCAAGTGGTTGTTGGCAATTTACATCCCGCCCATCAGCATAACAAGGCTCCCAGTTCTCCATGGCCTGTCCTGCCTTTCTGGATTTTACACTTTTTTCAGATGGCCCTTTTGACCGGGGGGAAGTGAGACTTCATTGTAGTGCAGATTTCCTTTGCAAGCTTGCTTGGTTGGCCAAAAAGGGCGTATGCGTTTTTTCCTGAATATATTCAGGAAAAAACGCATACGCCCTTTTTGGCCAAGTGCATCATTGTGGACGTTCTGCCTCTTTTCCTATGCTTTCAATGCAATTCCAGTCTACCTCCTGAAATCGGTTTCCTGCAATTCTGCCCCACTTTCAACTCCTCTTGGCAGCCTTACTTCAGTATATTTTTGGACGATAGCTGTCATTTATTACTCTGCAGGTTTGTGAATTACAGTGCCCCTGAGCTCCTTTCTTCAACTCGCTTTCTTTTGAGCTGGCCGCAATACCGCAGGATGGCTTCAGGCCCTAATCTGGTTCCGGTACGGCACGCTGAACCTTTGGTTATTTCCTCTTCCTGGTGGGAAATGAGAGTTAAATTTGCCCGTCCAGACACCTCCAGCTAGCCTCTCATTGGTTCTCACTATTCTTGTTCATCTTCCGCAGAAATTGCAAACTGGACCAAACAGGAGGTTAAACGCGCTGACTCTCCAAGTGGGGAGAGTGTTAGTAAAGCGTCTGGAATGTTGCACCCGAGTACCAGGGGAGGAAAACTGAGACATATTTGAACACGTCTCCCGTTCACATGGTTGATCATACTTGGGTTCCACATGCATGTTTTAGCTGAAGGAAGAATACCTAAAACCTGGGTAGTTGAAACCCGTGGAATGGGTACCATGCAATATGACTTCAAAGGGTCTTCATTTGCTCACCGAACCTCTCCAATCCTATCACTGCTGCGTTTATGCCCCTGTACACATGCTTGATTCTCTTTCGGAGACATAGCAATCCATAGGTTTTAAGATACTTACTAGTCAGGTACATTCTTAGGCGTTTAATATGCGGTGTTGAGTCCATTTCGTTGAGCAAGGAGTAGCTCTTGTCTATTCCATATTTGGCTTAAGGAACTTTATCTGTGCTCATTTCAATCTCTGGTTTTATGCAGCACCCCAACTCACCTTTCCCCTTAAGCAAGCATAAGTTGGTTTTCGAAATTTGAGACCCTGTTCTGTTCTGTAATTCAGTTCCTGTGTAGCCAAGTTTACATTCCGTGTATTACTGATATCTTATGATGTTTCTTTTTCTGTGTGACTTATTTCAGTTAGAATCATCATACCTGAATCCACTCATTGTGCTGCTAAGGGCCTGATGACACAGATTTCATTGCTGAGTGATATTGCTTTGTAAGTAAATACCACAACTTCTTTATCCATTTTTCACTTTCTGCGATGTTGAACTTGTACTGTAAACGAGGTTCTTGTAAACAGAGCCGTTCCAAACTTTGGGGTGGCTGTGTCTTTTTGATTTTAATTTCCCTAAGCTATAGGACCATAACTGGAAGTGCCCTAGGTTCTGTTGCTTTGTTTTTTAGATGTTTCAGGAAACACCATACACTTCTCCCGAGTGGTTGTTGGCAATTTACATCCCGCCCATCAGCATAACAAGGCTCCCAGTTCTCCATGGCCTGTCCTGCCTTTCTGGATTTTACACTTTTTTCAGATGGCCCTTTTGACCGGGGGGAAGTGAGACTTCATTGTAGTGCAGATTTCCTTTGCAAGCTTGCTTGGTTGGCCAAAAAGGGCGTATGCGTTTTTTCCTGAATATATTCAGGAAAAAACGCATACGCCCTTTTTGGCCAAGTGCATCATTGTGTACGTTCTGCCTCTTTTCCTATGCTTTCAATGCAATTCCAGTCTACCTCCTGAAATCGGTTTCCTGCAATTCTGCCCCGCTTTCAAGTCCTCTTGGCAGCCTTACTTCAGTCTATTTTTGGACGATAGCTGTCATTTATAACTCTGCAGGTTTGTGAATTACAGTGCCCCTGAGCTCCTTTCTTCAACTCGCTTTCTTTTGAGCTGGCCGCAACACCGCAGGATGGCTTCAGGCCCTAATCTGGTTCCGGCACGGCACGCTGAGCCTTTGGTTATTTCCTCTTCCTGGTGGGAAATGAGAGTTAAATTTGCCCGTCCAGACACCTCCAGCTAGCCTCTCATTGGTTCTCGCTATTCCTGTTCATCTTCCGCAGAAATTGCAAACTGGGCCAAACAGGAGGTTAAAGGGACTGACTCTCCAAGTGGGGAGAGTGTTAGTAAAGCGTCTGGAATGTTGCACCCGAGTACCAGGGGAGGAAAACTGAGACATATTTGAACACGTCTCCCGTTCACGTGGTTGATCATACTTGGGTTCCATATGCATGTTTTAGCTGAAGGAAGAATACTTTAAACCTGGGTAGTTGAAACCCGTGGAATGGGTACCATGCAATATGACTTCAAAGGGTCTTCATTTGCTCACCGAACCTCTCCAATCCTATCACTGCTGCGTTTATGCCCCTGTACACATGCTTGATTCTCTTTTGGAGACATAGCCATCCATAGGTTTTAAGATACTTACTAGTCAGGTACATTCTTAGGCATTTAATATGCGGTGTTGAGTCCATTTCGTTGAGCAAGGAGTAGCTCTTGTCTATTCCATATTTGGCTTAAGGAACTTTATCTGTGCTCATTTCAATCTCTGGTTTTATGCAGCACCCCAACTCACCTTTTCCCTTAAGCAAGCATAAGTTGGTTTTCTAAATTTGAGACCCTGTTCTGTTCTGTAATTCAGTTCCTGTGTAGCCAAGTTTACATTCCGTGTATTACTGATATCTTATGATGTTTCTTTTTCTGTGTGACTTATTTCAGTTAGAATCATCATACCTGAATCCACTCATTGTGCTGCTAAGGGCCTGATGACACAGATTTCACTGCTGAGTGATATTGCTTTGTAAGTAAATACCACAACTTCTTTATCCATTTTTCACTTTCTGCGATGTTGAACTTGTACTGTAAACGAGGTTCTTGTAAACAGAGCCATTCCAAACTTTGGGGTGGCTGTGTCTTTTTGATTTTAATTTCCCTAAGCTATAGGACCATAAGTGGAAGTGCCCTAGGTTCTGTTGCTTTGTTTTTTAGATGTTTCAGGAAACACCATACACTTCTCCCGAGTGTCTGTTGGCAATTTACATCCCGCCCATCAGCATAACAAGGCTCCCAGTTCTCCATGGCCTGTCCTGCCTTTCTGGATTTTACACTTTTTTCAGATGGCCCTTTTGACCGGGGGGAAGTGAGACTTCATTGTAGTGCAGATTTCCTTTGCAAGCTTGCTTGGTTGGCCAAAAAGGGCGTATGCGTTTTTTCCTGAATATATTCAGGAAAAAACGCATACGCCCTTTTTGGCCAAGTGCATCATTGTGTACGTTCTGCCTCTTTTCCTATGCTTTCAATGCAATTCCAGTCTACCTCCTGAAATCGGTTTCCTGCAATTCTGCCCCGCTTTCAAGTCCTCTTGGCAGCCTTACTTCAGTCTATTTTTGGACGATAGCTGTCATTTATAACTCTGCAGGTTTGTGAATTACAGTGCCCCTGAGCTCCTTTCTTCAACTCGCTTTCTTGTGAGCTGGCCGCAACACCGCAGGATGGCTTCAGGCCCTAATCTGGTTCCGGCACGGCACGCTGAGCCTTTGGTTATTTCCTCTTCCTGGTGGGAAATGAGAGTTAAATTTGCCCGTCCAGACACCTCCAGCTAGCCTCTCATTGGTTCTCACTATTCTTGTTCATCTTCCGCAGAAATTGCAAACTGGGCCAAACAGGAGGTTAAAGGCACTGACTCTCCAAGTGGGGAGAGTGTTAGTAAAGCGTCTGGAATGTTGCACCCGAGTACCAGGGGAGGAAAACTGAGACATATTTGAACACGTCTCCTGTTCACATGGTTGATCATACTTGGGTTCCACATGCATGTTTTAGCTGAAGGAAGAATACCTAAAACCTGGGTAGTTGAAACCCGTGGAATGGGTACCATGCAATATGACTTCAAAGGGTCTTCATTTGCTCACCGAACCTCTCCAATCCTATCACTGCTGCGTTTATGCCCCTGTACACATGCTTGATTCTCTTTCGGAGACATAGCAATCCATAGGTTTTAAGATACTTACTAGTCAGGTACATTCTTAGGCGTTTAATATGCGGTGTTGAGTCCATTTCGTTGAGCAAGGAGTAGCTCTTGTCTATTCCATATTTGGCTTAAGGAACTTTATCTGTGCTCATTTCAATCTCTGGTTTTATGCAGCACCCCAACTCACCTTTCCCCTTAAGCAAGCATAAGTTGGTTTTCGAAATGTGAGACCCTGTTCTGTTCTGTAATTCAGTTCCTGTGTAGCCAAGTTTACATTCCGTGTATTACTGATATCTTATGATGTTTCTTTTTCTGTGTGACTTATTTCAGTTAGAATCATCATACCTGAATCCACTCATTGTGCTGCTAAGGGCCTGATGACACAGATTTCATTGCAGAGTGATATTGCTTTGTAAGTAAATACCACAACTTCTTTATCCATTTTTCACTTTCTGCGATGTTGAACTTGTACTGTAAACGAGGTTCTTGTAAACAGAGCCGTTCCAAACTTTGGGGTGGCTGTGTATTTTTGATTTTGAATTCCCTAAGCTATAGGACCATAAGTGGAAGTGCCCTAGGCTCTGTTGCTTTGTTTTTTAGATGTTTCAGGAAACACCATACACTTCTCCCGAGTGGTTGTTGGCAATTTACATCCTGCCCATCAGCATAACAAGGCTCCCAGTTCTCCATGGCCTGTCCTGCCTTTCTGGATTTTACACTTTTTTCAGATGGCCCTTTTGACCGGGGGGAAGTGAGACTTCATTGTCGTGCAGATTTCCTTTGCAAGCTTGCTTGGTTGGCCAAAAAGGGCGTATGTGTTTTTTCCTGAATATATTCAGGAAAAAACGCATACGCCCTTTTTGGCCAAGTGCATCATTGTGGACGTTCTGCCTCTTTTCCTATGCTTTCAATGCAATTCCAGTCTACCTCCTGAAATCGGTTTCCTGCAATTCTGCCCCGCTTTCAAGTCCTCTTGGCAGCCTTACTTCAGTCTATTTTTGGACGATAGCTGTCATTTATAACTCTGCAGGTTTGTGAATTACAGTGCCCCTGAGCTCCTTTCTTCAACTCGCTTTCTTTTGAGCTGGCCGCAACACCGCAGGATGGCTTCAGGCCCTAATCTGGTTCCGGCACGGCACGCTGAGCCTTTGGTTAATTCCTCTTCCTGGTGGGAAATGAGAGTTAAATTTGCCCGTCCAGACACCTCCAGCTAGCCTCTCATTGGTTCTCGCTATTCCTGTTCATCTTCCGCAGAAATTGCAAACTGGGCCAAACAGGAGGTTAAAGGGACTGACTCTCCAAGTGGGGAGAGTGTTAGTAAAGCGTCTGGAATGTTGCACCCGAGTACCAGGGTACGAAAACTGAGACATATTTGAACACGTCTCCCGATCACATGGTTGATCATACTCTAGGTTCCACATGCATGTTTTAGCTGAAGGAAGAATACCTTAAACCTGGGTAGTTGAAACCCGTGGAATGGGTACCATGCAATATGACTTCAAAGGGTCTTCATTTGCTCACCGAACCTCTCCAATCCTATCACTGCTGCGTTTATGCCCCTGTACACATGCTTGATTCTCTTTCGGAGACATAGCAATCCATAGGTTTTAAGATACTTACTAGTCAGGTACATTCTTAGGCGTTTAATATGGGGTGTTGAGTCCATTTCGTTGAGCAAGGAGTAGCTCTTGTCTATTCCATATTTGGCTTAAGGAACTTTATCTGTGCTCATTTCAATCTCTGGTTTTATGCAGCACCCCAACTCACCTTTACCCTTAAGCAAGAATAAGTTGGTTTTCTAAATTTGAGACCCTGTTCTGTTCTGTAATTCAGTTCATGTGTAGCCAAGTTTTCATTCCGTGTATTACTGATATCTTATGATGTTTCTTTTTCTGTGTGACTTATTTCAGTTAGAATCATCATACCTGAATCCACTCATTGTGCTGCTAAGGGCCTGATGACACAGATTTCATTGCTGAGTGATATTGCTTTGTAAGTAAATACCACAACTTCTTTATCCATTTTTCACTTTCTGCGATGTTGAACTTGTACTGTAAACGAGGTTCTTGTAAACAGAGCCGTTCCAAACTTTGGGGTGGCTGTGTCTTTTTGATTTTAATTTCCCTAAGCTATAGGACCATAAGTTGAAGTGCCCTAGGTTCTGTTGCTTTGTTTTTTAGATGTTTCAGGAAACACCATACACTTCTCCCGAGTGGTTGTTGGCAATTTACATCCCGCCCATCAGCATAACAAGGCTCCCAGTTCTCCATGGCCAGTCCTGCCTTTCTGGATTTTACACTTTTTTCAGATGGCCCTTTTGACCGGGGGGAAGTGAGACTTCATTGTAGTGCAGATTTCTTTTGCAAGCTTGCTTGGTTGGCCAAAAAGGGCGTATGCGTTTTTTCCTGAATATATTCAGGAAAAAACGCATACGCCCTTTTTGGCCAAGTGCATCATTGTGGACGTTCTGCCTCTTTTCCTATGCTTTCAATGCAATTCCAGTCTACCTCCTGAAATCGGTTTCCTGCAATTCTGCCCCGCTTTCAAGTCCTCTTGGCAGCCTTACTTCAGTCTATTTTTGGACGATAGCTGTCATTTATAACTCTGCAGGTTTGTGAATTACAGTGCCCCTGAGCTCCTTTCTTCAACTCGCTTTCTTTTGAGCTGGCCGCAACACCGCAGGATGGCTTCAGGCCCTAATCTGGTTCCGGTACGGCCTGCTGAGCCTTTGGTTATTTCCTCTTCCTGGTGGGAAATGAGAGTTAAATTTGCCCGTCCAGACACCTCCAGCTAGCCTGTCATTGGTTCTCGCTATTCCTGTTCATCTTCCGCAGAAATTGCAAACTGGGCCAAACAGGAGGTTAAAGGCGCTGACTCTCCAAGTGGGGAGAGTGTTAGTAAAGCGTCTGGAATGTTGCACCCGAGTACCAGGGGAGGAAAACTGAGACATATTTGAACACGTCTCCCGATCACATGGTTGATCATACTCTGGGTTCCACATGCATGTTTTAGCTGAAGGAAGAATACCTAAAACCTGGGTAGTTGAAACCTGTGGAATGGGTACCATGCAATATGACTTCAAAGGGTCTTCATTTGCTCACCGAACCTCTCCAATCCTATCACTGCTGTGTTTATGCCCCTGTACACATGCTTGATTCTCTTTCGGAGACATAGCAATCTATAGGTTTTAAGATACTTACTAGTCAGGTACATTCTTAGGCGTTTAATATGCGGTGTTGAGTCCATTTCGTTGAGCAAGGAGTAGCTCTTGTCTATTCCATATTTGGCTTAAGGAACTTTGTCTGTGCTCATTTCAATCTCTGGTTTTATGCAGCACCCCAACTCACCTTTACCCTTAAGCAAGCATAAGTTGGTTTTCTAAATTTGAGACCCTGTTCTGTTCTGTAATTCAGTTCCTGTGTAGCCAAGTTTACATTCCGTGTATTACTGATATCTTATGATGTTTCTTTTTCTGTGTGACTTATTTCAGTTAGAATCATCGTACCTGAATCTACTCATTATGCTGCTACGGTCCTGATGACATAGATTTCATTGCTGAGTGATACTGCATTGTACGTAAGTACCACAAGTTCTTTATCCATTTTTCACTTTCTGCGATGGTGAACTTGTACTGTAAACGAGGTTCTTGTAAACAGAGCCGTTCCAAACTTTGGGGTGGCTGTGTCTTTTTGATTTTAATTTCCCTAAGCTATAGGACCATAAGTGGAAGTGCCCTAGGCTCTGTTGCTTTGTTTTTTAGATGTTTCAGGAAACACCATACACTTCTCCCGAGTGTCTGTTGGCAATTTACATCCCGCCCATCAGCATAACAAGGCTCCCAGTTCTCAATGGCCTGTTGCCTTTCTGGATTTTACACTTTTTTCAGATGGCCCTTTTGACCGGGGGGAAGTGAGACTTCATTGTAGTGCAGATTTCCTTTGCAAGCTTGCTTGGTTGGCCAAAAAGGGCGTATGCGTTTTTTCCTGATTATATTCAGGAAAAAACACATACGCCCTTTTTGGCCAAGTGCATCATTGTGGACGTTCTGCCTCTTTTCCTATGCTTTCAATGCAATTCCAGTCTACCTCCTGAAATCGGTTTCCTGCAATTCTGCCCCGCTTTCAAGTCCTCTTGGCAGCCTTACTTCAGTCTATTTTTGGACGATAGCTGTCATTTATAACTCTGCAGGTTTGTGAATTACAGTGCCCCTGAGCTCCTTTCTTCAACTCGCTTTCTTGTGAGCTGGCCGCAACAACGCAGGATGGCTTCAGGCCCTAATCTGGTTCCGGTACGGCACGCTGAGCCTTTGGTTATTTCCTCTTCCTGGTGGGAAATGAGAGTTAAATTTGCCCGTCCAGACACCTCCAGCTAGCCTCTCATTGGTTCTCGCTATTCCTGTTCATCTTCCGCAGAAATTGCAAACTGGGCCAAACAGGAGGTTAAAGGCGCTGACTCTCCAAGTGGGGAGAGTGTTAGTAAAGCGTCTGGAATGTTGCACCCGAGTACCAGGGGAGGAAAACTGAGACATATTTGAACACGTCTCCCGTTCACATGGTTGATCATACTTGGGTTCCACATGCATGTTTTAGCTGAAGGAAGAATACCTTAAACCTGGAGAGTTGAGACCCGTGAAATGGGTACCATGCAATATGACTTCAAAGGGTCTTCATTTGCTCACCGAACCTCTCCAATCCTATCACTGCTGCGTTTATGCCCCTGTACACATGCTTGATTCTCTTTCGGAGACATAGCAATCCATAGGTTTTACGATACTTACTAGTCAGGTACATTCTTAGGCATTTAATATGCGGTGTTGAGTCCATTTCTTTGAGCAAGGAGTAGCTCTTGTCTATTCCATATTTGACTTAAGGAACTTTATCTGTGCTCATTTCAATCTCTGGTTTTATGCAGCACCCCAACTCACCTTTACCCTTAAGCAAGCATAAGTTGGTTTTCTAAATTTGAGACCCTGTTCTGTTCTGTAATTCAGTTCCTGTGTAGCCAAGTTTACATTCCATGTATTACTGATATCTTATGATGTTTCTTTTTCTGTGTGACTTATTTCAGTTAGAATCATCATACCTGAATCCACTCATTGTGATGCTAAGGGCCTGATGACATAGATTTCATTGCTGAGTGATATTGCTTTGTAAGTAAATACCACAACTTCTTTATCCATTTTTCACTTTCTGCGATGTTGAACTTGTACTGTAAACGAGGTTGTTGTAAACAGAGGCGTCCCAAACTTTGGGGTGGCTGTGTCTTTTTGATTTTAATTTCCCTAAGCTATAGGACCATAAGTGGCAGTGCCCTAGGCTCTGTTGCTTTGTTTTTTAGATGTTTCAGGAAACACCATACACTTCTCCCGAGTGTCTGTTGGCAATTTACATCCCGCCCATCAGCATAACAAGGCTCCCAGTTCTCCATGGCCTGTCCTGCCTTTCTGGATTTTACACTTTTTTCAGATGGCCCTTTTGACCGGGGGGAAGTGAGACTTCATTGTAGTGCAGATTTCCTTTGCAAGCTTGCTTGGTTGGCCAAAAAGGGTGTATGCGTTTTTTCCTGATTATATTCAGGAAAAAACGCATATGCCCTTTTTGGCCAAGTGCATCATTGTGGACGTTCTGCCTCTTTTCCTATGCTTTCAATGCAATTCCAGTCTACCTCCTGAAATCGGTTTCCTGCAATTCTGCCCCGCTTTCAAGTCCTCTTGGCAGCCTTACTTCAGTCTATTTTTGGACGATAGCTGTCATTTATAACTCTGCAGGTTTGTGAATTACAGTGCCCCTGAGCTCCTTTCTTCAACTCGCTTTCTTGTGACCTGGCCGCAACACCGCAGGATGGCTTCAGGCCCTAATCTGGTTCCGGCCCGGCATGGTGAGCCTTTGGTTAATTCCTCTTCCTGGTGGGAAATGAGAGTTAAATTTGCCCGTCCAGACACCTCCAGCTAGTCTCTCATTGGTTCTCGCTATTCCTGTTCATCTTCCGCAGAAATTGCAAACTGGGCCAAACAGGAGGTTAAAGGGACTGACTCTCCAAGTGGGGAGAGTGTTAGTAAAGCGTCTGGAATGTTGTACCCGAGTACCAGGGTACGAAAACTGAGACATAGTTGAACACGTCTCCCGATCACATGGTTGATCATACTCTAGGTTCCACATGCATGTTTTAGCTGAAGGAAGAATACCTTAAACCTGGGTAGTTGAAACCCGTGGAATGGGTACCATGCAATATGACTTCAAAGGGTCTTCATTTGCTCACCGAACCTCTCCAATCCTATCACTGCTGCGTTTATGCCCCTGTACACATGCTTGATTCTCTTTCGGAGACATAGCAATCCATAGGTTTTAAGATACTTACTAGTCAGGTACATTCTTAGGCGTTTAATATGGGGTGTTGAGTCCATTTCGTTGAGCAAGGAGTAGCTCTTGTCTATTCCGTATTTGGCTTAAGGAACTTTATCTGTGCTCATTTCAATCTCTGGTTTTATGCAGCACCCAACTCACCTTTACCCTTAAGCAAGAATAAGTTGGTTTTCTAAATTTGAGACCCTGTTCTGTTCTGTAATTCAGTTCCTGTGTAGCCAAGTTTACATTCCGTGTATTACTGATATCTTATGATGTTTCTTTTTCTGTGTGACTTACTTCAGTTAGAATCATCATACCTGAATCCACTCATTGTGCTGCTAAGGGCCTGATGACAAAGATTTCATTGCTGAGTGATATTGCTTTGTAAGTAAATACCACAACTTCTTTATCCATTTTTCACTTTCTGCGATGTTGAACTTGTACTGTAAACGAGGTTGTTGTAAACAGAGCCGTTCCAAATTTTGGGGTGGCTGTGTCTTTTTGATTTTAATTTCCCTAAGCTATAGGACCATAAGTGGAAGTGCCCTAGGCTCTGTTGCTTTGTTTTTTAGATGTTTCAGGAAACACCATACACTTCTCCCGAGTGTCTGTTGGCAATTTACATCCCGCCCATCAGCATAACAAGGCTCCCAGTTCTCCATGGCCTGTCCTGCCTTTCTGGATTTTACACTTTTTTCAGATGGCCATTTTGACCAGAGGGAAGTGAGACTTCATTGTAGTGCAGATTTCCTTTGCAAGTTTGCTTGGTTGGCCAAAAAGGGCGTATGCGTTTTTTCCTGAATATATTCAGGAAAAAACGCATACGCCCTTTTTGGCCAAGTGCATCATTGTGGACGTTCTGCCTCTTTTCCTATGCTTTCAATGCAATTCCAGTCTACCTCCTGAAATCGGTTTCCTGCAATTATGCCCCGCTTTCAAGTCCTCTTGGCAGCCTTACTTCAGTATATTTTTGGACGATAGCTGTCATTTCTAACTCTGCAGGTTTGTGAATTACAGTGCCCCTGAGCTCCTTTCTTCAACTCGCTTTCTTGTGAGCTGGCCGCAACACCGCAGGATGGCTTCAGGCCCTTATCTGGTTCCGGCACGGCACGCTGAGCCTTTGGTTATTTCCTCTTCCTGGTGGGAAATGAGAGTTAAATTTGCCCGTCCAGACACCTCCAGCTAGTCTCTCATTGGTTCTCGCTATTCCTGTTCATCTTCCGCAGAAATTGCAAACTGTGCCAAACAGGAGGTTAAAGGCGCTGACTCTCCAAGTCGGGAGAGTGTTAGTAAAGCGTCTGGAATGTTGCACCCGAGTACCAGGGTACGAAAACTGAGACATATTTGAACACGTCTCCCGTTCACACGGATGATCATACTCTTGGTTCCACATGCATGTTTTAGCTGAAGGAAGAATACCTTAAACCTGGGTAGTTGAAACCCGTGGAATGGGTACCATGCGATATGACTTCAAAGGGTCTTCATTTGCTCACGAACCTCTCCAATCCTATCACTGCTGCATTTATGCCCCTGTACACATGCTTGATTCTCTTTCGGAGACATAGCAATCCATAGGTTTTAAGATACTTAATAGTCAGGAACATTCTTAGGCGTTTAATATGGGGTGTTGAGTCCATTTCGTTGAGCAAGGAGTAGCTCTTGTCTATTCCATATTTGGCTTAAGGAACTTTATCTGTGCTCATTTCAATCTCTGGTTTTATGCAGCACCCCAACTCACCTTTACCCTTAAGCAAGCATAAGTTGGTTTTCTAAATTTGAGACCCTGTTCTGTTCTGTAATTCAGTTCCTGTGTAGCCAAGTTTACATTCCGTGTATTACTGATATCTTATGATGTTTCTTTTTCTGTGTGACTTATTTCAGTTAGAATCATCATACCTGAATCCACTCATTGTGCTGCAAAGGGCCTGATGACACAGATTTTATTGCTGAGTGATATTGCTTTGTAAGTAAATACCACAACTTCTTTATCCATTTTTCACTTTCTGCGATGTTGAACTTGTACTGTAAACGAGGTTCTTGTAAACAGAGCCATTCCAAACTTTGGGGTGGCTGTGTCTTTTTGATTTTAATTTCCCTAAGCTATAGGACCATAAGTGGAAGTGCCCTAGGTTCTGTTGCTTTGTTTTTTAGATGTTTCAGGAAACACCATACACTTCTCCCGAGTGGTTGTTGGCAATTTACATCCCGCCCATCAGCATAACAAGGCTCCCAGTTCTCCATGGCCTGTCCTGCCTTTCTGGATTTTACACTTTTTTCAGATGGCCCTTTTGACCGGGGGGAAGTGAGACTTCATTGTAGTGCAGATTTCCTTTGCAAGCTTGCTTGGTTGGCCAAAAAGGGCGTATGCGTTTTTTCCTGAATATATTCAGGAAAAAACGCATACGCCCTTTTTGGCCAAGTGCATCATTGTGGACGTTCTGCCTCTTTTCCTATGCTTTCAATGCAATTCCAGTCTACCTCCTGAAATCGGTTTCCTGCAATTCTGCCCCGCTTTCAAGTCCTCTTGGCAGCCTTACTTCAGTCTATTTTTGGACGATAGCTGTCATTTATAACTCTGCAGGTTGTGAATTACAGTGCCCCTGAGCTCCTTTCTTCAACTCGCTTTCTTGTGACCTGGCCGCAACACCGCAGGATGGCTTCAGGCCCTAATCTGGTTTCGGCACGGCACGCTGAGCCTTTGGTTAATTCCTCTTCCTGGTGGGAAATGAGAGTTAAATTTGCCCGTCCAGACACCTCCAGCTAGCCTCTCATTGGTTCTCGCTATTCCTGTTCATCTTCCGCAGAAATTGCAAACTGGGCCAAACAGGAGGTTAAAGGGACTGACTCTCCAAGTCGGGAGAGTGTTAGTAAAGTGTCTGGAATGTTGCACCCGAGTACCAGGGAAGGAAAACTGAGACATATTTGAACACGTCTCCCGATCACATGGTTGATCATACTCTAGGTTCCACATGCATGTTTTAGGTGAAGGAAGAATACCTAAAACCTGGGTAGTTGAAACCCGTGGAATGGGTACCATGCAATATGACTTCAAAGGGTCTTCATTTGCTCACCGAACCTCTCCAATCCTATCACTGCTGCGTTTATGCCCCTGTACACATGCTTGATTCTCTTTCGGAGACATAGCAATCCATAGGTTTTAAGATACTTACTAGTCAGGTACATTCTTAGGCGTTTAATATGGGGTGTTGAGTCCATTTCGTTGAGCAAGGAGTAGCTCTTGTCTATTCCATATTTGGCTTAAGGAACTTTATCTGTGCTCATTTCAATCTCTGGTTTTATGCAGCACCCCAACTCTCCTTTACCCTTAAGCAAGAATAAGTTGGTTTTCTAAATTTGAGACCCTGTTCTGTTCTGTAATTCAGTTCCTGTGTAGCCAAGTTTACATTCCGTGTATTACTGATATCTTATGATGTTTCTTTTTCTGTGTGACTTACTTCAGTTAGAATCATCATACCTGAATCCACTCATTGTGCTGCTAAGGGCCTGATGACACAGATTTCATTGCTGAGTGATATTGCTTTGTAAGTAAATACCACAACTTCTTTATCCATTTTTCACTTTCTGCGATGTTGAACTTGTACTGTAAACGAGGTTGTTGTAAACAGAGCCGTTCCAAATTTTGGGGTGGCTGTGTCTTTTTGATTTTAATTTCCCTAAGCTATAGGACCATAAGTGGAAGTGCCCTAGGCTCTGTTGCTTTGTTTTTTAGATGTTTCAGGAAACACCATACACTTCTCCCGAGTGTCTGTTGGCAATTTACATCCCGCCCATCAGCATAACAAGGCTCCCAGTTCTCCATGGCCTGTCCTGCCTTTCTGGATTTTACACTTTTTTCAGATGGCCCTTTTGACCAGAGGGAAGTGAGACTTCATTGTAGTGCAGATTTCCTTTGCATGTTTGCTTGGTTGGCCAAAAAGGGCGTATGCGTTTTTTCCTGAATATATTCAGGAAAAAACGCATACGCCCTTTTTGGCCAAGTGCATCATTGTGGACGTTCTGCCTCTTTTCCTATGCTTTCAATGCAATTCCAGTCTACCTCCTGAAATCGGTTTCCTGCAATTATGCCCCGCATTCAAGTCCTCTTGGCAGCCTTACTTCAGTCTATTTTTGGACGATAGCTGTCATTTCTAACTCTGCAGGTTTGTGAATTACAGTGCCCCTGAGCTCCTTTCTTCAACTCGCTTTCTTGTGAGCTGGCCGCAACACCGCAGGATGGCTTCAGGCCCTTATCTGGTTCCGGCACGGCACGCTGAGCCTTTGGTTATTTCCTCTTCCTGGTGGGAAATGAGAGTTAAATTAGCCCGTCCAGACACCTCCAGCTAGTCTCTCATTGGTTCTCGCTATTCCTGTTCATCTTCCGCAGAAATTGCAAACTGGGCCAAACAGGAGGTTAAAGGTGCTGACTCTCCAAGTCGGGAGAGTGTTAGTAAAGCGTCTGGAATGTTGCACCCGAGTACCAGGGTACGAAAACTGAGACATATTTGAACACGTCTCCCGTTCACATGGATGATCATACTCTTGGTTCCACATGCATGTTTTAGCTGAAGGAAGAATACCTTAAACCTGGGTAGTTGAAACCCGTGGAATGGGTACCATGCAATATGACTTCAAAGGGTCTTCATTTGCTCACGAACCTCTCCAATCCTATCACTGCTGCGTTTATGCCCCTGTACACATGCTTGATTCTCTTTCGGAGACATAGCAATCCATAGGTTTTAAGATACTCAATAGTCAGGAACATTCTTAGGCGTTTAATATGGGGTGTTGAGTCCATTTCGTTGAGCAAGGAGTAGCTCTTGTCTATTCCATATTTGGCTTAAGGAACTTTATCTGTGCTCATTTCAATCTCTGGTTTTATGCAGCACCCCAACTCACCTTTACCCTTAAGCAAGCATAAGTTGGTTTTCTAAATTTGAGACCCTGTTCTGTTCTGTAATTCAGTTCCTGTGTAGCCAAGTTTACATTCCGTGTATTACTGATATCTTATGATGTTTCTTTTTCTGTGTGACTTATTTCAGTTAGAATCATCATACCTGAATCCACTCATTGTGCTGCTAAGGGCCTGATGACACAGATTTCATTGCTGAGTGATATTGCTTTGTAAGTAAATACCACAACTTCTTTATCCATTTTTCACTTTCTGCGATGTTGAACTTGTATTGTAAACGAGGTTCTTGTAAACAGAGCCGTTCCAAACTTTGGGGTGGCTGTGTCTTTTTGATTTTAATTTCCCTAAGCTATAGGACCATAAGTGGAAGTGCCCTAGGTTCTGTTGCTTTGTTTTTTAGATGTTTCAGGAAACACCATACACTTCTCCCGAGTGGTTGTTGGCAATTTACATCCCGCCCATCAGCATAACAAGGCTCCCAGTTCTCCATGGCCTGTCCTGCCTTTCTGGATTTTACACTTTTTTCAGATGGCCCTTTTGACCGGGGAGAAGTGAGACTTCATTGTAGTGCAGATTTCCTTTGCAAGCTTGCTTGGTTGGCCAAAAAGGGCGTATGCGTTTTTTCCTGAATATATTCAGGAAAAAACGCATACGCCCTTTTTGGCCAAGTGCATCATTGTGGACGTTCTGCCTCTTTTCCTATGCTTTCAATGCAATTCCAGTCTACCTCCTGAAATCGGTTTCCTGCAATTCTGCCCTGCTTTCAAGTCCTCTTGGCAGCCTTACTTCAGTCTATTTTTGGACGATAGCTGTCATTTATAACTCTGCAGGTTTGTGAATTACAGTGCCCCTGAGCTCCTTTCTTCAACTCGCTTTCTTGTGACCTGGCCGCAACACCGCAGGATGGCTTCAGGCCATAATCTGGTTCCGGCACGGCACGCTGAGCCTTTGGTTAATTCCTCTTCCTGGTGGGAAATGAGAGTTAAATTTGCCCGTTCAGACACCTCCAGCTAGCCTCTCATTGGTTCTCGCTATTCCTGTTCATCTTCCGCAGAAATTGCAAACTGGGCCAAACAGGAGGTTAAAGGGACTGACTCTCCAAGTCGGGAGAGTGTTAGTAAAGTGTCTGGAATGTTGCACCCGAGTACCAGGGTACGAAAACTGAGACATATTTGAACACGTCTCCCGATCACATGGTTGATCATACTCTAGGTTCCACATGCATGTTTTAGCTGAAGGAAGAATACCTTAAACCTGGGTAGTTGAAACCCGTGGAATGGGTACCATGCAATATGACTTCAAAGGGTCTTCATTTGCTCACCGAACCTCTCCAATCCTATCACTGCTGCGTTTATGCCCCTGTACACATGCTTGATTCTCTTTCGGAGACATAGCAATCCATAGGTTTTAAGATACTTACTAGTCAGGTACATTCTTAGGCGTTTAATATGGGGTGTTGAGTCCATTTCGTTGAGCAAGGAGTAGCTCTTGTCTATTCCATATTTGGCTTAAGGAACTTTATCTGTGCTCATTTCAATCTCTGGTTTTATGCAGCACCCCAACTCTCCTTTACCCTTAAGCAAGAATAAGTTGGTTTTCTAAATTTGAGACCCTGTTCTGTTCTGTAATTCAGTTCCTGTGTAGCCAAGTTTACATTCCGTGTATTACTGATATCTTATGATGTTTCTTTTTCTGTGTGACTTACTTCAGTTAGAATCATCATACCTGAATCCACTCATTGTGCTGCTAAGGGCCTGATGACACAGATTTCATTGCTGAGTGATATTGCTTTGTAAGTAAATACCACAACTTCTTTATCCATTTTTCACTTTCTGCGATGTTGAACTTGTACTGTAAACGAGGTTGTTGTAAACAGAGCCGTTCCAAATTTTGGGGTGGCTGTGTCTTTTTGATTTTAATTTCCCTAAGCTATAGGACCATAAGTGGAAGTGCCCTAGGCTCTGTTGCTTTGTTTTTTAGATGTTTCAGGAAACACCATACACTTCTCCCGAGTGTCTGTTGGCAATTTACATCCCGCCCATCAGCATAACAAGGCTCCCAGTTCTCCATGGCCTGTCCTGCCTTTCTGGATTTTACACTTTTTTCAGATGGCCCTTTTGACCAGAGGGAAGTGAGACTTCATTGTAGTGCAGATTTCCTTTGCATGTTTGCTTGGTTGGCCAAAAAGGGCGTATGCGTTTTTTCCTGAATATATTCAGGAAAAAACGCATACGCCCTTTTTGGCCAAGTGCATCATTGTGGACGTTCTGCCTCTTTTCCTATGCTTTCAATGCAATTCCAGTCTACCTCCTGAAATCGGTTTCCTGCAATTATGCCCCGCATTCAAGTCCTCTTGGCAGCCTTACTTCAGTATATTTTTGGACGATAGCTGTCATTTCTAACTCTGCAGGTTTGTGAATTACAGTGCCCCTGAGCTCCTTTCTTCAACTCGCTTTCTTGTGAGCTGGCCGCAACACCGCAGGATTGCTTCAGGCCCTTATCTGGTTCCGGCACGGCATGATGAGCCTTTGGTTATTTCCTCTTCCTGGTGGGAAATGAGAGTTAAATTAGCCCGTCCAGACACCTCCAGCTAGTCTCTCATTGGTTCTCGCTATTCCTGTTCATCTTCCGCAGAAATTGCAAACTGGGCCAAACAGGAGGTTAAAGGCGCTGACTCTCCAAGTCGGGAGAGTGTTAGTAAAGCGTCTGGAATGTTGCACCCGAGTACCAGGGTACGAAAACTGAGACATATTTGAACACGTCTCCCGTTCACACGGATGATCATACTCTTGGTTCCACATGCATGTTTTAGCTGAAGGAAGAATACCTTAAACCTGGGTAGTTGAAACCCGTGGAATGGGTACCATGCAATATGACTTCAAAGGGTCTTCATTTGCTCACGAACCTCTCCAATCCTATCACTGCTGCGTTTATGCCCCTGTACACATGCTTGATTCTCTTTCGGAGACATAGCAATCCATAGGTTTTAAGATACTCAATAGTCAGGAACATTCTTAGGCGTTTAATATGGGGTGGTGAGTCCATTTCGTTGAGCAAGGAGTAGCTCTTGTCTATTCCATATTTGGCTTAAGGAACTTTATCTGTGCTCATTTCAATCTCTGGTTTTATGCAGCACCCCAACTCACCTTTACCCTTAAGCAAGCATAAGTTGGTTTTCTAAATTTGAGACCCTGTTCTGTTCTGTAATTCAGTTCCTGTGTAGCCAAGTTTACATTCCGTGTATTACTGATATCTTATGATGTTTCTTTTTCTGTGTGACTTATTTCAGTTAGAATCATCATACCTGAATCCACTCATTGTGCTGCTAAGGGCCTGATGACACAGATTTCATTGCTGAGTGATATTGCTTTGTAAGTAAATACCACAACTTCTTTATCCATTTTTCACTTTCTGCGATGTTGAACTTGTACTGTAAACGAGGTTCTTGTAAACAGAGCCGTTCCAAACTTTGGGGTGGCTGTGTCTTTTTGATTTTAATTTCCCTAAGCTATAGGACCATAAGTGGAAGTGCCCTAGGTTCTGTTGCTTTGTTTTTTAGATGTTTCAGGAAACACCATACACTTCTCCCGAGTGGTTGTTGGCAATTTACATCCCGCCCATCAGCATAACAAGGCTCCCAGTTCTCCATGGCCTGTCCTGCCTTTCTGGATTTTACACTTTTTTCAGATGGCCCTTTTGACCGGGGAGAAGTGAGACTTCATTGTAGTGCAGATTTCCTTTGCAAGCTTGCTTGGTTGGCCAAAAAGGGCGTATGCGTTTTTTCCTGAATATATTCAGGAAAAAACGCATACGCCCTTTTTGGCCAAGTGCATCATTGTGGACGTTCTGCCTCTTTTCCTATGCTTTCAATGCAATTCCAGTCTACCTCCTGAAATCGGTTTCCTGCAATTCTGCCCTGCTTTCAAGTCCTCTTGGCAGCCTTACTTCAGTCTATTTTTGGACGATAGCTGTCATTTATAACTCTGCAGGTTTGTGAATTACAGTGCCCCTGAGCTCCTTTCTTCAACTCGCTTTCTTGTGACCTGGCCGCAACACCGCAGGATGGCTTCAGGCCATAATCTGGTTCCGGCACGGCACGCTGAGCCTTTGGTTAATTCCTCTTCCTGGTGGGAAATGAGAGTTAAATTTGCCCGTTCAGACACCTCCAGCTAGCCTCTCATTGGTTCTCGCTATTCCTGTTCATCTTCCGCAGAAATTGCAAACTGGGCCAAACAGGAGGTTAAAGGGACTGACTCTCCAAGTCGGGAGAGTGTTAGTAAAGTGTCTGGAATGTTGCACCCGAGTACCAGGGTACGAAAACTGAGACATATTTGAACACGTCTCCCGATCACATGGTTGATCATACTCTAGGTTCCACATGCATGTTTTAGCTGAAGGAAGAATACCTTAAACCTGGGTAGTTGAAACCCGTGGAATGGGTACCATGCAATATGACTTCAAAGGGTCTTCATTTGCTCACCGAACCTCTCCAATCCTATCACTGCTGCGTTTATGCCCCTGTACACATGCTTGATTCTCTTTCGGAGACATAGCAATCCATAGGTTTTAAGATACTTACTAGTCAGGTACATTCTTAGGCGTTTAATATGGGGTGTTGAGTCCATTTCGTTGAGCAAGGAGTAGCTCTTGTCTATTCCATATTTGGCTTAAGGAACTTTATCTGTGCTCATTTCAATCTCTGGTTTTATGCAGCACCCCAACTCTCCTTTACCCTTAAGCAAGAATAAGTTAGTTTTCTAAATTTGAGACCCTGTTCTGTTCTGTAATTCAGTTCCTGTGTAGCCAAGTTTACATTCCGTGTATTACTGATATCTTATGATGTTTCTTTTTCTGTGTGACTTATTTCAGTTAGAATCATCATACCTGAATCCACTCATTGTGCTGCTAAGGGCCTGATGACACAGATTTCATTGCTGAGTGATATTGCTTTGTAAGTAAATACCACAACTTCTTTATCCATTTTTCACTTTCTGCGATGTTGAACTTGTACTGTAAACGAGGTTCTTGTAAACAGAGCTTTTCCAAACTTTGGGGTGGCTGTGTCTTTTTGATTTTAAATTCCCTAAGCTATAGGACCATAAGTGGAAGTGCCCTAGGCTCTGTTGCTTTGTTTTTTAGATGTTTCAGGAAACACCATACACTTCTCCCCAGTGGTTGTTGGCAATTTACATCCCGCCCATCAGCATAACAAGGCTCCCAGTTCTCCATGGCCTGTCCTGTCTTTCTGGATTTTACACTTTTTTCAGATGGCCCTTTTGACCGGGGGGAAGTGAGACTTCATTGTAGTGCAGATTTCGTTTGCAAGCTTGCTTGGTTGGCCAAAAAGGGCGTATGCGTTTTTTCCTGAATATATTCAGGAAAAAACGCATACGCCCTTTTTGGCCAAGTGCATCATTGTGGACGTTCTGCCTCTTTTCCTATGCTTTCAATGCAATTCCAGTCTACCTCCTGAAATCGGTTTCCTGCAATTCTGCCCCGCTTTCAAGTCCTCTTGGCAGCCTTACTTCAGTCTATTTTTGGACGATAGCTGTCATTTATAACTCTGCAGGTTTGTGAATTACAGTGCCCCTGAGCTCCTTTCTTCAACTCGCTTTCTTGTGAGCTGGCCGCAACACCGCAGGATGGCTTCAGGCCCTAATCTGGTTCCGGCACGGCACGCTGAGCCTTTGGTTATTTCCTCTTCCTGGTGGGAAATGAGAGTTAAATTTGCCCGACCAGACACCTCCAGCTAGCCTCTCATTGGTTCTCGCTATTCCTGTTCATCTTCCGCAGAAATTGCAAACTGGGCCAAACAGGAGGTTAAAGGTGCTGACTCTCCAAGTGGGGAGAGTGTTAGTAAAGCGTCTGGAAATTTGCACCCGAGTACCAGGGTACGAAAACTGAGACATATTTGAACACGTCTCCCGATCACATGGTTGATCATACTCTGGGTTCCACATGCATGTTTTAGCTGAAGGAAGAATACCTAAAACCTGGGTAGTTGAAACCCGTGGAATGGGTACCATGCAATATGACTTCAAAGGGTCTTCATTTGCTCACCGAACCTCTGCAATCCTATCACTGCTGCGTTTATGCCCCTGTACACATGCTTGATTCCCCTTCGGAGACATAGCAATCCATAGGTTTAAAGATACTTACTAGTCAGGTACATTCTTAGGCGTTTAATATGCGGTGTTGAGTCCATTTCGTTGAGAAAGGAGTAGCTCTTGTCTATTCCATATTTGGCTTAAGGAACTTTATCTGTGCTCATTTCAATCTCTGGTTTTATGCAGCACCCCAACTCACCTTTACCCTTAAGCAAGCATAAGTTGGTTTTCTAAATTTGAGACCCTGTTCTGTTCTGTAATTCAGTTCCTCTGTAGCCAAGTTTCCATTCCGTGTATTACTGATATCTTATGATGTTTCTTTTTCTGTGTGACTTACTTCAGTTAGAATCATCATACCTGAATCCACTCATTGTGCTGTAACGGGCCTGATGACATAGATTTCATTGCTGAGTGATATTGCTTTGTAAGTGAATACCACAACTTCTTTATCCATTTTTCACTTTCTGCGATGTTGAACTTGTACTGTAAACGAGGTTCGTGTAAACAGAGCCGTTCCAAACTTTGGGGTGGCTGTGTCTTTTTGATTTTAATTTCCCTAAGCTATAGGACCATAAGTGGAAGTGCCCTAGGTTCTGTTGCTTTGTTTTTTAGATGTTTCAGGAAACACCATACACTTCTCCCGAGTGGTTGTTGGCAATTTACATCCCGCCCATCAGCATAACAAGGCTCCCAGTTCTCAATGGCCTGTTGCCTTTCTGGATTTTACACTTTTTTCAGATGGCCCTTTTGACCGGGGGGAAGTGAGACTTCATTGTAGTGCAGATTTCCTTTGCAAGCTTGCTTGGTTGGCCAAAAAGGGCGTATGCGTTTTTTCCTGAATATATTCAGGAAAAAACGCATACGCCCTTTTTGGCCAAGTGCATCATTGTGGACGTTCTGCCTCTTTTCCTATGCTTTCAATGCAATTCCAGTCTACCTCCTGAAATCGGTTTCCTGCAATTCTGCCCCGCTTTCAAGTCCTCTTGGCAGCCTTACTTCAGTCTATTTTTGGACGATAGCTGTCATTTATAACTCTGCAGGTTTGTGAGTTACAGTGCCCCTGAGCTCCTTTCTTCAACTCGCTTTCTTGTGACCTGGCCGCAACACCGCAGGATGGCTTCAGGCCCTAATCTGGTTCCGGCCCGGCATGGTGAGCCTTTGGTTAATTCCTCTTCCTGGTGGGAAATGAGAGTTAAATTTGCCCGTCCAGACACCTCCAGCTAGCCTCTCATTGGTTCTCGCTATTCCTGTTCATCTTCCGCTGAAATTGCAAACTGGGCCAAACAGGAGGTTAAAGGGACTGACTCTCCAAGTGGGGATAGTGTTAGTAAAGCGTCTGGAATGTTGCACCTGAGTACCAGGGGAGGAAAACTGAGACATATTTGAACACGTCTCCCGATCACATGGTTGATCATACTCTAGGTTCCACATGCATGTTTTAGCTGAAGGAAGAATACCTTAAACCTGGGTAGTTGAAACCCGTGGAATGGGTACCATGCAATATGACTTCAAAGGGTCTTCATTTGCTCACCGAACCTCTCCAATCCTATCACTGCTGCGTTTATGCCCCTGTACACATGCTTGATTCTCTTTCGGAGACATAGCAATCCATAGATTTTAAGATACTTACTAGTCAGGTACATTCTTAGGCGTTTAATATGGGGTTTTGAGTCCATTTCGTTGAGCAAGGAGTAGCTCTTGTCTATTCCATATTTGGCTTAAGGAACTTTATCTGTGCTCATTTCAATCTCTGGTTTTATGCAGCACCCCAACTCACCTTTCCCCTTAAGCAAGCATAAGTTGGTTTTCTAAATTTGAGACCCTGTTCTGTTTTGGAATGCAGTTCCTGTGTAGCCAAGTTTACATTCCGTGTATTAGTGATATCTTATGATGTTTCTTTTTCTGTGTGACTTATTTCAGTTAGAATCATCGTACCTGAATCCACTCATTATGCTGCTACGGGCCTGATGACATAGATTTCATTGCTGAGTGATACTGCATTGTACGTAAGTACCACAAGTTCTTTATCCATTTTTCACTTTCTGTGATATTGAACTTGTATGGTAAACGAGGTTCTTGTAAACGGAGGAGCCCCAAATTTGGGGTGGCTGTGTCTTTTTGATTTTAAATTCCCTAAGCTATAGGACCATAAGTGGAAGTGCCCTAGGCTCTGTTGCTTTGTTTTTTAGATGTTTCAGGAAACACCATACACTTCTCCCGAGTGGTTGTTGGCAATTTACATCCCGCCCATCAGCATAACAAGGCTCCCAGTTCTCCATGGCCTGTCCTGCCTTTCTGGATTTTACACTTTTTTCAGATGGCCCTTTTGACCGGGGGGAAGTGAAACTTCATTGTAGTGCAGATTTCCTTTGCAAGCTTGCTTTGTTGGCTAAAAAGGGCGTATGCGTTTTTTCCTGAATATATTCAGGAAAAAACGCATACGCCCTTTTTGGCCAAGTGCATCATTGTGGACGTTCTGCCTCTTTTCCTATGCTTTCAATGCAATTCCAGTCTACCTCCTGAAATCGGTTTCCTGCAATGCTGCCCCGCTTTGAAGTCCTCTTCGCAGCCTTACTTCAGTCTATTTTTGGTCGATAGCTGTCATTTATAACTCTGCAGGTTTGTGAATTACAGTGTCCCTGAGCTCCTTCCTTCAACTCGCTTTCTTGTGACCTGGCCGCAACACCGCAGGATGGCTTCAGGCCCTAATCTAGTTCCGGCACGGCACGCTGAGCCTTTGGTTAATTCCTCTTCCTGGTGGGAAATGAGAGTTAAATTTGCCTGTCCAGACACCTCCAGCTAGTCTCTCATTGGTTCTCGCTATTCCTGTTCATCTTCCGCAGAAATTGCAAACTGGGCCAAACAGGAGGTTAAAGGGACTGACTCTCCAAGTGGGGAGAGTGTTAGTAAAGCGTCTGGTATGTTGCACCCGAGTACCAGGGTACGAAAACTGAGACATATTTGAACACGTCTCCCGATCGCATGGTTGATCATACTCTAGGTTCCACATGCATGTTTTAGCTGAAGGAAGAATACCTTAAACCTTGAGAGTTAAGACCCGTGTAATGGGTACCATGCAATATGACATCAAAGGGTCTTCATTTGCTCACCGAACCTCTCCAATCCTATCACTGCTGCGTTTATGCCCCTGTACACATGCTTGATTCTCTTTCGGAGACATAGCAATCCATAGGTTTTAAGATACTTACTAGTCAGGTACATTCTTAGGCGTTTAATATGCGGTGTTGAGTCCATTTCGTTGAGCAAGGAGTAGCTCTAGTCTATTCCATATTTGACTTAAGGAACTTTATCTGTGCTCATTTCAATCTCTGGTTTTATGCAGCACCCCAACTCACCTTTACCCTTAAGCAAGCATAAGTTGGTTTTCTAAATTTGAGACCCTGTTCTGTTCTGTAATTCAGTTCCTGTGTAGCCATTTTTACATTCCGTGTATTACTGATACCTTATGATGTTACTTTTTCTGTGTGACTTATTTCAGTTAGAATCATCATACCTGAATCCACTCATTGTGCTGCTAAGGGCCTGATGACACAGATTTCATTGCTGAGTGATATTGCTTGGTAGGTAAATACCACAACTTCTTTATCCATTTTTCACTTTCTGCGATGTTGAACTTGTACTGTAAACGAGGTTCTTGTAAACAGAGCCGTTTCAAACTTTGGGGTGGCTGTGTCTTTTTGATTTTAATTTCCCTAAGCTATAGGACCATAAGTGGAAGTGCCCTAGGTTCTGTTGCTTTGTTTTTTAGATGTTTCAGGAAACACCATACACTTCTCCCGAGTGTCTGTTGGCAATTTACATCCCGCCCATCAGCATAACAAGGCTCCCAGTTCTCCATGGCCTGTCCTGCCTTTCTGGATTTTACACTTTTTTCAGATGGCCCTTTTGACCGGGGGGAAGTGAGACTTCATTGTAGTGCAGATTTCCTTTGCAAGCTTGCTTGGTTGGCCAAAAAGGGCGTATGCATTTTTTCCTGAATATATTCAGGAAAAAACGCATACGCCCTTTTTGGCCAAGTGCATCATTGTGGACGTTCTGCCTCTTTTCCTATGCTTTCAATGCAATTCCAGTCTACCTCCTGAAATCGGTTTCCTGCAATTCTGCCCCGCTTTCAAGTCCTCTTGGCAGCCTTACTTCAGTCTATTTTTGGACGATAGCTGTCATTTATAACTCTGCAGGTTTGTGAATTACAGTGCCCCTGAGCTCCTTTCTTCAACTCGCTTTCTTGTGAGCTGGCCGCAAAACCGCAGGATGGCTTCAGGCCCTAATCTGGTTCCGGCCCGGCATGGTGAGCCTTTGGTTAATTCCTCTTCCTGGTGGGAAATGAGAGTTAAATTTGCCCGACCAGACACCTCCAGCTAGCCTCTCATTGGTTCTCGCTATTCCTGTTCATCTTCCGCAGAAATTGCAAACTGGGCCAAACAGGAGTTTAAAGCTGCTGACTCCCCAAGTGGGGAGAGTGTTAGTAAAGCGTCTGGAAATTTGCACCTGAGTACCAGGGTACGAAAACTGAGACATATTTGAACAGGTCTCCCGATCACATGGTTGATCATACTCTGGGTTCCACATGCATGTTTTAGCTGAAGGAAGAATACCTAAAACCTGGGTAGTTGAAACCCGTGGAATGGGTACCATGCAATATGACTTCAAAGGGTCTTCATTTGCTCACCGAACCTCTCCAATCCTATCACTGCTGCGTTTATGCCCCTGTACACATGCTTGATTCCCCTTCGGAGACATAGCAATCCATAGGTTTTAAGATACTTACTAGTCAGGTACATTCTTAGGCGTTTAATATGCGGTGTTGAGTCCATTTCGTTGAGAAAGGAGTAGCTATTGTCTATTCCATATTTGGCTTAAGGAACTTTATCTGTGCTCATTTCAATCTCTGGTTTTATGCAGCACCCCAACTCACCTTTACCCTTAAGCAAGCATAAGTTGGTTTTCTAAATTTGAGACCCTGTTCTGTTCTGTAATTCAGTTCCTGTGTAGCCAAGTTTCCATTCCGTGTATTACTGATATCTTATGATGTTTCTTTTTCTGTGTGACTTACTTCAGTTAGAATCATCATACCTGAATCCACTCATTGTGCTGCTACGGGCCTGATGACATAGATTTCATTGCTGAGTGATATTGCTCTGTAAGTGAATACCACAACTTCTTTATCCATTTTTCACTTTCTGCGATGTTGAACTTGTACTGTAAACGAGGTTCGTGTAAACAGAGCCGTTCCAAAGTTTGGGGTGGCTGTGTCTTTTTGATTTTAATTTCCCTAAGCTATAGGACCATAAGTGGAAGTGCCCTAGGTTCTGTTGCTTTGTTTTTTAGATGTTTCAGGAAACACCATACACTTCTCCCGAGTGGTTGTTGGCAATTTACATCCCGCCCATCAGCATAACAAGGCTCCCAGTTCTCCATGGCCTGTCCTGCCTTTCTGGATTTTACAATTTTTTCAGATGGCCCTTTTGACTGGGGGGAAGTGAGACTTCATTGTAGTGCAGATTTCCTTTGCAAGCTTGCTTGGTTGGCCAAAAAGGGCGTATGCGTTTTTTCATGAATATATTCAGGAAAAAACGCATACGCCCTTTTTGGCCAAGTGCATCATTGTGGACGTTCTGCCTCTTTTCCTATGCTTTCAATGCAATTCCAGTCTACCTCCTGAAATCGGTTTCCTGCAATTCTGCCCCGCTTTCAAGTCCTCTTGGCAGCCTTACTTCAGTCTATTTTTGGACGATAGCTGTCATTTATAACTCTGCAGGTTTGTGAATTACAGTGCCCCTGAGCTCCTTTCTTCAACTCGCTTTCTTGTGACCTGGCCGCAACACCGCAGGATGGCTTCAGGCCCTAATCTTGTTCCGGCCCGGCATGCTGAGCCTTTGGTTAATTCCTCTTCCTGGTGGGAAATGAGAGTTAAATTTGCCTGTCCAGACACCTCCAGCTAGCCTCTCATTGGTTCTCGCTATTCCTGTTCATCTTCCGCAGAAATTGCAAACTGGGCCAAACAGGAGGTTAAAGGGACTGACTCTCCAAGTCGGGAGAGTGTTAGTAAAGCGTCTGGAATGTTGCACCCGAGTACCAGGGGAGGAAAACTGAGACATATTTGAACACGTCTCCCGTTCACATGGTTGATCATACTCTAGGTTCCACATGCATGTTTTAGCTGAAGGAAGAATACCTTAAACCTGGAGAGTTGAGACCCGTGTAATGGGTACCATGCAATATGACTTCAAAGGGTCTTCATTTGCTCACCGAACCTCTCCAATCCTATCACTGCTGCGTTTATGCCCCTGTACACACGCTTGATTCTCTTTTGGAGACATAGCAATCCATAGGTTTTAAGATACTTACTAGTCAGGTACATTCTTAGGCGTTTAATATGGGGTTTTGAGTCCATTTCGTTGAGCAAGGAGTAGCTCTTGTCTATTCCATATTTGGCTTAAGGAACTTTATCTGTGCTCATTTCAATCTCTGGTTTTATGCAGCACCCCAACTCACCTTTCCCCTTAAGCAAGCATAAGTTGGTTTTCTAAATTTGAGACCCTGTTCTGTTTTGGAATGCAGTTCCTGTGTAGCCAAGTTTACATTCCGTATATTAGTGATATCTTATGATGTTTCTTTTTCTGTGTGACTTATTTCAGTTAGAATCATCATACCTGAATCCACTCATTGTGCTGCTAAGGGCCTGATGACACAGATTTCATTGCTGAGTGATATTGCTTTGTAAGTAAATACCACAACTTCTATATCCATTTTTCACTTTCTGGGATGTTGAACTTCTACTGTAAACGAGGTTCTTGTAAACAGAGCCGTTCCAAACTTTGGGGTGGCTGTGTCTTTTTCATTTTAATTTCCCTAAACTATAGGACCATAAGTGGAAGTGCCCTAGGCTCTGTTGCTTTGTTTTTTAGATGTTTCAGGAAACACCATACACTTCTCCCGAGTGTCTGTTGGCAATTTACATCCCGCCCATCAGCATAACAAGGCTCCCAGTTCTCCATGGCCTGTCCTGCCTTTCTGGATTTTACACTTTTTTCAGATGGCCCTTTTGACCGTGGGGAAGTGAAACTTCATTGTAGTGCAGATTTCCTTTGCAAGCTTGCTTGGTTGGCCAAAAAGGGCCTATGCGTTTTTTCCTGAATATATTCAGGATAAAACGCATACGCCCTTTTTGGCCAAGTGCATCATTGTGGACGTTCTGCCTCTTTTCCTATGCTTTCAATGCAATTCCAGTCTACCTCCTGAAATCGGTTTCCTGCAATTCTGCCCCGCTTTCAAGTCCTCTTGGCAGCCTTACTTCAGTCTATTTTTGGACGATAGCTGTCATTTATAACTCTGCAGGTTTGTGAATTACAGTGCCCCTGAGCTCCTTTCTTCAACTCGCTTTCTTGTGAGCTGGCCGCAACACCGCAGGATGGCTTCAGGCCCTAATCTGGTTCCGGCACGGCACGCTGAGCCTTTGGTTAATTCCTCTTCCTGGTGGGAAATGAGAGTTAAATTTGCCCGTCCAGACACCTCCAGCTAGTCTCTCATTGGTTCTCGCTATTCCTGTTCATCTTCCGCAGAAATTGCAAACTGGGCCAAACAGGAGGTTAAAGGTGCTGACTCTCCAAGTCGGGAGAGTGTTAGTAAAGCGTCTGGAATGTTGCACCCGAGTACCAGGGTACGAAAACTGAGACATATTTGAACACGTCTCCCGATCACATGGTTGATCATACTCTGGGTTCCACATGCATGTTTTAGCTGAAGGAAGAATACCTAAAACCTGGGTAGTTGAAACCCGTGGAATGGGTACCATGCAATATGACTTCAAAGGGTCTTCATTTGCTCACCGAACCTCTCCAATCCTATCACTGCTGCATTTATGCCCCTGTACACATGCTTGATTCCCCTTCGGAGACATAGCAATCCATAGGTTTTAAGATACTTACTAGTCAGGTACATTCTTAGGCGTTTAATATGCGGTGTTGAGTCCATTTCGTTGAGCAAGGAGTAGCTCTTGTCTATTCCATATTTGGCTTAAGGAACTTTATCTGTGCTCATTTCAATCTCTGGTTTTATGCAGCACCCCAACTCACCTTTCCCCTTAAGCAAGCATAAGTTGGTTTTCTAAATTTGAGACCCTGTTCTGTTTTGGAATGCAGTTCCTGTGTAGCCAAGTTTACATTCCGTGTATTAGTGATATCTTATGATGTTTCTTTTTCTGTGTGACTTATTTCAGTTAGAATCATCGTACCTGAATCCACTCATTATGCTGCTACGGGCCTGATGACATAGATTTCATTGCTGAGTGATACTGCATTGTACGTAAGTACCACAAGTTCTTTATCCATTTTTCACTTTCTGTGATATTGAACTTGTACGGTAAACGAGGTTCTTGTAAACGGAGGCGTCCCAAACTTTGGGGTGGCTGTGTCTTTTTGATTTTAATTTCCATAAGCTATAGGACCATAAGTGGAAGTGCCCTAGGCTCTGTTGCTTTGTTTTTTAGATGTTTCAGGAAACACCATACACTTCTCCCGAGTGTCTGTTGGCAATTTACATCCCGCCCATCAGCATAACAAGGCTCCCAGTTCTCCATGGCCTGTCCTGCCTTTCTGGATTTTACACTTTTTTCAGATGGCCCTTTTGACCGGGGGGAAGTGAAACTTCATTGTAGTGCAGATTTCCTTTGCAAGCTTGCTTGGTTGGCCAAAAAGGGCGTATGCGTTTTCTCCTGAATATATTCAGGAAAAAAACGCATACGCCCTTTTTGGCCAAGTGCATCATTGTGGACGTTCTGCCTCTTTTCCTATGCTTTCAATGCAATTCCAGTCTACCTCCTGAAATCGGTTTCCTGCAATTCTGCCCCGCTTTCAAGTCCTCTTGGCAGCCTTACTTCAGTCTATTTTTGGACGATAGCTGTCATTTATAACTCTGCAGGTTTGTGAATTACAGTGCCCCTGAGCTCCTTTCTTCAACTCGCTTTCTTGTGACCTGGCCGCAACACCGCAGGATGGCTTCAGGCCCTAATCTGGTTCCGGCACGGCACGCTGAGCCTTTGGTTAATTCCTCTTCCTGGTGGGAAATGAGAGTTAAATTTGCCCGTCCAGACACCTCCAGCTAGTCTCTCATTGGTTCTCGCTATTCCTGTTCATCTTCCGCAGAAATTGCAAACTGGGCCAAACAGGAGGTTAAAGGTGCTGACTCTCCAAGTGGGGAGAGTGTTAGTAAAGCATCTGGAATGTTGCACCCGAGTACCAGGGTACGAAAACTGAGACATATTTGAACACGTCTCCTTTTCACATGGTTGATCATACTTGGGTTCCCCATGCATGTTTTAGCTGAAGGAAGAATACCTAAAACCTGGATAGTTGAAACCCGTGGAATGGGTACCATGCAATATGACTTCAAAGGGTCTTCATTTGCTCACCGAACCTCTCCAATCCTATCACTGCTGCGTTTATGCCCCTGTACACATGCTTGATTCCCCTTCGGAGACATAGCAATCCATAGGTTTTAAGATACTTACTAGTCAGGTACATTCTTAGGCGTTTAATAGGCGGTGTTGAGTCCATTTCGTTGAGAAAGGAGTAGCTCTTGTCTATTCCATATTTGGCTTAAGGAACTTTATCTGTGCTCATTTCAATCTCTGGTTTTATGCAGCACCCCAACTCACCTTTACCCTTAAGCAAGCATAAGTTGGTTTTCTAAATTTGAGACCCTGTTCTGTTCTGTAATTCAGTTCCTGTGTAGCCAAGTTTCCATTCCGTGTATTACTGATATCTTATGATGTTTCTTTTTCTGTGTGACTTCCTTCAGTTAGAATCATCATACCTGAATCCACTCATTGTGCTGCTACGGGCCTGATGACATAGATTTCATTGCTGAGTGATATTGTTTTGTAAGTGAATACCACAACTTTTTTATCCATTTTTCACTTTCTGCGATGTTGAACTTGTACTGTAAACGAGGTTCTTGTAAACAGAGCCGTTCCAAACTTTGGGGTGGCTGTGTCTTTTTGATTTTAATTTCCCTAAGCTATAGGACCATAAGTGGAAGTGCCCTAGGCTCTGTTGCTTTGTTTTTTAGATGTTTCAGGAAACACCATACACTTCTCCCGAGTGTCTGTTGGCAATTTACATCCCGCCCATCAGCATAACAAGGCTCCCAGTTCTCAATGGCCTGTTGCCTTTCTGGATTTTACACTTTTTTCAGATGGCCCTTTTGACCGGGGGGAAGTGAGACTTCATTGTAGTGCAGATTTCCTTTGCAAGCTTGCTTGGTTGGCCAAAAAGGGCGTATGCGTTTTTTCCTGAATATATTCAGGAAAAAACGCATACGCCCTTTTTGGCCAAGTGCATCATTGTGGACGTTCTGCCTCTTTTCCTATGCTTTCAATGCAATTCCAGTCTACCTGCTGAAATCGGTTTCCTGCAATTCTGCCCCGCTTTCAAGTCCTCTTGGCAGCCTTACTTCAGTCTATTTTTGGACGATAGCTGTCATTTATAACTCTGCAGGTTTGTGAATTACAGTGCCCCTGAGCTCCTTTCTTCAACTCGCTTTCTTGTGACCTGGCCGCAACACCGCAGGATGGCTTCAGGCCCTAATCTTGTTCCGGCCCGGCATGCTGAGCTGTTGGTTAATTCCTCTTCCTGGTGGGAAATGAGAGTTAAATTTGCCCGTCCAGACACCTCCAGCTAGCCTCTCATTGGTTCTCGCTATTCCTGTTCATCTTCCGCAGAAATTGCAAACTGGGCCAAACAAGAGGTTAAAGGGACTGACTCTCCAAGTCGGGAGAGTGTTAGTAAAGTGTCTGGAATGTTGCACCCGAGTACCAGGGGAGGAAAACTGAGACATATTTGAACACGTCTCCCGTTCACATGGTTGATCATACTCTAGGTTCCACATGCATGTTTTAGCTGAAGGAAGAATACCTTAAACCTGGAGAGTTGAGACCCGTGTAATGGGTACCATGCAATATTACTTCAAAGGGTCTTCATTTGCTCACCGAACCTCTCCAATCCTATCACTGCTGCGTTTATGCCCCTGTACACACGCTTGATTCTCTTTTGGAGACATAGCAATCCATAGGTTTTAAGATACTTACTAGTCAGGTACATTCTTAGGCGTTTAATATGGGGTTTTGAGTCCATTTCGTTGAGCAAGGAGTAGCTCTTGTCTATTCCATATTTGGCTTAAGGAACTTTATCTGTGCTCATTTCAATCTCTGGTTTTATGCAGCACCCCAACTCACCTTTCCCCTTAAGCAAGCATAAGTTGGTTTTCTAAATTTGAGACCCTGTTCTGTTTTGGAATGCAGTTCCTGTGTAGCCAAGTTTACATTCCGTGTATTAGTGATATCTTATGATGTTTCTTTTTCTGTGTGACTTATTTCAGTTAGAATCATCGTACCTGAATCCACTCATTATGCTGCTACGGGCCTGATGACATAGATTTCATTGCTGAGTGATACTGCATTGTACGTAAGTACCACAAGTTCTTTATCCATTTTTCACTTTCTGTGATATTGAACTTGTACGGTAAACGGGGTTCTTGTAAACGGAGGCATCCCAAACTTTGGGGTGGCTGTGTCTTTTTGATTTTAATTTCCCTAAGCTATAGGACCATAAGTGGAAGTGCCCTAGGCTCTGTTGCTTTGTTTTTTAGATGTTTCAGGAAACACCATACACTTCTCCCGAGTGTCTGTTGGCAATTTACATCCCGCCCATCAGCATAACAAGGCTCCCAGTTCTCCATGGCCTGTCCTGCCTTTCTGGATTTTACACTTTTTTCAGGTGGCCCTTTTGACCGGGGGGAAGTGAGACTTCATTGTAGTGCAGATTTCCTTTGCAAGCTTGCTTGGTTGGCCAAAAAGGGCGTATGCGTTTTTTCCTGAATATATTCAGGAAAAAACGCATACGCCCTTTTTGGCCAAGTGCATCATTGTGGACGTTCTGCCTCTTTTCCTATGCTTTCAATGCAATTCCAGTCTACCTCCTGAAATCGGTTTCCTGCAATTCTGCCCCGCTTTCAAGTCCTCTTGGCAGCCTTACTTCAGTCTATTTTTGGACGATAGCTGTCATTTATAACTCTGCAGGTTTGTGAATTACAGTGCCCCTGAGCTCCTTTCTTCAACTCGCTTTCTTGTGACCTGGCCGCAACACCGCAGGATGGCTTCAGGCTCTAATCTGGTTCCGGCACGGCACGCTGAGCCTTTGGTTAATTCCTCTTCCTGGTGGGAAATGAGAGTTAAATTTGCCTGTCCAGACACCTCCAGCTAGTCTCTCATTGGTTCTCGCTATTCCTGTTCATCTTCCGCAGAAATTGCAAACTGGGCCAAACAGGAGGTTAAAGGGACTGACTCTCCAAGTCAGGAGAGTGTTAGTAAAGCGTCTGGAATGTTGCACCCGAGTACCAGGGGAGGAAAACTGAGACATATTTGAACACGTCTCCCGTTCACATGGTTGATCATACTCTGGGTTCCACATGCATGTTTTAGCTGAAGGAAGAATACCTTAAACCTGGAGAGTTGAGACCCGTGTAATGGGTACCATGCAATATGACTTCAAAGGGTCTTCATTTGCTCACCGAACCTCTCCAATCCTATCACTGCTGCGTTTATGCCCCTGTACACACGCTTGATTCTCTTTTGGAGACATAGCAATCCATAGGTTTTAAGATACTTACTAGTCAGGTACATTCTTAGGCGTTTAATATGGGGTTTTGAGTCCATTTCGTTGAGCAAGGAGTAGCTCTTGTCTATTCCATATTTGGCTTAAGGAACTTTATCTGTGCTCATTTCAATCTCTGCTTTTATGCAGCACCCCAACTCACCTTTCCCCTTAAGCAAGCATAAGTTGGTTTTCTAAATTTGAGACCCTGTTCTGTTTTGGAATGCAGTTCCTGTGTAGCCAAGTTTACATTCCGTGTATTAGTGATATCTTTTGATGTTTCTTTTTCTGTGTGACTTATTTCAGTTAGAATCATCGTACCTGAATCCACTCATTATGCTGCTACGGGCCTGATGACATAGATTTCATTGCTGAGTGATACTGCATTGTACGTAAGTACCACAAGTTCTTTATCCATTTTTCACTTTCTGCGATGTTGAACTTGTACTGTAAACGAGGTTCTTGTAAACAGAGCCGTTCCAAACTTTGGGGTGGCTGTGTCTTTTTGATTTTAATTTCCCTAAGCTATAGGACCATAAGTGGAAGTGCCCTAGGTTCTGTTGCTTTGTTTTTTAGATGTTTCAGGAAACACCATACACTTCTCCCGAGTGGTTGTTGGCAATTTACATCCCGCCCATCAGCATAACAAGGCTCCCAGTTCTCCATGGCCTGTCCTGCCTTTCTGGATTTTACACTTTTTTCAGATGGCCCTTTTGACCGGGGGGAAGTGAGACTTCATTGTAGTGCAGATTTCCTTTGCAAGCTTGCTTGGTTGGCCAAAAAGGGCGTATGCGTTTTTTCCTGAATATATTCAGGAAAAAACGCATACGCCCTTTTTGGCCAAGTGCATCATTGTGGACGTTCTGCCTCTTTTCCTATGCTTTCAATGCAATTCCAGTCTACCTCCTGAAATCGGTTTCCTGCAATTCTGCCCCGCTTTCAAGTCCTCTTGGCAGCCTTACTTCAGTCTATTTTTGGACGATAGCTGTCATTTATAACTCTGCAGGTTTGTGAATTACAGTGCCCCTGAGCTCCTTTCTTCAACTCGCTTTCTTGTGACCTGGCCGCAACACCGCAGGATGGCTTCAGGCCCTAATCTTGTTCCGGCCCGGCATGATGAGCTGTTGGTTAATTCCTCTTCCTGGTGGGAAATGAGAGTTAAATTTGCCCGTCCAGACACCTCCAGCTAGCCTCTCATTGGTTCTCGCTATTCCTGTTCATCTTCCACAGAAATTGCAAACTGGGCCAAACAAGAGGTTAAAGGGACTGACTCTCCAAGTCGGGAGAGTGTTAGTAAAGTGTCTGGAATGTTGCACCCGAGTACCAGGGGAGGAAAACTGAGACATATTTGAACACGTCTCCCGTTCACATGGTTGATCATACTCTAGGTTCCACATGCATGTTTTAGCTGAAGGAAGAATACCTTAAACCTGGAGAGTTGAGACCCGTGTAATGGGTACCATGCAATATTACTTCAAAGGGTCTTCATTTGCTCACCGAACCTCTCCAATCCTATCACTGCTGCGTTTATGCCCCTGTACACACGCTTGATTCTCTTTTGGAGACATAGCAATCCATAGGTTTTAAGATACTTACTAGTCAGGTACATTCTTAGGCGTTTAATATGGGGTTTTGAGTCCATTTCGTTGAGCAAGGAGTAGCTCTTGTCTATTCCATATTTGGCTTAAGGAACTTTATCTGTGCTCATTTCAATCTCTGGTTTTATGCAGCACCCCAACTCACCTTTCCCCTTAAGCAAGCATAAGTTGGTTTTCTAAATTTGAGACCCTGTTCTGTTTTGGAATGCAGTTCCTGTGTAGCCAAGTTTACATTCCGTGTATTAGTGATATCTTATGATGTTTCTTTTTCTGTGTGACTTATTTCAGTTAGAATCATCGTACCTGAATCCACTCATTATGCTGCTACGGGCCTGATGACATAGATTTCATTGCTGAGTGATACTGCATTGTACGTAAGTACCACAAGTTCTTTATCCATTTTTGACTTTCTGTGATATTGAACTTGTACGGTAAACGGGGTTCTTGTAAACGGAGGCATCCCAAACTTTGGGGTGGCTGTGTCTTTTTGATTTTAATTTCCCTAAGCTATAGGACCATAAGTGGAAGTGCCCTAGGCTCTGTTGCTTTGTTTTTTAGATGTTTCAGGAAACACCATACACTTCTCCCGAGTGTCTGTTGGCAATTTACATCCCGCCCATCAGCATAACAAGGCTCCCAGTTCTCCATGGCCTGTCCTGCCTTTCTGGATTTTACACTTTTTTCAGATGGCCCTTTTGACCGGGGGGAAGTGAGACTTCATTGTAGTGCAGATTTCCTTTGCAAGCTTGCTTGGTTGGCCAAAAAGGGCGTATGCGTTTTTTCCTGAATATATTCAGGAAAAAACGCATACGCCCTTTTTGGCCAAGTGCATCATTGTGGACGTTCTGCCTCTTTTCCTATGCTTTCAATGCAATTCCAGTCTACCTCCTGAAATCGGTTTCCTGCAATTCTGCCCCGCTTTCAAGTCCTCTTGGCAGCCTTACTTCAGTCTATTTTTGGACGATAGCTGTCATTTATAACTCTGCAGGTTTGTGAATTACAGTGCCCCTGAGCTCCTTTCTTCAACTCGCTTTCTTGTGAGCTGGCCGCAACACCGCAGGATGGCTTCAGGCCCTAATCTGGTTCCGGCCCGGCATGCTGAGCCTTTGGTTAATTCCTCTTCCTGGTGGGAAATGAGAGTTAAATTTGCCCGTCCAGACACCTCCAGCTAGTCTCTCATTGGTTCTCGCTATTCCTGTTCATCTTCCGCAGAAATTGCAAACTGGGCCAAACAGGAGGTTAAAGGTGCTTACTCTCCAAGTGGGGAGAGTGTTAGTAAAGCGTCTGGAATGTTGCACCCGAGTACCAGGGTACGAAAACTGAGACATATTTGAACACGTCTCCCGATCACATGGTTGATCATACTCGGTTCCACATGCATGTTTTAGCTGAAGGAAGAATACCTAAAACCTGGGTAGTTGAAACCCGTGGAATGGGTACCATGCAATATGACTTCAAAGGGTCTTCATTTGCTCACCGAACCTCTCCAATCCTATCACTGCTGCGTTTATGCCCCTGTACACATGCTTGATTCCCCTTCGGAGACATAGCAATCCATAGGTTTTAAGATACTTACTAGTCAGGTACATTCTTAGGCGTTTAATATGCGGTGTTGAGTCCATTTCGTTGAGCAAGGAGTAGCTCTTGTCTATTCCATATTTGGCTTAAGGAACTTTATCTGTGCTCATTTCAATCTCTGGTTTTATGCAGCACCCCAACTCACCTTTCCCCTTAAGCAAGCATAAGTTGGTTTTCTAAATTTGAGACCCTGTTCTGTTTTGGAATGCAGTTCCTGTGTAGCCAAGTTTACATTCCGTGTATTAGTGATATCTTATGATGTTTCTTTTTCTGTGTGACTTATTTCAGTTAGAATCATCGTACCTGAATCCACTCATTATGCTGCTACGGGCCTGATGACATAGATTTCATTGCTGAGTGATACTGCATTGTACGTAAGTACCACAAGTTCTTTATCCATTTTTCACTTTCTGTGATATTGAACTTGTACGGTAAACGAGGTTCTTGTAAACGGAGGAGTCCCAAACTTTGGGGTGGCTGTGTCTTTTTGATTTTAATTTCCCTAAGCTATAGGACCATAAGTGGAAGTGCCCTAGGCTCTGTTGCTTTGTTTTTTAGATGTTTCAGGAAACACCATACACTTCTCCCGAGTGTCTGTTGGCAATTTACATCCCGCCCATCAGCATAACAAGGCTCCCAGTTCTCCATGGCCTGTCCTGCCTTTCTGGATTTTACACTTTTTTCAGATGGCCCTTTTGACCGGGGAGAAGTGAGACTTCATTGTAGTGCAGATTTCCTTTGCAAGCTTGCTTGGTTGGCCAAAAAGGGCGTATGCGTTTTCTCCTGAATATATTCAGGATAAAACGCAAACGCCCTTTTTGGCCAAGTGCATCATTGTGGACGTTCTGCCTCTTTTCCTATGCTTTCAATGCAATTCCAGTCTACCTCCTGAAATCGGTTTCCTGCAATTCTGCCCCGCTTTCAAGTCCTCTTGGCAGCCTTACTTCAGTCTATTTTTGGACGATAGCTGTCATTTATAACTCTGCAGGTTTGTGAATTACAGTGCCCCTGAGCTCCTTTCTTCAACTCGCTTTCTTGTGACCTGGCCGCAACACCGCAGGATGGCTTCAGGCCCTAATCTGGTTCCGGCACGGCACGCTGAGCCTTTGGTTAATTCCTCTTCCTGGTGGGAAATGAGAGTTAAATTTGCCCGTCCAGACACCTCCAGCTAGTCTCTCATTGGTTCTCGCTATTCCTGTTCATCTTCCGCAGAAATTGCAAACTGGGCCAAACAGGAGGTTAAAGGTGCTGACTCTCCAAGTGGGGAGAGTGTTAGTAAAGCGTCTGGAAATTTGCACCCGAGTACCAGGGTACGAAAACTGAGACATATTTGAACACGTCTCCTTTTCACATGGTTGATCATACTTGGGTTCCCCATGCATGTTTTAGCTGAAGGAAGAATACCTAAAACCTGGGTAGTTGAAACCCGTGGAATGGGTACCATGCAATATGACTTCAAAGGGTCTTCATTTGCTCACCGAACCTCTCCAATCCTATCACTGCTGCGTTTATGCCCCTGTACACATGCTTGATTCTCTTTCGGAGACATAGCAATCCATAGGTTTTAAGATACTTACTAGTCAGGTACATTCTTAGGCGTTTAATATGCGGTGTTGAGTCCATTTCGTTGAGCAAGGAGTAGCTCTTGTCTATTCCATATTTGGCTTAAGGAACTTTATCTGTGCTCATTTCAATCTCTGGTTTTATGCAGCACCCCAACTCACCTTTCCCCTTAAGCAAGCATAAGTTGGTTTTCTAAATTTGAGACCCTGTTCTGTTTTGGAATGCAGTTCCTGTGTAGCCAAGTTTACATTTCGTGTATTAGTGATATTTTATGATGTTTCTTTTTCTGTGTGACTTATTTCAGTTAGAATCATCGTACCTGAATCCACTCATTATGCTGCTACAGGCCTGATGACATAGATTTCATTGCTGAGTGATACTGCATTGTACGTAAGTACCACAAGTTCTTTATCCATTTTTCACTTTCTGTGATATTGAACTTGTACGGTTAACGAGGTTCTTGTAAACGGAGGCATCCCAAACTTTGGGGTGGCTGTGTCTTTTTGATTATAATTTCCCTAAGCTATAGGACCATAAGTGGAAGTGCCCTAGGCTCTGTTGCTTTGTTTTTTAGATGTTTCAGGAAACACCATACACTTCTCCCGAGTGTCTGTTGGCAATTTACATCCCGCCCATCAGCATAACAAGGCTCCCAGTTCTCCATGGTCTGTCCTGCCTTTCTGGATTTTACACTTTTTTCAGATGGCCCTTTTGACCAGAGGGAAGTGAGACTTCATTGTAGTGCAGATTTCCTTTGCATGTTTGCTTGGTTGGCCAAAAAGGGCGTATGCGTTTTTTCCTGAATATATTCAGGAAAAAACGCATACGCCCTTTTTGGCCAAGTGCATCATTGTGGACGTTCTGCCTCTTTTCCTATGCTTTCAATGCAATTCCAGTCTACCTCCTGAAATCGGTTTCCTGCAATTATGCCCCGCATTCAAGTCCTCTTGGCAGCCTTACTTCAGTATATTTTTGGACGATAGCTGTCATTTCTAACTCTGCAGGTTTGTGAATTACAGTGCCCCTGAGCTCCTTTCTTCAACTCGCTTTCTTGTGAGCTGGCCGCAACACCGCAGGATGGCTTCAGGCCCTTATCTGGTTCCGGCACGGCATGCTGAGCCTTTGGTTATTTCCTCTTCCTGGTGGGAAATGAGAGTTAAATTAGCCCGTCCAGACACCTCCAGCTAGTCTCTCATTGGTTCTCGTTATTCCTGTTCATCTTCCGCAGAAATTGCAAACTGGGCCAAACAGGAGGTTAAAGGCGCTGACTCTCCAAGTCGGGAGAGTGTTAGTAAAGCGTCTGGAATGTTGCACCCGAGTACCAGGGTACGAAAACTGAGACATATTTGAACACGTCTCCCGTTCACACGGATGATCATACTCTTGGTTCCACATGCATGTTTTAGCTGAAGGAAGAATACCTTAAACCTGGGTAGTTGAAACCCGTGGAATGGGTACCATGCAATATGACTTCAGAGGGTCTTCATTTGCTCACGAACCTCTCCAATCCTATCACTGCTGCGTTTATGCCCCTGTACACATGCTTGATTCTCTTTCGGAGACATAGCAATCCATAGGTTTTAAGATACTCAATAGTCAGGAACATTCTTAGGCGTTTAATATGGGGTGGTGAGTCCATTTCGTTGAGCAAGGAGTAGCTCTTGTCTATTCCATATTTGGCTTAAGGAACTTTATCTGTGCTCATTTCAATCTCTGGTTTTATGCAGCACCCCAACTCACCTTTACCCTTAAGCAAGCATAAGTTGGTTTTCTAAATTTGAGACCCTGTTCTGTTCTGTAATTCAGTTCCTGTGTAGCCAAGTTTACATTCCGTGTATTACTGATATCTTATGATGTTTCTTTTTCTGTGTGACTTATTTCAGTTAGAATCATCATACCTGAATCCACTCATTGTGCTGCTAAGGGCCTGATGACACAGATTTCATTGCTGAGTGATATTGCTTTGTAAGTAAATACCACAACTTCTTTATCCATTTTTCACTTTCTGCGATGTTGAACTTGTACTGTAAACGAGGTTCTTGTAAACAGAGCCGTTCCAAACTTTGGGGTGGCTGTGTCTTTTTGATTTTAATTTCCCTAAGCTATAGGACCATAAGTGGAAGTGCCCTAGGTTCTGTTGCTTTGTTTTTTAGATGTTTCAGGAAACACCATACACTTCTCCCGAGTGGTTGTTGGCAATTTACATCCCGCCCATCAGCATAACAAGGCTCCCAGTTCTCCATGGCCTGTCCTGCCTTTCTGGATTTTACACTTTTTTCAGATGGCCCTTTTGACCGGGGAGAAGTGAGACTTCATTGTAGTGCAGATTTCCTTTGCAAGCTTGCTTGGTTGGCCAAAAAGGGCGTATGCGTTTTTTCCTGAATATATTCAGGAAAAAACGCATACGCCCTTTTTGGCCAAGTGCATCATTGTGGACGTTCTGCCTCTTTTCCTATGCTTTCAATGCAATTCCAGTCTACCTCCTGAAATCGGTTTCCTGCAATTCTGCCCTGCTTTCAAGTCCTCTTGGCAGCCTTACTTCAGTCTATTTTTGGACGATAGCTGTCATTTATAACTCTGCAGGTTTGTGAATTACAGTGCCCCTGAGCTCCTTTCTTCAACTCGCTTTCTTGTGACCTGGCCGCAACACCGCAGGATGGCTTCAGGCCATAATCTGGTTCCGGCACGGCACGCTGAGCCTTTGGTTAATTCCTCTTCCTGGTGGGAAATGAGAGTTAAATTTGCCCGTTCAGACACCTCCAGCTAGCCTCTCATTGGTTCTCGCTATTCCTGTTCATCTTCCGCAGAAATTGCAAACTGGGCCAAACAGGAGGTTAAAGGGACTGACTCTCCAAGTCGGGAGAGTGTTAGTAAAGTGTCTGGAATGTTGCACCCGAGTACCAGGGTACGAAAACTGAGACATATTTGAACACGTCTCCCGATCACATGGTTGATCATACTCTAGGTTCCACATGCATGTTTTAGCTGAAGGAAGAATACCTTAAACCTGGGTAGTTGAAACCCGTGGAATGGGTACCATGCAATATGACTTCAAAGGGTCTTCATTTGCTCACCGAACCTCTCCAATCCTATCACTGCTGCGTTTATGCCCCTGTACACATGCTTGATTCTCTTTCGGAGACATAGCAATCCATAGGTTTTAAGATACTTACTAGTCAGGTACATTCTTAGGCGTTTAATATGGGGTGTTGAGTCCATTTCGTTGAGCAAGGAGTAGCTCTTGTCTATTCCATATTTGGCTTAAGGAACTTTATCTGTGCTCATTTCAATCTCTGGTTTTATGCAGCACCCCAACTCTCCTTTACCCTTAAGCAAGAATAAGTTGGTTTTCTAAATTTGAGACCCTGTTCTGTTCTGTAATTCAGTTCCTGTGTAGCCAAGTTTACATTCCGTGTATTACTGATATCTTATGATGTTTCTTTTTCTGTGTGACTTATTTCAGTTAGAATCATCATACCTGAATCCACTCATTGTGCTGCTAAGGGCCTGATGACACAGATTTCATTGCTGAGTGATATTGCTTTGTAAGTAAATACCACAACTTCTTTATCCATTTTTCACTTTCTGCGATGTTGAACTTGTACTGTAAACGAGGTTCTTGTAAACAGAGCTTTTCCAAACTTTGGGGTGGCTGTGTCTTTTTGATTTTAAATTCCCTAAGCTATAGGACCATAAGTGGAAGTGCCCTAGGCTCTGTTGCTTTGTTTTTTAGATGTTTCAGGAAACACCATACACTTCTCCCCAGTGGTTGTTGGCAATTTACATCCCGCCCATCAGCATAACAAGGCTCCCAGTTCTCCATGGCCTGTCCTGTCTTTCTGGATTTTACACTTTTTTCAGATGGCCCTTTTGACCGGGGGGAAGTGAGACTTCATTGTAGTGCAGATTTACTTTGCAAGCTTGCTGGGTTGGCCAAAAAGGGCGTATGCGTTTTTTCCTGAATATATTCAGGAAAAAACGCATACGCCCTTTTTGGCCAAGTGCATCATTGTGGACGTTCTGCCTCTTTTCCTATGCTTTCAATGCAATTCCAGTCTACCTCCTGAAATCGGTTTCCTGCAATGCTGCCCCGCTTTCAAGTCCTCTTGGCAGCCTTACTTCAGTCTATTTTTGGACGATAGCTGTCATTTATAACTCTGCAGGTTTGTGAATTACAGTGCCCCTGAGCTCCTTTCTTCAACTCGCTTTCTTGTGAGCTGGCCGCAACACCGCAGGATGGCTTCAGGCCCTAATCTGGTTCCGGCACGGCACGCTGAGCCTTTGGTTAATTCCTCTTCCTGGTGGGAAATGAGAGTTAAATTTGCCCGTCCAGACACCTCCAGCTAGTCTCTCATTGGTTCTCGCTATTCCTGTTCATCTTCCGCAGAAATTGCAAACTGGGCCAAACAGGAGGTTAAAGGGACTGACTCTCCAAGTCGGGAGAGTGTTAGTAAAGTGTCTGGAATGTTGCACCCGAGTACCAGGGTACGAAAACTGAGACATATTTGAACACGTCTCCCGATCACATGGTTGATCATACTCTAGGTTCCACATGCATGTTTTAGCTGAAGGAAGAATACCTTAAACCTGGGTAGTTGAAACCCGTGGAATGGGTACCATGCAATATGACTTCAAAGGGTCTTCATTTGCTCACCGAACCTCTCCAATCCTATCACTGCTGCGTTTATGCCCCTGTACACATGCTTGATTCTCTTTCGGAGACATAGCAATCCATAGGTTTTAAGATACTTACTAGTCAGGTACATTCTTAGGCGTTTAATATGGGGTTTTGAGTCCATTTCGTTGAGCAAGGAGTAGCTCTTGTCTATTCCATATTTGGCTTAAGGAACTTTATCTGTACTCATTTCAATCTCTGGTTTTATGCAGCACCCCAACTCTCCTTACCCTTAAGCAAGCATAAGTTGGTTTTCTAAATTTGAGACCCTGTTCTGTTCTGTAATTCAGTTCCTGTGTAGCCAAGTTTACATTCCGTGTATTACTGATATCTTATGAGGTTTCTTTTTCTGTGTGACTTACTTCAGTTAGAATCATCATACCTGAATCCACTCATTGTGCTGCTAAGGGCCTGATGACACAGATTTCATTGCTGAGTGTTATTGCTTTGTAAGTAAATACCACAACTTCTTTATCCATTTTTCACTTTCTGCGATGTTGAACTTGTACTGTAAACGAGGTTCTTGTAAACAGAGCCGTTCCAAACTTTGGGGTGGCTGTGTCTTTTTGATTTTAATTTCCCTAAGCTATAGGACCATAAGTGGAAGTGCCCTAGGTTCTGTTGCTTTGTTTTTTAGATGTTTCAGGAAACACCATACACTTCTCCCGAGTGGTTGTTGGCAATTTACATCCCGCCCATCAGCATAACAAGGCTCCCAGTTCTCCATGGCCTGTCCTGCCTTTCTGGATTTTACACTTTTTTCAGATGGCCCTTTTGACCGGGGGGAAGTGAGATTTCATTGTAGTGCAGATTTCCTTTGCAAGCTTGCTTGGTTGGCCAAAAAGGGCGTATGCGTTTTTTCCTGAATATATTCAGGAAAAAACGCATACGCCCTTTTTGGCCAAGTGCATCATTGTGGACGTTCTGCCTCTTTTCCTATGCTTTCAATGCAATTCCAGTCTACCTCCTGAAATCGGTTTCCTGCAATTCTGCCCCGCTTTCAAGTCCTCTTGGCAGCCTTACTTCAGTCTATTTTTGGACGATAGCTGTCATTTATAACTCTGCAGGTTTGTGAATTACAGTGCCCCTGAGCTCCTTTCTTCAACTCGCTTTCTTGTGAGCTGGCCGCAACACCGCAGGATGGCTTCAGGCCCTAATCTGGTTCCGGCACGGCACGCTGAGCCTTTGGTTATTTCCTCTTCCTGGTGGGAAATGAGAGTTAAATTTGCCCGACCAGACACCTCCAGCTAGCCTCTCATTGGTTCTCGCTATTCCTGTTCATCTTCCGCAGAAATTGCAAACTGGGCCAAACAGGAGGTTAAAGGTGCTGACTCTCCAAGTGGGGAGAGTGTTAGTAAAGCGTCTGGAAATTTGCACCCGAGTACCAGGGTACGAAAACTGAGACATATTTGAACACGTCTCCCGATCACATGGTTGATCATACTCTGGGTTCCACATGCATGTTTTAGCTGAAGGAAGAATACCTAAAACCTGGGTAGTTGAAACCCGTGGAATGGGTACCATGCAATATGACTTCAAAGGGTCTTCATTTGCTCACCGAACCTCTGCAATCCTATCACTGCTGCGTTTATGCCCCTGTACACATGCTTGATTCCCCTTCGGAGACATAGCAATCCATAGGTTTAAAGATACTTACTAGTCAGGTACATTCTTAGGCGTTTAATATGCGGTGTTGAGTCCATTTCGTTGAGAAAGGAGTAGCTCTTGTCTATTCCATATTTGGCTTAAGGAACTTTATCTGTGCTCATTTCAATCTCTGGTTTTATGCAGCACCCCAACTCACCTTTACCCTTAAGCAAGCATAAGTTGGTTTTCTAAATTTGAGACCCTGTTCTGTTCTGTAATTCAGTTCCTCTGTAGCCAAGTTTCCATTCCGTGTATTACTGATATCTTATGATGTTTCTTTTTCTGTGTGACTTACTTCAGTTAGAATCATCATACCTGAATCCACTCATTGTGCTGCAACGGGCCTGATGACATAGATTTCATTGCTGAGTGATATTGCTTTGTAAGTGAATACCACAACTTCTTTATCCATTTTTCACTTTCTGCGATGTTGAACTTGTACTGTAAACGAGGTTCGTGTAAACAGAGCCGTTCCAAACTTTTGGGTGGCTGTGTCTTTTTGATTTTAATTTCCCTAAGCTATAGGACCATAAGTGGAAGTGCCCTAGGTTCTGTTGCTTTGTTTTTTAGATGTTTCAGGAAACACCATACACTTCTCCCGAGTGGTTGTTGGCAATTTACATCCCGCCCATCAGCATAACAAGGCTCCCAGTTCTCAATGGCCTGTTGCCTTTCTGGATTTTACACTTTTTTCAGATGGCCCTTTTGACCGGGGGGAAGTGAGACTTCATTGTAGTGCAGATTTCCTTTGCAAGCTTGCTTGGTTGGCCAAAAAGGGCGTATGCGTTTTTTCCTGAATATATTCAGGAAAAAACGCATACGCCCTTTTTGGCCAAGTGCATCATTGTGGACGTTCTGCCTCTTTTCCTATGCTTTCAATGCAATTCCAGTCTACCTCCTGAAATCGGTTTCCTGCAATTCTGCCCCGCTTTCAAGTCCTCTTGGCAGCCTTACTTCAGTCTATTTTTGGACGATAGCTGTCATTTATAACTCTGCAGGTTTGTGAGTTACAGTGCCCCTGAGCTCCTTTCTTCAACTCGCTTTCTTGTGACCTGGCCGCAACACCGCAGGATGGCTTCAGGCCCTAATCTGGTTCCGGCCCGGCATGGTGAGCCTTTGGTTAATTCCTCTTCCTGGTGGGAAATGAGAGTTAAATTTGCCCGTCCAGACACCTCCAGCTAGCCTCTCATTGGTTCTCGCTATTCCTGTTCATCTTCCGCAGAAATTGCAAACTGGGCCAAACAGGAGGTTAAAGGGACTGACTCTCCAAGTGGGGATAGTGTTAGTAAAGCGTCTGGAATGTTGCACCTGAGTACCAGGGGAGGAAAACTGAGACATATTTGAACACGTCTCCCGATCACATGGTTGATCATACTCTAGGTTCCACATGCATGTTTTAGCTGAAGGAAGAATACCTTAAACCTGGGTAGTTGAAACCCGTGGAATGGGTACCATGCAATATGACTTCAAAGGGTCTTCATTTGCTCACCGAACCTCTCCAATCCTATCACTGCTGCGTTTATGCCCCTGTACACATGCTTGATTCTCTTTCGGAGACATAGCAATCCATAGATTTTAAGATACTTACTAGTCAGGTACATTCTTAGGCGTTTAATATGGGGTTTTGAGTCCATTTCGTTGAGCAAGGAGTAGCTCTTGTCTATTCCATATTTGGCTTAAGGAACTTTATCTGTGCTCATTTCAATCTCTGGTTTTATGCAGCACCCCAACTCACCTTTCCCCTTAAGCAAGCATAAGTTGGTTTTCTAAATTTGAGACCCTGTTCTGTTTTGGAATGCAGTTCCTGTGTAGCCAAGTTTACATTCCGTGTATTAGTGATATCTTATGATGTTTCTTTTTCTGTGTGACTTATTTCAGTTAGAATCATCGTACCTGAATCCACTCATTATGCTGCTACGGGCCTGATGACATAGATTTCATTGCTGAGTGATACTGCATTGTACGTAAGTACCACAAGTTCTTTATCCATTTTTCACTTTCTGTGATATTGAACTTGTACGGTAAACGAGGTTCTTGTAAACGGAGGAGCCCCAAATTTGGGGTGGCTGTGTCTTTTTGATTTTAAATTCCCTAAGCTATAGGACCATAAGTGGAAGTGCCCTAGGCTCTGTTGCTTTGTTTTTTAGATGTTTCAGGAAACACCATACACTTCTTCCGAGTGGTTGTTGGCAATTTACATCCCGCCCATCAGCATAACAAGGCTCCCAGTTCTCCATGGCCTGTCCTGCCTTTCTGGATTTTACACTTTTTTCAGATGGCCCTTTTGACCGGGGGGAAGTGAAACTTCATTGTAGTGCAGATTTCCTTTGCAAGCTTGCTTTGTTGGCTAAAAAGGGCGTATGCGTTTTTTCCTGAATATATTCAGGAAAAAACGCATACGCCCTTTTTGGCCAAGTGCATCATTGTGGACGTTCTGCCTCTTTTCCTATGCTTTCAATGCAATTCCAGTCTACCTCCTGAAATCGGTTTCCTGCAATGCTGCCCCGCTTTGAAGTCCTCTTCGCAGCCTTACTTCAGTCTATTTTTGGTCGATAGCTGTCATTTATAACTCTGCAGGTTTGTGAATTACAGTGTCCCTGAGCTCCTTCCTTCAACTCGCTTTCTTGTGACCTGGCCGCAACACCGCAGGATGGCTTCAGGCCCTAATCTAGTTCCGGCACGGCACGCTGAGCCTTTGGTTAATTCCTCTTCCTGGTGGGAAATGAGAGTTAAATTTGCCTGTCCAGACACCTCCAGCTAGTCTCTCATTGGTTCTCGCTATTCCTGTTCATCTTCCGCAGAAATTGCAAACTGGGCCAAACAGGAGGTTAAAGGGACTGACTCTCCAAGTGGGGAGAGTGTTAGTAAAGCCTCTGGTATGTTGCACCCGAGTACCAGGGTACGAAAACTGAGACATATTTGAACACGTCTCCCGATCGCATGGTTGATCATACTCTAGGTTCCACATGCATGTTTTAGCTGAAGGAAGAATACCTTAAACCTTGAGAGTTAAGACCCGTGTAATGGGTACCATGCAATATGACATCAAAGGGTCTTCATTTGCTCACCGAACCTCTCCAATCCTATCACTGCTGCGTTTATGCCCCTGTACACATGCTTGATTCTCTTTCGGAGACATAGCAATCCATAGGTTTTAAGATACTTACTAGTCAGGTACATTCTTAGGCGTTTAATATGCGGTGTTGAGTCCATTTCGTTGAGCAAGGAGTAGCTCTAGTCTATTCCATATTTGACTTAAGGAACTTTATCTGTGCTCATTTCAATCTCTGGTTTTATGCAGCACCCCAACTCACCTTTACCCTTAAGCAAGCATAAGTTGGTTTTCTAAATTTGAGACCCTGTTCTGTTCTGTAATTCAGTTCCTGTGTAGCCATTTTTACATTCCGTGTATTACTGATACCTTATGATGTTACTTTTTCTGTGTGACTTATTTCAGTTAGAATCATCATACCTGAATCCACTCATTGTGCTGCTAAGGGCCTGATGACACAGATTTCATTGCTGAGTGATATTGCTTGGTAGGTAAATACCACAACTTCTTTATCCATTTTTCACTTTCTGCGATGTTGAACTTGTACTGTAAACGAGGTTCTTGTAAACAGAGCCGTTTCAAACTTTGGGGTGGCTGTGTCTTTTTGATTTTAATTTCCCTAAGCTATAGGACCATAAGTGGAAGTGCCCGAGGTTCTGTTGCTTTGTTTTTTAGATGTTTCAGGAAACACCATACACTTCTCCCGAGTGTCTGTTGGCAATTTACATCCCGCCCATCAGCATAACAAGGCTCCCAGTTCTCCATGGCCTGTCCTGCCTTTCTGGATTTTACACTTTTTTCAGATGGCCCTTTTGACCGGGGGGAAGTGAGACTTCATTGTAGTGCAGATTTCCTTTGCAAGCTTGCTTGGTTGGCCAAAAAGGGCGTATGCGTTTTTTCCTGAATATATTCAGGAAAAAACGCATACGCCCTTTTTGGCCAAGTGCATCATTGTGGACGTTCTGCCTCTTTTCCTATGCTTTCAATGCAATTCCAGTCTACCTCCTGAAATCGGTTTCCTGCAATTCTGCCCCGCTTTCAAGTCCTCTTGGCAGCCTTACTTCAGTCTATTTTTGGACGATAGCTGTCATTTATAACTCTGCAGGTTTGTGAGTTACAGTGCCCCTGAGCTCCTTTCTTCAACTCGCTTTCTTGTGACCTGGCCGCAACACCGCAGGATGGCTTCAGGCCCTAATCTGGTTCCGGCCCGGCATGGTGAGCCTTTGGTTAATTCCTCTTCCTGGTGGGAAATGAGAGTTAAATTTGCCCGTCCAGACACCTCCAGCTAGCCTCTCATTGGTTCTCGCTATTCCTGTTCATCTTCCGCAGAAATTGCAAACTGGGCCAAACAGGAGGTTAAAGGGACTGACTCTCCAAGTGGGGATAGTGTTAGTAAAGCGTCTGGAATGTTGCACCTGAGTACCAGGGGAGGAAAACTGAGACATATTTGAACACGTCTCCCGATCACATGGTTGATCATACTCTAGGTTCCACATGCATGTTTTAGCTGAAGGAAGAATACCTTAAACCTGGGTAGTTGAAACCCGTGGAATGGGTACCATGCAATATGACTTCAAAGGGTCTTCATTTGCTCACCGAACCTCTCCAATCCTATCACTGCTGCGTTTATGCCCCTGTACACATGCTTGATTCTCTTTCGGAGACATAGCAATCCATAGATTTTAAGATACTTACTAGTCAGGTACATTCTTAGGCGTTTAATATGGGGTTTTGAGTCCATTTCGTTGAGCAAGGAGTAGCTCTTGTCTATTCCATATTTGGCTTAAGGAACTTTATCTGTGCTCATTTCAATCTCTGGTTTTATGCAGCACCCCAACTCACCTTTCCCCTTAAGCAAGCATAAGTTGGTTTTCTAAATTTGAGACCCTGTTCTGTTTTGGAATGCAGTTCCTGTGTAGCCAAGTTTACATTCCGTGTATTAGTGATATCTTATGATGTTTCTTTTTCTGTGTGACTTATTTCAGTTAGAATCATCGTACCTGAATCCACTCATTATGCTGCTACGGGCCTGATGACATAGATTTCATTGCTGAGTGATACTGCATTGTACGTAAGTACCACAAGTTCTTTATCCATTTTTCACTTTCTGTGATATTGAACTTGTACGGTAAACGAGGTTCTTGTAAACGGAGGAGCCCCAAATTTGGGGTGGCTGTGTCTTTTTGATTTTAAATTCCCTAAGCTATAGGACCATAAGTGGAAGTGCCCTAGGCTCTGTTGCTTTGTTTTTTAGATGTTTCAGGAAACACCATACACTTCTTCCGAGTGGTTGTTGGCAATTTACATCCCGCCCATCAGCATAACAAGGCTCCCAGTTCTCCATGGCCTGTCCTGCCTTTCTGGATTTTACACTTTTTTCAGATGGCCCTTTTGACCGGGGGGAAGTGAAACTTCATTGTAGTGCAGATTTCCTTTGCAAGCTTGCTTTGTTGGCTAAAAAGGGCGTATGCGTTTTTTCCTGAATATATTCAGGAAAAAACGCATACGCCCTTTTTGGCCAAGTGCATCATTGTGGACGTTCTGCCTCTTTTCCTATGCTTTCAATGCAATTCCAGTCTACCTCCTGAAATCGGTTTCCTGCAATGCTGCCCCGCTTTGAAGTCCTCTTCGCAGCCTTACTTCAGTCTATTTTTGGTCGATAGCTGTCATTTATAACTCTGCAGGTTTGTGAATTACAGTGTCCCTGAGCTCCTTCCTTCAACTCGCTTTCTTGTGACCTGGCCGCAACACCGCAGGATGGCTTCAGGCCCTAATCTAGTTCCGGCACGGCACGCTGAGCCTTTGGTTAATTCCTCTTCCTGGTGGGAAATGAGAGTTAAATTTGCCTGTCCAGACACCTCCAGCTAGTCTCTCATTGGTTCTCGCTATTCCTGTTCATCTTCCGCAGAAATTGCAAACTGGGCCAAACAGGAGGTTAAAGGGACTGACTCTCCAAGTGGGGAGAGTGTTAGTAAAGCGTCTGGTATGTTGCACCCGAGTACCAGGGTACGAAAACTGAGACATATTTGAACACGTCTCCCGATCGCATGGTTGATCATACTCTAGGTTCCACATGCATGTTTTAGCTGAAGGAAGAATACCTTAAACCTTGAGAGTTAAGACCCGTGTAATGGGTACCATGCAATATGACATCAAAGGGTCTTCATTTGCTCACCGAACCTCTCCAATCCTATCACTGCTGCGTTTATGCCCCTGTACACATGCTTGATTCTCTTTCGGAGACATAGCAATCCATAGGTTTTAAGATACTTACTAGTCAGGTACATTCTTAGGCGTTTAATATGCGGTGTTGAGTCCATTTCGTTGAGCAAGGAGTAGCTCTAGTCTATTCCATATTTGACTTAAGGAACTTTATCTGTGCTCATTTCAATCTCTGGTTTTATGCAGCACCCCAACTCACCTTTACCCTTAAGCAAGCATAAGTTGGTTTTCTAAATTTGAGACCCTGTTCTGTTCTGTAATTCAGTTCCTGTGTAGCCATTTTTACATTCCGTGTATTACTGATACCTTATGATGTTACTTTTTCTGTGTGACTTATTTCAGTTAGAATCATCATACCTGAATCCACTCATTGTGCTGCTAAGGGCCTGATGACACAGATTTCATTGCTGAGTGATATTGCTTGGTAGGTAAATACCACAACTTCTTTATCCATTTTTCACTTTCTGCGATGTTGAACTTGTACTGTAAACGAGGTTCTTGTAAACAGAGCCGTTTCAAACTTTGGGGTGGCTGTGTCTTTTTGATTTTAATTTCCCTAAGCTATAGGACCATAAGTGGAAGTGCCCGAGGTTCTGTTGCTTTGTTTTTTAGATGTTTCAGGAAACACCATACACTTCTCCCGAGTGTCTGTTGGCAATTTACATCCCGCCCATCAGCATAACAAGGCTCCCAGTTCTCCATGGCCTGTCCTGCCTTTCTGGATTTTACACTTTTTTCAGATGGCCCTTTTGACCGGGGGGAAGTGAGACTTCATTGTAGTGCAGATTTCCTTTGCAAGCTTGCTTGGTTGGCCAAAAAGGGCGTATGCGTTTTTTCCTGAATATATTCAGGAAAAAACGCATACGCCCTTTTTGGCCAAGTGCATCATTGTGGACGTTCTGCCTCTTTTCCTATGCTTTCAATGCAATTCCAGTCTACCTCCTGAAATCGGTTTCCTGCAATTCTGCCCCGCTTTCAAGTCCTCTTGGCAGCCTTACTTCAGTCTATTTTTGGACGATAGCTGTCATTTATAACTCTGCAGGTTTGTGAATTACAGTGCCCCTGAGCTCCTTTCTTCAACTCGCTTTCTTGTGAGCTGGCCGCAACACCGCAGGATGGCTTCAGGCCCTAATCTGGTTCCGGCCCGGCATGGTGAGCCTTTGGTTAATTCCTCTTCCTGGTGGGAAATGAGAGTTAAATTTGCCCGACCAGACACCTCCAGCTAGCCTCTCATTGGTTCTCGCTATTCCTGTTCATCTTCCGCAGAAATTGCAAACTGGGCCAAACAGGAGTTTAAAGGTGCTGACACCCCAAGTGGGGAGAGTGTTAGTAAAGCGTCTGGAAATTTGCACCTGAGTACCAGGGTACGAAAACTGAGACATATTTGAACAGGTCTCCCGATCACATGGTTGATCATACTCTGGGTTCCACATGCATGTTTTAGCTGAAGGAAGAATACCTAAAACCTGGGTAGTTGAAACCCGTGGAATGGGTACCATGCAATATGACTTCAAAGGGTCTTCATTTGCTCACCGAACCTCTCCAATCCTATCACTGCTGCGTTTATGCCCCTGTACACATGCTTGATTCCCCTTCGGAGACATAGCAATCCATAGGTTTTAAGATACTTACTAGTCAGGTACATTCTTAGGCGTTTAATATGCGGTGTTGAGTCCATTTCGTTGAGAAAGGAGTAGCTATTGTCTATTCCATATTTGGCTTAAGGAACTTTATCTGTGCTCATTTCAATCTCTGGTTTTATGCAGCACCCCAACTCACCTTTACCCTTAAGCAAGCATAAGTTGGTTTTCTAAATTTGAGACCCTGTTCTGTTCTGTAATTCAGTTCCTGTGTAGCCAAGTTTCCATTCCGTGTATTACTGATATCTTATGATGTTTCTTTTTCTGTGTGACTTACTTCAGTTAGAATCATCATACCTGAATCCACTCATTGTGCTGCTACGGGCCTGATGACATAGATTTCATTGCTGAGTGATATTGCTCTGTAAGTGAATACCACAACTTCTTTATCCATTTTTCACTTTCTGCGATGTTGAACTTGTACTGTAAACGAGGTTCGTGTAAACAGAGCCGTTCCAAACTTTGGGGTGGCTGTGTCTTTTTGATTTTAATTTCCCTAAGCTATAGGACCATAAGTGGAAGTGCCCTAGGTTCTGTTGCTTTGTTTTTTAGATGTTTCAGGAAACACCATACACTTCTCCCGAGTGGTTGTTGGCAATTTACATCCCGCCCATCAGCATAACAAGGCTCCCAGTTCTCCATGGCCTGTCCTGCCTTTCTGGATTTTACAATTTTTTCAGATGGCCCTTTTGACTGGGGGGAAGTGAGACTTCATTGTAGTGCAGATTTCCTTTGCAAGCTTGCTTGGTTGGCCAAAAAGGGCGTATGCGTTTTTTCCTGAATATATTCAGGAAAAAACGCATACGCCCTTTTTGGCCAAGTGCATCATTGTGGACGTTCTGCCTCTTTTCCTATGCTTTCAATGCAATTCCAGTCTACCTCCTGAAATCGGTTTCCTGCAATTCTGCCCCGCTTTCAAGTCCTCTTGGCAGCCTTACTTCAGTCTATTTTTGGACGATAGCTGTCATTTATAACTCTGCAGGTTTGTGAATTACAGTGCCCCTGAGCTCCTTTCTTCAACTCGCTTTCTTGTGACCTGGCCGCAACACCGCAGGATGGCTTCAGGCCCTAATCTTGTTCCGGCCCGGCATGCTGAGCCTTTGGTTAATTCCTCTTCCTGGTGGGAAATGAGAGTTAAATTTGCCTGTCCAGACACCTCCAGCTAGCCTCTCATTGGTTCTCGCTATTCCTGTTCATCTTCCGCAGAAATTGCAAACTGGGCCAAACAGGAGGTTAAAGGGACTGACTCTCCAAGTCGGGAGAGTGTTAGTAAAGCGTCTGGAATGTTGCACCCGAGTACCAGGGGAGGAAAACTGAGACATATTTGAACACGTCTCCCGTTCACATGGTTGATCATACTCTAGGTTCCACATGCATGTTTTAGCTGAAGGAAGAATACCTTAAACCTGGAGAGTTGAGACCCGTGTAATGGGTACCATGCAGTATGACTTCAAAGGGTCTTCATTTGCTCACCGAACCTCTCCAATCCTATCACTGCTGCGTTTATGCCCCTGTACACACGCTTGATTCTCTTTTGGAGACATAGCAATCCATAGGTTTTAAGATACTTACTAGTCAGGTACATTCATAGGCGTTTAATATGGGGTTTTGAGTCCATTTCGTTGAGCAAGGAGTAGCTCTTGTCTATTCCATATTTGGCTTAAGGAACTTTATCTGTGCTCATTTCAATCTCTGGTTTTATGCAGCACCCCAACTCACCTTTCCCCTTAAGCAAGCATAAGTTGGTTTTCTAAATTTGAGACCCTGTTCTGTTTTGGAATGCAGTTCCTGTGTAGCCAAGTTTACATTCCGTGTATTAGTGATATCTTATGATGTTTCTTTTTCTGTGTGACTTATTTCAGTTAGAATCATCGTACCTGAATCCACTCATTATGCTGCTACGGGCCTGATGACATAGATTTCATTGCTGAGTGATACTGCATTGTACGTAAGTACCACAAGTTCTTTATCCATTTTTCACTTTCTGTGATATTGAACTTGTACGGTAAACGAGGTTCTTGTAAACGGAGGCATCCCAAACTTTGGGGTGGCTGTGTCTTTTTGATTTTAATTTCCCTAAGCTATAGGACCATAAGTGGAAGTGCCCTAGGCTCTGTTGCTTTGTTTTTTAGATGTTTCAGGAAACACCATACACTTCTCCCGAGTGTCTGTTGGCAATTTACATCCCGCCCATCAGCATAACAAGGCTCCCAGTTCTCCATGGCCTGTCCTGCCTTTCTGGATTTTACACTTTTTTCAGATGGCCCTTTTGACCGTGGGGAAGTGAAACTTCATTGTAGTGCAGATTTCCTTTGCAAGCTTGCTTGGTTGGCCAAAAAGGGCCTATGCGTTTTTTCCTGAATATATTCAGGATAAAACGCATACGCCCTTTTTGGCCAAGTGCATCATTGTGGACGTTCTGCCTCTTTTCCTATGCTTTCAATGCAATTCCAGTCTACCTCCTGAAATCGGTTTCCTGCAATTCTGCCCCGCTTTCAAGTCCTCTTGGCAGCCTTACTTCAGTATATTTTTGGACGATAGCTGTCATTTATAACTCTGCAGGTTTGTGAATTACAGTGCCCCTGAGCTCCTTTCTTCAACTCGCTTTCTTGTGAGCTGGCCGCAACACCGCAGGATGGCTTCAGGCCCTAATCTGGTTCCGGCACGGCACGCTGAGCCTTTGGTTAATTCCTCTTCCTGGTGGGAAATGAGAGTTAAATTTGCCCGTCCAGACACCTCCAGCTAGTCTCTCATTGGTTCTCGCTATTCCTGTTCATCTTCCGCAGAAATTGCAAACTGGGCCAAACAGGAGGTTAAAGGTGCTGACTCTCCAAGTCGGGAGAGTGTTAGTAAAGCGTCTGGAATGTTGCACCCGAGTACCAGGGTACGAAAACTGAGACATATTTGAACACGTCTCCCGATCACATGGTTGATCATACTCTGGGTTCCACATGCATGTTTTAGCTGAAGGAAGAATACCTAAAACCTGGGTAGTTGAAACCCGTGGAATGGGTACCATGCAATATGACTTCAAAGGGTCTTCATTTGCTCACCGAACCTCTCCAATCCTATCACTGCTGCATTTATGCCCCTGTACACATGCTTGATTCCCCTTCGGAGACATAGCAATCCATAGGTTTTAAGATACTTACTAGTCAGGTACATTCTTAGGCGTTTAATATGCGGTGTTGAGTCCATTTCGTTGAGCAAGGAGTAGCTCTTGTCTATTCCATATTTGGCTTAAGGAACTTTATCTGTGCTCATTTCAATCTCTGGTTTTATGCAGCACCCCAACTCACCTTTCCCCTTAAGCAAGCATAAGTTGGTTTTCTAAATTTGAGACCCTGTTCTGTTTTGGAATGCAGTTCCTGTGTAGCCAAGTTTACATTCCGTGTATTAGTGATATCTTATGATGTTTCTTTTTCTGTGTGACTTATTTCAGTTAGAATCATCGTACCTGAATCCACTCATTATGCTGCTACGGGCCTGATGACATAGATTTCATTGCTGAGTGATACTGCATTGTACGTAAGTACCACAAGTTCTTTATCCATTTTTCACTTTCTGTGATATTGAACTTGTACGGTAAACGAGGTTCTTGTAAACGGAGGCGTCCCAAACTTTGGGGTGGCTGTGTCTTTTTGATTTTAATTTCCATAAGCTATAGGACCATAAGTGGAAGTGCCCTAGGCTCTGTTGCTTTGTTTTTTAGATGTTTCAGGAAACACCATACACTTCTCCCGAGTGTCTGTTGGCAATTTACATCCCGCCCATCAGCATAACAAGGCTCCCAGTTCTCCATGGCCTGTCCTGCCTTTCTGGATTTTACACTTTTTTCAGATGGCCCTTTTGACCGGGGGGAAGTGAAACTTCATTGTAGTGCAGATTTCCTTTGCAAGCTTGCTTGGTTGGCCAAAAAGGGCGTATGCGTTTTCTCCTGAATATATTCAGGAAAAAAACGCATACGCCCTTTTTGGCCAAGTGCATCATTGTGGACGTTCTGCCTCTTTTCCTATGCTTTCAATGCAATTCCAGTCTACCTCCTGAAATCGGTTTCCTGCAATTCTGCCCCGCTTTCAAGTCCTCTTGGCAGCCTTACTTCAGTCTATTTTTGGACGATAGCTGTCATTTATAACTCTGCAGGTTTGTGAATTACAGTGCCCCTGAGCTCCTTTCTTCAACTCGCTTTCTTGTGACCTGGCCGCAACACCGCAGGATGGCTTCAGGCCCTAATCTGGTTCCGGCACGGCACGCTGAGCCTTTGGTTAATTCCTCTTCCTGGTGGGAAATGAGAGTTAAATTTGCCCGTCCAGACACCTCCAGCTAGTCTCTCATTGGTTCTCGCTATTCCTGTTCATCTTCCGCAGAAATTGCAAACTGGGCCAAACAGGAGGTTAAAGGTGCTGACTCTCCAAGTGGGGAGAGTGTTAGTAAAGCATCTGGAATGTTGCACCCGAGTACCAGGGTACGAAAACTGAGACATATTTGAACACGTCTCCTTTTCACATGGTTGATCATACTTGGGTTCCCCATGCATGTTTTAGCTGAAGGAAGAATACCTAAAACCTGGATAGTTGAAACCCGTGGAATGGGTACCATGCAATATGACTTCAAAGGGTCTTCATTTGCTCACCGAACCTCTCCAATCCTATCACTGCTGCGTTTATGCCCCTGTACACATGCTTGATTCCCCTTCGGAGACATAGCAATCCATAGGTTTTAAGATACTTACTAGTCAGGTACATTCTTAGGCGTTTAATAGGCGGTGTTGAGTCCATTTCGTTGAGAAAGGAGTAGCTCTTGTCTATTCCATATTTGGCTTAAGGAACTTTATCTGTGCTCATTTCAATCTCTGGTTTTATGCAGCACCCCAACTCACCTTTACCCTTAAGCAAGCATAAGTTGGTTTTCTAAATTTGAGACCCTGTTCTGTTCTGTAATTCAGTTCCTGTGTAGCCAAGTTTCCATTCCGTGTATTACTGATATCTTATGATGTTTCTTTTTCTGTGTGACTTCCTTCAGTTAGAATCATCATACCTGAATCCACTCATTGTGCTGCTACGGGCCTGATGACATAGATTTCATTGCTGAGTGATATTGTTTTGTAAGTGAATACCACAACTTTTTTATCCATTTTTCACTTTCTGCGATGTTGAACTTGTACTGTAAACGAGGTTCTTGTAAACAGAGCCGTTCCAAACTTTGGGGTGGCTGTGTCTTTTTGATTTTAATTTCCCTAAGCTATAGGACCATAAGTGGAAGTGCCCTAGGCTCTGTTGCTTTGTTTTTTAGATGTTTCAGGAAACACCATACACTTCTCCCGAGTGTCTGTTGGCAATTTACATCCCGCCCATCAGCATAACAAGGCTCCCAGTTCTCAATGGCCTGTTGCCTTTCTGGATTTTACACTTTTTTCAGATGGCCCTTTTGACCGGGGGGAAGTGAGACTTCATTGTAGTGCAGATTTCCTTTGCAAGCTTGCTTGGTTGGCCAAAAAGGGCGTATGCGTTTTTTCCTGAATATATTCAGGAAAAAACGCATACGCCCTTTTTGGCCAAGTGCATCATTGTGGACGTTCTGCCTCTTTTCCTATGCTTTCAATGCAATTCCAGTCTACCTCCTGAAATCGGTTTCCTGCAATTCTGCCCCGCTTTCAAGTCCTCTTGGCAGCCTTACTTCAGTCTATTTTTGGACGATAGCTGTCATTTATAACTCTGCAGGTTTGTGAATTACAGTGCCCCTGAGCTCCTTTCTTCAACTCGCTTTCTTGTGACCTGGCCGCAACACCGCAGGATGGCTTCAGGCCCTAATCTTGTTCCGGCCCGGCATGCTGAGCTGTTGGTTAATTCCTCTTCCTGGTGGGAAATGAGAGTTAAATTTGCCCGTCCAGACACCTCCAGCTAGCCTCTCATTGGTTCTCGCTATTCCTGTTAATCTTCCGCAGAAATTGCAAACTGGGCCAAACAAGAGGTTAAAGGGACTGACTCTCCAAGTCGGGAGAGTGTTAGTAAAGTGTCTGGAATGTTGCACCCGAGTACCAGGGGAGGAAAACTGAGACATATTTGAACACGTCTCCCGTTCACATGGTTGATCATACTCTAGGTTCCACATGCATGTTTTAGCTGAAGGAAGAATACCTTAAACCTGGAGAGTTGAGACCCGTGTAATGGGTACCATGCAATATTACTTCAAAGGGTCTTCATTTGCTCACCGAACCTCTCCAATCCTATCACTGCTGCGTTTATGCCCCTGTACACACGCTTGATTCTCTTTTGGAGACATAGCAATCCATAGGTTTTAAGATACTTACTAGTCAGGTACATTCTTAGGCGTTTAATATGGGGTTTTGAGTCCATTTCGTTGAGCAAGGAGTAGCTCTTGTCTATTCCATATTTGGCTTAAGGAACTTTATCTGTGCTCATTTCAATCTCTGGTTTTATGCAGCACCCCAACTCACCTTTCCCCTTAAGCAAGCATAAGTTGGTTTTCTAAATTTGAGACCCTGTTCTGTTTTGGAATGCAGTTCCTGTGTAGCCAAGTTTACATTCCGTGTATTAGTGATATCTTATGATGTTTCTTTTTCTGTGTGACTTATTTCAGTTAGAATCATCGTACCTGAATCCACTCATTATGCTGCTACGGGCCTGATGACATAGATTTCATTGCTGAGTGATACTGCATTGTACGTAAGTACCACAAGTTCTTTATCCATTTTTCACTTTCTGTGATATTGAACTTGTACGGTAAACGGGGTTCTTGTAAACGGAGGCATCCCAAACTTTGGGGTGGCTGTGTCTTTTTGATTTTAATTTCCCTAAGCTATAGGACCATAAGTGGAAGTGCCCTAGGCTCTGTTGCTTTGTTTTTTAGATGTTTCAGGAAACACCATACACTTCTCCCGAGTGTCTGTTGGCAATTTACATCCCGCCCATCAGCATAACAAGGCTCCCAGTTCTCCATGGCCTGTCCTGCCTTTCTGGATTTTACACTTTTTTCAGATGGCCCTTTTGACCGGGGGGAAGTGAGACTTCATTGTAGTGCAGATTTCCTTTGCAAGCTTGCTTGGTTGGCCAAAAAGGGCGTATGCGTTTTTTCCTGAATATATTCAGGAAAAAACGCATACGCCCTTTTTGGCCAAGTGCATCATTGTGGACGTTCTGCCTCTTTTCCTATGCTTTCAATGCAATTCCAGTCTACCTCCTGAAATCGGTTTCCTGCAATTCTGCCCCACTTTCAAGTCCTCTTGGCAGCCTTACTTCAGTCTATTTTTGGACGATAGCTGTCATTTATAACTCTGCAGGTTTGTGAATTACAGTGCCCCTGAGCTCCTTTCTTCAACTCGCTTTCTTGTGAGCTGGCCGCAATACCGCAGGATGGCTTCAGGCCCTAATCTTGTTCCGGCCCGGCATGCTGAGCCTTTGGTTAATTCCTCTTCCTGGTGGGAAATGAGAGTTAAATTTGCCCGTCCAGACACCTCCAGCTAGCCTCTCATTGGTTCTCGCTATTCCTGTTCATCTTCCGCAGAAATTGCAAACTGGGCCAAACAGGAGGTTAAAGGTGCTTACTCTCCAAGTCGGGAGAGTGTTAGTAAAGCGTCTGGAATGTTGCACCCGAGTACCAGGGGAGGAAAACTGAGACATATTTGAACACGTCTCCCGTTCACATGGTTGATCATACTCTGGGTTCCACATGCATGTTTTAGCTGAAGGAAGAATACCTTAAACCTGGAGAGTTGAGACCCGTGTAATGGGTACCATGCAATATGACTTCAAAGGGTCTTCATTTGCTCACCGAACCTCTCCAATCCTATCACTGCTGCGTTTATGCCCCTGTACACACGCTTGATTCTCTTTTGGAGACATAGCAATCCATAGGTTTTAAGATACTTACTAGTCAGGTACATTCTTAGGCGTTTAATATGGGGTTTTGAGTCCATTTCGTGGAGCAAGGAGTAGCTCTTGTCTATTCCATATTTGGCTTAAGGAACTTTATCTGTGCTCATTTCAATCTCTGGTTTTATGCAGCACCCCAACTCACCTTTCCCCTTAAGCAAGCATAAGTTGGTTTTCTAAATTTGAGACCCTGTTCTGTTCTGTATTTCAGTTCCTGTGTAGCCAAGTTTACATTCCGTGTATTACTGATATCTTATGATGTTTCTTTTTCTGTGTGACTTATTTCAGTTAGAATCATCATACCTGAATCCACTCATTGTGCTTCTAAGGGCCTGATGACACAGATTTCATTGCTGAGTGATATTGCTTTGTAAGTAAATACCACAACTTCTTTCTCCATTTTTCACTTTCTGCGATGTTGAACTTGTACTGTAAACGAGGTTCTTGTAAACGGAGCCGTTCCAAACTTTGGGGTGGCTGTGTCTTTTTGATTTTAATTTCCCTAAGCTATAGGACCATAAGTGGAAGTGCCCTAGGTTCTGTTGCTTTGTTTTTTAGATGTTTCAGGAAACACCATACACTTCTCCCGAGTGGTTGTTGGCAATTTACATCCCGCCCATCAGCATAACAAGGCTCCCAGTTCTCCATGGCCTGTCCTGCCTTTCTGGATTTTACACGTTTTTCAGATGGCCCTTTTGACCGGGGGGAAGTGAGACTTCATTGTAGTGCAGATTTCCTTTGCAAGCTTGCTTGGTTGGCCAAAAAGGGCGTATGCGTTTTTTCCTGAATATATTCAGGAAAAAACGCATACGCCCTTTTTGGCCAAGTGCATCATTGTGGACGTTCTGCCTCTTTTCCTATGCTTTCAATGCAATTCCAGTCTACCTCCTGAAATCGGTTTCCTGCAATTCTGCCCCGCTTTCAAGTCCTCTTGGCAGCCTTACTTCAGTCTATTTTTGGACGATAGCTGTCATTTATAACTCTGCAGGTTTGTGAATTACAGTGCCCCTGAGCTCCTTTCTTCAACTCGCTTTCTTGTGAGCTGGCCGCAATACCGCAGGATGTCTTCAGGCCCTAATCTGGTTCCGGTACGGCATGCTGAGCCTTTGGTTATTTCCTCTTCCTGGTGGGAAATGAGAGTTAAATTTGCCCGTCCAGACACCTCCAGCTAGTCTCTCATTGGTTCTCGCTATTCCTGTTCATCTTCCGCAGAAATTGCAAACTGGGCCAAACAGGAGGTTAAAGGCGCTGAATCTCCAAGTGGGGAGAGTGTTAGTAAAGCGTCTGGAATGTTGCACCCGAGTACCAGGGGAGGAAAACTGAGACATATTTGAACACGTCTCCCGTTCACATGGTTGATCATACTTGGGTTCCACATGCATGTTTTAGCTGAAGGAAGAATACCTTAAACCTGGAGAGTTGAGACCCGTGTAATGGGTACCATGCAATATGACTTCAAAGGGTCTTCATTTGCTCACCGAACCTCTCCAATCCTATCACTGCTGCGTTTATGCCCCTGTACACATGCTTGATTCTCTTTCAGAGACATAGCAATCCATAGGTTTTACGATACTTACTAGTCAGGTACATTCTTAGGCGTTTAATATGCGGTGTTGAGTCCATTTCGTTGAGCAAGGAGTAGCTCTTGTCTATTCCATATTTGGCCTAAGGAACTTTATCTGTGCTCATTTCAATCTCTGGTTTTATGCAGCACCCCAACTCACCTTTACCCTTAAGCAAGCATAAGTTGGTTTTCTAAATTTGAGACCCTGTTCTGTTCTGTAATTCAGTTCCTGTGTAGCCAAGTTTACATTCCGTGTATTACTGATATCTTATGATGTTTCTTTTTCTGTGTGACTTATTTCAGTTAGAATCATCATACCTGAATCCACTCATTGTGATGCTAAGGGCCTGATGACATAGATTTCATTGCTGACTGATATTGCTTTGTAAGTAAATACCACAACTTCTTTATCCATTTTTCACTTTCTGCGATGTTGAACTTGTACTGTAAACGAGGTTCTTGTAAACAGAGGCGTCCCAAACTTTGGGGTGGCTGTGTCTTTTTGATTTTAATTTCCCTAAGCTATAGAACCATAAGTGGCAGTGCCCTAGGCTCTGTTGCTTTGTTTTTTAGATGTTTCAGGAAACACCATACACTTCTCCCGAGTGTCTGTTGGCAATTTACATCCCGCCCATCAGCATAACAAGGCTCCCAGTTCTCCATGGCCTGTCCTGCCTTTCTGGATTTTACACTTTTTTCAGATGGCTCTTTTGACCGGGGGGAAGTGAGACTTCATTGTAGTGCAGATTTCCTTTGCAAGCTTGCTTGGTTGGCCAAAAAGGGCGTATGCGTTTTTTCCTGAATATATTCAGGAAAAAACGCATACGCCCTTTTTGGCCAAGTGCATCATTGTGGACGTTCTGCCTCTTTTCCTATGCTTTCAATGCAATTCCAGTCTACCTCCTGAAATCGGTTTCCTGCAATTCTGCCCCGCTTTCAAGTCCTCTTGGCAGCCTTACTTCAGTCTATTTTTGGACGATAGCTGTCATTTATAACTCTGCAGGTTTGTGAATTACAGTGCCCCTGAGCTCCTTTCTTCAACTCGCTTTCTTGTGACCTGGCCGCAACACCGCAGGATGGCTTCAGGCCCTAATCTGGTTCCGGCCTGGCATGCTGAGCCTTTGGTTAATTCCTCTTCCTGGTGGGAAATGAGAGTTAAATTTGCCCGTCCAGACACCTCCAGCTAGCCTCTCATTGGTTCTCGCTATTCCTGTTCATCTTCCGCAGAAATTGCAAACTGGGCCAAACAGGAGGTTAAAGGCGCTGACTCTCCAAGTGGGGAGAGTGTTAGTAAAGCGTCTGGAATGTTGCACCCGAGTACCAGGGTACGAAAACTGAGACATATTTGAACACGTCTCCCGATCACATGGTTGATCATACTCTAGGTTCCACATGCATGTTTTAGCTGAAGGAAGAATACCTTAAACCTGGGTAGTTGAAACCCGTGGAATGGGTACCATGCAATATGACTTCAAAGGGTCTTCATTTGCTCACCGAACCTCTCCAATCCTATCACTGCTGCGTTTATGCCCCTGTACACATGCTTGATTCTCTTTCGGAGACATAGGAATCCATAGGTTTTAAGATACTTACAAGTCAGGTACATTCTTAGGCGTTTAATATGCGGTGTTGAGTCCATTTCGTTGAGCAAGGAGTAGCTCTTGTCTATTCCATATTTGGCTTAAGGAACTTTATCTGTGCTCATTTCAATCTCTGGTTTTATGCAGCACCCCAACTCACCTTTACCCTTAAGCAAGCATAAGTTGTTTTTCTAAATTTGAGACCCTGTTCTGTTCTGTAATTCAGTTCCTGTGTAGCCAAGTTTACATTCCGTGTATTACTGATATCTTATGATGTTTCTTTTTCTGTGTGACTTATTTCAGTTAGAATCATCATACCTGAATCCACTCATTGTGCTGCTAAGGGCCTGATGACATAGATTTCATTGCTGAGTGATATTGCTTTGTAAGTGAATACCACAACTTCTTTATCCATTTTTCACTTTCTGCGATATTGAACTTGTACTGTAAACGAGGTTCTTGTAAACAGAGCCGTTCCAAACATTGGGGTGGCTGTGTCTTTTTGATTTTAATTTCCCTAAGCTATAGGTCCATAAGTGGAAGTGCCCTAGGCTCTGTTGCTTTGTTTTTTAGATGTTTCAGGAAACACCATACACTTCTCCCAAGTGTCTGTTGGCAATTTACATCCCGCCCATCAGCATAACAAGGCTCCCAGTTCTCAATGGCCTGTTGCCTTTCTGGATTTTACACTTTTTTCAGATGGTCCTTTTGACCGGGGGGAAGTGAGACTTCATTGTAGTGCAGATTTCCTTTGCAAGCTTGCTTGGTTGGCCAAAAAGGGCGTATGCGTTTTTTCCTGAATATATTCAGGAAAAAACGCATACGCCCTTTTTGGCCAAGTGCATCATTGTGGACGTTCTGCCTCTTTTCCTATGCTTTCAATGCAATTCCAGTCTACCTCCAGAAATCGGTTTCCTGCAATTCTGCCCCGCTTTCAAGTCCTCTTGACAGCCTTACTTCAGTCTATTTTTGGACGATAGCTGTCATTTATAACTCTGCAGGTTTGTGAATTACAGTGCCCCTGAGCTCCTTTCTTCAACTCGCTTTCTTGTGACCTGGCCGCAACACCGCAGGATGGCTTCAGGCCCTAATCTGGTTCCGGCACGGCACGCTGAGCCTTTGGTTAATTTCTCTTCCTGGTGGGAAATGAGAGTTAAATTTGCCCGTCCAGACACCTCCAGCTAGTCTCTCATTGGTTCTCCCTATTCCTGTTCATCTTCCGCAGAAATTGCAAACTGGGCCAAACAGGAGGTTAAAGGCGCTGACTCTCCAAGTGGGGAGAGTGTTAGTAAAGCGTCTGGAATGTTGCACCCGAGTACCAGGGGAGGAAAACTGAGACATATTTGAACACGTCTCCCGTTCACATGGTTGATCATACTCTGGGTTCCACATGCATGTTTTAGCTGAAGGAAGAATACCTTAAACCTGGAGAGTTGAGACCCGTGTAATGGGTACCATGCAATATGACTTCAAAGGGTCTTCATTTGCTCACCGAACCTCTCCAATCCTATCACTGCTGCGTTTATGCCCCTGTACACACGCTTGATTCTCTTTTGGAGACATAGCAATCCATAGGTTTTAAGATACTTACTAGTCAGGTACATTCTTAGGCGTTTAATATGGGGTTTTGAGTCCATTTCGTTGAGCAAGGAGTAGCTCTTGTCTATTCCATATTTGGCTTAAGGAACTTTATCTGTGCTCATTTCAATCTCTGGTTTTATGCAGCACCCCAACTCACCTTTCCCCTTAAGCAAGCATAAGTTGGTTTTCTAAATTTGAGACCCTGTTCTGTTCTGTATTTCAGTTCCTGTGTAGCCAAGTTTACATTCCGTGTATTACTGATATCTTATGATGTTTCTTTTTCTGTGTGACTTATTTCAGTTAGAATCATCATACCTGAATCCACTCATTGTGCTTCTAAGGGCCTGATGACACAGATTTCATTGCTGAGTGATATTGCTTTGTAAGTAAATACCACAACTTCTTTCTCCATTTTTCACTTTCTGCGATGTTGAACTTGTACTGTAAACGAGGTTCTTGTAAACGGAGCCGTTCCAAACTTTGGGGTGGCTGTGTCTTTTTGATTTTAATTTCCCTAAGCTATAGGACCATAAGTGGAAGTGCCCTAGGTTCTGTTGCTTTGTTTTTTAGATGTTTCAGGAAACACCATACACTTCTCCCGAGTGGTTGTTGGCAATTTACATCCCGCCCATCAGCATAACAAGGCTCCCAGTTCTCCATGGCCTGTCCTGCCTTTCTGGATTTTACACTTTTTTCAGATGGCCCTTTTGACCGGGGGGAAGTGAGACTTCATTGTAGTGCAGATTTCCTTTGCAAGCTTGCTTGGTTGGCCAAAAAGGGCGTATGCGTTTTTTCCTGAATATATTCAGGAAAAAACGCATACGCCCTTTTTGGCCAAGTGCATCATTGTGGACGTTCTGCCTCTTGTCCTATGCTTTCAATGCAATTCCAGTCTACCTCCTGAAATCGGTTTCCTGCAATTCTGCCCCGCTTTCAAGTCCTCTTGGCAGCCTTACTTCAGTCTATTTTTGGACGATAGCTGTCATTTATAACTCTGCAGGTTTGTGAATTACAGTGCCCCTGAGCTCCTTTCTTCAACTCGCTTTCTTGTGAGCTGGCCGCAATACCGCAGGATGTCTTCAGGCCCTAATCTGGTTCCGGTACGGCACGCTGAGCCTTTGGTTATTTCCTCTTCCTGGTGGGAAATGAGAGTTAAATTTGCCCGTCCAGACACCTCCAGCTAGTCTCTCATTGGTTCTCGCTATTCCTGTTCATCTTCCGCAGAAATTGCAAACTGGGCCAAACAGGAGGTTAAAGGCGCTGAATCTCCAAGTGGGGAGAGTGTTAGTAAAGCGTCTGGAATGTTGCACCCGAGTACCAGGGGAGGAAAACTGAGACATATTTGAACACGTCTCCCGTTCACATGGTTGATCATACTTGGGTTCCACATGCATGTTTTAGCTGAAGGAAGAATACCTTAAACCTGGAGAGTTGAGACCCGTGTAATGGGTACCATGCAATATGACTTCAAAGGGTCTTCATTTGCTCACCGAACCTCTCCAATCCTATCACTGCTGCGTTTATGCCCCTGTACACATGCTTGATTCTCTTTCAGAGACATAGCAATCCATAGGTTTTACGATACTTACTAGTCAGGTACATTCTTAGGCGTTTAATATGCGGTGTTGAGTCCATTTCGTTGAGCAAGGAGTAGCTCTTGTCTATTCCATATTTGGCCTAAGGAACTTTATCTGTGCTCATTTCAATCTCTGGTTTTATGCAGCACCCCAACTCACCTTTACCCTTAAGCAAGCATAAGTTGGTTTTCTAAATTTGAGACCCTGTTCTGTTCTGTAATTCAGTTCCTGTGTAGCCAAGTTTACATTCCGTGTATTACTGATATCTTATGATGTTTCTTTTTCTGTGTGACTTATTTCAGTTAGAATCATCATACCTGAATCCACTCATTGTGATGCTAAGGGCCTGATGACATAGATTTCATTGCTGACTGATATTGCTTTGTAAGTAAATACCACAACTTCTTTATCCATTTTTCACTTTCTGCGATGTTGAACTTGTACTGTAAACGAGGTTCTTGTAAACAGAGGCGTCCCAAACTTTGGGGTGGCTGTGTCTTTTTGATTTTAATTTCCCTAAGCTATAGAACCATAAGTGGAAGTGCCCTAGGCTCTGTTGCTTTGTTTTTTAGATGTTTCAGGAAACACCATACACTTCTCCCGAGTGTCTGTTGGCAATTTACATCCCGCCCATCAGCATAACAAGGCTCCCAGTTCTCCATGGCCTGTCCTGCCTTTCTGGATTTTACACTTTTTTCAGATGGCTCTTTTGACCGGGGGGAAGTGAGACTTCATTGTAGTGCAGATTTCCTTTGCAAGCTTGCTTGGTTGGCCAAAAAGGGCGTATGCGTTTTTTCCTGAATATATTCAGGAAAAAACGCATACGCCCTTTTTGGCCAAGTGCATCATTGTGGACGTTCTGCCTCTTTTCCTATGCTTTCAATGCAATTCCAGTCTACCTCCTGAAATCGGTTTCCTGCAATTCTGCCCCGCTTTCAAGTCCTCTTGGCAGCCTTACTTCAGTCTATTTTTGGACGATAGCTGTCATTTATAACTCTGCAGGTTTGTGAATTACAGTGCCCCTGAGCTCCTTTCTTCAACTCGCTTTCTTGTGACCTGGCCGCAACACCGCAGGATGGCTTCAGGCCCTAATCTGGTTCCGGCCTGGCATGCTGAGCCTTTGGTTAATTCCTCTTCCTGGTGGGAAATGAGAGTTAAATTTGCCCGTCCAGACACCTCCAGCTAGCCTCTCATTGGTTCTCGCTATTCCTGTTCATCTTCCGCAGAAATTGCAAACTGGGCCAAACAGGAGGTTAAAGGGACTGACTCTCCAAGTGGGGAGAGTGTTAGTAAAGCGTCTGGAATGTTGCACCCGAGTACCAGGGTACGAAAACTGAGACATATTTGAACACGTCTCCCGATCACATGGTTGATCATACTCTAGGTTCCACATGCATGTTTTAGCTGAAGGTAGAATACCTTAAACCTGGGTAGTTGAAACCCGTGGAATGGGTACCATGCAATATGACTTCAAAGGGTCTTCATTTGCTCACCGAACCTCTCCAATCCTATCACTGCTGCGTTTATGCCCCTGTACACATGCTTGATTCTCTTTCGGAGACATAGGAATCCATAGGTTTTAAGATACTTACAAGTCAGGTACATTCTTAGGCGTTTAATATGCGGTGTTGAGTCCATTTCGTTGAGCAAGGAGTAGCTCTTGTCTATTCCATATTTGGCTTAAGGAACTTTATCTGTGCTCATTTCAATCTCTGGTTTTATGCAGCACCCCAACTCACCTTTACCCTTAAGCAAGCATAAGTTGTTTTTCTAAATTTGAGACCCTGTTCTGTTCTGTAATTCAGTTCCTGTGTAGCCAAGTTTACATTCCGTGTATTACTGATATCTTATGATGTTTCTTTTTCTGTGTGACTTATTTCAGTTAGAATCATCATACCTGAATCCACTCATTGTGCTGCTAAGGGCCTGATGACATAGATTTCATTGCTGAGTGATATTGCTTTGTAAGTGAATACCACAACTTCTTTATCCATTTTTCACTTTCTGCGATATTGAACTTGTACTGTAAACGAGGTTCTTGTAAACAGAGCCGTTCCAAACTTTGGGGTGGCTGTGTCTTTTTGATTTTAATTTCCCTAAGCTATAGGACCATAAGTGGAAGTGCCCTAGGCTCTGTTGCTTTGTTTTTTAGATGTTTCAGGAAACACCATACACTTCTCCCAAGTGTCTGTTGGCAATTTACATCCCGCCCATCAGCATAACAAGGCTCCCAGTTCTCAATGGCCTGTTGCCTTTCTGGATTTTACACTTTTTTCAGATGGCCCTTTTGACCGGGGGGAAGTGAGACTTCATTGTAGTGCAGATTTCCTTTGCAAGCTTGCTTGGTTGGCCAAAAAGGGCGTATGCGTTTTTTCCTGAATATATTCAGGAAAAAACGCATACGCCCTTTTTGGCCAAGTGCATCATTGTGGACGTTCTGCCTCTTTTCCTATGCTTTCAATGCAATTCCAGTCTACCTCCAGAAATCGGTTTCCTGCAATTCTGCCCCGCTTTCAAGTCCTCTTGGCAGCCTTACTTCAGTCTATTTTTGGACGATAGCTGTCATTTATAACTCTGCAGGTTTGTGAATTACAGTGCCCCTGAGCTCCTTTCTTCAACTCGCTTTCTTGTGACCTGGCCGCAACACCGCAGGATGGCTTCAGGCCCTAATCTGGTTCCGGCACGGCACGCTGAGCCTTTGGTTAATTCCTCTTCCTGGTGGGAAATGAGAGTTAAATTTGCCCGTCCAGACACCTCCAGCTAGTCTCTCATTGGTTCTCCCTATTCCTGTTCATCTTCCGCAGAAATTGCAAACTGGGCCAAACAGGAGGTTAAAGGCGCTGACTCTCCAAGTGGGGAGAGTGTTAGTAAAGCGTCTGGAATGTTGCACCCGAGTACCAGGGTATGAAAACTGAGACATATTTGAACACGTCTCCCGATCACATGGTTGATCATACTCTGGGTTCCACATGCATGTTTTAGCTGAAGGAAGAATACCTAAAACCTGGGTAGTTGAAACCCGTGGAATGGGTACCATGCAATATGACTTCAAAGGGTCTTCATTTGCTCACCGAACCTCTCCAATCCTATCACTGCTGCGTTTATGCCCCTGTACACATGCTTGATTCTCTTTCAGAGACATAGCAATCCATAGGTTTTAAGATACTTACTAGTCAGGTACATTCTTAGGCGTTTAATATGCGGTGTTGAGTCCATTTCGTGGAGCAAGGAGTAGCTCTTGTCTATTCCATATTTGGCTTAAGGAACTTTATCTGTGCTCATTTCAATCTCTGGTTTTATGCAGCAACCCAACTCACCTTTCCCCTTAAGCAAGCATAAGTTTGTTTTCTAAATTTGAGAATCTGTTCTGTTTTGGAATTCAGTTCCTGTGTAGCCAAGTTTACATTCCGTGTATTAGTGATATCTTATGATGTTTCTTTTTCTGTGTGACTTATTTCAGTTAGAATCATCGTACCTGAATCTACTCATTATGCTGCTACGGGCCTGATGACATAGATTTCATTGCTGAGTGATACTGCATTGTACGTAAGTACCACAATTTCTTTATCCATTTTTCACTTTCTGCGATGTTGAACTTGTACTGTAAATGAGGTTCTTGTAAACAGAGCCGTTCCAAATTTTGGGGTGGCTGTGTCTTTTTGATTTTAATTTCCCTAAGCTATAGGACCATAAGTGGAAGTGCCCTAGGCTCTGTTGCTTTGTTTTTTAGATGTTTCAGGAAACACCATACACTTCTTCCGAGTGTCTGTTGGCAATTTACATCCCGCCCATCAGCATAACAAGGCTCCCAGTTCTCAATGGCCTGTTGCATTTCTGGATTTTACACTTTTTTCAGATGGCCCTTTTGACCGGGGGGAAGTGAGACTTCATTGTAGTGCAGATTTCCTTTGCAAGCTTGCTTGGTTGGCCAAAAAGGGCGTATGCGTTTTTTCCTGAATATATTCAGGAAAAAACGCATACGCCCTTTTTGGCCAAGTGCATCATTGTGGACGTTCTGCCTCTTTTCCTATGCTTTCAATGCAATTCCAGTCTACCTCCTGAAATCGGTTTCCTGCAATTCTGCCCCGCTTTCAAGTCCTCTTGGCAGCCTTACTTCAGTCTATTTTTGGACGATAGCTGTCATTTATAACTCTGCAGGTTTGTGAATTACAGTGCCCCTGAGCTCCTTTCTTCAACTCGCTTTCTTGTGAGCTGGCCGCAACACCGCAGGATGGCTTCAGGCCCTAATCTGGTTCCGGCCCGGCATGCTGACCCTTTGGTTAATTCCTCATCCTGGTGGGAAATGAGAGTTAAATTTGCCCGTCCAGACACCTCCAGCTAGCCTCTCATTGGTTCTCGCTATTCCTGTTCATCTTCCGCAGAAATTGCAAACTGGGCCAAACAGGAGGTTAAAGGGACTGACTCTCCAAGTGGGGAGAGTGTTAGTAAAGCGTCTGGAATGTTGCACCCGAGTACCAGGGGAGGAAAACTGAGACATATTTGAACACGTCTCCCGATCACATGGTTGATCATACTCTAGGTTCCACATGCATGTTTTAGCTGAAGGAAGAATACCTTAAACCTGGGTAGTTGAAACCTGTGGAATGGGTACCATGCAATATGACTTCAAAGGGTCTTCATTTGCTCACCGAACCTCTCCAATCCTAGCACTGCTGCGTTTATGCCCCTGTACACATGCTTGATTCTCTTTCGGAGACATAGCAATCCATAGGTTTTAAGATACTTACTAGTCAGGTACATTCTTAGGCGTTTAATATGGGGTGTTGAGTCCATTTCGTTGAGCAAGGAGTAGCTCTTGTCTATTCCATATTTGGCTTAAGGAACTTTATCTGTGCTCATTTCAATCTCTGGTTTTATGCAGCACCCCAACTCTCCTTTACCCTTAAGCAAGAATAAGTTGGTTTTCTAAATTTGAGACCCTGTTCTGTTTTGGAATTCAGTTCCTGTGTAGCCAAGTTTACATTCCGTGTATTACTGATATCTTATGATGTTTCTTTTTCTGTGTGACTTATTTCAGTTAGAATCATCATACCTGAATCCACTCATTGTGCTGCTAAGGGCCTGATGACACAGATTTCATTGCTGAGTGATATTGCTTTGTAAGTAAATACCACAACTTCTTTATCCATTTTTCACTTTCTGCGATGTTGAACTTGTACTGTAAACGAGGTTCTTGTAAACAGAGCCGTTCCAAACTTTGGGGTGGCTGTGTCTTTTTGATTTTAATTTCCCTATGCTATAGGACCATAAGTGGAAGTGCCCTAGGTTCTGTTGCTTTGTTTTTTAGATGTTTCAGGAAACACCATACACTTCTCCCGAGTGGTTGTTGGCAATTTACATCCCGCCCATCAGCATAACAAGGCTGCCAGTTCTCCATGGCCTGTCCTGCCTTTCTGGATTTTACACTTTTTTCAGATGGCCCTTTTGACCGGGGGGAAGTGAGACTTCATTGTAGTGCAGATTTCCTTTGCAAGCTTGCTTGGTTGGCCAAAAAGGGCGTATGCGTTTTTTCCTGAATATATTCAGGAAAAAACGCATACACCCTTTTTGGCCAAGTGCATCATTGTGGACGTTCTGCCTCTTTTCCTATGCTTTCAATGCAATTCCAGTCTACCTCCTGAAATCGGTTTCCTGCAATTCTGCCCCGCTTTCAAGTCCTCTTGGCAGCCTTACTTCAGTCTATTTTTGGACGATAGCTGTCATTTATAACTCTGCAGGTTTGTGAATTACAGTGCCCCTGAGCTCCTTTCTTCAACTCGCTTTCTTTTGAGCTGGCCGCAACACCGCAGGATGGCTTCAGGCCCTAATCTGGTTCCGGCACGGCACACTGAGCCTTTGGTTATTTCCTCTTCCTGGTGGGAAATGAGAGTTAAATTTGCCCGTCCAGACACCTCCAGCTAGTCTCTCATTGGTTCTCGCTATTCCTGTTCATCTTCCGCAGAAATTGCAAACTGGGCCAAACAGGAGGTTAAAGGCGCTGACTCTCCAAGTGGGGAGAGTGTTAGTAAAGCGTCTGGAATGTTGCACCCGAGTACCAGGGGAGGAAAACTGAGACATATTTGAACACGTCTCCCATTCACATGATTGATCATACTTGGGTTCCACATGCATGTTTTAGCTGAAGGAAGAATACCTTAAACCTGGAGAGTTGAGACCCGTGGAATGGGTACCATGCAATATGACTTCAAAGGGTCTTCATTTGCCCACCGAACCTCTCCAATCCTATCACTGCTGCATTTATGCCCCTGTACACATGCTTGATTCTCTTTTGGAGACATAGCAATCCATAGGTTTTACGATACTTACTAGTCAGGTACATTCTTAGGCGTTTAATATGCGGTGTTGAGTCCATTTCGTTGAGCAAGGAGTAGCTCTTGTCTATTCCATATTTGACTTAAGGAACTTTATCTGTGCTCATTTCAATCTCTGGTTTTATGCAGCACCCCAACTCACCTTTACCCTTAAGCAAGCATAAGTTGGTTTTCTAAATTTGAGACCCTGTTCTGTTCTGTAATTCAGTTCCTGTGTAGCCAAGTTTACATTCCGTGTATTACTGATATCTTATGATGTTTCTTTTTCTGTGTGACTTATTTCAGTTAGAATCATCATACCTGAATCCACTCATTGTGCTGCTAAGGGCCTGATGACATAGATTTCATTGCTGAGTGATATTGCTTTGTAAGTAAATACCACAACTTCTTTATCCATTTTTCACTTTCTGCGATGTTGAACTTGTACTGTAAACGAGGTTCTTGTAAACAGAGCCGTTCCAAACTTTGGGGTGGCTGTGTCTTTTTGATTTTAATTTCCCTAAGCTATAGGACCATAAGTGGAAGTGCCCTAGGCTCTGTTGCTTTGTTTTTTAGATGTTTCAGGAAACACCATACACTTCTCCCAAGTGTCTGTTGGCAATTTACATCCCGCCCATCAGCATAACAAGGCTCCCAGTTCTCCATGGCCTGTTGCCTTTCTGGATTTTACACTTTTTTCAGATGGCCCTTTTGACCGGGGGGAAGTGAGACTTCATTGTAGTGCAGATTTCCTTTGCAAGCTTGCTTGGTTGGCCAAAAAGGGCGTATGCGTTTTTTCCTGAATATATTCAGGAAAAAACGCATACGCCCTTTTTGGCCAAGTGCATCATTGTGGACGTTCTGCCTCTTTTCCTATGCTTTCAATGCAATTCCAGTCTACCTCCTGAAATCGGTTTCCTGCAATTCTGCCCCGCTTTCAAGTCCTCTTGACAGCCTTACTTCAGTCTATTTTTGGACGATAGCTGTCATTTATAACTCTGCAGGTTTGTGAATTACACTGCCCCTGAGCTCCTTTCTTCAACTCGCTTTCTTTTGAGCTGGCCGCAACACCGCAGGATGGCTTCAGGCCCTAATCTGATTCCGGCACGGCACACTGAGCCTTTGGTTAATTCCTCTTCCTGGTGGGAAATGAGAGTTAAATTTGCCCGTCCAGACACCTCCAGCTAGCCTCTCATTGGTTCTCGCTATTCCTGTTCATCTTCCGCAGAAATTGCAAACTGGGCCAAACAGGAGGTTAAAGGGACTGACTCTCCAAGTGGGGAGAGTGTTAGTAAAGCGTCTGGAATGTTGCACCCGAGTACCAGGGGAGGAAAACTGAGACATATTTGAACACGTCTCCCGATCACATGGTTGATCATACTCTAGGTTCCACATGCATGTTTTAGCTGAAGGAAGAATACCTTAAACCTGGGTAGTTGAAACGCGTGGAATGGGTACCATGCAATATGACTTCAAAGGGTCTTCATTTGCTCACCGAACCTCTCCAATCCTATCACTGCTGCGTTTATGCCCCTGTACACATGCTTGATTCTCTTTCGGAGACATAGCAATCCATAGGTTTTAAGATACTTACTAGTCAGGTACATTCTTAGGTGTTTAATATGCGGTGTTGAGTCCATTTCATTGAGCAAGGAGTAGCTCTTGTCTATTCCATATTTGACTTAAGGAACTTTATCTGTGCTCATTTCAATCTCTGGTTTTATGCAGCACCCCAACTCACCTTTACCCTTAAGCAAGCATAAGTTGGTTTTCTAAATTTGAGACCCTGTTCTGTTTTGGAATGCAGTTCCTGTGTAGCCAAGTTTACATTCCGTGTATTAGTGATATCTTATGATGTTTCTTTTTCTGTGTGACTTATTTCAGTTAGAATCATCGTACCTGAATCCACTCATTATGCTGCTACGGGTCTGATGACATAGATTTCATTGCTGAGTGATACTGCATTGTACGTAAGTACCACAAGTTCTTTATACATTTTTCACTTTCTGTGATATTGAACTTGTACGGTAAACGAGGTTCTTGTAAACGGAGGCGTCCCAAACTTTGGGGTGGCTGTGTCTTTTTGATTTTAATTTCCCTAAGCTATAGGACCATAAGTGGAAGTGCCCTAGGCTCTGTTGCTTTGTTTTTTAGATGTTTCAGGAAACACCATACACTTCTCCCGAGTGGTTGTTGGCAATTTACATCCCGCCCATCAGCATAACAAGGCTCCCAGTTCTCCATGGCCTGTCCTGCCTTTCTGGATTTTACACTTTTTTCAGATGGCCCTTTTGACGGGGGGAAGTGAGACTTCATTGTAGTGCAGATTTCCTTTGCAAGCTTGCTTGGTTGGCCAAAAAGGGCGTATGCGTTTTTTCCTGAATATATTCAGGAAAAAACGCATACGCCCTTTTTGGCCAAGTGCATCATTGTGGACGTTCTGCCTCTTTTCCTATGCTTTCAATGCAATTCCAGTCTACCTCCTGAAATCGGTTTCCTGCAATTCTGCCCCGCTTTCAAGTCCTCTTGGCAGCCTTACTTCAGTCTATTTTTGGACGATAGCTGTCATTTATAACTCTGCAGGTTTGTGAATTACAGTGCCCCTGGGCTCCTTTCTTCTACTTGCTTTCTTTTGAGCTGGCCGCAACACCGCAGGATGGCTTCAGGCCCTAATCTTGTTCCGGTACGGCACGCTGAGCCTTTGGTTATTTCCTCTTCCTGGTGGGAAATGAGAGTTAAATTTGCCCGTCCAGACACCTCCAGCTAGTCTCTCATTGGTTCTCGCTATTCCTGTTCATCTTCCGCAGAAATTGCAAACTGGGCCAAACTGGAGGTTAAAGGCGCTGACTCTCCAAGTGGGGAGAGTGTTAGTAAAGCGTCTGGAATGTTGCACCCGAGTACCAGGGGAGGAAAACTGAGACATATTTGAACACGTCTCCCGTTCACATGGTTGATCATACTTGGGTTCCACATGCATGTTTTAGCTGAAGGAAGAATACCTTAAACCTGGAGAGTTGAGACCCGTGTAATGGGTACCATGCAATATGACTTCAAAGGGTCTTCATTTGCTCACCGAACCTCTCCAATCCTATCACTGCTGCGTTTATGCCCCTGTACACACGCTTGATTCTCTTTTGGAGACATAGCAATCCATAGGTTTTAAGATACTTACTAGTCAGGTACATTCTTAGGCGTTTAATATGGGGTGTTGAGTCCATTTCGTTGAGCAAGGAGTAGCTCTTGTCTATTCCATATTTGGCTTAAGGAACTTTATCTGTGCTCATTTCAATCTCTGGTTTTATGCAGCACCCCAACTCACCTTTCCCCTTAAGCAAGCATAAGTTGCTTTTCTAAATTTGAGACACTGTTCTGTTCTGTAATTCAGTTCCTGTGTAGCCAAGTTTACATTCCGTGTATTAGTGATATCTTATGATGTTTCTTTTTCTGTGTGACTTATTTCAGTTAGAATCATCGTACCTGAATCCACTCATTGTGCTGCTAAGGGCCTGATGACACAGATTTCATTGCTGAGTGATATTGCTTTGTAAGTAAATACCACAACTTCTTTATCCATTTTTCACTTTCTGCGATGTTGAACTTGTACTGTACACGAGGTTCTTGTAAACAGAGCCGTTCCAAACTTTGGGGAGGCTGTGTCTTTTTGATTTTAATTTCCCTAAGCTATAGGACCATAAGTGGAAGTGCCCTAGGTTCTGTTGCTTTGTTTTTTAGATGTTTCAGGAAACACCATACACTTCTCCCGAGTGGTTGTTGGCAATTTACATCCCGCCCATCAGCATAACAAGGCTCCCAGTTCTCCATGGCCTGTCTTGTCTTTCTGGATTTTACACTTTTTTCAGATGGCCCTTTTGACCGGGGGGAAGTGAGACTTCATTGTAGTGCAGATTTCCTTTGCAAGCTTGCTTGGTTGGCCAAAAAGGGCGTATGCGTTTTTTCCTGAATATATTCAGGAAAAAACGCATACGCCCTTTTTGGCCAAGTGCATCATTGTGGACGTTCTGCCTCTTTTCCTATGCTTTCAATGCAATTCCAGTCTACCTCCTGAAATCGGTTTCCTGCAATTCTGCCCCGCTTTCAAGTCCTCTTGGCAGCCTTACTTCAGTCTATTTTCGGACGATAGCTGTCATTTATAAGTCTGCAGGTTTGTGAATTACAGTGCCCCTGAGCTCCTTTCTTCAACTCGCTTTCTTGTGACCTGGCCGCAACACCGCAGGATGGCTTCAGGCCATAATCTGGTTCTGGCACGGCACGCTGAGCCTTTGGTTAATTCCTCTTCCTGGTGAGAAATGAGAGTTAAATTTGCCCGTCCAGACACCTCCAGCTAGTCTCTCATTGGTTCTCGCTATTCCTGTTCATCTTCCGCAGAAATTGCAAACTGGGCCAAACAGGAGGTTAAAGGGACTGACTCTCCAAGTCGGGAGAGTGTTAGTAAAGCGTCTGGAATGTTGCACCCGAGAACCAGGGGAGGAAAACTGAGACATATTTGAACACGTCTCCCGATCACATGGTTGATCATACTCTAGGTTCCACATGCATGTTTTAGCTGAAGGAAGAATACCTTAAACCTGGAGAGTTGAGACCCTTGTAATGCGTACCATGCAATATGACTTCAAAGGGTCTTCATTTGCTCACCGAACCTCTCCAATCCTATCACTGCTGCGTTTATGCCCCTGTACACATGCTTGATTCTCTTTTGGAGACATAGCAGTCCATAGGTTTTCCGATACTTACTAGTCAGGTACATTCTTAGGCGTTTAATATGCGGTGTTGAGTACATTTCTTTGAGCAAGGAGTAGCTCTTGTCTATTCCATATTTGACTTAAGGAACTTTATCTGTGCTCATTTCAATCTCTGGTTTTATGCAGCACCCCAACTCACCTTTACCCTTAAGCAAGCATAAGTTGGTTTTCTAAATTTGAGACCCTGTTCTGTTCTGTAATTCAGTTCCTGTGTAGCCAAGTTTACATTCCGTGTATTACTGATATCTTATGATGTTTCTTTTCTGTGTGACTTATTTCAGTTAGAATCATCATACCTGAATCCACTCATTGTGCTGCTACGGGCCTGATGACACAGATTTCATTGCTGAGTGATATTGCTTTGTAAGTAAATACCACAACTTCTTTATCCATTTTTCACTTTCTGCGATGTTGAACTTGTACTGTAAACGAGGTTCTTGTAAACAGAGCCGTTCGAAAGTTTGGGGTGGCTGTGTCTTTTTGATTTTAATTTCCCTAAGCTATAGGACCATAAGTGGCAGTGCCCTAGGCTCTGTTGCTTTGTTTTTTAGATGTTTCAGGAAACACCATACACTTCTCCCGAGTGTCTGTTGGCAATTTACATCCCGCCCATCAGCATAACAAGGCTCCCAGTTCTCCATGGCCTGTCCTGCCTTTCTGGATTTTACACTTTTTTCAGATGGCCCTTTTGACCGGGGGGAAGTGAGACTTCATTGTAGTGCAGATTTCCTTTGCAAGCTTGCTTGGTTGGCCAAAAAGGGCGTATGCGTTTTTTCCTGAATATATTCAGGAAAAAACGCATACGCCCTTTTTGGCCAAGTGCATCATTGTGGACGTTCTGCCTCTTTTCCTATGCTTTCAATGCAATTCCAGTCTACCTCCTGAAATCGGTTTCCTGCAATTCTGCCCCGCTTTCAAGTCCTCTTGGCAGCCTTACTTCAGTCTATTTTTGGACGATAGCTGTCATTTATAACTCTGCAGGTTTGTGAATTACAGTGCCCCTGAGCTCCTTTCTTCAACTCGCTTTCTTTTGAGCTGGCCGCAACACCGCAGGATGGCTTCAGGCCCTAATCTGGTTCCGGTACGGCACGCTGAGCCTTTGGTTATTTCCTCTTCCTGCTGGGAAATGAGAGTAAAATTTGCCCATCCAGACACCTCCAGCTAGCCTCTCATTGGTTCTCGCTATTCCTGTTCATCTTCCGCAGAAATTGCAAACTGGGCCAAACAGGAGGTTAAAGGCGCTGACTCTCCAAGTGGGGAGAGTGTTAGTAAAGCGTCTGGAATGTTGCACCCGAGTACCAGGGGAGGAAAACTGAGACATATTTGAACACGTCTCCCGATCAAATGGTTGATCATACTCTGGGTTCCACATGCATGTTTTATCTGAAGGAAGAATACCTAAAACCTGGGTAGTTGAAACCCGTGGAATGGGTACCATGCAATATGACTTCAAAGGGTCTTCATTTGCTCACCGAACCTCTCCAATCCTATCACTGCTGCGTTTATGCCCCTGTACACATGCTTGATTCTCTTTCGGAGACATAGCAATCCATAGGTTTTAAGATACTTACTAGTCAGGTACATTCTTAGGCGTTTAATATGCGGTGTTGAGTCCATTTCGTTGAGCAAGGAGTAGCTCTTGTCTATTCCATATTTGACTTAAGGAACTTTATCTGTGCTCATTTCAATCTCTGGTTTTATGCAGCACCCCAACTCACCTTTCCCCTTAAGCAAGCATAAGTTGGTTTTCTAAATTTGAGACCCTGTTCTGTTCTGTAATTCAGTTCCTGTGTAGCCAAGTTTACATTCCGTGTATTACTGATATCTTATGATGTTTCTTTTTCTGTGTGACTTACTTCAGTTAGAATCATCATACCTGAATCCACTCATTGTGCTGCTAAGGGCCTGATGACACAGATTTCATTGCTGAGTGATATTGCTTTGTAAGTAAATACCACAACTTCTTTATCCATTATTCACTTTCTGCGATGTTGAACTTGTACTGTAAACGAGGTTCTTGTAAACAGAGCCGTTCCAAACTTTGGGGTGGCTGTGTCTTTTTGATTTTAATTTCCCTAAGCTATAGGACCATAAGTGGAAGTGCCCTAGGTTCTGTTGCTTTGTTTTTTAGATGTTTCAGGAAACACCATACACTTCTCCCGAGTGGTTGTTGGCAATTTACATCCCGCCCATCAGCATAACAAGGCTCCCAGTTCTCCATGGCCTGTCCTGCCTTTCTGGATTTTAAACTTTTTTCAGATGGCCCTTTTGACCGGGGGGAAGTGAGACTTCATTGTAGTGCAGATTTCCTTTGCAAGCTTGCTTGGTTGGCCAAAAAGGGCGTATGCGTTTTTTAGTGAATATATTCAGGAAAAAACTCATACGCCCTTTTTGGCCAAGTGCATCATTGTGGACGTTCTGCCTCTTTTCCTATGCTTTCAATGCAATTCCAGTCTACCTCCTGAAATCGGTTTCCTGCAATTCTGCCCCGCTTTCAAGTCCTCTTGGCAGCCTTACTTCAGTATATTTTTGGACGATAGCTGTCATTTATAACTCTGCAGGTTTGTGAATTACAGTGCCCCTGAGCTCCTTTCTTCAACTCGCTTTCTTTTGAGCTGGCCGCAACACCGCAGGATGGCTTCAGGCCCTAATCTGGTTCCGGTACGGCACGCTGAGCCTTTGGTTATTTCCTCTTCCTGTTGGGAAATGAGAGTTAAATTTGCCCGTCCAGACACCTCCAGCTAGCCTCTCATTGGTTCTCGCTATTCCTGTTCATCTTCCGCAGAAATTGCAAACTGGGCCAAACAGGAGGTTAAAGGGACTGACTCTCCAAGTGGGGAGAGTGTTAGTAAAGCGTCTGGAATGTTGCACCCGAGTACCAGGGGAGGAAAACTGAGACATATTTGAACACGTCTCCCGATCACATGGTTGATCATACTCTGGGTTCCACATGCATGTTTTATCTGAAGGAAGAATACCTAAAACCTGGGTAGTTGAAACCCGTGGAATGGGTACCATGCAATATGACTTCAAAGGGTCTTCATTTGCTCACCGAACCTCTCCAATCCTATCACTGCTGCGTTTATGCCCCTGTACACATGCTTGATTCTCTTTCGGAGACATAGCAGTCCATAGGTTTTCTGATACTTACTAGTCAGGTACATTCTTAGGCGTTTAATATGCGGTGTTGAGTACATTTCTTTGAGCAAGGAGTAGCTCTTGTCTATTCCATATTTGACTTAAGGAACTTTATCTGTGCTCATTTCAATCTCTGGTTTTATGCAGCACCCCAACTCACCTTTACCCTTAAGCAAGCATAAGTTGGTTTTCTAAATTTGAGACCCTGTTCTGTTCTGTAATTCAGTTCCTGTGTAGCCAAGTTTACATTCCGTGTACTACTGATATCTTATGATGTTTCTTTTTCTGTGTGACTTACTTCAGTTAGAATCATCATACCTGAATCCACTCATTGTGCTGCTAAGGGCCTGATGACACAGATTTCATTGCTGAGTGATATTGCTTTGTAAGTAAATACCACAACTTCTTTATCCATTTTTTACTTTCTGCGATGTTGAACTTGTACTGTAAAGGAGGTTCTTGTAAACAGAGGCGTCCCAAACTTTGGGGTGGCTGTGTCTTTTTGATTTTAATTTCCCTATGCTATAGGACCATAAGTGGCAGTGCCCTAGGCTCTGTTGCTTTGTTTTTTAGATGTTTCAGGAAACACCATACACTTCTCCCGAGTGTCTGTTGGCAATTTACATCCCGCCCATCAGCATGACAAGGCTCCCAGTTCTCCATGGCCTGTCCTGCCTTTCTGGATTTTACACTTTTTTCAGATGGCTCTTTTGACCGGGGGGAAGTGAGACTTCATTGTAGTGCAGATTTCCTTTGCAAGCTTGCTTGGTTGGCCAAAAAGGGCGTATGCGTTTTTTCCTGAATATATTCAGGAAAAAACGCATACGCCCTTTTTGGCCAAGTGCATCATTGTGGACGTTCTGCCTCTTTTCCTATGCTTTCAATGCAATTCCAGTCTACCTCCTGAAATCGGTTTCCTGCAATTCTGCCCCGCTTTCAAGTCCTCTTGGCAGCCTTACTTCAGTCTATTTTTGGACGATAGCTGTCATTTATAACTCTGCAGGTTTGTGAATTACAGTGCCCCTGAGCTCCTTTCTTCAACTCGCTTTCTTGTGACCTGGCCGCAACACCGCAGGATGGCTTCAGGCCCTAATCTGGTTCCGGCACGGCATGCTGAGCCTTTGGTTATTTCCTCTTCCTGGTGGGAAATGAGAGTTAAATTTGCCCGTCCAGACACCTCCAGCTAGTCTCTCATTGGTTCTCGCTATTCCTGTTCATCTTCTGCAGAAATTGCAAACTGGGCCAAACAGGAGGTTAAAGGCGCTGACTCTCCAAGTGGGGAGAGTGTTAGTAAAGCGTCTGGAATGTTGCACCCGAGTACCAGGGGAGGAAAACTGAGACATATTTGAACACGTCTCCCGATCACATGGTTGATCATACTCTAGGTTCCACATGCATGTTTTAGCTGAAGGAAGAATACCTTAAACCTGGGTAGTTGAAACCCGTGGAATGGGTACCATGCAATATGACTTCAAAGGGTCTTCATTTGCTCACCGAACCTCTCCAATCCTATCACTGCTGCGTTTATGCCCCTGTACACATGCTTGATTCTCTTTCGGAGACATAGCAATCCATAGGTTTTAAGATACTTACTAGTCAGGTACATTCTTAGGCGTTTAATATGCGGTGTTGAGTCCATTTCGTTGAGCAAGGAGTAGCTCTTGTCTATTCCATATTTGACTTAAGGAACTTTATCTGTGCTCATTTCAATCTCTGGTTTTATGCAGCACCACAACTCACCTTTACACTTAAGCAAGCATAAGTTGGTTTTCTAAATTTGAGACCCTGTTCTGTTTTGGAATTCAGTTCCTGTGTAGCCAAGTTTACATTCCGTGTATTAGTGATATCTTATGATGTTTCATTTTCTGTGTGACTTATTTCAGTTAGAATCATCATACCTGAATCCACTCATTGTGCTGCTAAGGGCCTGATGACATAGATTTCATTGCTGAGTGATATTGCTTTGTAAGTAAATACCACAACTTCTTTATCCATTTTTCACTTTCTGCAATGTTGAACTTGTACTGTAAACGAGGTTCTTGTAAACAGAGCCGTTCCAAACTTTGGGGTCGCTGTGTCTTCTTGATTTTAATTTCCCTAAGCTATAGGACCATAAGTGGAAGTGCCCTAGGTTCTGTTGCTTTGTTTTTTAGATGTTTCAGGAAACACCATATACTTCTCCCGAGTGGTTGTTGGCAATTTACATCCCGCCCATCAGCATAACAAGGCTCCCAGTTCTCCATGGCCTGTCCTGCCTTTCTGGATTTTACACTTTTTTCAGATGGCCCTTTTGACCGGGGGGAAGTGAGACTTCATTGTAGTGCAGATTTCCTTTGCAAGCTTGCTTGGTTGGCCAAAAAGGGCGTATGCGTTTTTTCCTGAATATATTCAGGAAAAAACACATACGCCCTTTTTGGCCAAGTGCATCATTGTGGACGTTCTGCCTCTTTTCCTATGCTTTCAGTGCAATTCCAGTCTACCTCCTGAAATCGGTTTCCTGCAATTCTGCCCCGCTTTCAAGTCCTCTTGGCAGCCTTACTTCAGTCTATTTTTGGACGATAGCTGTCATTTATAACTCTGCAGGTTTGTGAATTACAGTGCCCCTGAGCTCCTTTCTTCAACTCGCTTTCTTGTGACCTGGCCGCAACACCGCAGGATGGCTTCAGGCCCTAATGTTGTTCCGGCACGGCACGCTGAGCCTTTGGTTATTTCCTCTTCCTGGTGGGAAATGAGAGTTAAATTTGCCCGTCCAGACACCTCCAGCTAGTCTCTCATTGGTTCTCGCTATTCCTGTTCATCTTCCGCAGAAATTGCAAACTGGGCCAAACAGGAGGTTAAAGGCGCTGACTCTCCAAGTTGGGAGAGTGTTAGTAAAGCGTCTGGAATGTTGCACCCGAGTACCAGGGGAGGAAAACTGAGACATATTTGAACACGTCTCCCGTTCACATGGTTGATCATACTTGGGTTCCACATGCATATTTTAGCTGAAGGAAGAATACCTTAAACCTGGAGAGTTAAGACCCGTGTAATGGGTACCATGCAATATGACTTCAAAGGGTCTTCATTTGCTCACCGAACCTCTCCAATCCTATCACTGCTGCGTTTATGCCCCTGTACACATGCTTGATTCTCTTTTGGAGACATAGCAATCCATAGGTTTTCCGATACTTACTAGTCAGGTACATTCTTAGGCGTTTAATATGCGGTGTTGAGTCCATTTCGTTGAGCAAGGAGTAGCTCTTGTCTATTCCATATTTGACTTAAGGAACTTTATCTGTGCTCATTTCAATCTCTGGTTTTATGCAGCACCCCAACTCACCTTTACCCTTAAGCAAGCATAAGTTGGTTTTCTAAATTTGAGACCCTGTTCTGTTCTGTAATTCAGTTCCTGTGTAGCCAAGTTTACATTCCGTGTATTACTGATATCTTATGATGTTTCTTTTTCTGTGTGACTTATTTCAGTTAGAATCATCATACCTGAATCCACTCATTGTGATGCTAAGGGCCTGATTACATAGATTTCATTGCTGAGTGATATTGCTTTGTAAGTAAATACCACAACTTCTTTATCCATTTTTCACTTTCTGCGATGTTGAACTTGTACTGTAAACGAGGTTCTTGTAAACAGAGGCGTCCCAAACTTTGGGGTGGCTGTGTCTTTTTGATTTTAATTTCCCTAAACTATAGGACCATAAGTGGCAGTGCCCTAGGCTCTGTTGCTTTGTTTTTTAGATGTTTCAGGAAACACCATACACTTCTCCCGAGTGTCTGTTGGCAATTTACATCCCACCCATCAGCATAACAAGGCTCCGAGTTCTCCATGGCCTGTCCTGCCTTTCTGGATTTTACACTTTTTTCAGATGGCCCTTTTGACCGGGGGAAAGTGAGACTTCATTGTAGTGCAGATTTCCTTTGCAAGCTTGCTTGGTTGGCCAAAAAGGGCGTATGCGTTTTTTCCTGAATATATTCAGGAAAAAACGCATACGCCCTTTTTGGCCAAGTGCATCATTGTGGACGTTCTGCCTCTTTTCCTATGCTTTCAATGCAATTCCAGTCTACCTCCTGAAATCGGTTTCCTGCAATTCTGCCCCGCTTTCAAGTCCTCTTGGCAGCCTTACTTCAGTCTATTTTTGGACGATAGCTGTCATTTATAACTCTGCAGGTTTGTGAATTACAGTGCCCCTGAGCTCCTTTCTTCAACTCGCTTTCTTTTGAGCTGGCCGCAACACCGCAGGATGGCTTCAGGCCCTAATCTGGTTCCGGCACGGCATGCTGAGCCTTTGGTTAATTCCTCTTCCTGGTGGGAAATGAGAGTTAAATTTGCCCGTCCAGACACCTCCAGCTAGCCTCTCATTGGTTCTCGCTATTCCTGTTCATCTTCCGCAGAAATTGCAAACTGGGCCAAACAGGAGGTTAAAGGGACTGACTCTCCAAGTCGGGAGAGTGTTAGTAAAGCGTCTGGAATGTTGTACCCGAGTACCAGGGGAGGAAAACTGAGACATATTTGAACACGTCTCCCGATCACATGGTTGATCATACTCTGGGTTCCACATGCATGTTTTAGCTGAAGGAAGAATACCTTAAACCTGGGTAGTTGAAACCCGTGGAATGGGTACCATGCAATATGACTTCAAAGGGTCTTCATTTGCTCACCGAACCTCTCCAATGCTATCACTGCTGCGTTTATGCCCCTGTACACATGCTTGATTCTCTTTCGGAGACATAGCAATCCATAGGTTTGAAGATACTTACTAGTCAGGTACATTCTTAGGCGTTTAATATGCGGTGTTGAGTCCATTTCGTTGAGCAAGGAGTAGCTCTTGTCTATTCCATATTTGACTTAAGGAACTTTATCTGTGCTCATTTCAATCTCTGGTTTTATGCAGCACCCCAACTCACCCTTACACTTAAGCAAGCATATGTTGGTTTTCTAAATTTGAGACCCTGTTCTGTTTTGGAATTCAGTTCCTGTGTAGCCAAGTTTACATTCCGTGTATTAGTGATATCTTATGATGTTTCTTTTTCTGTGTGACTTATTTCAGTTAGAATCATCATACCTGAATCCACTCATTGTGCTGCTAAGGGCCTGATGACATAGATTTCATTGCTGAGTGATATTGCTTTGTAAGTAAATACCACAACTTCTTTATCCATTTTTCACTTTCTGCGATGTTGAACTTGTACTGTAAACGAGGTTCTTGTAAACAGAGCCGTTCCAAACTTTGGGGTGGCTGTGTCTTTTTGATTTTAATTTCCCTAAGCTATAGGACCATAAGTGGAAGTGCCCTAGGTTCTGTTGCTTTGTTTTTTAGATGTTTCAGGAAACACCATATACTTCTCCCGAGTGGTTGTTGGCAATTTACATCCCGCCCATCAGATTAACAAGGCTCCCAGTTCTCCATGGCCTGTCCTGCCTTTCTGGATTTTACACTTTTTTCAGATGGCCCTTTTGACCGGGGGGAAGTGAGACTTCATTGTAGTGCAGATTTCCTTTGCAAGCTTGCTTGGTTGGCCAAAAAGGGCGTATGCGTTTTTTCCTGAATATATTCAGGAAAAAACGCATACGCCCTTTTTGGCCAAGTGCATCATTGTGGACGTTCTGCCTCTTTTCCTATGCTTTCAATGCAATTCCAGTCTACCTCCTGAAATCGGTTTCCTGCAATTCTGCCCCGCTTTCAAGTCCTCTTGGCATCCTTACTTCAGTATATTTTTGGACGATAGCTGTCATTTATAACTCTGCAGGTTTGTGAATTACAGTGCCCCTGACCTCCTTTCTTCAACTTGCTTTCTTGTGACCTGGCCGCAACACCGCAGGATGGCTTCAGGCCCTAATCTGGTTCCGGCACGGCACGCTGAGCCTTTGGTTATTTCCTCTTCCTGGTGGGAAATGAGAGTTAAATTTGCCCGTCCAGACACCTCCAGCTAGCCTCTCATTGGTTCTCGCTATTCCTGTTCATCTTCCGCAGAAATTGCAAACTGGGCCAAACAGGAGGTTAAAGGGACTGACTCTCCAAGTCGGGAGAGTGTTAGTAAAGCGTCTGGAATGTTGCACCCGAGTACCAGGGGAGGAAAACTGAGACATATTTGAACACGTCTCCCGATCACATGGTTGATCATACTCTAGGTTCCACATGCATGTCTTAGCTGAAGGAAGAATACCTTAAACCTGGAGAGTTGAGACCCGTGTAATGGGTACCATGCAATATGACTTCAAAGGGTCTTCATTTGCTCACCGCACCTCTCCAATCCTATCACTGCTGCGTTTATACCCCTGTACACACGCTTGATTCTCTTTTGGAGACATAGCAATCCATAGGTTTTACGATACTTACTAGTCAGGTACATCCTTAGGCGTTTAATATGCGGTGTTGAGTCCATTTCGTTGAGCAAGGAGTAGCTCTTGTCTATTCCATATTTGACTTAAGGAACTTTATCTGTGCTCATTTCAATCTCTGGTTTTATGCAGCACCCCAACTCACCTTTACCCTTAAGCAAGCATAAGTTGGTTTTCTAAATTTGAGACCCTGTTCTGTTCTGTAATTCAGTTCCTGTGTAGCCAAGTTTACATTCCATGTATTACTGATATCTTATGATGTTTCTTTTTCTGTGTGACTTATTTCAGTTAGAATCATCGTACCTGAATCCACTCATTGTGATGCTAACGGCCTGATGACATAGATTTCATTGCTGAGTGATATTGCTTTGTAAGTAAATACCACAACTTCTTTGTCCATTTTTCACTTTCTGCGATGTTGAACTTGTACTGTAAACGAGGTTCTTGTAAACAGAGGCGTCCCAAACTTTGGGGTGGCTGTGTCTTTTTGATTTTAATTTCCCTAAGCTATAGGACCATAAGTGGCAGTGCCCTAGGCTCTGTTGCTTTGTTTTTTAGATGTTTCAGGAAACACCATACACTTCTCCCGAGTGTCTGTTGGCAATTTACATCCCGCCCATCAGCATAACAAGGCTCCCAGTTCTCCATGGCCTGTCCTGCCTTTCTGGATTTTACACTTTTTTCAGATGGCCCTTTTGACCGGGGGGAAGTGAGACTTCATTGTAGTGCAGATTTCCTTTGCAAGCTTGCTTGGTTGGCCAAAAAGGGCGTATGCGTTTTTTCCTGAATATATTCAGGAAAAAACGCATACGCCCTTTTTGGCCAAGTGCATCATTGTGGACGTTCTGCCTCTTTTCCTATGCTTTCAATGCAATTCCAGTCTACCTCCTGAAATCGGTTTCCTGCAATTCTGCCCCGCTTTCAAGTCCTCTTGGCAGCCTTACTTCAGTATATTTTTGGACGATAGCTGTCATTTATAACTCTGCAGGTTTGTGAATTACAGTGCCCCTGAGCTCCTTTCTTCAACTCGCTTTCTTTTGAGCTGGCCGCAACACCGCAGGATGGCTTCAGGCCCTAATCTGGTTCCGGTACGGCACGCTGAGCCTTTGGTTATTTCCTCTTCCTGTTGGGAAATGAGAGTTAAATTTGCCCGTCCAGACACCTCCAGCTAGCCTCTCATTGGTTCTCGCTATTCCTGTTCATCTTCCGCAGAAATTGCAAACTGGGCCAAACAGGAGGTTAAAGGGACTGACTCTCCAAGTGGGGAGAGTGTTAGTAAAGCGTCTGGAATGTTGCACCCGAGTACCAGGGGAGGAAAACTGAGACATATTTGAACACGTCTCCCGATCACATGGTTGATCATACTCTGGGTTCCACATGCATGTTTTATCTGAAGGAAGAATACCTAAAACCTGGGTAGTTGAAACCCGTGGAATGGGTACCATGCAATATGACTTCAAAGGGTCTTCATTTGCTCACCGAACCTCTCCAATCCTATCACTGCTGCGTTTATGCCCCTGTACACATGCTTGATTCTCTTTCGGAGACATAGCAGTCCATAGGTTTTCTGATACTTACTAGTCAGGTACATTCTTAGGCGTTTAATATGCGGTGTTGAGTACATTTCTTTGAGCAAGGAGTAGCTCTTGTCTATTCCATATTTGACTTAAGGAACTTTATCTGTGCTCATTTCAATCTCTGGTTTTATGCAGCACCCCAACTCACCTTTACCCTTAAGCAAGCATAAGTTGGTTTTCTAAATTTGAGACCCTGTTCTGTTCTGTAATTCAGTTCCTGTGTAGCCAAGTTTACATTCCGTGTACTACTGATATCTTATGATGTTTCTTTTTCTGTGTGACTTACTTCAGTTAGAATCATCATACCTGAATCCACTCATTGTGCTGCTAAGGGCCTGATGACACAGATTTCATTGCTGAGTGATATTGCTTTGTAAGTAAATACCACAACTTCTTTATCCATTTTTTACTTTCTGCGATGTTGAACTTGTACTGTAAAGGAGGTTCTTGTAAACAGAGGCGTCCCAAACTTTGGGGTGGCTGTGTCTTTTTGATTTTAATTTCCCTATGCTATAGGACCATAAGTGGCAGTGCCCTAGGCTCTGTTGCTTTGTTTTTTAGATGTTTCAGGAAACACCATACACTTCTCCCGAGTGTCTGTTGGCAATTTACATCCCGCCCATCAGCATGACAAGGCTCCCAGTTCTCCATGGCCTGTCCTGCCTTTCTGGATTTTACACTTTTTTCAGATGGCTCTTTTGACCGGGGGGAAGTGAGACTTCATTGTAGTGCAGATTTCCTTTGCAAGCTTGCTTGGTTGGCCAAAAAGGGCGTATGCGTTTTTTCCTGAATATATTCAGGAAAAAACGCATACGCCCTTTTTGGCCAAGTGCATCATTGTGGACGTTCTGCCTCTTTTCCTATGCTTTCAATGCAATTCCAGTCTACCTCCTGAAATCGGTTTCCTGCAATTCTGCCCCGCTTTCAAGTCCTCTTGGCAGCCTTACTTCAGTCTATTTTTGGACGATAGCTGTCATTTATAACTCTGCAGGTTTGTGAATTACAGTGCCCCTGAGCTCCTTTCTTCAACTCGCTTTCTTGTGACCTGGCCGCAACACCGCAGGATGGCTTCAGGCCCTAATCTGGTTCCGGCACGGCATGCTGAGCCTTTGGTTATTTCCTCTTCCTGGTGGGAAATGAGAGTTAAATTTGCCCGTCCAGACACCTCCAGCTAGTCTCTCATTGGTTCTCGCTATTCCTGTTCATCTTCTGCAGAAATTGCAAACTGGGCCAAACAGGAGGTTAAAGGCGCTGACTCTCCAAGTGGGGAGAGTGTTAGTAAAGCGTCTGGAATGTTGCACCCGAGTACCAGGGGAGGAAAACTGAGACATATTTGAACACGTCTCCCGATCACATGGTTGATCATACTCTAGGTTCCACATGCATGTTTTAGCTGAAGGAAGAATACCTTAAACCTGGGTAGTTGAAACCCGTGGAATGGGTACCATGCAATATGACTTCAAAGGGTCTTCATTTGCTCACCGAACCTCTCCAATCCTATCACTGCTGCGTTTATGCCCCTGTACACATGCTTGATTCTCTTTCGGAGACATAGCAATCCATAGGTTTTAAGATACTTACTAGTCAGGTACATTCTTAGGCGTTTAATATGCGGTGTTGAGTCCATTTCGTTGAGCAAGGAGTAGCTCTTGTCTATTCCATATTTGACTTAAGGAACTTTATCTGTGCTCATTTCAATCTCTGGTTTTATGCAGCACCACAACTCACCTTTACACTTAAGCAAGCATAAGTTGGTTTTCTAAATTTGAGACCCTGTTCTGTTTTGGAATTCAGTTCCTGTGTAGCCAAGTTTACATTCCGTGTATTAGTGATATCTTATGATGTTTCATTTTCTGTGTGACTTATTTCAGTTAGAATCATCATACCTGAATCCACTCATTGTGCTGCTAAGGGCCTGATGACATAGATTTCATTGCTGAGTGATATTGCTTTGTAAGTAAATACCACAACTTCTTTATCCATTTTTCACTTTCTGCAATGTTGAACTTGTACTGTAAACGAGGTTCTTGTAAACAGAGCCGTTCCAAACTTTGGGGTCGCTGTGTCTTCTTGATTTTAATTTCCCTAAGCTATAGGACCATAAGTGGAAGTGCCCTAGGTTCTGTTGCTTTGTTTTTTAGATGTTTCAGGAAACACCATATACTTCTCCCGAGTGGTTGTTGGCAATTTACATCCCGCCCATCAGCATAACAAGGCTCCCAGTTCTCCATGGCCTGTCCTGCCTTTCTGGATTTTACACTTTTTTCAGATGGCCCTTTTGACCGGGGGGAAGTGAGACTTCATTGTAGTGCAGATTTCCTTTGCAAGCTTGCTTGGTTGGCCAAAAAGGGCGTATGCGTTTTTTCCTGAATATATTCAGGAAAAAACACATACGCCCTTTTTGGCCAAGTGCATCATTGTGGACGTTCTGCCTCTTTTCCTATGCTTTCAGTGCAATTCCAGTCTACCTCCTGAAATCGGTTTCCTGCAATTCTGCCCCGCTTTCAAGTCCTCTTGGCAGCCTTACTTCAGTCTATTTTTGGACGATAGCTGTCATTTATAACTCTGCAGGTTTGTGAATTACAGTGCCCCTGAGCTCCTTTCTTCAACTCGCTTTCTTGTGACCTGGCCGCAACACCGCAGGATGGCTTCAGGCCCTAATGTTGTTCCGGCACGGCACGCTGAGCCTTTGGTTATTTCCTCTTCCTGGTGGGAAATGAGAGTTAAATTTGCCCGTCCAGACACCTCCAGCTAGTCTCTCATTGGTTCTCGGTATTCCTGTTCATCTTCCGCAGAAATTGCAAACTGGGCCAACCAGGAGGTTAAAGACGCTGACTCTCCAAGTGGGGAGAGTGTTAGTAAAGCGTCTGGAATGTTGCACCCGAGTACCAGGGGAGGAAAACTGAGACATATTTGAACACGTCTCCCGTTCACATGGTTGATCATACTTGGGTTCCACATGCATGTTTTAGCTGAAGGAAGAATACCTTAAACCTGGAGAGTTAAGACCCGTGTAATGGGTACCATGCAATATGACTTCAAAGGGTCTTCATTTGCTCACCGAACCTCTCCAATCCTATCACTGCTGCGTTTATGCCCCTGTACACATGCTTGATTCTCTTTCGGAGACATAGCAATCCATAGGTTTGAAGATACTTACTAGTCAGGTACATTCTTAGGCGTTTAATATGCGGTGTTGAGTCCATTTCGTTGAGCAAGGAGTAGCTCTTGTCTATTCCATATTTGACTTAAGGAACTTTATCTGTGCTCATTTCAATCTCTGGTTTTATGCAGCACCCCAACTCACCTTTACCCTTAAGCAAGCATAAGTTGGTTTTCTAAATTTGAGACCCTGTTCTGTTCTGTAATTCAGTTCCTGTGTAGCCAAGTTTACATTCCGTGTATTACTGATATCTTATGATGTTTCTTTTTCTGTGTGACTTACTTCAGTTAGAATCATCATATCTGAATCCACTCATTGTGCTGCTACGGGCCTGATGACACAGATTTCATTGCTGAGTGATATTGCTTTGTAAGTAAATACCACAACTTCTTTATCCATTTTTCACTTTCTGCGATGTTGAACTTGTACTGTAAACGAGGTTCTTGTAAACAGAGCCGTTCCAAACTTTGGGGTGGCTGTGTCTTTTTGATTTTAATTTCCCTAAGCTATAGGACCATAAGTGGAAGTGCCCTAGGCTCTGTTGCTTTGTTTTTTAGATGTTTCAGGAAACACCATACACTTCTCCCGAGTGTCTGTTGGCAATTTACATCCCGCCCATCAGCATAACAAGGCTCCCAGTTCTCCATGGCCTGTCCTGCCTTTCTGGATTTTACACTTTTTTCAGATGGCCCTTTTGACCGGGGGGAAGTGAGACTTCATTGTAGTGCAGATTTCCTTTGCAAGCTTGCTTGGTTGGCCAAAAAGGGCGTATGCGTTTTTTCCTGAATATATTCAGGAAAAAACGCATACGCACTTTTTGGCCAAGTGCATCATTGTGGACGTTCTGCCTCTTTTCCTATGCTTTCAATGCAATTCCAGTCTACCTCCTGAAATCGGTTTCCTGCAATTCTGCCCCGCTTTCAAGTCCTCTTGGCAGCCTTACTTCAGTGTATTTTTGGACGATAACTGTCATTTATAACTCTGCAGGTTTGTGAATTACAGTGCCCCTGGGCTCCTTTCTTCAACTCGCTTTCTTTTGAGCTGGCCGCAACACCGCAGGATGGCTTCAGGCCCTAATCTGGTTCCGGTACGGCACGCTGAGCCTTTGGTTATTTCCTCTTCCTGGTGGGAAATGAGAGTTAAATTTGCCCGTCCAGACACCTCCAGCTAGCCTCTCATTGGTTCTCGCTATTCCTGTTCATCTTCCGCAGAAATTGCAAACTGGGCCAAACAGGAGGTTAAAGGGACTGACTCTCCAAGTCGGGAGAATGTTAGTAAAGCGTCTGGAATGTTGCACCCGAGTACCAGGGGAGGAAAACTGAGACATATTTGAACACGTCTCCCGTTTACATGGTTGATCATACTCTGGGTTCCACATGCATGTTTTAGCTGAAGGAAGAATACCTTAAACATAGAGAGTTGAGACCCGTGGAATGGGTACCATGCAATATGACTTCAAAGGGTCTTCATTTGCTCACCGAACCTCTCCAATCCTATCACTGCTGCGTTTATGCCCCTGTACACATGCTTGATTCTCTTTTGGAGACATAGCAATCCATAGGTTTTACGATACTTACTAGTCAGGTACATTCTTAGGCGTTTAATATGGGGTGTTGAGTCCATTTCGTTGAGCAAGGAGTAGCTCTTGTCTATTCCATATTTGGCTTAAGGAACTTTATCTGTGCTCATTTCAATCTCTGGTTTTATGCAGCACCCCAACTCACCTTTACCCTTAAGCAAGCATAAGTTGGTTTTGTAAATTTGAGTCCCTGTTCTGTTCTGTAATTCAGTTCCTTTGTAGCCAAGTTTACATTCCGTGTATTACTGATATCTTATGATGTTTCTTTTTCTGTGTGACTTACTTCAGTTAGAATCATCATACCTGAATCCACTCATTGTGCTGCTAAGTGCCTGATGACACAGATTTCATTGCTGAGTGATATTGCTTTGTAAGTAAATACCACAAGTTCTTTATCCATTTTTCACTTTCTGCGATGTTGAACTTGTACTGTAAACGAGGTTCTTGTAAACAGAGCCGTTCCAAACTTTGGGATGGCTGTGTCTTTTTGATTTTAATTTCCCTAAGCTATAGGACCATAAGTGGAAGTGCCCTAGGTTCTGTTGCTTTGTTTTTTACATGTTTCAGGAAACACCATACACTTCTCCCGAGTGGTTGTTGGCAATTTACATCCCGCCCATCAGCATAACAAGGCTCCCAGTTCTCCATGGCCTGTCTTGCCTTTCTGGATTTTACACTTTTTTCAGATGGCCCTTTTGACCGGGGGGAAGTGAGACTTCATTGTAGTGCAGATTTTCTTTGCAAACTTGCTTGGTTGGCCAAAAAGGGCGTATGCGTTTTTTCCTGAATATATTCAGGAAAAAACTCATACGCCCTTTTTGGCCAAGTGCATCATTGTGGACGTTCTGCCTCTTTTCCTATGCTTTCAATGCAATTCCAGTCTACCTCCTGAAATCGGTTTCCTGCAATTCTGCCCCGCTTTCAAGTCCTCTTGGCAGCCTTACTTCAGTCTATTTTTGGACGATAGCTGTCATTTATAACTCTGCAGGTTTGTGAATTACAGTGCCCCTGAGCTCCTTTCTTCAACTCGCTTTCTTTTGAGCTGGCTGCAACACCGCAGGATGGCTTCAGGCCCTAATCTGGTTCCGGTACGGCACGCTGAGCCTTTGGTTATTTCCTCTTCCTGGTGGGAAATGAGAGTTAAATTTGCCCGTCCAGACACCTCCAGCTAGCCTCTCATTGGTTCTCGCTATTCCTGTTCATCTTCCGCAGAAATTGCAAACTGGGCCAAACAGGAGGTTAAAGGCGCTGACTCTCCAAGTGGGGAGAGTGTTAGTAAAGCGTCTGGAATGTTGCACCCGAGTACCAGGGGAGGAAAACTGAGACATATTTGAACACGTCTCCCGATCACATGGTTGATCATACTCTAGGTTCCACATGCATGTCTTAGCTGAAGGAAGAATACCTTAAACCTGGAGAGTTGAGACCCGTGTAATGGGTACCATGCAATATGACTTCAAAGGGTCTTCATTTGCTCACCGCACCTCTCCAATCCTATCACTGCTGCGTTTATACCCCTGTACACACGCTTGATTCTCTTTTGGAGACATAGCAATCCATAGGTTTTACGATACTTACTAGTCAGGTACATCCTTAGGCGTTTAATATGCGGTGTTGAGTCCATTTCGTTGAGCAAGGAGTAGCTCTTGTCTATTCCATATTTGACTTAAGGAACTTTATCTGTGCTCATTTCAATCTCTGGTTTTATGCAGCACCCCAACTCACCTTTACCCTTAAGCAAGCATAAGTTGGTTTTCTAAATTTGAGACCCTGTTCTGTTCTGTAATTCAGTTCCTGTGTAGCCAAGTTTACATTCCATGTATTACTGATATCTTATGATGTTTCTTTTTCTGTGTGACTTATTTCAGTTAGAATCATCGTACCTGAATCCACTCATTGTGATGCTAACGGCCTGATGACATAGATTTCATTGCTGAGTGATATTGCTTTGTAAGTAAATACCACAACTTCTTTGTCCATTTTTCACTTTCTGCGATGTTGAACTTGTACTGTAAACGAGGTTCTTGTAAACAGAGGCGTCCCAAACTTTGGGGTGGCTGTGTCTTTTTGATTTTAATTTCCCTAAGCTATAGGACCATAAGTGGCAGTGCCCTAGGCTCTGTTGCTTTGTTTTTTAGATGTTTCAGGAAACACCATACACTTCTCCCGAGTGTCTGTTGGCAATTTACATCCCGCCCATCAGCATAACAAGGCTCCCAGTTCTCCATGGCCTGTCCTGCCTTTCTGGATTTTACACTTTTTTCAGATGGCCCTTTTGACCGGGGGGAAGTGAGACTTCATTGTAGTGCAGATTTCCTTTGCAAGCTTGCTTGGTTGGCCAAAAAGGGCGTATGCGTTTTTTCCTGAATATATTCAGGAAAAAACGCATACGCCCTTTTTGGCCAAGTGCATCATTGTGGACGTTCTGCCTCTTTTCCTATGCTTTCAATGCAATTCCAGTCTACCTCCTGAAATCGGTTTCCTGCAATTCTGCCCCGCTTTCAAGTCCTCTTGGCAGCCTTACTTCAGTCTATTTTTGGACGATAGCTGTCATTTATAACTCTGCAGGTTTGTGAATTACAGTGCCCCTGAGCTCCTTTCTTCAACTCGCTTTCTTGTGAGCTGGCTGCAACACCGCAGGATGGCTTCAGGCCCTAATCTGGTTCCGGCACGGCACGCTGAGCCTTTGGTTAATTCCTCTTCCTGGTGGGAAATGAGAGTTAAATTTGCCCGTCCAGACACCTCCAGCTAGTCTCTCATTGGTTCTCGCTATTCCTGTTCATCTTCCGCAGAAATTGCAAACTGGGCCAAACAGGAGGTTAAAGGGACTGACTCTCCAAGTCGGGAGAGTGTTAGTAAAGCGTCTGGAATGTTGCACCCGAGTACCAGGGTAAGAAAACTGAGACATATTTGAACACGTCTCCCGATCACATGGTTGATCATACTCTGGGTTCCACATGCATGTTTTAGCTGAAGGAAGAATACCTAAAACCTGGGTAGTTGAAACCCGTGGAATGGGTACCATGCAATATGACTTCAAAGGGTCTTCATTTGCTCACCGAACCTCTCCAATCCTATCACTGCTGCGTTTATGCCCCTGTACACATGCTTGATTCTCTTTCGGAGACATAGCAATCCATAGGTTTTAAGATACTTACTAGTCAGGTACATTCTTAGGCGTTTAATATGCGGTGTTGAGTCCATTTCGTTGAGCAAGGAGTAGCTCTTGTCTATTCCATATTTGGCTTAAGGAACTTTATCTGTGCTCATTTCAATCTCTGGTTTTATGCAGCACCCCAACTCACCTTTCCCCTTAAGCAAGCATAAGTTGGTTTTCTAAATTTGAGACCCTGTTCTGTTTTGGAATGCAGTTCCTGTGTAGCCAAGTTTACATTCCGTGTATTAGTGATATCTTATGATGTTTCTTTTTCTGTGTGACTTATTTCAGTTAGAATCATTGTACCTGAATCCACTCATTGTGCTGCTACGGGCCTGATGACATAGATTTCATTGCTGAGTGATACTGCATTGTACGTAAGTACCACAAGTTCTTTATCCATTTTTCACTTTCTGTGATATTGAACTTGTACGGTAAACGAGGTTCTTGTTAACGGAGGCGTCCCAAACTTTGGGGTGGCTGTGTCTTTTTGATTTTAATTTCCCTAAGCTATAGGACCATAAGTGGAAGTGCCCTAGGCTCTGTTGCTTTGTTTTTTAGATGTTTCAGGAAACACCATACACTTCTCCCGAGTGGTTGTTGGCAATTTACATCCCGCCCATCAGCATAACAAGGCTCCCAGTTCTCCATGGCCTGTCCTGCCTTTCTGGATTTTACACTTTTTTCAGATGTCTCTTTTGACCGGGGGGAAGTGAGACTTCATTGTAGTGCAGATTTCCTTTGCAAGCTTGCTTGGTTGGCCAAAAAGGGCGTATGCGTTTTTTCCTGAATATATTCAGGAAAAAACGCATACGCCCTTTTTGGCCAAGTGCATCATTGTGGACGTTCTGCCTCTTTTCCTATGCTTTCAATGCAATTCCAGTCTACCTCCTGAAATCGGTTTCCTGCAATTCTGCCCCGCTTTCAAGTCCTCTTGGCAGCCTTACTTCAGTCTATTTTTGGACGATAGCTGTCATTTATAACTCTGCAGGTTTGTGAATTACAGTGCCCCTGAGCTCCTTTCTTCAACTCGCTTTCTTGTGAGCTGGCCGCAACACCGCAGGATGGCTTCAGGCCCTAATCTGGTTCCGGCACGGCACGCTGAGCCTTTGGTTATTTCCTCTTCCTGGTGGGAAATGAGAGTTAAATTTGCCCGTCCAGACACCTCCAGCTAGTCTCTCATTGGTTCTCGCTATTCCTGTTCATCTTCCGCAGAAATTGCAAACTGGGCCAAACAGGAGGTTAAAGGCGCTGACTCTCCAAGTGGGGAGAGTGTTAGTAAAGCGTCTGGAATGTTGCACCCGAGTACCAGGGGAGGAAAACTGAGACATATTTGAACACGTCTCCCGTTCACATGGTTGATCATACTTGGGTTCCACATGCATGTTTTAGCTGAAGGAAGAATACCTTAAACCTGGAGAGTTGAGACCCGTGTAATGGGTACCATGCAATATGACTTCAAAGGGTCTTCATTTGCTCACCGAACCTCTCCAATCCTATCACTGCTGCGTTTATGCCCCTGTACACATGCTTGATTCTCTTTCGGAGACATAGCAATCCATAGGTTTTAAGATACTTACTAGTCAGGTACATTCTTAGGCGTTTAATATGCGGTGTTGAGTCCATTTCGTTGAGCAAGGAGTAGCTCTTGTCTATTCCATATTTGACTTAAGGAACTTTATCTGTGCTCATTTCAATCTCTGGTTTTATGCAGCACCCCAACTCACCTTTACCCTTAAGCAAGCATAAGTTCGTTTTCTAAATTTGAGACCCTGTTCTGTTCTGTAATTCAGTTCCTGTGTAGCCAAGTTTACATTCCGTGTATTACTGATATCTTATGATGTTTCTTTTTCTGTGTGACTTACTTCAGTTAGAATCATCATACCTGAATCCACTCATTGTGCTGCTAAGGGCCTGATGACACAGATTTCATTGCTGAGTGATATTGCTTTGTAAGTAAATACCACAACTTCTTTATCCATTTTTCACTTTCTGCGATGTTGAACTTGTACTGTAAACGAGGTTCTTGTAAACGGAGCCGTTCCAAACTTTGGGGTGGCTGTGTCTTTTTGATTTTAATTTCCCTAAGCTATAGGACCATAAGTGGAAGTGCCCTAGGTTCTGTTGCTTTGTTTTTTAGATGTTTCAGGAAACACCATACACTTCTCCCGAGTGGTTGTTGGCAATTTACATCCCGCCCATCAGCATAACAAGGCTCCCAGTTCTCCATGGCCTGTCCTGCCTTTCTGGATTTTACACTTTTTTCAGATGGCCCTTTTGACCGGGGGGAAGTGAGACTTCATTGTAGTGCAGATTTCCTTTGCAAGCTTGCTTGGTTGGCCAAAAAGGGCGTATGCGTTTTTTCCTGAATATATTCAGGAAAAAACGCATACGCCCTTTTTGGCCAAGTGCATCATTGTGGACGTTCTGCCTCTTTTCCTATGCTTTCAATGCAGTTCCAGTCTACCTCCTGAAATCGGTTTCCTGCAATTCTGCCCCGCTTTCAAGTCCTCTTGGCAGCCTTACTTCAGTCTATTTTTGGACGATAGCTGTCATTTATAACTCTGCAGGTTTGTGCATTACAGTGCCCCTGAGCTCCTTTCTTCAACTTGCTTTCTTGTGACCTGGCTGCAACACCACAGGATGGCTTCAGGCCCTAATCTGGTTCCGGCCCAGCATGCTGAGCCTTTGGTTATTTCCTTTTCCTGGTGGGAAATGAGAGTTAAATTTGCCCGTCCAGACACCTCCAGCTAGTCTCTCATTGGTTCTCGCTATTCCTGTTCATCTTCCGCAGAAATTGCAAACTGGGCCAAACAGGAGGTTAAAGGCGCTGACTCTCCAAGTGGGGAGAGTGTTAGTAAAGCGTCTGGAATGTTGCACCCGAGTACCAGGGGAGGAAAACTGAGACATATTTGAACACGTCTCCCGTTCACATGGTTGATCATACTTGGGTTCCACATGCATGTTTTAGCTGAAGGAAGAATACCTTAAACCTGGAGAGTTAAGATCCGTGTAATGGGTACCATGCAATATGACTTCAAAGGGTCTTCATTTGCTCACCGAACCTCTCCAATCCTATCACTGCTGCGTTTATGCCCCTGTACACATGCTTGATTCTCTTTCGGAGACATAGCAATCCATAGGTTTTTAAGATACTTACTAGTCAGGTACATTCTTAGGCGTTTAATATGCGGTGTTGAGTCCATTTCGTTGAGCAAGGAGTAGCTCTTGTCTATTCCATATTTGACTTAAGGAACTTTATCTGTGCTCATTTCAATCTCTGGTTTTATGCAGCACCCCAACTCACCTTTCCCCTTAAGCAAGCATAAGTTGGTTTTCTAAATTTGAGACCCTGTTCTGTTTTGGAATGCAGTTCCTGTGTAGCCAAGTTTACATTCCGTGTATTAGTGATATCTTATGATGTTTCTTTTTCTGTGTGACTTATTTCACTTAGAATCATTGTACCTGAATCCACTCATTATGCTGCTACGGGCCTGATGACATAGATTTCATTGCTGAGTGATACTGCATTGTACGTAAGTACCACACGTTCTTTATCCATTTTTCACTTTTTGTGATATTGAACTTGTACGGTAAACGAGGTCCTTGTAAACGGAGGCGTCCCAAACTTTGGGGTGGCTGTGTCTTTTTGATTTTAATTTCCCTAAGCTATAGGACCATAAGTGGAAGTGCCCTAGGCTCTGTTGCTTTGTTTTTTAGATGTTTCAGGAAACACCATACACTTCTCCCGAGTGGTTGTTGGCAATTTACATCCCGCCCATCAGCATAACAAGGCTCCCAGTTCTCCATGGCCTGTCCTGCCTTTCTGGATTTTACACTTTTTTCAGATGTCTCTTTTGACCTGGGGGAAGTGAGACTTCATTGTAGTGCAGATTTCCTTTGCAAGCTTGCTTGGTTGGCCAAAAAGGGCGTATGCGTTTTTTCCTGAATATATTCAGGAAAAAACGCATACGCCCTTTTTGGCCAAGTGCATCATTGTGGACGTTCTGCCTCTTTTCCTATGCTTTCAATGCAATTCCAGTCTACCTCCTGAAATCGGTTTCCTGCAATTCTGCCCCGCTTTCAAGTCCTCTTGGCAGCCTTACTTCAGTCTATTTTTGGACGATAGCTGTCATTTATAACTCTGCAGGTTTGTGCATTACAGTGCCCCTGAGCTCCTTTCTTCAACTTGCTTTCTTGTGAGCTGGCCGCAACACCACAGGATGGCTTCAGGCCCTAATCTGGTTCCGGCCCGGCATGCTGAGCCTTTGGTTATTTCCTTTTCCTGGTGGGAAATGAGAGTTAAATTTGCCCGTCCAGACACCTCCAGCTAGTCTCTCATTGGTTCTCGCTATTCCTGTTCATCTTCCGCAGAAATTGCAAACTGGGCCAAACAGGAGGTTAAAGGCGCTGACTCTCCAAGTGGGGAGAGTGTTAGTAAAGCGTCTGGAATGTTGCACCCGAGTACCAGGGGAGGAAAACTGAGACATATTTGAACACGTCTCCCGTTCACATGGTTGATCATACTTGGGTTCCACATGCATGTTTTAGCTGAAGGAAGAATACCTTAAACCTGGAGAGTTAAGATCCGTGTAATGGGTACCATGCAATATGACTTCAAAGGGTCTTCATTTGCTCACCGAACCTCTCCAATCCTATCACTGCTGCGTTTATGCCCCTGTACACATGCTTGATTCTCTTTCGGAGACATAGCAATCCATAGGTTTTTAAGATACTTACTAGTCAGGTACATTCTTAGGCGTTTAATATGCGGTGTTGAGTCCATTTCGTTGAGCAAGGAGTAGCTCTTGTCTATTCCATATTTGACTTAAGGAACTTTATCTGTGCTCATTTCAATCTCTGGTTTTATGCAGCACCCCAACTCACCTTTCCCCTTAAGCAAGCATAAGTTGGTTTTCTAAATTTGAGACCCTGTTCTGTTTTGGAATGCAGTTCCTGTGTAGCCAAGTTTACATTCCGTGTATTAGTGATATCTTATGATGTTTCTTTTTCTGTGTGACTTATTTCACTTAGAATCATTGTACCTGAATCCACTCATTATGCTGCTACGGGCCTGATGACATAGATTTCATTGCTGAGTGATACTGCATTGTACGTAAGTACCACAAGTTCTTTATCCATTTTTCACTTTTTGTGATATTGAACTTGTACGGTAAACGAGGTCCTTGTAAACGGAGGCGTCCCAAACTTTGGGGTGGCTGTGTCTTTTTGATTTTAATTTCCCTAAGCTATAGGACCATAAGTGGAAGTGCCCTAGGCTCTGTTGCTTTGTTTTTTAGATGTTTCAGGAAACACCATACACTTCTCCCGAAGGTTGTTGGCAATTTACATCCCGCCCATCAGCATAACAAGGCTCCCAGTTCTCCATGGCCTGTCCTGCCTTTCTGGATTTTACACTTTTTTCAGATGGCTCTTTTGACCGGGGGGAAGTGAGACTTCATTGTAGTGCAGATTTCCTTTGCAAGCTTGCTTGGTTGGCCAAAAAGGGCCTATGCGTTTTTTCCTGAATATATTCAGGAAAAAACGCATACGCCCTTTTTGGCCAAGTGCATCATTGTGGACGTTCTGCCTCTTTTCCTATGCTTTCAATGCAATTCCAGTCTACCTCCTGAAATCGGTTTCCTGCAATTCTGCCCCGCTTTCAAGTCCTCTTGGCAGCCTTACTTCAGTCTATTTTTGGACGATAGCTGTCATTTATAACTCTGCAGGTTTGTGAATTACAGTGCCCCTGAGCTCCTTTCTTCAACTTGCTTTCTTTTGACCTGGCCGCAACACCGCAGGATGGCTTCAGGCCCTAATCTGGTTCCGGCACGGCACGCTGAGCCTTTGGTTATTTCCTCTTCCTGGTGGGAAATGAGAGTTAAATTTGCCCGTCCAGACACCTCCAGCTAGTCTCTCATTGGTTCTCGCTATTCCTGTTCATCTTCCGCAGAAATTGCAAACTGGGCCAAACAGGAGGTTAAAGGCGCTGACTCTCCAAGTGGGGAGAGTGTTAGTAAAGCGTCTGGAATGTTGCACCCGAGTACCAGGGGAGGAAAACTGAGACATATTTGAACACGTCTCCCGTTCACATGGTTGATCATACTTGGGTTCCACATGCATGTTTTAGCTGAAGGAAGAATACCTTAAACATGGAGAGTTGAGACCTGTGTAATGGGTACCATGCAATATGACTTCAAAGGGTCTTCATTTGCTCACCGAACCTCTCCAATCCTATCACTGCTGCGTTTATGCCCCTGTACACATGCTTGATTCTCTTTCGGAGACATAGCAATCCATAGGTTTTAAGATACTTACTAGTCAGGTACATTCTTAGGCGTTTAATATGCGGTGTTGAGTCCATTTCGTTGAGCAAGGAGTAGCTCTTGTCTATTCCATATTTGGCCTAAGGAACTTTATCTGTGCTCATTTCAATCTCTGGTTTTATGCAGCACCCCAACTCACCTTTCCCCTTAAGCAAGCATAAGTTGGTTTTCTAAATTTGAGACCCTGTTCTGTTCTGTAATTCAGTTCCTGTGTAGCCAAGTTTACATTCCGTGTATTACTGATATCTTATGATGTTTCTTTTTCTGTGTGACTTACTTCAGTTAGAATCATCATACCTGAATCCACTCATTGTGCTGCTAAGGGCCTGATGACACAGATTTCATTGCTGAGTGATATTGCTTTGTAAGTAAATACCAAAACTTCTTTATCCATTTTTCACTTTCTGCGATGTTGAACTTGTACTGTAAACGAGGTTCTTGTAAACGGAGCCGTTCCAAACTTTGGGGTGGCTGTGTCTTTTTGATTTTAATTTCCCTAAGCTATAGGACCATAAGTGGAAGTGCCCTAGGTTCTGTTGCTTTGTTTTTTAGATGTTTCAGGAAACACCATACACTTCTCCCGAGTGGTTGTTGGCAATTTACATCCCGCCCATCAGCATAACAAGGCTCCCAGTTCTCCATGGCCTGTCCTGCCTTTCTGGATTTTACACTTTTTTCAGATGGCCCTTTTGACCGGGGGGAAGTGAGACTTCATTGTAGTGCAGATTTCCTTTGCAAGCTTGCTTGGTTGGCCAAAAAGGGCGTATGCGTTTTTTCCTGAATATATTCAGGAAAAAACGCATACGCCCTTTTTGGCCAAGTGCATCATTGTGGACGTTCTGCCTCTTTTCCTATGCTTTCAATGCAATTCCAGTCTACCTCCTGAAATCGGTTTCCTGCAATTCTGCCCCGCTTTCAAGTCCTCTTGGCAGCCTTACTTCAGTCTATTTTTGGACGATAGCTGTCATTTATAACTCTGCAGGTTTGTGAATTACAGTGCCCCTGAGCTCCTTTCTTCAACTCGCTTTCTTTTGAGCTGGCCGCAACACCGCAGGATGGCTTCAGGCTCTAATCTGGTTCCGGTACGGCATGCTGAGCCTTTGGTTAATTCCTTTTCCTGGTGGGAAATGAGAGTTAAATTTGCCCGTCCAGACACCTCCAGCTAGCCTCTCATTGATTCTCGCTATTCCTGTTCATCTTCCGCAGAAATTGCAAACTGGGCCAAACAGGAGGTTAAAGGCGCTGACTCTCCAAGTGGGGAGAGTGTTAGTAAAGCGTCTGGAATGTTGCACCCGAGTACCAGGGGAGGAAAACTGAGACATATTTGAACACGTCTCCCGTTCACATGGTTGATCATACTTGGGTTCCACATGCATGTTTTAGCTGAAGGAAGAATACCTTAAACCTGGGTAGTTGAAACCCGTGGAATGGGTACCATGCAATATGACTTCAAAGGGTCTTCATTTGCTCACCGAACCTCTCCAATCTTATCACTGCTGTGTTTATGCCCCTGTACACATGCTTGATTCTCTTTCGGAGACATAGCAATCCATAGGTTTTAAGATACTTACTAGTCAGGTACATTCTTAGGCGTTTAATATGGGGTGTTGAGTCCATTTCGTTGAGCAAGGAGTAGCTCTTGTCTATTCCATATTTGGCTTAAGGAACTTTATCTGTGCTCATTTCAATCTCTGGTTTTATGCAGCACCCCAACTCACCTTTACCCTTAAGCAAGCATAAGTTGGTTTTCTAAATTTGAGACCCTGTTCTGTTCTGTAATTCAGTTCCTGTGTGGGCAAGATTACATTCCGTGTATTAGTGATATCTTATGAGGTTTCTTTTTCTGTGTGACTTATTTCAGTTAGAATCATCATACCTGAATCCACTCATTGCGATGCTAAGGGCCTGATGACATAGATTTCATTGCTGAGTGATATTGCTTTGTAAGTGAATACCACAACTTCTTTATCCATTTTTCACTTTCTGCGATGTTGAACTTGTACTGTAAACGAGGTTCTTGTAAACAGAGCCGTTCCAAACTTTGGGGTGACTGTGTCTTTTTGATTTTAATTTCCCTAAGCTATAGGACCATAAGTGGAAGTGCCCTAGGCTCTGTTGCTTTGTTTTTTAGATGTTTCAGGAAACACCATACACTTCTCCCAAGTGTCTGTTGGCAATTTACATCCCGCCCATCAGCATAACAAGGCTCCCAGTTCTCAATGGCCTGTTGCCTTTCTGGATTTTACACTTTTTTCAGATGGCCCTTTTGACCGGGGGGAAGTGTGACTTCATTGTAGTGCAGATTTCCTTTGCAAGCTTGCTTGGTTGGCCAAAAAGGGCGTATGCGTTTTTTCCTGAATATATTCAGGAAAAAACGCATACGCCCTTTTTGGCCAAGTGCATCATTGTGGACGTTCTGCCTCTTTTCCTATGCTTTCAATGCAATTCCAGTCTACCTCCTGAAATCGGTTTCCTGCAATTCTGCCCCGCTTTCAAGTCCTCTTGGCAGCCTTACTTCAGTCTATTTTTGGACGATAGCTGTCATTTATAACTCTGCAGGTTTGTGAATTACAGTGCCCCTGAGCTCCTTTCTTCAACTCGCTTTCTTGTGACCTGGCTGCAACACCGCATGATGGCTTCAGGCCCTAATCTGGTTCCGGCCCGGCATGCTGAGCCTTTGGTTAATTCCTCTTCCTGGTGGGAAATGAGAGTTAAATTTGCCCGTCCAGACACCTCCAGCTAGCCTCTCATTGGTTCTCGCTATTCCTGTTCATCTTCCGCACAAATTGCAAACTGGGCCAAACAGGATGTTAAAGGGACTGACTCTCCAAGTCGGGAGAGTGTTAGTAAAGCGTCTGGAATGTTGCACCCGAGTACCAGGGGAGGAAAACTGAGACATATTTGAACACGTCTCCCGTTCACATGGTTGATCATACTCTGGGTTCCACATGCATGTTTTAGCTGAAGGAAGAATACCTTAAAACTGGAGAGTTGAGACCCGTGCAATGGGTACCATGCAATATAACTTCAAAGGGTCTTCATTTGCTCACCGAACCTCTCCAATCCTATCACTGCTGCGTTTATGCCCCTGTACACACGCTTGATTCTCTTTTGGAGACATAGCAATCCATAGGTTTTAAGATACTTACTAGTCAGGTACATTCTTAGGGGTTTAATATGGGGTTTTGAGTCCATTTCGTTGAGCAAGGAGTAGCTCTTGTCTATTCCATATTTGGCTTAAGGAACTTTATCTGTGCTCATTTCAATCTCTGGTTTTATGCAGCACCCCAACTCACCTTTACCCTTAAGCAAGCATAAGTTGGTTTTCTAAATTTGAGACCCTGTTCTGTTCTGTAATTCAGTTCCTGTGTAGCCAAGTTTACATTCCGTGTATTACTGATATCTTATGATGTTTCTTTTTCTGTGTGACTTATTTCAGTTAGAATCATCATACCTGAATCCACTCATTGTGATGCTAAGGGCCTGATGACATAGAATTCATTGCTGAGTGATATTGCTTTGTAAGTAAATACCACAACTTCTTTATCCATTTTTCACTTTCTGCGATGTTGAACTTGTACTGTAAACGAGGTTCTTGTAAACAGAGGCGTCCCAAACTTTGGGGTGGCTGTGTCTTTTTGATTTTAATTTCCCTAAGCTATAGGACCATAAGTGGCAGTGCCCTAGGCTCTGTTGCTTTGTTTTTTAGATGTTTCAGGAAACACCATACACTTCTCCCGAGTGTCTGTTGGCAATTTACATCCCGCCCATCAGCATAACAAGGCTCCCAGTTCTCCATGGCCTGTCCTGCCTTTCTGGATTTTACACTTTTTTCAGATGGCCCTTTTGACCGGGGGGAAGTGAGACTTCATTGTAGTGCAGATTTCCTTTGCAAGCTTGCTTGGTTGGCCAAAAAGGGCGTATGCGTTTTTTCCTGAATATATTCAGGAAAAAACGCATACGCCCTTTTTGGCCAAGTGCATCATTGTGGACGTTCTGCCTCTTTTCCTATGCTTTCAATGCAATTCCAGTCTACCTCCTGAAATCGGTTTCCTGCAATTCTGCCCCACTTTCAAGTCCTCTTGGCAGCCTTACTTCAGTCTATTTTTGGACGATAGCTGTCATTTATAACTCTGCAGGTTTGTGAATTACAGTGCCCCTGAGCTCCTTTCTTCAACTCGCTTTCTTGTGACCTGGCCGCAACACCGCAGGATGGCTTCAGGCCCTAATCTGGTTCCGGCACGGCACGCTGAGCCTTTGGTTATTTCCTCTTCCTGGTGGGAAATGAGAGTTAAATTTGCCCGTCCATACACCTCCAGCTAGCCTCTCATTGGTTCTCGCTATTCCTGTTCATCTTCCGCAGAAATTGCAAACTGGGCCAAACAGGAGGTTAAAGGCGCTGACTCTCCAAGTGGGGAGAGTGTTAGTAAAGCGTCTGGAATGTTGCACCCGAGTACCAGGGGAGGAAAACTGAGACATATTTGAACACGTCTCCCGTTCACATGGTTGATCATACTTGGGTTCCACATGCATGTTTTAGCTGAAGGAAGAATACCTTAAACCTGGAGAGTTAAGACCCGTGTAATGGGTACCATGCAATATGACTTCAAAGGGTCTTCATTTGCTCACCGAACCTCTCCAATCCTATCACTGCTGCGTTTATGCCCCTGTACACATGCTTGATTCTCTTTCGGAGACATAGCAATCCATAGGTTTTAAGATACTTACTAGTCAGGTACACTCTTAGGCGTTTAATATGCGGTGTTGAGTCCATTTCGTTGAGCAAGGAGTAGCTCTTGTCTATTCCATATTTGACTTAAGGAACTTTATCTGTGCTCATTTCAATCTCTGGTTTTATGCAGCACCCCAACTCACCTTTCCCCTTAAGCAAGCATAAGTTGGTTTTCTAAATTTGAGACCCTGTTCTGTTCTGTAATTCAGTTCCTGTGTAGCCAAGTTTACATTCCGTGTATTACTGATATCTTATGATGTTTCTTTTTCTGTGTGACTTACTTCAGTTAGAATCATCATACCTGAATCCACTCATTGTGCTGCTAAGGGCCTGATGACACAGATTTCATTGCTGAGTGATATTGCTTTGTAAGTAAATACCACAACTTCTTTATCCATTTTTCACTTTCTGCGATGTTGAACTTGTACTGTAAACGAGGTTCTTGTAAACGGAGCCGTTCCAAACTTTGGGATGGCTGTGTCTTTTTGATTTTAATTTCCCTAAGCTATAGGACCATAAGTGGAAGTGCCCTAGGTTCTGTTGCTTTGTTTTTTAGATGTTTCAGGAAACACCATACACTTCTCCCGAGTGGTTGTTGGCAATTTACATCCCGCCCATCATCATAACAAGGCTCCCAGTTCTCCATGGCCTGTCCTGCCTTTCTGGATTTTACACTTTTTTCAGATGGCCCTTTTGACCGGGGGGAAGTGAGACTTCATTGTAGTGCAGATTTCCTTTGCAAGCTTGCTTGGTTGGCCAAAAAGGGCGTATGCGTTTTTTCCTGAATATATTCAGGAAAAAACGCATACGCCCTTTTTGGCCAAGTGCATCATTGTGGACGTTCTGCCTCTTTTCCTATGCTTTCAATGCAATTCCAGTCTACCTCCTGAAATCGGTTTCCTGCAATTCTGCCCCGCTTTCAAGTCCTCTTGGCAGCCTTACTTCAGTCTATTTTTGGACGATAGCTGTCATTTATAACTCTGCAGGTTTGTGCATTACAGTGCCCCAGAGCTCCTTTCTTCAACTTGCTTTCTTGTGACCTGGCCGCAACACCACAGGATGGCTTCAGGCCCTAATCTGGTTCCGGCACGGCACGCTGAGCCTTTGGTTATTTCCTTTTCCTGGTGGGAAATGAGAGTTAAATTTGCCCGTCCAGACACCTCCAGCTAGTCTCTCATTGGTTCTCGCTATTCCTGTTCATCTTCCGCAGAAATTGCAAACTGGGCCAAACAGGAGGTTAAAGGCGCTGACTCTCCAAGTGGGGAGAGTGTTAGTAAAGCGTCTGGAATGTTGCACCCGAGTACCAGGGGAGGAAAACTGAGACATATTTGAACACGTCTCCCGTTCACATGGTTGATCATACTTGGGTTCCACATGCATGTTTTAGCTGAAGGAAGAATACCTTAAACCTGGAGAGTTGAGACCCGTGTAATGGGTACCATGCAATATGACTTCAAAGGGTCTTCATTTGCTCACCGAACCTCTCCAATCCTATCACTGCTGCGTTTATGCCCCTGTACACATGCTTGATTCTCTTTCGGAGACATAGCAATCCATAGGTTTTTAAGATACTTACTAGTCAGGTACATACTTAGGCATTTAATATGCGGTGTTGAGTCCATTTCGTTGAGCAAGGAGTAGCTCTTGTCTATTCCATATTTGACTTAAGGAACTTTATCTGTGCTCATTTCAATCTCTGGTTTTATGCAGCATCCCAACTCACCTTTCCCCTTAAGCAAGCATAAGTTGGTTTTCTAAATTTGAGACCCTGTTCTGTTTTGGAATGCAGTTCCTGTGTAGCCAAGTTTACATTCCGTGTATTAGTGATATCTTATGATGTTTCTTTTTCTGTGTGACTTATTTCAGTTAGAATCATTGTACCTGAATCCACTGATTATGCTGCTACTGGCCTGATGACATAGATTTCATTGCTGAGTGATACTGCATTGTACGTAAGTACCACAAGTTCTTTATCCATTTTTCACTTTCTGTGATATTGAACTTGTACGGTAAACGAGGTTCTTGTAAACGGAGGCGTCCCAAACTTTGGGGTGGCTGTGTCTTTTTGATTTTAATTTCCCTAAGCTATAGGACCATAAGTGGAAGTGCCCTAGGCTCTGTTGCTTTGTTTTTTAGATGTTTCAGGAAACACCATACACTTCTCCCGAGTGGTTGTTGGCAATTTACATCCCGCCCATCAGCATAACAAGGCTCCCAGTTCTCCATGGCCTGTCCTGCCTTTCTGGATTTTACACTTTTTTCAGATGGCCCTTTTGACCGGGGGGAAGTGAGACTTCATTGTAGTGCAGATTTCCTTTGCAAGCTTGCTTGGTTGGCCAAAAAGGGCGTATGCGTTTTTTCCTGAATATATTCAGGAAAAAAACGCATACGCCCTTTTTGGCCAAGTGCATCATTGTGGACGTTCTGCCTCTTTTCCTATGCTTTCAATGCAATTCCAGTCTACCTCCTGAAATCGGTTTCCTGCAATTCTGCCCCGCTTTCAAGTCCTCTTGGCAGCCTTACTTCAGTCTATTTTTGGACGATAGCTGTCATTTATAAATCTGCAGGTTTGTGAATTACAGTGCCCCTGAGCTCCTTTCTTCAACTTGCTTTCTTTTGACCTGGCCGCAACACCGCAGGATGGCTTCAGGCCCTAATCTGGTTCCGGCACGGCACGCTGAGCCTTTGGTTATTTCCTCTTCCTGGTGGGAAATGAGAGTTAAATTTGCCCGTCCAGACACCTCCAGCTAGTCTCTCATTGGTTCTCGCTATTCCTGTTCATCTTCCGCAGAAATTGCAAACTGGGCCAAACAGGAGGTTAAAGGCGCTGACTCTCCAAGTGGGGAGAGTGTTAGTAAAGCGTCTGGAATGTTGCACCCGAGTACCAGGGGAGGAAAACTGAGACATATTTGAACACGTCTCCCGTTCACATGGTTGATCATACTTGGGTTCCACATGCATGTTTTAGCTGAAGGAAGAATACCTTAAACCTGGAGAGTTGAGACCCGTGTAATGGGTACCATGCAATATGACTTCAAAGGGTCTTCATTTGCTCACCGAACCTCTCCAATCCTATCACTGCTGCGTTTATGCCCCTGTACACATGCTTGATTCTCTTTCGGAGACATAGCAATCCATAGGTTTTAAGATACTTACTAGTCAGGTACATTCTTAGGCGTTTAATATGCGGTGTTGAGTCCATTTCATTGAGCAAGGAGTAGCTCTTGTCTATTCCATATTTGACTTAAGGAACTTTATCTGTGCTCATTTCAATCTCTGGTTTTATGCAGCACCCCAACTCACCTTTCCCCTTAAGCAAGCATAAGTTGGTTTTCTAAATTTGAGACCCTGTTCTGTTCTGTAATTCAGTTCCTGTGTAGCCAAGTTTACATTCCGTGTATTACTGATATCTTATGATGTTTCTTTTTCTGTGTGACTTACTTCAGTTAGAATCATCATACCTGAATCCACTCATTGTGCTGCTACGGGCCTGATGACACAGATTTCATTGCTGAGTGATATTGCTTTGTAAGTAAATACCACAACTTCTTTATCCATTTTTCACTTTCTGCGATGTTGAACTTGTACTGTAAACGAGGTTCTTGTAAACGGAGCCGTTCCAAACTTTGGGGTGGCTGTGTCTTTTTTATTTTAATTTCCCTAAGCTATAGGACCATAAGTGGAAGTGCCCTAGGTTCTGTTGCTTTGTTTTTTAGATGTTTCAGGAAACACCATACACTTCTCCCGAGTGGTTGTTGGCTATTTACATCCCGCCCATCAGCATAACAAGGCTCCCAGTTCTCCATGGCCTGTCCTGCCTTTCTGGATTTTACACTTTTTTCAGATGGCCCTTTTGACCGGGGGGAAGTGAGACTTCATTGTAGTGCAGATTTCCTTTGCAAGCTTGCTTGGTTGGCCAAAAAGGGCGTATGCGTTTTTTCCTGAATATATTCAGGAAAAAATGCATACGCCCTTTTTGGCCAAGTGCATCATTGTGGACGTTCTGCCTCTTTTCCTATGCTTTCAATGCAATTCCAGTCTACCTCCTGAAATCGGTTTCCTGCAATTCTGCCCCACTTTCAAGTCCTCTTGGCAGCCTTACTTCAGTCTATTTTTGGACGATAGCTGTCATTTATAACTCTGCAGGTTTGTGCATTACAGTGCCCCAGAGCTCCTTTCTTCAACTTGCTTTCTTGTGACCTGGCCGCAACACCACAGGATGGCTTCAGGCCCTAATCTGGTTCCGTCACGGCACGCTGAGCCTTTGGTTATTTCCTTTTCCTGGTGGGAAATGAGAGTTAAATTTGCCCGTCCAGACACCTCCAGCTAGTCTCTCATTGGTTCTCGCTATTCCTGTTCATCTTCCGCAGAAATTGCAAACTGGGCCAAACAGGAGGTTAAAGGCGCTGACTCTCCAAGTGGGGAGAGTGTTAGTAAAGCGTCTGGAATGTTGCACCCGAGTACCAGGGGAGGAAAACTGAGACATATTTGAACACGTCTCCCGTTCACATGGTTGATCATACTTGGGTTCCACATGCATGTTTTAGCTGAAGGAAGAATACCTTAAACCTGGAGAGTTAAGACCCGTGTAATGGGTACCATGCAATATGACTTCAAAGGGTCTTCATTTGCTCACCGAACCTCTCCAATCCTATCACTGCTGCGTTTATGCCCCTGTACACATGCTTGATTCTCTTTCGGAGACATAGCAATCCATAGGTTTTTAAGATACTTACTAGTCAGGTACATTCTTAGGCGTTTAATATGCGGTGTTGAGTCCATTTCGTTGAGCAAGGAGTAGCTCTTGTCTATTCCATATTTGACTTAAGGAACTTGATCTGTGCTCATTTCAATCTCTGGTTTTATGCAGCACCCCAACTCACCTTTCCCCTTAAGCAAGCATAAGTTGGTTTTCTAAATTTGAGACCCTGTTCTGTTTTGGAATGCAGTTCCTGTGTAGCCAAGTTTACATTCCGTGTATTAGTGATATCTTATGATGTTTCTTTTTCTGTGTAACTTATTTCAGTTAGAATCATTGTACCTGAATCCACTCATTATGCTGCTATGGGCCTGATGACATAGATTTCATTGCTGAGTGATACTGCATTGTACGTAAGTACCACAAGTTCTTTATCCATTTTTCACTTTCTGTGATACGGAACTTGTACGGTAAACGAGGTTCTTGTAAACGGAGGCATCCCAAACTTTGGGGTGGCTGTGTCTTTTTGATTTTAATTTCCCTAAGCTATAGGACCATAAGTGGAAGTGCCCTAGGCTCTGTTGCTTTGTTTTTTAGATGTTTCAGGAAACACCATACACTTCTCCGGAGTGGTTGTTGGCAATTTACATCCCGCCCATCAGCATAACAAGGCTCCCAGTTCTCCATGGCCTGTCCTGCCTTTCTGGATTTTACACTTTTTTCAGATGGCTCTTTTGACCGGGGGGAAGTGAGACTTCATTGTAGTGCAGATTTCCTTTGCAAGCTTGCTTGGTTGGCCAAAAAGGGCGTATGCGTTTTTTCCTGAATATATTCAGGAAAAAACGCATACGCCCTTTTTGGCCAAGTGCATCATTGTGGACGTTCTGCCTCTTTTCCTATGCTTTCAATGCAATTCCAGTCTACCTCCTGAAATCGGTTTCCTGCAATTCTGCCCCGCTTTCAAGTCCTCTTGGCAGCCTTACTTCAGTCTATTTTTGGACGATAGCTGTCATTTATAACTCTGCAGGTTTGTGAATTACAGTGCCCCTGAGCTCCTTTCTTCAACTTGCTTTCTTTTGACCTGGCCGCAACACCGCAGGATGGCTTCAGGCCCTAATCTGGTTCCGGCACGGCACGCTGAGCCTTTGGTTATTTCCTCTTCCTGGTGGGAAATGAGAGTTAAATTTGCCCGTCCAGACACCTCCAGCTAGTCTCTCATTGGTTCTCGCTATTCCTGTTCAACTTCCGCAGAAATTGCAAACTGGGCCAAACAGGAGGTTAAAGGCGCTGACTCTCCAAGTGGGGAGAGTGTTAGTAAAGCGTCTGGAATGTTGCACCCGAGTACCAGGGGAGGAAAACTGAGACATATTTGAACACGTCTCCCGTTCACATGGTTGATCATACTTGGGTTCCACATGCATGTTTTAGCTGAAGGAAGAATACCTTAAACCTGGAGAGTTGAGACCCGTGGAATGGGTACCATGCAATATGACTTCAAAGGGTCTTCATTTGCTCACCGAACCTCTCCAATCCTATCACTGCTGCGTTTATGCCCCTGTACACATGCTTGATTCTCTTTCGGAGACATAGCAATCCATAGGTTTTAAGATACTTACTAGTCAGGTACATTCTTAGGCGTTTAATATGCGGTGTTGAGTCCATTTCGTTGAGCAAGGAGTAGCTCTTGTCTATTCCATATTTGACTTAAGGAACTTTATCTGTGCTCATTTCAATCTCTGGTTTTATGCAGCACCCCAACTCACCTTTACCCTTAAGCAAGCATAAGTTGGTTTTCTAAATTTGAGACCCTGTTCTGTTCTGTAATTCAGTTCCTGTGTAGCCAAGTTTACATTCCGTGTATTACTGATATCTTATGATGTTTCTTTTTCTGTGTGACTTACTTCAGTTAGAATCATCATACCTGAATCCACTCATTGTGCTGTTAAGGGCCTGATGACACAGATTTCATTGCTGAGTGATATTGCTTTGTAAGTAAATACCACAACTTCTTTATCCATTTTTCACTTTCTGCGATGTTGAACTTGTACTGTAAACGAGGTTGTTGTAAACGGAGCCATTCCAAACTTTGGGGTGGCTGTGTCTTTTTGATTTTAATTTCCCTAAGCTATAGGACCATAAGTGGAAGTGCCCTAGGTTCTGTTGCTTTGTTTTTTAGATGTTTCAGGAAACACCATACACTTCTCCCGAGTGGTTGTTGGCAATTTACATCCCGCCCATCAGCATAACAAGGCTCCCAGTTCTCCATGGCCTGTCCTGCCTTTCTGGATTTTACACTTTTTTCAGATGGCCCTTTTGACCGGGGGGAAGTGAGACTTCATTGTAGTGCAGATTTCCTTTGCAAGCTTGCTTGGTTGGCCAAAAAGGGCGTATGCGTTTTTTCCTGAATATATTCAGGAAAAAACGCATACGCCCTTTTTGGCCAAGTGCATCATTGTGGACGTTCTGCCTCTTTTCCTATGCTTTCAATGCAATTCCAGTCTACCTCCTGAAATCGGTTTCCTGCAATTCTGCCCCGCTTTCAAGTCCTCTTGGCAGCCTTACTTCAGTCTATTTTTGGACGATAGCTGTCATTTATAACTCTGCAGGTTTGTGCATTACAGTGCCCCTGAGCTCCTTTCTTCAACTCGCTTTCTTGTGAGCTGGCCGCAACACCACAGGATGGCTTCAGGCCCTAATCTGGTTCCGGCACGGCACGCTGAGCCTTTGGTTATTTCCTTTTCCTGGTGGGAAATGAGAGTTAAATTTGCCCGTCCAGACACCTCCAGCTAGTCTCTCACTGGTTCTCGCTATTCCTGTTCATCTTCCGCAGAAATTGCAAACTGGGCCAAACAGGAGGTTAAAGGCGCTGACTCTCCAAGTGGGGAGAGTGTTAGTAAAGCGTCTGGAATGTTGCACCCGAGTACCAGGGGAGGAAAACTGAGACATATTTGAACACGTCTCCCGTTCACATGGTTGATCATACTTGGGTTCCACATGCATGTTTTAGCTGAAGGAAGAATACCTTAAACCTGGAGAGTTAAGACCCGTGTAATGGGTATCATGCAATATGACTTCAAAGGGTCTTCATTTGCTCACCGAACCTCTCCAATCCTATCACTGCTGCGTTTATGCTCCTGTACACATGCTTGATTCTCTTTCGGAGACATAGCAATCCATAGGTTTTTAAGATACTTACTAGTCAGGTACATTCTTAGGCGTTTAATATGCGGTGTTGAGTCCATTTCGTTGAGCAAGGAGTAGCTCTTGTCTATTCCATATTTGACTTAAGGAACTTTATCTGTGCTCAATTCAATCTCTGGTTTTATGCAGCACCCCAACTCACCTTTACCCTTAAGCAAGCATAAGTTGGTTTTCTAAATTTGAGACCCTGTTCTGTTTTGGAATTCAGTTCCTGTGTAGCCAAGTTTACATTCCGTGTATTACTGATATCTTATGATGTTTCTTTTTCTGTGTGACTTATTTCAGTTAGAATCATCGTACCTGAATCTACTCATTATGCTGCTACGGGCCTGATGACATAGATTTCATTGCTGAGTGATACTGCATTGTACGTAAGTACCACAAGTTCTTTATCCATTTTACACTTTCTGCGATGTTGAACTTGTACTGTAAATGAGGTTCTTGTAAACAGAGGCGTCCCAAACTTTGGGGTGGCTGTGTCATTTTGATTTTAATATCCCTAAGCTATAGGTCCATAAGTGGCAGTGCCCTAGGCTCTGTTGCTTTGTTTTTTAGATGTTTCAGGAAACACCATACACTTCTCCCGAGTGTCTGTTGGCAATTTACATCCCGCCCATCAGCATAACAAGGCTCCCAGTTCTCCATGGCCTGTCCTGCCTTTCTGGATTTTACACTTTTTTCAGATGGCCCTTTTGACCGGGGGGAAGTGAGACTTCATTGTAGTGCAGATTTCCTTTGCAAGCTTGCTTGGTTGGCCAAAAAGGGCGTATGCATTTTTTCCTGAATATATTCAGGAAAAAACGCATACGCCCTTTTTGGCCAAGTGCATCATTGTGGACGTTCTGCCTCTTTTCCTATGCTTTCAATGCAATTCCAGTCTACCTCCTGAAATCGGTTTCCTGCAATTCTGCCCCGCTTTCAAGTCCTCTTGGCAGCCTTACTTCAGTCTATTTTTGGACGATAGCTTTCATTTATAACTCCGCAGGTTTGTGAATTACAGTGCCCCTGAGCTCCTTTCTTCAACTCGCTTTCTTGTGACCTGGCTGCAACACCGCAGGATGGCTTCAGGCCCTAATCTGGTTCCGGCACGGCACGCTGAGCCTTTGGTTATTTCCTCTTCCTGGTGGGAAATGAGAGTTAAATTTGCCCGTCCAGACACCTCCAGCTAGTCTCTCATTGGTTCTCGCTATTCCTGTTCATCTTCCGCAGAAATTGCAAACTGGGCCAAACAGGAGGTTAAAGGGACTGACTCTCCAAGTCGGGAGAGTGTTAGTAAAGCGTCTGGAATGTTGCACCCGAGTACCAGGGTACGAAAACTGAGACATATTTGAACACGTCTCCCGTTCACATGGTTGATCATACTCTGGGTTCCACATGCATGTTTTTGCTGAAGGAAGAATACCTTAAAACTGGAGAGTTGAGACCCGTGTAATGGGTACCATGCAATATAACTTCAAAGGGTGTTCATTTGCTCACCGAACCTCTCCAATCCTATCACTGCTGTGTTTATTCCCCTGTACACACGCTTGATTCTCTTTTGGAGACATAGCAATCCATAGGTTTTAAGATACTTACTAGTCAGGTACATTCTTAGGGGTTTAATATGGGGTTTTGAGTCCATTTCGTTGAGCAAGGAGTAGCTCTTGTCTATTCCATATTTGGCTTAAGGAACTTTATCTGTGCTCATTTCAATCTCTGGTTTTATGCAGCACCCCAACTCACCTTTCCCCTTAAGCAAGCATAAGTTGGTTTTCTAAATTTGAGACCCTGTTCTGTTCTGTAATTCAGTTCCTGTGTAGCCAAGTTTACATTCCGTGTATTACTGATATCTTATGATGTTTCTTTTTCTGTGTGACTTATTTCAGTTAGAATCATCATACCTGTATCCACTCATTGTGATGCTAAGGGCCTGATGACATAGAATTCATTGCTGAGTGATATTGCTTTGTAAGTAAATACCACAACTTCTTTATCCATTTTTCACTTTCTGCGATGTTGAACTTGTACTGTAAACGAGGTTCTTGTAAACAGAGGCGTCCCAAACTTTGGGGTGGCTGTGTCATTTTGATTTTAATATCCCTAAGCTATAGGTCCATAAGTGGCAGTGCCCTAGGCTCTGTTGCTTTGTTTTTTAGATGTTTCAGGAAACACCATACACTTCTCCCGAGTGTCTGTTGGCAATTTACATCCCGCCCATCAGCATAACAAGGCTCCCAGTTCTCCATGGCCTGTCCTGCCTTTCTGGATTTTACACTTTTTTCAGATGGCCCTTTTGACCGGGGGGAAGTGAGACTTCATTGTAGTGCAGATTTCCTTTGCAAGCTTGCTTGGTTGGCCAAAAAGGGCGTATGCATTTTTTCCTGAATATATTCAGGAAAAAACGCATACGCCCTTTTTGGCCAAGTGCATCATTGTGGACGTTCTGCCTCTTTTCCTATGCTTTCAATGCAATTCCAGTCTACCTCCTGAAATCGGTTTCCTGCAATGCTGCCCCGCTTTCAAGTCCTCTTGGCAGCCTTACTTCAGTCTATTTTTGGACGATAGCTTTCATTTATAACTCTGCAGGTTTGTGAATTACAGTGCCCCTGAGCTCCTTTCTTCAACTCGCTTTCTTGTGACCTGGCTGCAACACCGCAGGATGGCTTCAGGCCCTAATCTGGTTCCGGCACGGCACGCTGAGCCTTTGGTTATTTCCTCTTCCTGGTGGGAAATGAGAGTTAAATTTGCCCGTCCAGACACCTCCAGCTAGTCTCTCATTGGTTCTCGCTATTCTTGTTCATCTTCCGCAGAAATTGCAAACTGGGCCAAACAGGAGGTTAAAGGGACTGACTCTCCAAGTGGGGAGAGTGTTAGTAAAGCGTCTGGAATGTTGCACCCGAGTACCAGGGGAGGAAAACTGAGACATATTTGAACACGTCTCCCGTTCACATGGTTGATCATACTTGGGTTCCACATGCATGTTTTAGCTGAAGGAAGAATACCTTAAACCTGGAGAGTTAAGACCCGTGTAATGGGTACCATGCAATATGACTTCAAAGGGTCTTCATTTGCTCACCGAACCTCTCCAATCCTATCACTGCTGCGTTTATGCCCCTGTACACACGCTTGGTTCTCTTTTGGAGACATAGCAATCCATAAGTTTTAAGATACTTACTAGTCAGGTACATTCTTAGACGTTTAATATGGGGTGTTGAGTCCATTTCGTTGAGCAAGGAGTAGCTCTTGTCTATTCCATATTTGGCTTAAGGAACTTTATGTGTGCTCATTTCAATCTCTGGTTTTATTCAGCACCCCAACTCACCTTTCCCCTTAAGCAAGCATAAGTTGGTTTTCTAAATTTGAGACCCTGTTCTGTTTTGGAATGCAGTTTCTGTGTAGCCAAGTTTACATTCCGTGTATTAGTGATATCTTATGATGTTTCTTTTTCTGTGTGACTTATTTCAGTTAGAATCATCGTACCTGAATCCACTCATTATGCTGCTACGGGCCTGATGACATAGATTTCATTGCTGAGTGATACTGCATTGTACGTAAGTACCACAAGTTCTTTATCCATTTTTCACTTTCTGTGATATTGAATTTGTACGGTAAACGAGGTTCTTGTAAATGGAGGCGTCCCAAACTTTGGGGTGGCTGTGTCTTTTTGATTTTAATTTCCCTAAGCTATAGGACCATAAGTGGAAGTGCCCTAGGCTCTGTTGCTTTGTTTTTTAGATGTTTCAGGAAACACCATACACTTCTCCCGAGTGTCTGTTGGCAATTTACATCCCGCCCATCAGCATAACAAGGCTCCCAGTTCTCCATGGCCTGTCCTGCCTTTCTGGATTTTACACTTTTTTCAGATGGCCCTTTTGACAGGGGGGAAGTGAGACTTCATTGTAGTGCAGATTTCCTTTGCAAGCTTGCTTGGTTGGCCAAAAAGGGCGTATGCGTTTTTCCCTGAATATATTCAGGAAAAAATTCATACACCCTTTTTGGCCAAGTGCATCATTGTGGACGTTCTGCCTCTTTTCCTATGCTTTCAATGCAATTGCAGTCTACCTCCTGAAATCGGTTTCCTGCAATTCTGCCCCGCTTTCAAGTCCTCTTGGCAGCCTTACTTCAGTCTATTTTTGGACGATAGCTGTCATTTATAACTCTGCAGGTTTGTGAATTACAGTGCCCCTGAGCTCCTTTCTTCAACTCGCTTTCTTGTGACCTGGCCGCAACACCGCAGGATGGCTTCAGGCCCTAATCTGGTTCCGGCAGGGCACGCTGAGCCTTTGGTTATTTCCTCTTCCTGGTGGGAAATGAGAGTTAAATTTGCCCGTCCAGACACCTCCAGCTAGTCTCTCATTGGTTCTCGCTATTCCTGTTCATCTTCCGCAGAAATTGCAAACTGGGCCAAACAGGAGGTTAAAGGCGCTGACTCTCCAAGTGGGGAGAGTGTTAGTAAAGCGTCTGGAATGTTGCACCCGAGTACCAGGGGAGGAAAACTGAGACATATTTGAACACGTCTCCCGTTCACATGGTTGATCATACTTGGGTTCCACATGCATGTTTTAGCTGAAGGAAGAATACCTTAAACCTGGGTAGTTGAAACCCGTGGAATGGGTACCATGCAATATGACTTCAAAGGGTCTTCATTTGCTCACCGAACCTCTCCAATCTTATCACTGCTGTGTTTATGCCCCTGTACACATGCTTGATTCTCTTTCGGAGACATAGCAATCCATAGGTTTTAAGATACTTACTAGTCAGGTACATTCTTAGGCGTTTAATATGCGGTGTTGAGTCCATTTCGTTGAGCAAGGAGTAGCTCTTGTCTATTCCATATTTGGCTTAAGGAACTTTATCTGTGCTCATTTCAATCTCTGGTTTTATGCAGCAACCCAACTCACCTTTCCCCTTAAGCAAGCATAAGTGGGTTTTCTAAATTTGAGACCCTGTTCTGTTCTGTAATTCAGTTCCTGTGTAGCCAAGTTTATATTCCGTGTATTACTGATATCTTATGATGTTTCTTTTTCTGTGTGACTTACTTCAGTTAGAATCATCATACCTGAATCCACTCATTGTGCTGCTACGGGCCTGATGACACAGATTTCATTGCTGAGTGATATTGCTTTGTAAGAAAATACCACAACTTCTTTATCCATTTTTCACTTTCTGCGATGTTGAACTTGTACTGTAAACGAGGTTCTTGTAAACGGAGCCGTTCCAAACTTTGGGGTGGCTGTGTCTTTTTGATTTTAATTTCCCTAAGCTATAGGACCATAAGTGGAAGTGCCCTAGGTTCTGTTGCTTTGTTTTTTAGATGTTTCAGGAAACACCATACACTTCTCCCGAGTGGTTGTTGGCAATTTACATCCCGCCCATCAGCATAACAAGGCTCCCAGTTCTCCATGGCCTGTCCTGCCTTTCTGGATTTTACACTTCTTTCAGATGGCCCTTTTGACCGGGGGGAAGTGAGACTTCATTGTAGTGCAGATTTCCTTTGCAAGCTTGCTTGGTTGGCCAAAAAGGGCGTATGCGTTTTTCCCTGAATATATTCAGGAAAAAACGCATACGCCCTTTTTGGCCAAGTGCATCATTGTGGACGTTCTGCCTCTTTTCCTATGCTTTCAATGCAATTCCAGTCTACCTCCTGAAATCGGTTTCCTGCAATGCTGCCCCGCTTTCAAGTCCTCTTGGCAGCCTTACTTCAGTCTATTTTTGGACGATAGCTGTCATTTATAACTCTGCAGGTTTGTGAATTACAGTGCCCCTGAGCTCCTTTCTTCAACTCGCTTTCTTGTGACCTGGCCGCAACACCGCAGGATGGCTTCAGGCCCTAATCTGGTTCCGGCACGGCACGCTGAGCCTTTGGTTATTTCCTCTTCCTGGTGGGAAATGAGAGTTAATTTGCCCGTCCAGACACCTCCAGCTAGCCTCTCATTGGTTCTCGCTATTCCTGTTCATCTTCCGCAGAAATTGCAAACTGGGCCAAACAGGAGGTTAAAGGCACTGACTCTCCAAGTGGGGAGAGTGTTAGTAAAGCGTCTGGAATGTTGCACCCGAGTACCAGGGGAGGAAAACTGAGACATATTTGAACACGTCTCCCGTTCACATGGTTGACCATACTTGGGTTCCACATGCATATTTTAGCTGAAGGAAGAATACCTTAAACCTGGAGAGTTAAGACCCGTGTAATGGGTACCATGCAATATGACTTCAAAGGGTCTTCATTTGCTCACCGAACCTCTCCAATCCTATCACTGCTGCGTTTATGCCCCTGTACACATGCTTGATTCTCTTTCGGAGACATAGCAATCCATAGGTTTTTAAGATACTTACTAGTCAGGTACATTCTTAGGCGTTTAATATGCGGTGTTGAGTCCATTTCATTGAGCAAGGAGTAGCTCTTGTCTATTCCATATTTGACTTAAGGAACTTTATCTGTGCTCATTTCAATCTCTGGTTTTATGCAGCACCCCAACTCACCTTTACCCTTAAGCAAGCATAAGTTGGTTTTCTAAATTTGAGACCCTGTTCTGTTCTGTAATTCAGTTCCTGTGTAGCCAAGTTTACATTCCGTGTATTACTGATATCTTATGATGTTTCTTTTTCTGTGTGACTTACTTCAGTTAGAATCATCATACCTGAATCCACTCATTGTGCTGCTAAGGGCCTGATGACACAGATTTCATTGCTGAGTGATATTGCTTTGTAAGTAAATACCACAACTTCTTTATCCATTTTTCACTTTCTGCGATGTTGAACTTGTACTGTAAACGAGGTTCTTGTAAACAGAGCCGTTCCAAACTTTGGGGTGGCTGTGTCTTTTTGATTTTAATTTCCCTAAGCTATAGGACCATAAGTGGAAGTGCCCTAGGTTCTGTTGCTTTGTTTTTTAGATGTTTCAGGAAACACCATACACTTCTCCCGAGTGGTTGTTGGCAATTTACATCCCGCCCATCAGCATAACAAGGCTCCCAGTTCTCCATGGCCTGTCCTGCCTTTCTGGATTTTACACTTTTTTCAGATGGCCCTTTTGACCGGGGGGAAGTGAGACTTCATTGTAGTGCAGATTTCCTTTGCAAGCTTGCTTGGTTGGCCAAAAAGGGCGTATGCGTTTTTTCCTGAATATATTCAGGAAAAAACGCATATGCCCTTTTTGGCCAAGTGCATCATTGTGGACGTTCTGCCTCTTTTCCTATGCTTTCAATGCAATTCCAGTCTACCTCCTGAAATCGGTTTCCTGCAATTCTGCCCCGCTTTCAAGTCCTCTTGGCAGCCTTACTTCAGTCTATTTTTGGACGATAGCTGTCATTTATAACTCTGCAGGTTTGTGAATTACAGTGCCCCTGAGCTCCTTTGTTCAACTCGCTTTCTTTTGAGCTGGCCGCAACACCGCAGGATTGCTTCAGGCCCTAATCTGGTTCCGGTACGGCACGCTGAGCCTTTGGTTATTTCCTCTTCCTGGTGGGAAATGAGAGTTAAATTTGCCCTTCCAGACACCTCCAGCTAGCCTCTCATTGGTTCTCGCTATTCCTGTTCATCTTCCGCAGAAATTGCAAACTGGGCCAAACAGGAGGTTAAAGGCGCTGACTCTCCAAGTGGGGAGAGTGTTAGTAAAGCGTCTGGAATGTTGCACCCGAGTACCAGGGGAGGAAAACTGAGACATATTTGAACACGTCTCCCGTTCACATGGTTGATCATACTTGGGTTCCACATGCCTGTTTAAGCTGAAGGAAGAATACCTAAAACCTGGGTAGTTGAAACCCGTGGAATGGGTACCATGCAATATGACTTCAAAGGGTCTTCATTTGCTCACCGAACCTCTCCAATCCTATCACTGCTGCGTTTATGCCCCTGTACACATGCTTGATTCTCTTTTGGAGACATAGCAATCCATAGGTTTTAAGATACTTACTAGTCAGGTACATTCTTAGGCGTTTAATATGCGGTGTTGAGTCCATTTCGTTGAGCAAGGAGTAGCTCTTGTCTATTCCATATTTGGCTTAAGGAACTTTATCTGTGCTCATTTCAATCTCTGGTTTTATGCAGCACCCCAACTCACCTTTACCCTTAAGCAAGCATAAGTTGGTTTTCTAAATTTGAGACCCTGTTCTGTTTTGGAATTCAGTTCCTGTGTAGCCAAGTTTACATTCCGTGTATTACTGATATCTTATGATGTTTCTTTTTCTGTGTGACTTATTTCAGTTAGAATCATCGTACCTGAATATACTCATTATGCTGCTACGGGCCTGATGACATAGATTTCATTGCTGAGTGATACTGCATTGTACGTAAGTACCACAAGTTCTTTATCCATTTTTCACTTTCTGCGATGTTGAACTTGTACTGTAAACGAGGTTCTTGTAAACAGAGCCGTTCCAAACTTTGGGGTGGCTGTGTCTTTTTGATTTTAAATTCCCTAAGCTATAGGACCATAAGTGGAAGTGCCCTAGGCTCTGTTGCTTTGTTTTTTAGATGTTTCAGGAAACACCATACACTTCTCCCGAGTGGTTGTTGGCAATTTACATCCCGCCCATCAGCATAACAAGGCTCCCAGTTCTCCATGGCCTGTCCTGCCTTTCTGGATTTTACACTTTTTTCAGATGGCCCTTTTGACCAGGGGGAAGTGAGACTTCATTGTAGTGCAGATTTCCTTTGCAAGCTTGCTTGGTTGGCCAAAAAGGGCGTATGCGTTTTTTCCTGAATATATTCAGGAAAAAAACGCATACGCCCTTTTTGGCCAAGTGCATCATTGTGGACGTTCTGCCTCTTTTCCTATGCTTTCAATGCAATTCCAGTCTACCTCCTGAAATCGGTTTCCTGCAATTCTGCCCCGCTTTCAAGTCCTCTTGGCAGCCTTACTTCAGTCTATTTTTGGACGATAGCTGTCATTTATAACTCTGCAGGTTTGTGAATTACAGTGCCCCTGAGCTCCTTTCTTCAACTCGCTTTCTTGTGACCTGGCCGCAACACCGCAGGATGGCTTCAGGACCTAATCTTGTTCCGGCACGGCACGCTGAGCCTTTGGTTAATTCCTCTTCCTGGTGGGAAATGAGAGTTAAATTTGCCCGTCCAGACACCTCCAGCTAGCCTCTCATTGGTTCTCGCTATTCCTGTTCATCTTCCGCAGAAATTGCAAACTGGGCCAAACAGGAGGTTAAAGGGACTGACTCTCCAAGTCGGGAGAGTGTTAGCAAAGCGTCTGGAATGTTGCACCCGAGTACCAGGGTACGAAAACTGAGACATATTTGAACACGTCTCCCGATCACATGGTTGATCATACTCTAGGTTCCACATGCATGTTTTAGCTGAAGGAAGAATACCTTAAACCTGGGTAGTTGAAACCCGTGGAATGGGTACCATGCAATATGACTTCAAAGGGTCTTCATTTGCTCACCGAACCTCTCCAATCCTATCACTGCTGCGTTTATGCCCCTGTACACATGCTTGATTCTCTTTTGGAGACATAGCAATCCATAGGTTTTAAGATACTTACTAGTCAGGAACATTCTTAGGTGTTTAATATGGGGTGTTGAGTCCATTTCGTTGAGCAAGGAGTAGCTCTTGTCTATTCCATATTTGGCTTAAGGAACTTTATCTGTGCTCATTTCAATCTCTGGTTTTATGCAGCACCCCAACTCACCTTTACCCTTAAGCAAGCATAAGTTGGTTTTCTAAATTTGAGACCCTGTTCTGTTCTGTAATTCAGTTCCTGTGTAGGCAAGTTTACATTCCGTGTATTAGTGATATCTTATGATGTTTCTTTTTCTGTGTGACTTATTTCAGTTAGAATCATCATACCTGAATCCACTCATTGCGATGCTAAGGGCCTGATGACATAGATTTCATTGCTGAGTGATATTGCTTTGTAAGTGAATACCACAAATTCTTTATCCATTTTTCACTTTCTGCGATGTTGAACTTGTACTGTTAACGAGGTTCTTGTAAACAGAGCCGTTCCAAACTTTGGGGTGGCTGTGTCTTTTTGATTTTAAATTCCCTAAGCTATAGGACCATAAGTGGCAGTGCCCTAGGCTCTGTTGCTTTGTTTTTTAGATGTTTCAGGAAACACCATACACTTCTCCCAAGTGTCTGTTGGCAATTTACATCCCGCCCATCAGCATAACAAGGCTCCCAGTTCTCAATGGCCTGTTGCCTTTCTGGATTTTACACTTTTTTCAGATGGCCCTTTTGACCGGGGGGAAGTGAGACTTCATTGTAGTGCAGATTTCCTTTGCAAGCTTGCTTGGTTGGCCAAAAAGGGCGTATGCGTTTTTTCCTGAATATATTCAGGAAAAAACGCATACGCCCTTTTTGGCCAAGTGCATCATTGTGGACGTTCTGCCTCTTTTCCTATGCTTTCAATGCAATTCCAGTCTACCTCCTGAAATCGGTTTCCTGCAATGCTGCCCCGCTTTCAAGTCCTCTTGGCAGCCTTACTTCAGTCTATTTTTGGACGATAGCTGTCATTTATAACTCTGCAGGTTTGTGAATTACAGTGCCCCTGAGCTCCTTTCTTCAACTCGCTTTCTTGTGACCTGGCCGCAACACCGCAGGATGGCTTCAGGCCCTAATCTGGTTCCGGCACGGCACGCTGAGCCTTTGGTTATTTCCTCTTCCTGGTGGGAAATGAGAGTTAAATTTGCCCGTCCAGACACCTCCAGCTAGCCTCTCATTGGTTCTCGCTATTCCTGTTCATCTTCCGCAGAAATTGCAAACTGGGCCAAACAGGAGGTTAAAGGCACTGACTCTCCAAGTGGGGAGAGTGTTAGTAAAGCGTCTGGAATGTTGCACCCGAGTACCAGGGGAGGAAAACTGAGACATATTTGAACACGTCTCCCGTTCACATGGTTGATCATACTTGGGTTCCACATGCATGTTTTAGCTGAAGGAAGAATACCTTAAACCTGGAGAGTTAAGACCCGTGTAATGGGTACCATGCAATATGACTTCAAAGGGTCTTCATTTGCTCACCGAACCTCTCCAATCCTATCACTGCTGCGTTTATGCCCCTGTACACATGCTTGATTCTCTTTCGGAGACATAGCAATCCATAGGTTTTTAAGATACTTACTAGTCAGGTACATTCTTAGGCGTTTAATATGCGGTGTTGAGTCCATTTCGTTGAGCAAGGAGTAGCTCTTGTCTATTCCATATTTGACTTAAGGAACTTTATCTGTGCTCATTTCAATCTCTGGTTTTATGCAGCACCCCAACTCACCTTTACCCTTAAGCAAGCATAAGTTGCTTTTCTAAATTTGAGACCCTGTTCTGTTCTGTAATTCAGTTCCTGTGTAGCCAAGTTTACATTCCGTGTATTACTGATATCTTATGATGTTTCTTTTTCTGTGTGACTTACTTTAGTTAGAATCATCATACCTGAATCCACTCATTGTGCTGCTAAGGGCCTGATGACACAGATTTCATTGCTGAGTGATATTGCTTTGTAAGTAAATACCACAACTTCTTTATCCATTTTTCACTTTCTGCGATGTTGAACTTGTACTGTAAACGAGGTTCTTGTAAACAGAGCCATTCCAAACTTTGGGGTGGCTGTGTCTTTTTGATTTTAATTTCCCTAAGCTATAGGACCATAAGTGGAAGTGCCCTAGGTTCTGTTGCTTTGTTTTTTAGATGTTTCAGGAAACACCATACACTTCTCCCGAGTGGTTGTTGGCAATTTACATCCCGCCCATCAGCATAACAAGGCTCCCAGTTCTCCATGGCCTGTCCTGCCTTTCTGGATTTTACACTTTTTTCAGATGGCCCTTTTGACCGGGGGGAAGTGAGACTTCATTGTAGTGCAGATTTCCTTTGCAAGCTTGCTTGGTTGGCCAAAAAGGGCGTATGCGTTTTTTCCTGAATATATTCAGGAAAAAACGCATACGCCCTTTTTGGCCAAGTGCATCATTGTGGACGTTCTGCCTCTTTTCCTATGCTTTCAATGCAATTCCAGTCTACCTCCTGAAATCGGTTTCCTGCAATTCTGCCCCGCTTTCAAGTCCTCTTGGCAGCCTTACTTCAGTCTATTTTTGGACGATAGCTGTCATTTATAACTCTGCAGGTTTGTGAATTACAGTGCCCCTGAGCTCCTTTCTTCAACTCGCTTTCTTGTGACCTGGCCGCAACACCGCAGGATGGCTTCAGGCCCTAATCTGGTTCCGGCACGGCACGCTGAGCCTTTGGTTATTTCCTCTTCCTGCTGGGAAATGAGAGTTAAATTTGCCCGTCCAGACACCTCCAGCTAGCCTCTCATTGGTTCTCGCTATTCCTGTTCATCTTCCGCAGAAATTGCAAACTGGGCCAAACAGGAGGTTAAAGGCGCTGACTCTCCAAGTGGGGAGAGTGTTAGTAAAGCGTCTGGAATGTTGCACCCGAGTACCAGGGGAGGAAAACTGAGACATATTTGAACACGTCTCCCGTTCACATGGTTGATCATACTTGGGTTCCACATGCATGTTTTAGCTGAAGGAAGAATACCTTAAACCTGGAGAGTTAAGACCCGTGTAATGGGTACCATGCAATATGACTTCAAAGGGTCTTCATTTGCTCACCGAACCTCTCCAATCCTATCACTGCTGCGTTTATGCCCCTGTACACATGCTTGATTCTCTTTCGGAGACATAGCAATCCATAGGTTTTAAGATACTTACTAGTCAGGTACATTCTTAGGCGTTTAATATGCGGTGTTGAGTCCATTTCGTTGAGCAAGGAGTAGCTCTTGTCTATTCCATATTTGGCTTAAGGAACTTTATCTGTGCTCATTTCAATCTCTGGTTTTATGCAGCACCCCAACTCACCTTTACCCTTAAGCAAGCATAAGTTGGTTTTCTAAATTTGAGACCCTGTTCTGTTTTGGAATTCAGTTCCTGTGTAGCCAAGTTTACATTCCGTGTATTACTGATATCTTATGATGTTTCTTTTTCTGTGTGACTTATTTCAGTTAGAATCATCGTACCTGAATATACTCATTATGCTGCTACGGGCCTGATGACATAGATTTCATTGCTGAGTGATACTGCATTGTACGTAAGTACCACAAGTTCTTTATCCATTTTTCACTTTCTGCGATGTTGAACTTGTACTGTAAACGAGGTTCTTGTAAACAGAGCCGTTCCAAACTTTGGGGTGGCTGTGTCTTTTTGATTTTAAATTCCCTAAGCTATAGGACCATAAGTGGAAGTGCCCTAGGCTCTGTTGCTTTGTTTTTTAGATGTTTCAGGAAACACCATACACTTCTCCCGAGTGGTTGTTGGCAATTTACATCCCGCCCATCAGCATAACAAGGCTCCCAGTTCTCCATGGCCTGTCCTGCCTTTCTGGATTTTACACTTTTTTCAGATGGCCCTTTTGACCAGGGGGAAGTGAGACTTCATTGTAGTGCAGATTTCCTTTGCAAGCTTGCTTGGTTGGCCAAAAAGGGCGTATGCGTTTTTTCCTGAATATATTCAGGAAAAAAACGCATACGCCCTTTTTGGCCAAGTGCATCATTGTGGACGTTCTGCCTCTTTTCCTATGCTTTCAATGCAATTCCAGTCTACCTCCTGAAATCGGTTTCCTGCAATTCTGCCCCGCTTTCAAGTCCTCTTGGCAGCCTTACTTCAGTCTATTTTTGGACGATAGCTGTCATTTATAACTCTGCAGGTTTGTGAATTACAGTGCCCCTGAGCTCCTTTCTTCAACTCGCTTTCTTGTGACCTGGCCGCAACACCGCAGGATGGCTTCAGGACCTAATCTTGTTCCGGCACGGCACGCTGAGCCTTTGGTTAATTCCTCTTCCTGGTGGGAAATGAGAGTTAAATTTGCCCGTCCAGACACCTCCAGCTAGCCTCTCATTGGTTCTCGCTATTCCTGTTCATCTTCCGCAGAAATTGCAAACTGGGCCAAACAGGAGGTTAAAGGGACTGACTCTCCAAGTCGGGAGAGTGTTAGCAAAGCGTCTGGAATGTTGCACCCGAGTACCAGGGTACGAAAACTGAGACATATTTGAACACGTCTCCCGATCACATGGTTGATCATACTCTAGGTTCCACATGCATGTTTTAGCTGAAGGAAGAATACCTTAAACCTGGGTAGTTGAAACCCGTGGAATGGGTACCATGCAATATGACTTCAAAGGGTCTTCATTTGCTCACCGAACCTCTCCAATCCTATCACTGCTGCGTTTATGCCCCTGTACACATGCTTGATTCTCTTTTGGAGACATAGCAATCCATAGGTTTTAAGATACTTACTAGTCAGGAACATTCTTAGGTGTTTAATATGGGGTGTTGAGTCCATTTCGTTGAGCAAGGAGTAGCTCTTGTCTATTCCATATTTGGCTTAAGGAACTTTATCTGTGCTCATTTCAATCTCTGGTTTTATGCAGCACCCCAACTCACCTTTACCCTTAAGCAAGCATAAGTTGGTTTTCTAAATTTGAGACCCTGTTCTGTTCTGTAATTCAGTTCCTGTGTAGGCAAGTTTACATTCCGTGTATTAGTGATATCTTATGATGTTTCTTTTTCTGTGTGACTTATTTCAGTTAGAATCATCATACCTGAATCCACTCATTGCGATGCTAAGGGCCTGATGACATAGATTTCATTGCTGAGTGATATTGCTTTGTAAGTGAATACCACAAATTCTTTATCCATTTTTCACTTTCTGCGATGTTGAACTTGTACTGTTAACGAGGTTCTTGTAAACAGAGCCGTTCCAAACTTTGGGGTGGCTGTGTCTTTTTGATTTTAAATTCCCTAAGCTATAGGACCATAAGTGGCAGTGCCCTAGGCTCTGTTGCTTTGTTTTTTAGATGTTTCAGGAAACACCATACACTTCTCCCAAGTGTCTGTTGGCAATTTACATCCCGCCCATCAGCATAACAAGGCTCCCAGTTCTCAATGGCCTGTTGCCTTTCTGGATTTTACACTTTTTTCAGATGGCCCTTTTGACCGGGGGGAAGTGAGACTTCATTGTAGTGCAGATTTCCTTTGCAAGCTTGCTTGGTTGGCCAAAAAGGGCGTATGCGTTTTTTCCTGAATATATTCAGGAAAAAACGCATACGCCCTTTTTGGCCAAGTGCATCATTGTGGACGTTCTGCCTCTTTTCCTATGCTTTCAATGCAATTCCAGTCTACCTCCTGAAATCGGTTTCCTGCAATGCTGCCCCGCTTTCAAGTCCTCTTGGCAGCCTTACTTCAGTCTATTTTTGGACGATAGCTGTCATTTATAACTCTGCAGGTTTGTGAATTACAGTGCCCCTGAGCTCCTTTCTTCAACTCGCTTTCTTGTGACCTGGCCGCAACACCGCAGGATGGCTTCAGGCCCTAATCTGGTTCCGGCACGGCACGCTGAGCCTTTGGTTATTTCCTCTTCCTGGTGGGAAATGAGAGTTAAATTTGCCCGTCCAGACACCTCCAGCTAGCCTCTCATTGGTTCTCGCTATTCCTGTTCATCTTCCGCAGAAATTGCAAACTGGGCCAAACAGGAGGTTAAAGGCACTGACTCTCCAAGTGGGGAGAGTGTTAGTAAAGCGTCTGGAATGTTGCACCCGAGTACCAGGGGAGGAAAACTGAGACATATTTGAACACGTCTCCCGTTCACATGGTTGATCATACTTGGGTTCCACATGCATGTTTTAGCTGAAGGAAGAATACCTTAAACCTGGAGAGTTAAGACCCGTGTAATGGGTACCATGCAATATGACTTCAAAGGGTCTTCATTTGCTCACCGAACCTCTCCAATCCTATCACTGCTGCGTTTATGCCCCTGTACACATGCTTGATTCTCTTTCGGAGACATAGCAATCCATAGGTTTTTAAGATACTTACTAGTCAGGTACATTCTTAGGCGTTTAATATGCGGTGTTGAGTCCATTTCGTTGAGCAAGGAGTAGCTCTTGTCTATTCCATATTTGACTTAAGGAACTTTATCTGTGCTCATTTCAATCTCTGGTTTTATGCAGCACCCCAACTCACCTTTACCCTTAAGCAAGCATAAGTTGCTTTTCTAAATTTGAGACCCTGTTCTGTTCTGTAATTCAGTTCCTGTGTAGCCAAGTTTACATTCCGTGTATTACTGATATCTTATGATGTTTCTTTTTCTGTGTGACTTACTTTAGTTAGAATCATCATACCTGAATCCACTCATTGTGCTGCTAAGGGCCTGATGACACAGATTTCATTGCTGAGTGATATTGCTTTGTAAGTAAATACCACAACTTCTTTATCCATTTTTCACTTTCTGCGATGTTGAACTTGTACTGTAAACGAGGTTCTTGTAAACAGAGCCATTCCAAACTTTGGGGTGGCTGTGTCTTTTTGATTTTAATTTCCCTAAGCTATAGGACCATAAGTGGAAGTGCCCTAGGTTCTGTTGCTTTGTTTTTTAGATGTTTCAGGAAACACCATACACTTCTCCCGAGTGGTTGTTGGCAATTTACATCCCGCCCATCAGCATAACAAGGCTCCCAGTTCTCCATGGCCTGTCCTGCCTTTCTGGATTTTACACTTTTTTCAGATGGCCCTTTTGACCGGGGGGAAGTGAGACTTCATTGTAGTGCAGATTTCCTTTGCAAGCTTGCTTGGTTGGCCAAAAAGGGCGTATGCGTTTTTTCCTGAATATATTCAGGAAAAAACGCATACGCCCTTTTTGGCCAAGTGCATCATTGTGGACGTTCTGCCTCTTTTCCTATGCTTTCAATGCAATTCCAGTCTACCTCCTGAAATCGGTTTCCTGCAATTCTGCCCCGCTTTCAAGTCCTCTTGGCAGCCTTACTTCAGTCTATTTTTGGACGATAGCTGTCATTTATAACTGTGCAGGTTTGTGAATTACAGTGCCCCTGAGCTCCTTTCTTCAACTCGCTTTCTTGTGACCTGGCCGCAACACCGCAGGATGGCTTCAGGCCCTAATCTGGTTCCGGCACGGCACGCTGAGCCTTTGGTTATTTCCTCTTCCTGCTGGGAAATGAGAGTTAAATTTGCCCGTCCAGACACCTCCAGCTAGCCTCTCATTGGTTCTCGCTATTCCTGTTCATCTTCCGCAGAAATTGCAAACTGGGCCAAACAGGAGGTTAAAGGCGCTGACTCTCCAAGTGGGGAGAGTGTTAGTAAAGCGTCTGGAATGTTGCACCCGAGTACCAGGGGAGGAAAACTGAGACATATTTGAACACGTCTCCCGTTCACATGGTTGATCATACTTGGGTTCCACATGCATGTTTTAGCTGAAGGAAGAATACCTTAAACCTGGAGAGTTAAGACCCGTGTAATGGGTACCATGCAATATGACTTCAAAGGGTCTTCATTTGCTCACCGAACCTCTCCAATCCTATCACTGCTGCGTTTATGCCCCTGTACACATGCTTGATTCTCTTTCGGAGACATAGCAATCCATAGGTTTTAAGATACTTACTAGTCAGGTACATTCTTAGGCGTTTAATATGCGGTGTTGAGTCCATTTCATTGAGCAAGGAGTAGCTCTTGTCTATTCCATATTTGACTTAAGGAACTTTATCTGTGCTCATTTCAATCTCTGGTTTTATGCAGCACCCCAACTCACCTTTACCCTTAAGCAAGCATAAGTTGGTTTTCTAAATTTGAGACCCTGTTCTGTTCTGTAATTCAGTTCCTGTGTAGCCAAGTTTACATTCCGTGTATTACTGATATCTTATGATGTTTCTTTTTCTGTGTGACTTACTTCAGTTAGAAGAATCATACCTGAATCCACTCATTGTGCTGCTAAGGGCCTGATGACACAGATTTCATTGCTGAGTGATATTGCTTTGTAAGTACATACCACAACTTCTTTATCCATTTTTCACTTTCTGCGATGTTGAACTTGTACTGTAAACGAGGTTCTTGTAAACAGAGCCGTTCCAAACTTTGGGGTGGCTGTGTCTTTTTGATTTTAATTTCCCTAAGCTATAGGACCATAAGTGGAAGTGCCCTAGGTTCTGTTGCTTTGTTTTTTAGATGTTTCAGGAAACACCATACACTTCTCCTGAGTGGTTGTTGGCAATTTACATCCCGCCCATCAGCATAACAAGGCTCCCAGTTCTCCATGGCCTGTCCTGCCTTTCTGGATTTTACACTTTTTTCAGATGGCCCTTTTGACCGGGGGGAAGTGAGACTTCATTGTAGTGCAGATTTCCTTTGCAAGCTTGCTTGGTTGGCCAAAAAGGGCGTATGCGTTTTTTCCTGAATATATTCAGGAAAAAACGCATACGCCCTTTTTGGCCAAGTGCATCATTGTGGACGTTCTGCCTCTTTTCCTATGCTTTCAATGCAATTCCAGTCTACCTCCTGAAATCGGTTTCCTGCAATTCTGCCCCGCTTTCAAGTCCTCTTGGCAGCCTTACTTCAGTCTATTTTTGGACGATAGCTGTCATTTATAACTCTGCAGGTTTGTGAATTACAGTGCCCCTGAGCTCCTTTGTTCAACTCGCTTTCTTTTGAGCTGGCCGCAACACCGCAGGATGGCTTCAGGCCCTAATCTGGTTCCGGTACGGCACGCTGAGCCTTTGGTTATTTCCTCTTCCTGGTGGGAAATGAGAGTTAAATTTGCCCGTCCAGACACCTCCAGCTAGCCTCTCATTGGTTCTCGCTATTCCTGTTCATCTTCCGCAGAAATTGCAAACTGGGCCAAACAGGAGGTTAAAGGCGCTGACTCTCCAAGTGGGGAGAGTGTTAGTAAAGCGTCTGGAATGTTGCACCCGAGTACCAGGGGAGGAAAACTGAGACATATTTGAACACGTCTCCCGTTCACATGGTTGATCATACTTGGGTTCCACATGCATGTTTTAGCTGAAGGAAGAATACCTTAAACCTGGAGAGTTGAGACCCGTGTAATGGGTACCATGCAATATAACTTCAAAGGGTCTTCATTTGCTCACCGAACCTCTCCAATCCTATCACTGCTGCGTTTATGCCCCTGTACACATGCTTGATTCTCTTTTGGAGACATAGCAATCCATAGGTTTTCCGATACTTACTAGTCAGGTACATTCTTAGGCGTTTAATATGCGGTGTTGAGTCCATTTCGTTGAGCAAGGAGTAGCTCTTGTCTATTCCATATTTGACTTAAGGAACTTTATCTGTGCTCATTTCAATCTCTGGTTTTATGCAGCAACCCAACTCACCTTTACCCTTAAGCAAGCATAAGTTGGTTTTCTAAATTTGAGACCCTGTTCTGTTCTGTAATTCAGTTCCTGTGTAGCCAAGTTTCCATTCCGTGTATTACTGATATCTTATGATGTTTCTTTTTCTGTGTGACTTATTTCAGTTAGAATCATCATACCTGAATCCACTCATTGTGATGCTAAGGGCCTGATGACATAGAATTCATTGCTGAGTGATGTTGCTTTGTAAGTAAATACCACAACTTCTTTATCCATTTTTCACTTTCTGCGATGTTGAACTTGTACTGTAAACGAGGTTCTTGTAAACAGAGGCGTCCCATACTTTTGGGTGGCTGTGTCTTTTTGATTTTAATTTCCCTAAGCTATAGGACCATAAGTGGCAGTGCGCTAGGCTCTGTTGCTTTGTTTTTTAGATGTTTCAGGAAACACCATACACTTCTCCCAAGTGTCTGTTGGCAATTTACATCCCGCCCATCAGCATAACAAGGCTCCCAGTTCTCCATGGCCTGTCCTGCCTTTCTGGATTTTACACTTTTTTCAGATGGCCCTTTTGACCGGGGGGAAGTGAGACTTCATTGTAGTGCAGATTTCCTTTGCAAGCTTGCTTGGTTGGCCAAAAAGGGCGTATGCGTTTTTTCCTGAATATATTCAGGAAAAAACGCATACGCCCTTTTTGGCCAAGTGCATCATTGTGGACGTTCTGCCTCTTTTCCTATGCTTTCAATGCAATTCCAGTCTACCTCCTGAAATCGGTTTCCTGCAATTCTGCCCCGCTTTCAAGTCCTCTTGGCAGCCTTACTTCAGTCTATTTTTGGACGATAGCTGTCATTTATAACTCTGCAGGTTTGTGAATTACAGTGCCCCTGAGCTCCTTTCTTCAACTCGCTTTCTTGTGACCTGGCCGCAACACCGCAGGATGGCTTCAGGCCCTAATCTGGTTCCGGCACGGCACGCTGAGCCTTTGGTTATTTCCTCTTCCTGGTGGGAAATGAGAGTTAAATTTGCCCGTCCAGACACCTCCAGCTAGCCTCTCATTGGTTCTCGCTATTCCTGTTCATCTTCCGCAGAAATTGCAAACTGGGCCAAACAGGAGGTTAAAGGCGCTGACTCTCCAAGTGGGGAGAGTGTTAGTAAAGCGTCTGGAATGTTGCACCCGAGTACCAGGGTACGAAAACTGAGACATATTTGAACACGTCTCCCGTTCACATGGTTGATCATACTTGGGTTCCACATGCATGTTTTAGCTGAAGGAAGAATACCTTAAACCTGGAGAGTTAAGACCCGTGTAATGGGTACCATGCAATATGACTTCAAAGGGTCTTCATTTGCTCACCGAACCTCTCCAATCCTATCACTGCTGCGTTTATGCCCCTGTACACATGCTTGATTCTCTTTCGGAGACATAGCAATCCATAGGTTTTAAGATACTTACTAGTCAGGTACATTCTTAGGCGTTTAATATGCGGTGTTGAGTCCATTTCATTGAGCAAGGAGTAGCTCTTGTCTATTCCATATTTGACTTAAGGAACTTTATCTGTGCTCATTTCAATCTCTGGTTTTATGCAGCACCCCAACTCACCTTTACCCTTAAGCAAGCATAAGTTGGTTTTCTAAATTTGAGACCCTGTTCTGTTCTGTAATTCAGTTCCTGTGTAGCCAAGTTTACATTCCGTGTATTACTGATATCTTATGATGTTTCTTTTTCTGTGTGACTTACTTCAGTTAGAAGAATCATACCTGAATCCACTCATTGTGCTGCTAAGGGCCTGATGACACAGATTTCATTGCTGAGTGATATTGCTTTGTAAGTACATACCACAACTTCTTTATCCATTTTTCACTTTCTGCGATGTTGAACTTGTACTGTAAACGAGGTTCTTGTAAACAGAGCCGTTCCAAACTTTGGGGTGGCTGTGTCTTTTTGATTTTAATTTCCCTAAGCTATAGGACCATAAGTGGAAGTGCCCTAGGTTCTGTTGCTTTGTTTTTTAGATGTTTCAGGAAACACCATACACTTCTCCTGAGTGGTTGTTGGCAATTTACATCCCGCCCATCAGCATAACAAGGCTCCCAGTTCTCCATGGCCTGTCCTGCCTTTCTGGATTTTACACTTTTTTCAGATGGCCCTTTTGACCGGGGGGAAGTGAGACTTCATTGTAGTGCAGATTTCCTTTGCAAGCTTGCTTGGTTGGCCAAAAAGGGCGTATGCGTTTTTTCCTGAATATATTCAGGAAAAAACGCATACGCCCTTTTTGGCCAAGTGCATCATTGTGGACGTTCTGCCTCTTTTCCTATGCTTTCAATGCAATTCCAGTCTACCTCCTGAAATCGGTTTCCTGCAATTCTGCCCCGCTTTCAAGTCCTCTTGGCAGCCTTACTTCAGTCTATTTTTGGACGATAGCTGTCATTTATAACTCTGCAGGTTTGTGAATTACAGTGCCCCTGAGCTCCTTTCTTCAACTCGCTTTCTTGTGACCTGGCCGCAACACCGCAGGATGGCTTCAGGCCCTAATCTGGTTCCGGCACGGCACGCTGAGCCTTTGGTTATTTCCTCTTCCTGGTGGGAAATGAGAGTTAAATTTGCCCGTCCAGACACCTCCAGCTAGCCTCTCATTGGTTCTCGCTATTCCTGTTCATCTTCCGCAGAAATTGCAAACTGGGCCAAACAGGAGGTTAAAGGCGCTGACTCTCCAAGTGGGGAGAGTGTTAGTAAAGCGTCTGGAATGTTGCACCCGAGTACCAGGGGAGGAAAACTGAGACATATTTGAACACGTCTCCCGTTCACATGGTTGATCATACTTGGGTTCCACATGCATGTTTTAGCTGAAGGAAGAATACCTTAAACCTGGAGAGTTAAGACCCGTGTAATGGGTACCATGCAATATGACTTCAAAGGGTCTTCATTTGCTCACCGAACCTCTCCAATCCTATCACTGCTGCGTTTATGCCCCTGTACACATGCTTGATTCTCTTTCGGAGACATAGCAATCCATAGGTTTTTAAGATACTTACTAGTCAGGTACATTCTTAGGCGTTTAATATGCGGTGTTGAGTCCATTTCATTGAGCAAGGAGTAGCTCTTGTCTATTCCATATTTGACTTAAGGAACTTTATCTGTGCTCATTTCAATCTCTGGTTTTATGCAGCACCCCAACTCACCTTTACCCTTAAGCAAGCATAAGTTGGTTTTCTAAATTTGAGACCCTGTTCTGTTCTGTAATTCAGTTCCTGTGTAGCCAAGTTTACATTCCGTGTATTACTGATATCTTATGATGTTTCTTTTTCTGTGTGACTTACTTCAGTTAGAATCATCATACCTGAATCCACTCATTGTGCTGCTAAGGGCCTGATGACACAGATTTCATTGCTGAGTGATATTGCTTTGTAAGTAAATACCACAACTTCTTTATCCATTTTTCACTTTCTGCGATGTTGAACTTGTACTGTAAACGAGGTTCTTGTAAACAGAGCCGTTCCAAACTTTGGGGTGGCTGTGTCTTTTTGATTTTAATTTCCCTAAGCTATAGGACCATAAGTGGAAGTGCCCTAGGTTCTGTTGCTTTGTTTTTTAGATGTTTCAGGAAACACCATACACTTCTCCCAAGTGGTTGTTGGCAATTTACATCCCGCCCATCAGCATAACAAGGCTCCCAGTTCTCCAAGGCCTGTCCTGCCTTTCTGGATTTTACACTTTTTTCAGATGGCCCTTTTGACCGGGGGGAAGTGAGACTTCATTGTAGTGCAGATTTCCTTTGCAAGCTTGCTTGGTTGGCCAAAAAGGGCGTATGCGTTTTTTCCTGAATATATTCAGGAAAAAACGCATACGCCCTTTTTGGCCAAGTGCATCATTGTGGACGTTCTGCCTCTTTTCCTATGCTTTCAATGCAATTCCAGTCTACCTCCTGAAATCGGTTTCCTGCAATTCTGCCCCGCTTTCAAGTCCTCTTGGCAGCCTTACTTCAGTCTATTTTTGGACGATAGCTGTCATTTATAACTCTGCAGGTTTGTGAATTACAGTGCCCCTGAGCTCCTTTCTTCAACTCGCTTTCTTGTGACCTGGCCGCAACACCGCAGGATGGCTTCAGGCCCTAATCTGGTTCCGGCCCGGCATGCTGAGCCTTTGGTTAATTCCTCTTCCTGGTGGGAAATGAGAGTTAAATTTGCCCGTCCAGACACCTCCAGCTAGCCTCTCATTGGTTCTCGCTATTCCTGTTCATCTTCCGCAGAAATTGCAAACTGGGCCAAACAGGAGGTTAAAGGGAATGACTCTCCAAGTCGGGAGAGTGTTAGTAAAGCATCTGGAATGTTGCACCCGAGTACCAGGGGAGGAAAACTGAGACATATTTGAACACGTCTCCCGTTCACATGGTTGATCATACTCTGGGTTCCACATGCATGTTTTAGCTGAAGGAAGAATACCTTAAACCTGGAGAGTTGAGACCCGTGTAATGGGTACCATGCAATATAATTTCAAAGGGTCTTCATTTGCTCACCGAACCTCTCCAATCCTATCACTGCTGTGTTTATTCCCCAGTACACACGCTTGATTCTCTTTTGGAGACATAGCAATCCATAGGTTTTAAGATACTTACTAGTCAGGTACATTCTTAGGGGTTTAATATGGGGTTTTGAGTCCATTTCGTTGAGCAAGGAGTAGCTCTTGTCTATTACATATTTGACTTAAGGAACTTTATCTGTGCTCATTTCAATCTCTGGTTTTATGCAGCACCCCAACTCACCTTTACCCTTAAGCAAGCATAAGTTGGTTTTCTAAATTTGAGACCCTGTTCTGTTCTGTAATTCAGTTCCTGTGTAGCCAAGTTTACATTCCGTGTATTACTGATATCTTATGATGTTTCTTTTTCTGTGTGACTTATTTCAGTTAGAATCATCATACCTGAATCCACTCATTGTGATGCTAAGGGCCTGATGACATAGAATTCATTGCTGAGTGATATTGCTTTGTAAGTAAATACCACAACTTCTTTATCCATTTTTCACTTTCTGCGATGTTGAACTTGTACTGTAAACGAGGTTCTTGTAAACAGAGGCTTCCCAAACTTTGGGGTGGCTGTGTCTTTTTGATTTTAATTTCCCTAATCTATAGGACCATAAGTGGCAGTGCCTTAGGCTCTGTTGCTTTGTTTTTTAGATGTTTCAGGAAACACCATACACTTCTCCAGAGTGTCTGTTGGCAATTTACATCCCGCCCATCAGCATAACAAGGCTCCCAGTTCTCCATGGCCTGTCCTGCCTTTCTGGATTTTACACTTTTTTCAGATGGCCCTTTTGACCGGGGGGAAGTGAGACTTCATTGTAGTGCAGATTTCCTTTGCAAGCTTGCTTGGTTGGCCAAAAAGGGCGTATGTGTTTTTTCCTGAATATATTCAGGAAAAAACGCATACGCCCTTTTTGGCCAAGTGCATCATTGTGGACGTTCTGCCTCTTTTCCTATGCTTTCAATGCAATTCCAGTCTACCTCCTGAAATCGGTTTCCTGCAATTCTGCCCCACTTTCAAGTCCTCTTGGCAGCCTTACTTCAGTCTATTTTTGGACGATAGCTGTCATTTATAACTCTGCAGGTTTGTGAATTACAGTGCCCCTGAGCTCCTTTCTTCAACTCGCTTTCTTGTGACCTGGCCGCAACACCGCAGGATGGCTTCAGGCCCTAATCTGGTTCCGGCACGGCACGCTGAGCCTTTGGTTATTTCCTCTTCCTGGTGGGAAATGAGAGTTAAATTTGCCCGTCCAGACACCTCCAGCTAGTCTCTCATTGGTTCTCGCTATTCCTGTTCATCTTCCGCAGAAATTGCAAACTGGGCCAAACAGGAGGTTAAAGGGACTGACTCTCCAAGTCGGGAGGGTGTTAGTAAAGCGTCTGGAATGTTGCACCCGAGTACCAGGGTACGAAAACTGAGACATATTTGAACACGTCTCCCGATCACATGGTTGATCATACTCTAGGTTCCACATGCATGTTTTAGCTGAAGGAAGAATACCTTAAACCTGGGTAGTTGAAACCCGTGGAATGGGTACCATGCAATATGACTTCAAAGGGTCTTCATTTGCTCACCGAACCTCTCCAATCCTATCACTGCTGCGTTTATGCCCCTGTACACATGCTTGATTCTCTTTCGGAGACATAGCAATCCATAGGTTTTAAGATACTTACTAGTCAGGTACATTCTTAGGCGTTTAATATACGGTGTTGAGTCCATTTCGTTGAGCAAGGAGTAGCTCTTGTCTATTCCATATTTGACTTAAGGAACTTTATCTGTGCTCATTTCAATCTCTGGTTTTATGCAACACCCCAACTCACCTTTCCCCTTAAGCAAGCATAAGTTGGTTTTCTAAATTTGAGTCCCTGTTCTGTTCTGTAATTCAGTTCCTGTGTAGCCAAGTTTACATTCCGTGTATTACTGATATCTTATGATGTTTCTTTTTCTGTGTGACTTACTTCAGTTAGAATCATCATACCTGAATCCACTCATTGTGCTGCTACGGGCCTGATGACACAGATTTCATTGCTGAGTGATATTGCTTTGTAAGTAAATACCACCACTTCTTTCTCCATTTTTCACTTTCTGCGATGTTGAACTTGTACTGTAAACGAGGTTCTTGTAAACAGAGCCGTTCCAAACTTTGGGGTGGCTGTGTCTTTTTGATTTTAATTTCCCTAAGCTATAGGACCATAAGTGGAAGTGCCCTAGGTTCTGTTGCTTTGTTTTTTAGATGTTTCAGGAAACACCATACACTTCTCCCGAGTGGTTGTTGGCAATTTACATCCCGCCCATCAGCATAACAAGGCTCCCAGTTCTCCATGGCCTGTCCTGCCTTTCTGGATTTTACACTTTTTTCAGATGGCCCTTTTGACCGGGGGGAAGTGAGACTTCATTGTAGTGCAGATTTCCTTTGCAAGCTTGCTTGGTTGGCCAAAAAGGGCGTATGCGTTTTTTCCTGAATATATTCAGGAAAAAACGCATACGCCCTTTTTGGCCAAGTGCATCATTGTGGACGTTCTGCCTCTTTTCCTATGCTTTCAATGCAATTCCAGTCTACCTCCTGAAATCGGTTTCCTGCAATTCTGCCCCGCTTTCAAGTCCTCTTGGCAGCCTTACTTCAGTCTATTTTTGGACGATAGCTGTCATTTATAACTCTGCAGGTTTGTGAATTACAGTGCCCCTGAGCTCCTTTGTTTAACTCGCTTTCTTTTGAGCTGGCCGCAACACCGCAGGATGGCTTCAGGCCCTAATCTGGTTCCGGTACGGCACGCTGAGCCTTTGGTTATTTCCTCTTCCTGGTGGGAAATGAGAGTTAAATTTGCCCGTCCAGACACCTCCAGCTAGCCTCTCATTGGTTCTCGCTATTCCTGTTCATCTTCCGCAGAAATTGCAAACTGGGCCAAACAGGAGGTTAAAGGGACTGACTCTCCAAGTCGGGAGAGTGTTAGTAAAGCGTCTGGAATGTTGCACCCAAGTACCAGGGTACGAAAACTGAGACATATTTGAACACGTCTCCCGATCACATGGTTGATCATACTCTAGGTTCCACATGCATGTTTTAGCTGAAGGAAGAATACCTTAAACCTGGGTAGTTGAAACCCGTGGAATGGGTATCATGCAATATGACTTCAAAGGGTCTTCATTTGCTCACCGAACCTCTCCAATCCTATCACTGCTGCGTTTATGCCCCTGTACACATGCTTGATTCTCTTTTGGAGACATAGCAATCCATAGGTTTTAAGATACTTACTAGTCAGGAACATTCTTAGGCGTTTAATATGCGGTGTTGAGTCCATTTCGTTGAGCAAGGAGTAGCTCTTGTCTATTCCATATTTGGCTTAAGGAACTTTATCTGTGCTCATTTCAATCTCTGGTTTTATGCAGCACCCCAACTCACCTTTCCCCTTAAGCAAGCATAAGTTGGTTTTCTAAATTTGAGACCCTGTTCTGTTCTGTAATTCAGTTCCTGTGTAGGCAAGTTTACATTCCGTGTATTAGTGATATCTTATGATGTTTCTTTTTCTGTGTGACTTATTTCAGTTAGAATCATCATACCTGAATCCACTCATTGCGATGCTAAGGGCCTGATGACATAGATTTCATTGCTGACTGATATTGCTTTGTAAGTGAATACCACAAATTCTTTATCCATTTTTCACTTTCTGCGATGTTGAACTTGTACTGTAAACGAGGTTCTTGTAAACAGAGCCGTTCCAAACTTTGGGGTGGCTGTGTCTTTTTGATTTTAATTTCCCTAAGCTATAGGACCATAAGTGGAAGTGCCCTAGGTTCTGTTGCTTTGTTTTTTAGATGTTTCAGGAAACACCATACACTTCTCCCGAGTGTCTGTTGGCAATTTACATCCCGCCCATCAGCATAAAAAGGCTCCCAGTTCTCCATGGCCTGTCCTGCCTTTCTGGATTTTACACTTTTTTCAGATGGCCCTTTTGACCGGGGGGAAGTGAGACTTCATTGTAGTGCAGATTTCCTTTGCAAGCTTGCTTGGTTGGCCAAAAAGGGCGTATGCGTTTTTTCCTGAATATATTCAGGAAAAAACACATACGCCCTTTTTGGCCAAGTGCATCATTGTGGACGTTCTGCCTCTTTTCCTATGCTTTCAATGCAATTCCAGTCTACCTCCTGAAATCGGTTTCCTGCAGTTCTGCCCCGCTTTCAAGTCCTCTTGGCAGCCTTACTTCAGTGTAATTTTGGACGATAGCTGTCATTTATAACTCTGCAGGTTTGTGAATTACAGTGCCCCTGAGCTCCTTTGTTCAACTCGCTTTCTTTTGAGCTGGCCGCAACACCGCAGGATGGCTTCAGGCCCTAATCTGGTTCCGGTACGGCACGCTGAGCCTTTGGTTATTTCCTCTTCCTGGTGGGAAATGAGAGTTAAATTTGCCCGTCCAGACACCTCCAGCTAGCCTCTCATTGGTTCTCGCTATTCCTGTTCATCTTCCGCAGAAATTGCAAACTGGGCCAAACAGGAGGTTAAAGGCGCTGACTCTCCAAGTGGGGAGAGTGTTAGTAAAGCGTCTGGAATGTTGCACCCGAGTACCAGGGGAGGAAAACTGAGACATATTTGAAGACGTCTCCCGTTCACATGGTTGATCATACTCTGGGTTCCACATGCATGTTTTAGCTGAAGGAAGAATACCTTAAACCTGGGTAGTTGAAACCCGTGGAATGGGTACCATGCAATATGACTTCAAAGGGTCTTCATTTGCTCACCGAACCTCTCCAATCCTATCACTGCTGCGTTTATTCCCCTGTACAGACGCTTGATTCTCTTTTGGAGACATAGCAATCCATAGGTTTTAAGATACTTACTAGTCAGGTACATTCTTAGGGGTTTAATATGGGGTTTTGAGTCCATTTCGTTGAGCAAGGAGTAGCTCTTGTCTATATCATATTTGGCTTAAGGAACTTTATCTGTGCTCATTTCAATCTCTGGTTTTATGCAGCACCCCAACTCACCTTTCCCCTTAAGCAAGCATAAGTTGGTTTTCTAAATTTGAGACCCTGTTCTGTTCTGTAATTCAGTTCCTGTGTAGCCAAGTTTACATTCCGTGTATTACTGATATCTTATGATGTTTCTTTTTCTGTGTGACTTATTTCAGTTAGAATCATCATACCTGAATCCACTCATTGTGCTGCTAAGGGCCTGATGACACAGATTTCATTGCTGAGTGATATTGCTTTGTAAGTAAATACCACAACTTCTTTATCCATTTTTCACTTTCTGCGATGTTGAACTTGTACTGTAAACGAGGTTCTTGTAAACAGAGGCGTCCCATACTTTTGGGTGGCTGTGTCTTTTTGATTTTAATTTCCCTAAGCTATAGGACCATAAGTGGAAATGCCCTAGGTTCTGTTGCTTTGTTTTTTAGATGTTTCAGGAAACACCATACACTTCTCCCAAGTGGTTGTTGGCAATTTACATCCCGCCCATCAGCATAACAAGGCTCCCAGTTCTCCATGGCCTGTCCTGCCTTTCTGGATTTTACACTTTTTTCAGATGGCCCTTTTGACCGGGGGGAAGTGAGACTTCATTGTAGTGCAGATTTCCTTTGCAAGCTTGCTTGGTTGGCCAAAAAGTGCGTATGCGTTTTTTCCTGAATATATTCAGGAAAAAACGCATACGCCCTTTTTGGCCAAGTGCATCATTGTGGACGTTCTGCCTCTTTTCCTATGCTTTCAATGCAATTCCAGTCTACCTCCTGAAATTGGTTTCCTGCAATTCTGCCCCGCTTTCAAGTCCTCTTGGCAGCCTTACTTCAGTCTATTTTTGGACGATAGCTGTCATTTATAACTCTGCAGGTTTGTGAATTACAGTGCCCCTGAGCTCCTTTCTTCAACTCGCTTTCTTGTGACCTGGCCGCAACACCGCAGGATGTCTTCAGGACCTAATCTGGTTCCGGCACGGCACGCTGAGCCTTTGGTTAATTCCTCTTCCTGGTGGGAAATGAGAGTTAAATTTGCCCGTCCAGACACCTCCAGCTAGCCTCTCATTGGTTCTCGCTATTCCTGTTCATCTTCCGCAGAAATTGCAAACTGGGCCAAACAGGAGGTTAAAGGGACTGACTCTCCAAGTCGGGAGAGTGTTAGTAAAGCGTCTGGAATGTTGCACCCAAGTACCAGGGTACGAAAACTGAGACATATTTGAACACGTCTCCCGATCACATGGTTGATCATACTCTAGGTTCCACATGCATGTTTTAGCTGAAGGAAGAATACCTTAAACCTGGGTAGTTGAAACCCGTGGAATGGGTACCATGCAATATGACTTCAAAGGGTCTTCATTTGCTCACCGAACCTCTCCAATCCTATCACTGCTGCGTTTATGCCCCTGTACACATGCTTGATTCTCTTTTGGAGACATAGCAATCCATAGGTTTTAAGATACTTACTAGTCAGGAACATTCTTACGCGTTTAATATGGGGTGTTGAGTCCATTTCGTTGAGCAAGGAGTAGCTCTTGTCTATTCCATATTTGGCTTAAGGAACTTTATCTGTGCTCATTTCAATCTCTGGTTTTATGCAGCACCCCAACTCACCTTTACCCTTAAGCAAGCATAAGTTGGTTTTCTAAATTTGAGACCCTGTTCTGTTCTGTAATTCAGTTCCTGTGTAGGCAAGTTTACATTCCGTGTATTAGTGATATCTTATGATGTTTCTTTTTCTGTGTGACTTACTTCAGTTAGAATCATCATACCTGAATCCACTCATTGCGATGCTAAGGGCCTGATGACATAGATTTCATTGCTGAGTGATATTGCTTTGTAAGTGAATACCACAACTTCTTTATCCATTTTTCACTTTCTGCGATGTTGAACTTGTACTGTAAACGAGGTTCTTGTAAACAGAGCCGTTCCAAACTTTGGGGTGGCTGTGTCTTTTTGATTTTAATTTCCCTAAGCTATAGGACCATAAGTGGAAGTGCCCTAGGCTCTGTTGCTTTGTTTTTTAGATGTTTCAGGAAACACCATACACTTCTCCCAAGTGTCTGTTGGCAATTTACATCCCGCCCATCAGCATAACAAGGCTCCCAGTTCTCAATGGCCTGTTGCCTTTCTGGATTTTACACTTTTTTCAGATGGCCCTTTTGACCGGGGGGAAGTGAGACTTCATTGTAGTGCAGATTTCCTTTGCAAGCTTGCTTGGTTGGCCAAAAAGGGCGTATGCGTTTTTTCCTGAATATATTCAGGAAAAAACGCATACGCCCTTTTTGGCCAAGTGCATCATTGTGGACGTTCTGCCTCTTTTCCTATGCTTTCAATGCAATTCCAGTCTACCTCCTGAAATCGGTTTCCTGCAATTCTGCCCCGCTTTCAAGTCCTCTTGGCAGCCTTACTTCAGTCTATTTTTGGACGATAGCTGTCATTTATAACTCTGCAGGTTTGTGAATTACAGTGCCCCTGAACTCCTTTCTTCAAATCGCTTTCTTGTGACCTGGCCGCAACACCGCAGGATGGCTTCAGGCCCTAATCTGGTTCCGGCCTGGCATGCTGAGCCTTTGGTTAATTCCTCTTCCTGGTGGGAAATGAGAGTTAAATTTGCCCGTCCAGACACCTCCAGCTAGCCTCTCATTGGTTCTCGCTATTCCTGTTCATCTTCCGCAGAAATTGCAAACTGGGCCAAACAGGAGGTTAAAGGGACTGACTCTCCAAGTCGGGAGAGTGTTAGTAAAGCGTCTGGAATGTTGCACCCGAGTACCAGGGGAGGAAAACTGAGACATATTTGAACACGTCTCCCGTTCACATGGTTGATCATACTCTGGGTTCCACATGCATGTTTTAGCTGAAGGAAGAATACCTTAAACCTGGAGAGTTGAGACCCGTGTAATGGGTACCATGCAATATAACTTCAAAGGGTCTTCATTTGCTCACCGAACCTCTCCAATCCTATCACTGCTGTGTTTATTCCCCTGTACAGACGCTTGATTCTCTTTTGGAGACATAGCAATCCATAGGTTTTAAGATACTTACTAGTCAGGTACATTCTTAGGGGTTTAATATGGGGTTTTGAGTCCATTTCGTTGAGCAAGGAGTAGCTCTTGTCTATTCCATATTTGGCTTAAGGAACTTTATCTGTGCTCATTTCAATCTCTGGTTTTATGCAGCACCCCAACTCACCTTTCCCCTTAAGCAAGCATAAGTTGGATTTCTAAAGTTGAGACCCTGTTCTGTTCTGTAATTCAGTTCCTGTGTAGCCAAGTTTACATTCCGTGTATTACTGATATCTTATGATGTTTCTTTTTCTGTGTGACTTATTTCAGTTAGAATCATCATACCTGAATCCACTCATTGTGATGCTAAGGGCCTGATGACATAGAATTCATTGTTGAGTGATATTGCTTTGTAAGTAAATACCACAACTTCTTTATCCATTTTTCACTTTCTGCAATGTTGAACTTGTACTGTAAACGAGGTTCTTGTAAACAGAGGCGTCCCAAACTTTGGGGTGGCTGTGTCTTTTTGATTTTAATTTCCCTAAGCTATAGGACCATAAGTGGCAGTGCCCTAGGCTCTGTTGCTTTGTTTTTTAGATGTTTCAGGAAACACCATACACTTCTCCCGAGTGTCTGTTGGCAATTTACATCCCGCCCATCAGCATAACAAGGCTCCCAGTTCTCCATGGCCTGTCCTGCCTTTCTGGATTTTACACTTTTTTCAGATGGCCCTTTTGACCGGGGGGAAGTGAGACTTCATTGTAGTGCAGATTTCCTTTGCAAGCTTGCTTGGTTGGCCAAAAAGGGCGTATGCGTTTTTTCCTGAATATATTCAGGAAAAAACGCATACGCCCTTTTTGGCCAAGTGCATCATTGTGGACGTTCTGCCTCTTTTCCTATGCTTTCAATGCAATTCCAGTCTACCTCCTGAAATCGGTTTCCTGCAATTCTGCCCCACTTTCAAGTCCTCTTGGCAGCCTTACTTCAGTCTATTTTTGGACGATAGCTGTCATTTATAACTCTGCAGGTTTGTGAATTACAGTGCCCCTGAGCTCCTTTCTTCAACTCGCTTTCTTTTGAGCTGGCCGCAACACCGCAGGATGGCTTCAGGCTCTAATCTGGTTCCGGTACGGCATGCTGAGCCTTTGGTTAATTCCTTTTCCTGGTGGGAAATGAGAGTTAAATTTGCCCGTCCAGACACCTCCAGCTAGCCTCTCATTGATTCTCGCTATTCCTGTTCATCTTCCGCAGAAATTGCAAACTGGGCCAAACAGGAGGTTAAAGGCGCTGACTCTCCAAGTGGGGAGAGTGTTAGTAAAGCGTCTGGAATGTTGCACCCGAGTACCAGGGGAGGAAAACTGAGACATATTTGAACACGTCTCCCGATCACATGGTTGATCATACTCTAGGTTCCACATGCATGTTTTAGCTGAAGGAAGAATACCTTAAACCTGGGTAGTTGAAACCCGTGGAATGGGTACCATGCAATATGACTTCAAAGGGTCTTCATTTGCTCACCGCACCTCTCCAATCCTATCACTGCTGCGTTTATGCCCCTGTACACACGCTTGATTCTCTTTTGGAGACATAGCAATCCATAGGTTTTAAGATACTTACTAGTCAGGTACATTCTTAGGCGTTTAATATGGGGTGTTGAGTCCATTTCGTTGAGCAAGGAGTAGCTCTTGTCTATTCCATATTTGGCTTAAGGAACTTTATCTGTGCTCATTTCAATCTCTGGTTTTATGCAGCACCCCAACTCACGTTTCCACTTAAGCAAACATAAGTTGGTTTTCTAAATTTGAGACCCTGTTCTGTTCTGTAATTCAGTTCCTGTGTAGCCAAGTTTACATTCCGTGTATTACTGATATCTTATGATGTTTCTTTTCTGTGTGACTTATTTCAGTTAGAATCATCATACCTGAATCCACTCATTGTGCTGCTACGGGCCTGATGACACAGATTTCATTGCTGAGTGATATTGCTTTGTAAGTAAATACCACAACTTCTTTATCCATTTTTCACTTTCTGCGATGTTGAACTTGTGCTGTAAACGAGGTTCTTGTAAACAGAGCCGTCCCAAACTTTGGGGTGGCTGTGTCTTTTTGAATTTAATTTCCCTAAGCTATAGGACCATAAGTGGAAGTGCCCTAGGTTCTGTTGCTTTGTTTTTGACATGTTTCAGGAAACACCATACACTTCTCCCGAGTGGTTCTTGGCAATTTACATCCCGCCCATCAGCATAACAAGGCTCCCAGTTCTCCATAGCCTGTCCTGCCTTTCTGGATTTTACACTTTTTTCAGATGGCCCTTTTGACCGGGGGGAAGTGAGACTTCATTGTAGTGCAGATTTCCTTTGCAAGCTTGCTTGGTTGGCCAAAAAGGGCGTATGCGTTTTTTCCTGAATATATTCAGGAAAAAACGCATACGCCCTTTTTGGCCAAGTGCATCATTGTGGACGTTCTGCTTCTTTTCCTATGCTTTCAATGCAATTCCAGTCTACCTCCTGAAATTGGTTTCCTGCAATTCTGCCCCGCTTTCAAGTCCTCTTGGCAGCCTTACTTCAGTCTATTTTTGGACGATAGCTGTCATTTATAACTCTGCAGGTTTGTGAATTACAGTGCCCCTGAGCTCCTTTCTTCAACTCGCTTTCTTTTGAGCTGGCCGCAACACCGCAGGATGGCTTCAGGCCCTAATCTGGTTCCGGCACGGCACGCTGAGCCTTTGGTTATTTCCTCTTCCTGGTGGGAAATGAGAGTTAAATTTGCCCGACCAGACACCTCCAGCTAGCCTCTCATTGGTTCTCGCTATTCCTGTTCATCTTCCGCAGAAATTGCAAACTGGGCCAAACAGGAGGTTAAAGGCGCTGACTCTCCAAGTCAGGAGAGTGTTAGTAAAGCGTCTGGAATGTTGCACCCGAGTACCAGGGGAGGAAAACTGAGACATATTTGAACACGTCTCCCGTTCACATGGTTGATCATACTTGGGTTCCACATGCATGTTTTAGCTGAAGGAAGAATACCTTAAACCTGGAGAGTTAAGACCCGTGTAATGGGTACCATGCAATATGACTTCAAAGGGTCTTCATTTGCTCACCGAACCTCTCCAATCCTATCACTGCTGCGTTTATGCCCCTGTACACATGCTTGATTCTCTTTCGGAGACATAGCAATCCATAGGTTTTAAGATACTTACTAGTCAGGTACATTCTTAGGCGTTTAATATGCGGTGTTGAGTCCATTTCGTTGAGCAAGGAGTAGCTCTTGTCTATTCCATATTTGGCTTAAGGAACTTTATCTGTGCTCATTTCAATCTCTGGTTTTATGCAGCACCCCAACTCACCTTTACCCTTAAGCAAGCATAAGTTGGTTTTCTAAATTTGAGACCCTGTTCTGTTCTGTAATTCAGTTCCTGTGTAGCCAAGTTTACATTCCGTGTATTACTGATATCTTATGATGTTTCTTTTTCTGTGTGACTTACTTCAGTTAGAATCATCATACCTGAATCCACTCATTGTGCTGCTAAGGGCCTGATGACACAGATTTCATTGCTGAGTGATATTGCTTTGTAAGTAAATACCACATCTTCTTTATCCATTTTTCACTTTCTGCGATGTTGAACTTGTACTGTAAACGAGTTTCTTGTAAACAGAGGCGTCCCAAACTTTGGGGTGGCTGTGTCTTTTTGATTTTAATTTCCCTAAGCTATAGGACCATAAGTGGCAGTGCCCTAGGCTCTGTTGCTTTGTTTTTTAGATGTTTCAGGAAACACCATACACTTCTCCCAAGTGTCTGTTGGCAATTTACATCCCGCCCATGAGCATAACAAGGCTCAAAGTTCTCCATGGCCTGTCCTGCCTTTCTGGATTTTACACTTTTTTCAGATGGCCCTTTTGACCGGGGGGAAGTGAGACTTCATTGTAGTGCAGATTTCCTTTGCAAGCTTGCTTGGTTGGCCAAAAAGGACGTATGCGTTTTTTCCTGAATATATTCAGGAAAAAACGCATACGTCCTTTTTGGCCAAGTGCATCATTGTGGACGTTCTGCCTCTTTTCCTATGCTTGCAATGCAATTCCAGTCTACCTCCTGAAATCGGTTTCCTGCAATTCTGCCCCGCTTTCAAGTCCTCTTGGCAGCCTTACTTCAGTATATTTTTGGACGATAGCTGTCATTTATAACTCTGCAGGTTTGTGAATTACAGTGCCCCTGAGCTCCTTTCTTCAACTCGCTTTCTTGTGACCTGGCCGCAACACCGCAGGATGGCTTCACGCCCTAATCTGGTTCCGGCATGGCACGCTGAGCCTTTGGTTAATTCCTCTTCCTGGTGGGAAATGAGAGTTAAATTTGCCCGTCCAGACACCTCCAGCTAGCCTCTCATTGGTTCTCGCTATTCCTGTTCATCTTCCGCAGAAATTGCAAACTGGGCCAAACAGGAGGTTAAAGGGACTGACTCTCCAAGTGGGGAGAGTGTTAGTAAAGCGTCTGGAATGTTGCACCCGAGTACCAGGGTAGGAAAACTGAGACATATTTGAACACGTCTCCCGATCACATGGTTGATCATACTCTAGGTTCCATATGCATGTTTTAGCTGAAGGAAGAATACCTTAAACCTGGGTAGTTGAAACCCGTGGAATGGGTACCATGAAATATGACTTCAAAGGGTCTTCATTTGCTCACCGAACCTCTCCAATCCTATCACTGCTGCGTTTATGCCCCTGTACACATGCTTGATTCTCTTTCGGAGACATAGCAATCCATAGATTTTAAGATACTTACTAGTCAGGTACATTCTTAGGCGTTTAATATGGGGTGTTGAGTCCATTTCGTTGAGCAAGGAGTAGCTCTTGTCTATTCCATATTTGGCTTAAGGAACTTTATCTGTGCTCATTTCAATCTCTGGTTTTATGCAGCACCCCAACTCACCTTTACCCTTAAGCAAGAATAAGTTGGTTTTATAAATTTGAGACCCTGTTCTGTTCTGTAATTCAGTTCCTGTGTAGCCAAGTTTACATTCCGTGTATTACTGATATCTTATGATGTTTCTTTTTCTGTGTGACTTATTTCAGTTAAAATCATCATACCTGAATCCACTCATTGTGCTGCTAAGGGCCTGATGACACAGATTTCATTGCTGAGTGATATTGCTTTGTAAGTAAATACCACAACTTCTTTATCCATTTTTCACTTTCTGCGATGTGAACTTGTACTTTAAACGAGGTTCTTGTAAACAGAGGCGTCCCAAACTTTGGGGTGGCTGTGTCTTTTTGATTTTAATTTCCCTAAGCTATAGGACCATAAGTGGAAGTGCCCTAGGTTCTGTTGCTTTGTTTTTTAGATGTTTCAGGAAACACCATACACTTCTCCCGAGTGGTTGTTGGCAATTTACATCCCGCCCATCAGCATAACCAGGCTCCCAGTTCTCCATGGCCTGTCCTGCCTTTCTGGATTTTACACTTTTTTCAGATGGCCCTTTTGACCGGGGCGAAGTGAGACTTCATTGTAGTGCAGATTTCCTTTGCAAGCTTGCTTGGTTGGCCAAAAAGGGCGTATGCGTTTTTTCCTGAATATATTCAGGAAAAAACGCATACGCCCTTTTTGGCCAAGTGCATCATTGTGGACGTTCTGCCTCTTTTCCTATGCTTTCAATGCAATTGCAGTCTACCTCCTGAAATCGGTTTCCTGCAATGCTGCCCCGCTTTCAAGTCCTCTTGGCAGCCTTACTTCAGTCTATTTTTGGACGATAGCTGTCATTTATAACTCTGCAGGTTTGTGAATTACAGTGCCCCTGAGCTCCTTTCTTCAACTCGCTTTCTTGTGACCTGGCCGCAACACCGCAGGATGGCTTCAGGCCCTAATCTGGTTCCGGCACGGCACGCTGAGCCTTTGGTTATTTCCTCTTCCTGGTGGGAAATGAGAGTTAAATTTGCCCGTCCAGACACCTCCAGGTAGTCTCTCATTGGTTCTCGCTATTCCTGTTCATCTTCCGCAGAAATTGCAAACTGGGCCAAACAGGAGGTTAAAGGCGCTGACTCTCCAAGTGGGGAGAGTGTTAGTAAAGCGTCTGGAATGTTGCACCCGAGTACCAGGGGAGGAAAACTGAGACATATTTGAACACGTCTCCCGTTCACATGGTTGATCATACTTGGGTTCCACATGCATGTTTTAGCTGAAGGAAGAATACCTTAAACCTGGGTAGTTGAGACCGTGGAATGGGTACCATGCAATATGACTTCAAAGGGTCTTCATTTGCTCACCGAACCTCTCCAATCCTATCACTGCTGCGTTTATGCCCCTGTACACATGCTTGATTCTCTTTCGGAGACATAGCAATCCATAGGTTTTAAGATACTTACTAGTCAGGTACATTCTTAGGCATTTAATATGCGGTGTTGAGTCCATTTCGTTGAGCAAGGAGTAGCTCTTGTCTATTCCATATTTGGCTTAAGGAACTTTATCTGTGCTCATTTCAATCTCTGGTTTTATGCAGCACCCCAACTCACCTTTACCCTTAAGCAAGCATAAGTTGGTTTTCTAAATTTGAGACCCTGTTCTGTTCTGTAATTCAGTTCCTGTGTAGCCAAGTTTACATTCCGTGTATTACTGATATCTTATGATGTTTCTTTTTCTGTGTGACTTACTTCAGTTAGAATCATCATACCTGAATCCACTCATTGTGCTGCTAAGGGCCTGATGACACAGATTTCATTGCTGAGTGATATTGCTTTGTAAGTAAATACCACAACTTCTTTATCCATTTTTCACTTTCTGCGATGTTGAACTTGTACTGTAAACGAGGTTCTTGTAAACAGAGCCGTTCCAAACTTTGGGGTGGCTGTGTCTTTTTGATTTTAATTTCCCTAAGCTATAGGACCATAAGTGGAAGTGCCCTAGGTTCTGTTGCTTTGTTTTTTAGATGTTTCAGGAAACACCATACACTTCTCCCGAGTGGTTGTTGGCAATTTACATGCCGCCCGTCAGCATAACAAGGCTCCCAGTTCTCCATGGCCTGTCCTGCCTTTCTGGATTTTACACTTTTTTCAGATGGCCCTTTTGACCGGGGGGAAGTGAGACTTCATTGTAGTGCAGATTTCCTTTGCAAGCTTGCTTGGTTGGCCAAAAAGGGCGTATGCGTTTTTTCCTGAATATATTCAGGAAAAAACGCATACGCCCTTTTTGGCCAAGTGCATCATTGTGGACGTTCTGCCTCTTTTCCTATGCTTTCAATGCAATTCCAGTCTACCTCCTGAAATCGGTTTCCTGCAATTCTGCCCCGCTTTCAAGTCCTCTTGGCAGCCTTGCTTCAGTCTATTTTTGGACGATAGCTGTCATTTATAACTCTGCAGGTTTGTGAATTACAGTGCCCCTGAGCTCCTTTCTTCAACTCGCTTTCTTGTGACCTGGCCGCAACACCGCAGGATGGCTTCAGGCCCTAATCTGGTTCCGGTACGGCACGCTGAGCCTTTGGTTATTTCCTCTTCCTGGTGGGAAATGAGAGTTAAATTTGCCCGTCCAGACACCTCCAGCTAGCCTCTCATTGGTTCTCGCTATTCCTGTTCATCTTCCGCAGAAATTGCAAACTGGGCCAAACAGGAGGTTAAAGGCGCTGACTCTCCAAGTGGGGAGAGTGTTAGTAAAGCGTCTGGAATGTTGCACCCGAGTACCAGGGGAGGAAAACTGAGACATATTTGAACACGTCTCCCGTTCACATGGTTGATCATACTTGGGTTCCACATGCATGTTTTAGCTGAAGGAAGAATACCTTAAACCTGGAGAGTTGAGACCCGTGGAATGGGTACCATGCAATATGACTTCAAAGGGTCTTCATTTGCTCACCGAACCTCTCCAATCCTATCACTGCTGCGTTTATGCCCCTGTACACAAGCTTGGTTCTCTTTCGGAGACATAGCAATCCATAGGTTTTAAGATACTTACTAGTCAGGTACATTCTTAGGCGTTTAATATGGGGTGTTGAGTCCATTTCGTTGAGCAAGGAGTAGCTCTTGTCTATTCCATATTTGGCTTAAGGAACTTTATGTGTGCTCATTTCAATCTCTGGTTTTATGCAGCACCCCAACTCACCTTTCCCCTTAAGCAAGCATAAGTTGGTTTTCTAAATTTGAGACCCTGTTCTGTTTTGTAATGCAGTTCCTGTGTAGCCAAGTTTACATTCCGTGTATTAGTGATATCTTATGATGTTTCTTTTCTGTGTGACTTATTTCAGTTAGAATCATCGTACCTGAATCCACTCATTATGCTGCTACGGGCCTGATGACATAGATTTCATTGCTGAGTGATACTGCATTGTACGTAAGTACCACAAGTTCTTTATCCATTTTTCACTTTCTGTGATATTGAACTTGTACGGTAAACGAGGTTCTTGTAAATGGAGGCGTCCCAAACTTTGGGGTGGCTGTGTCTTTTTGATTTTAATTTCCCTAAGCTATAGGACCATAAGTGGAAGTGCCCTAGGCTCTGTTGCTTTGTTTTTTAGATGTTTCAGGAAACACCATACACTTCTCCCGAGTGTCTGTTGGCAATTTACATCCCGCCCATCAGCATAACAAGGCTCCCAGTTCTCCATGGCCTGTCCTGCCTTTCTGGATTTTACACTTTTTTCAGATGGCCCTTTTGACCGGGGGGAAGTGAGACTTCATTGTAGTGCAGATTTCCTTTGCAAGCTTGCTTGGTTGGCCAAAAAGGGCGTATGCGTTTTTTCCTGAATATATTCAGGAAAAAACGCATACGCCCTTTTTGGCCAAGTGCATCATTGTGGACGTTCTGCCTCTTTTCCTATGCTTTCAATGCAATTCCAGTCTACCTCCTGAAATCGGTTTCCTGCAATTCTGCCCCGCTTTCAAGTCCTCTTGGCAGCCTTACTTCAGTCTATTTTTGGACGATAGCTGTCATTTATAACTCTGCAGGTTTGTGAATTACAGTGCCCCTGAGCTCCTTTCTTCAACTCGCTTTCTTGTGACCTGGCCGCAACACCGCAGGATGGCTTCAGGCCCTAATCTGGTTCCGGCACGGCACGCTGAGCCTTTGGTTATTTCCTCTTCCTGGTGGGAAATGAGAGTTAAATTTGCCCGTCCAGACACCTCCAGCTAGTCTCTCATTGGTTCTCGCTATTCCTGTTCATCTTCCGCAGAAACTGCAAACTGTGCCAAACAGGAGGTTAAAGGCGCTGACTCTCCAAGTGGGCAGAGTGTTAGTAAAGCGTCTGGAATGTTGCACCCGAGTACCAGGGGAGGAAAACTGAGACATATTTGAACACGTCTCCCGTTCACATGGTTGATCATACTTGGGTTCCACATGCATGTTTTAGCTGAAGGAAGAATACCTTAAACCTGGAGAGTTAAGACCCGTGTAATGGGTACCATGCAATATGACTTCAAAGGGTCTTCATTTGCTCACCGAACCTCTCCAATCCTATCACTGCTGCGTTTATGCCCCTGTACACATGCTTGATTCTCTTTCGGAGACATAGCAATCCATAGGTTTTAAGATACTTACTAGTCAGGTACATTCTTAGGCGTTTAATATGCGGTGTTGAGTCCATTTCGTTGAGCAAGGAGTAGTTCTTGTCTATTGCATATTTGACTTAAGGAACTTTATCTGTGCTCATTTCAATCTCTGGTTTTATGCAGCACCCCAACTCACCTTTACCCTTAAGCAAGCATAAGTTGGTTTTCTAAATTTGAGACCCTGTTCTGTTCTGTAATTCAGTTCCTGTGTAGCCAAGTTTACATTCCGTGTATTACTGATATCTTATGATGTTTCTTTTTCTGTGTGACTTACTTCAGTTAGAATCATCATACCTGAATCCACTCATTGTGCTGCTACGGGCCTGATGACACAGATTTCATTGCTGAGTGATATTGCTTTGTAAGTAAATACCACAACTTCTTTATCCATTTTTCACTTTCTGCGATGTTGAACTTGTACTGTAAACGAGGTTCTTGTAAACAGAGCCGTTCCAAACTTTGGGGTGGCTGTGTCTTTTTGATTTTAATTTCCCTAAGCTATAGGACCATAAGTGGAAGTGCCCTAGGTTCTGTTGCTTTGTTTTTTAGATGTTTCAGGAAACACCATACACTTCTCCCGAGTGGTTGTTTGCAATTTACATCCCGCCCATCAGCATAACAAGGCTCCCAGTTCTCCATGGCCTGTCCTGCCTTTCTGGATTTTACACTTTTTTCAGATGGCCCTTTTGACCGGGGGGAAGTGAGACTTCATTGTAGTGCAGATTTCCTTTGCAAGCTTGCTTGGTTGGCCAAAAAGGGCGTATGCGTTTTTTCCTGAATATATTCAGGAAAAAACGCATACGCCCTTTTTGGCCAAGTGCATCATTGTGGACGTTCTGCCTCTTTTCCTATGCTTTCAATGCAATTCCAGTCTACCTCCTGAAATCGGTTTCCTGCAATTCTGCCCCGCTTTCAAGTCCTCTTGGCAGCCTTACTTCAGTCTATTTTTGGACGATAGCTGTCATTTATAACTCTGCAGGTTTGTGAATTACAGTGCCCCTGAGCTCCTTTCTTCAACTCGCTTTCTTGTGACCTGGCCGCAACACCGCAGGATGGCTTCAGGCCCTAATCTGGTTCTGGCACGGCACGCTGAGCCTTTGGTTATTTCCTCTTCCTGGTGGGAAATGAGAGTTAAATTTGCCCGTCCAGACACCTCCAGCTAGTCTCTCATTGTTTCTCGCTATTCCTGTTCATCTTCCGCAGAAATTGCAAACTGGGCCAAACAGGAGGTTAAAGGCGCTGACTCTCCAAGTGGGGAGAGTGTTAGTAAAGCGTCTGGAATGTTGCACCCGAGTACCAGGGGAGGAAAACTGAGACATATTTGAACACGTCTCCCGTTCACATGGTTGATCATACTTGGGTTCCACATGCATGTTTTAGCTGAAGGAAGAATACCTTAAACCTGGAGAGTTAAGACCCGTGTAATGGGTACCATGCAATATGACTTCAAAGGGTCTTCATTTGCTCACCAAACCTCTCCAATCCTATCACTGCTGCGTTTATGCCCCTGTACACATGCTTGATTCTCTTTCGGAGACATAGCAATCCATAGGTTTTAAGATACTTACTAGTCAGGTACATTCTTAGGCGTTTAATATGCGGTGTTGAGTCCATTTCGTTGAGCAAGGAGTAGTTCTTGTCTATTGCATATTTGACTTAAGGAACTTTATCTGTGCTCATTTCAATCTCTGGTTTTATGCAGCACCCCAACTCACCTTTACCCTTAAGCAAGCATAAGTTGCTTTTCTAAATTTGAGACCCTGTTCTGTTCTGTAATTCAGTTCCTGTGTAGCCAAGTTTACATTCCGTGTATTACTGATATCTTATGATGTTTCTATTTCTGTGTGACTTACTTCAGTTAGAATCATCATACCTGAATCCACTCATTGTGCTGCTAAGGGCCTGATGACACAGATTTCATTGCTGAGTGATATTGCTTTGTAAGTAAATACCACAACTTCTTTATCCATTTTTCACTTTCTGCGATGTTGAACTTGTACTGTAAACGAGGTTCTTGTAAACAGAGCCGTTCCAAACTTTGGGGTGGCTGTGTCTTTTTGATTTTAATTTCCCTAAGCTATAGGACCATAAGTGGAAGTGCCCTAGGTTCTGTTGCTTTGTTTTTTAGATGTTTCAGGAAACACCATACACTTCTCCCGAGTGGTTGTTTGCAATTTACATCCCGCCCATCAGCATAACAAGGCTCCCAGTTCTCCATGGCCTGTCCTGCCTTTCTGGATTTTACACTTTTTTCAGATGGCCCTTTTGACCGGGGGGAATTGAGACTTCATTGTAGTGCAGATTTCCTTTGCAAGCTTGCTTGGTTGGCCAAAAAGGGCGTATGCGTTTTTTCCTGAATATATTCAGGAAAAAACGCATACGCCCTTTTTGGCCAAGTGCATCATTGTGGACGTTCTGCCTCTTTTCCTATGCTTTCAATGCAATTGCAGTCTACCTCCTGAAATCGGTTTCCTGCAATTCTGCCCCGCTTTCAAGTCCTCTTGGCAGCCTTACTTCAGTCTATTTTTGGACGATAGCTGTCATTTATAACTCTGCAGGTTTGTGAATTACAGTGCCCCTGAGCTCCTTTCTTCAACTCGCTTTCTTTTGAGCTGGCCGCAACACCGCAGGATGGCTTCAGGCCCTAATCTGGTTCCGGTACGGCACGCTGAGCCTTTGGTTATTTCCTCTTCCTGGTGGGAAATGAGAGTTAAATTTGCCCGTCCAGACACCTCCAGCTAGCCTCTCATTGGTTCTCACTATTCCTGTTCATTTTCCGCAGAAATTCCAAACTGGGCCAAACAGGAGGTTAAAGGGACTGACTCTCCAAGTGGGGAGAGTGTTAGTAAAGCGTCTGGAATGTTGCACCCGAGTACCAGGGGAGGAAAACTGAGACATATTTGAACACGTCTCCCGTTCACATGGTTGATCATACTTGGGTTCCACATGCATGTCTTAGCTGAAGGAAGAATACCTTAAACCTGGAGAGTTGAGACCCGTGTAATGGGTACCATGCAATATGACTTCAAAGGGTCTTCATTTGCTCACCGAACCTCTCCAATCCTATCACTGCTGCGTTTATGCCCCTGTACACATGCTTGATTCTCTTTCGGAGACATAGCAATCCATAGGTTTTAAGATACTTACTAGTCAGGTACATTCTTAGGCGTTTAATATGCGGTGTTGAGTCCATTTCGTTGAGCAAGGAGTAGTTCTTGTCTATTGCATATTTGACTTAAGGAACTTTATCTGTGCTCATTTCAATCTCTGGTTTTATGCAGCACCCCAACTCACCTTTACCCTTAAGCAAGCATAAGTTGGTTTTCTAAATTTGAGACCCTGTTCTGTTCTGTAATTCAGTTCCTGTGTAGCCAAGTTTACATTCCGTGTATTACTGATATCTTATGATGTTTCTTTTTCTGTGTGACTTACTTCAGTTAGAATCATCATACCTGAATCCACTCATTGTGCTGCTAAGGGCCTGATGACACAGATTTCATTGCTGAGTGATATTGCTTTGTAAGTAAATACCACAACTTCTTTATCCATTTTTCACTTTCTGCGATGTTGAACTTGTACTGTAAACGAGGTTCTTGTAAACAGAGCCGTTCCAAACTTTGGGGTGGCTGTGTCTTTTTGATTTTAATTTCCCTAAGCTATAGGACCATAAGTGGAAGTGCCCTAGGTTCTGTTGCTTTGTTTTTTAGATGTTTCAGGAAACACCATACACTTCTCCCGAGTTGTTGTTGGCAATTTACATCCCGCCCATCAGCATAACAAGGCTCCCAGTTCTCCATGGCCTGTCCTGCCTTTCTGGATTTTACACTTTTTTCAGATGGCCCTTTTGACCGGGGGGAAGTGAGACTTCATTGTAGTGCAGATTTCCTTTGCAAGCTTGCTTGGTTGGCCAAAAAGGGCGTATGCGTTTTTTCCTGAATATATTCAGGAAAAAACGCATACGCCCTTTTTGGCCAAGTGCATCATTGTGGACGTTCTGCCTCTTTTCCTATGCTTTCAATGCAATTCCAGTCTACCTCCTGAAATCGGTTTCCTGCAATTCTGCCCCGCTTTCAAGTCCTCTTGGCAGCCTTACTTCAGTCTATTTTTGGACGATAGCTGTCATTTATAACTCTGCAGGTTTGTGAATTACAGTGCCCCTGAGCTCCTTTCTTCAACTCGCTTTCTTTTGAGCTGGCCGCAACACTGCAGGATGGCTTCAGGCCCTAATCTGGTTCCGGCACGGCACGCTGAGCCTTTGGTTAATTCCTCTTCCTGGTGGGAAATGAGAGTTAAATTTGCCCGTCCAGACACCTCCAGCTAGCCTCTCATTGGTTCTCGCTATTCTTGTTCATCTTCCACAGAAATTGCAAACTGGGCCAAACAGGAGGTTAAAGGGACTGACTCTCCAAGTGGGGAGAGTGTTAGTAAAGCGTCTGGAATGTTGCACCCGAGTACCAGGGGAGGAAAACTGAGACATATTTGAACACGTCTCCCGTTCACATGGTTGATCATACTTGGGTTCCACATGCATGTCTTAGCTGAAGGAAGAATACCTTAAACCTGGAGAGTTGAGACCCGTGGAATGGGTACCATGCAATATGACTTCAAAGGGTCTTCATTTGCTCACCGAACCTCTCCAATCCTATCACTGCTGCGTTTATTCCCCTGTACACACGCTTGGTTCTCTTTTGGAGACATAGCAATCCATAGGTTTTAAGATACTTACTAGTCAGGTACATTCTTAGGCGTTTAATATGGGGTGTTGAGTCCATTTCGTTGAGCAAGGAGTAGCTCTTGTCTATTCCATATTTGGCTTAAGGAACTTTATGTGTGCTCATTTCAATCTCTGGTTTTATGCAGCACCCCAACTCACCTTTCCCCTTAAGCAAGCATAAGTTGGTTTTCTAAATTTGAGACCCTGTTCTGTTTTGGAATGCAGTTCCTGTGTAGCCAAGTTTACATTCCGTGTATTAGTGATATCTTATGATGTTTCTTTTTCTGTGTGACTTATTTCAGTTAGAATCATCGTACCTGAATCCACTCATTATGCTGCTACGGGCCTGATGACATAGATTTCATTGCTGAGTGATACTGCATTGTACGTAAGTACCACAAGTTCTTTATCCATTTTTCACTTTCTGTGATATTGAACTTGTACGGTAAACGAGGTTCTTGTAAATGGAGGCGTCCCAAACTTTGGGGTGGCTGTGTCTTTTTGATTTTAATTTCCCTAAGCTATAGGACCATAAGTGGAAGTGCCCTAGGCTCTGTTGCTTTGTTTTTTAGATGTTTCAGGAAACACCATACACTTCTCCCGAGTGGTTGTTGGCAATTTACATCCCGCCCATCAGCATAACAAGGCTCCCAGTTCTCCATGGCCTGTCCTGCCTTTCTGGATTTTACACTTTTTTCAGATGGCCCTTTTGACCGGGGGGAAGTGAGACTTCATTGTAGTGCAGATTTCCTTTGCAAGCTTGCTTGGTTGGCCAAAAAGGGCGTATGCGTTTTTTCCTGAATATATTCAGGAAAAAACGCATACGCCCTTTTTGGCCAAGTGCATCATTGTGGACGTTCTGCCTCTTTTCCTATGCTTTCAATGCAATTGCAGTCTACCTCCTGAAATCGGTTTCCTGCAATTCTGCCCCGCTTTCAAGTCCTCTTGGCAGCCTTACTTCAGTCTATTTTTGGACGATAGCTGTCATTTATAACTCTGCAGGTTTGTGAATTACAGTGCCCCTGAGCTCCTTTCTTCAACTCACTTTCTTGTGACCTGGCCGCAACACCGCAGGATGGCTTCAGGCCCTAATCTGGTTCCGGCACGGCACGCTGAGCCTTTGGTTATTTCCTCTTCCTGGTGGGAAATGAGAGTTAAATTTGCCCGTCAAGACACCTCCAGCTAGCCTCTCATTGGTTCTCGCTATTCCTGTTCATCTTCCGCAGAAATTGCAAACTGGGCCAAACAGGAGGTTAAAGGGACTGACTCTCCAAGTGGGGAGAGTGTTAGTAAAGTGTCTGGAATGTTGCACCCGAGTACCAGGGGAGGAAAACTGAGACATATTTGAACACGTCTCCCGATCACATGGTTGATCATACTTGGGTTCCACATGCATGTCTTAGCTGAAGGAAGAATACCTTAAACCTGGAGAGTTGAGACCCGTGTAATGGGTACCATGCAATATGACTTCAAAGGGTCTTCATTTGCTCACCGCACCTCTCCAATCCTATCACTGCTGCGTTTATGCCCCTGTACACATGCTTGATTCTCTTTCGGAGACATAGCAATCCATAGGTTTTAAGATACTTACTAGTCAGGTACATTCTTAGGCGTTTAATATGCGGTGTTGAGTCCATTTCGTTGAGCAAGGAGTAGCTCTTGTCTATTCCATATTTGGCTTAAGGAACTTTATCTGTGCTCATTTCAATCTCTGGTTTTATGCAGCACCCCAACTCACCTTTACCCTTAAGCAAGCATAAGTTGGTTTTCTAAATTTGAGACCCTGTTCTGTTCTGTAATTCAGTTCCTGTGTAGCCAAGTTTACATTCCGTGTATTAGTGATATCTTATGATGTTTCTTTTTCTGTGTGACTTACTTCAGTTAGAATCATCATACCTGAATCCACTCATTGTGCTGCTAAGGGCCTGATGACACAGATTTCATTGCTGAGTGATATTGCTTTGTAAGTAAATACCACAACTTCTTTATCCATTTTTCACTTTCTGCGATGTTGAACTTGTACTGTAAACGAGGTTCTTGTAAACAGAGCCGTTCCAAACTTTGGGGTGGCTGTGTCTTTTTGATTTTAATTTCCCTAAGCTATAGGACCATAAGTGGAAGTGCCCTAGGTTCTGTTGCTTTGTTTTTTAGATGTTTCAGGAAACACCATACACTTCTCCCGAGTGGTTGTTGGCAATTTACATCCCGCCCATCAGCATAACAAGGCTCCCAGTTCTCCGTGGCCTGTCCTGCCTTTCTGGATTTTACACTTTTTTGAGATGGCCCTTTTGACCGGGGGGAATTGAGACTTCATTGTAGTGCAGATTTCCTTTGCAAGCTTGCTTGGTTGGCCAAAAAGGGCGTATGCGTTTTTTCCTGAATATATTCAGGAAAAAACGCATACGCCCTTTTTGGCCAAGTGCATCATTGTGGACGTTCTGCCTCTTTTCCTATGCTTTCAATGCAATTGCAGTCTACCTCCTGAAATCGGTTTCCTGCAATTCTGCCCCGCTTTCAAGTCCTCTTGGCAGCCTTACTTCAGTCTATTTTTGGACGATAGCTGTCGTTTATAACTCTGCAGGTTTGTGAATTACAGTGTCCCTGAGCTCCTTTCTTCAACTCGCTTTCTTGTGACCTGGCCGCAACACTGCAGGATGGCTTCAGGCCCTAATCTGGTTCCGGCCCCACATGCTGAGCCTTTGGTTAATTCCTCTTCCTGGTGGGAAATGAGAGTTAAATTTGCCCGTCCAGACACCTCCAGCTAGCCTCTCATTGGTTCTCGCTATTCCTGTTCATCTTCCGCAGAAATTGCAAACTGGGCCAAACAGGAGGTTAAAGGCGCTGACTCTCCAAGTGGGGAGAGTGTTAGTTAAGCGTCTGGAATGTTGCACCCGAGTACCAGGGGAGGAAAACTGAGACATATTTGAACACGTCTCCCGTTCACATGGTTGATCATACTTGGGTTCCACATGCATGTTTTAGCTGAAGGAAGAATACCTTAAACCTGGAGAGTTGAGACCCGTGTAATGGGTACCATGCAATATGACTTCAAAGGGTCTTCATTTGCTCACCGAACCTCTCCAATCCTATCACTGCTGCGTTTATGCCCCTGTACACATGCTTGATTCTCTTTTGGAGACATAGCAATCCATAGGTTTTACGATACTTACTAGTCAGGTACATTCTTAGGCGTTTAATATGCGGTGTTGAGTCCATTTCGTTGAGCAAGGAGTAGCTCTTGTCTATTCCATATTTGACTTAAGGAACTTTATCTGTGCTCATTTCAATCTCTGGTTTTATGCAGCACCCCAACTCACCTTTACCCTTAAGCAAGCATAAGTTGGTTTTCTAAATTTGAGACCCTGTTCTGTTCTGTAATTCAGTTCCTGTGTAGCCAAGTTTACATTCCGTGTATTACTGATATCTTATGATGTTTCTTTTTCTGTGTGACTTATTTCAGTTAGAATCATCACACCTGAATCCACTCATTGTGCTGCTAAGGGCCTGATGACACAAATTTCATTGCTGAGTGATATTGCTTTGTAAGTAAATACCACAACTTCTTTATCCATTTTTCACTTTCTGCGATGTTGAACTTGTACTGTAAACGAGGTTCTTGTAAACAGAGCCGTTCCAAACTTTGGGGTGGCTGTGTCCTTTTGATTTTAATTTCCCTAAGCTATAGGACCATAAGTGGAAGTGCCCTAGGTTCTGTTGCTTTGTTTTTTAGATGTTTCAGGAAACACCATACACTTCTCCCGAGTGTCTGTTGGCAATTTACATCCCGCCCATCAGCATAACAAGGCTCCCAGTTCTCAATGGCCTGTTGCCTTTCTGGATTTTACACTTTTTTCAGATGGCCCTTTTGACCGGGGGGAAGTGAGACTTCATTGTAGTGCAGATTTCCTTTGCAAGCTTGCTTGGTTGGCCAAAAAGGGCGTATGCGTTTTTTCCTGAATATATTCAAGAAAAAACGCATACGCCCTTTTTGGCCAAGTGCATCATTGTGGACGTTCTGCCTCTTTTCCTATGCTTTCAATGCAATTTCAGTCTGCCTCCTGAAATCGGTTTCCTGCAATTCTGCCCCGCTTTCAAGTCCTCTTGGCAGCCTTACTTCAGTATATTTTTGCACGATAGCTGTCATTTATAACTCTGCAGGTTTGTGAATTACAGTGCCCCTGAGCTCCTTTCTTCAACTCGCTTTCTTTTGAGCTGGCCGCAACACCGCAGGATGGCTTCAGGCCCTAATCTGGTTCCGGTACGGCACGCTGAGCCTTTGGTTATTTCCTCTTCCTGGTGGGAAATGAGAGTTAAATTTGCCCGTCCAGACACCTCCAGCTAGCCTCTCATTGGTTCTCACTATTCCTGTTCATCTTCCGCAGAAATTGCAAACTGGGCCAAACAGGAGGTTAAAGGCGCTGACTCTCCAAGTGGGGAGAGTGTTAGTAAAGCGTCTGGAATGTTGCACCCGAGTACCAGGGGAGGAAAACTGAGACATATTTGAACACGTCTCCCGTTCACATGGTTGATCATACTCTGGGTTCCACATGCATGTTTTAGCTGAAGGAAGAATACCTTAAACCTGGAGAGTTAAGACCCGTGTAATGGGTACCATGCAATATGACTTCAAAGGGTCTTCATTTGCTCACCGAACCTCTCCAATCCTATCACTGCTGCGTTTATGCCCCTGTACACATGCTTGATTCTCTTTCGGAGACATAGCAATCCATAGGTTTTAAGATACTTACTAGTCAGGTACATTCTTAGGCGTTTAATATGCGGTGTTGAGTCCATTTCGTTGAGCAAGGAGTAGCTCTTGTCTATTCCATATTTGACTTAAGGAACTTTATCTGTGCTCATTTCAATCTCTGGTTTTATGCAGCACCCCAACTCACCTTTACCCTTAAGCAAGCATAAGTTGGTTTTCTAAATTTGAGACCCTGTTCTGTTCTGTAATTCAGTTCCTGTGTAGCCAAGTTTACATTCCGTGTATTACTGATATCTTATGATGTTTCTTTTTCTGTGTGACTTATTTCAGTTAGAATCATCACACCTGAATCCACTCATTGTGCTGCTAAGGGCCTGATGACACAAATTTCATTGCTGAGTGATATTGCTTTGTAAGTAAATACCACAACTTCTTTATCCATTTTTCACTTTCTGCGATGTTGAACTTGTACTGTAAACGAGGTTCTTGTAAACAGAGCCGTTCCAAACTTTGGGGTGGCTGTGTCTTTTTGATTTTAATTTCCCTAAGCTATAGGACCATAAGTGGAAGTGCCCTAGGTTCTGTTGCTTTGTTTTTTAGATGTTTCAGGAAACACCATACACTTCTCCCCAGTGTCTGTTGGCAATTTACATCCCGCCCATCAGCATAACAAGGCTCCCAGTTCTCAATGGCCTGTTGCCTTTCTGGATTTTACACTTTTTTCAGATGGCCCTTTTGACCGGGGGGAAGTGAGACTTCATTGTAGTGCAGATTTCCTTTGCAAGCTTGCTTGGTTGGCCAAAAAGGGCGTATGCGTTTTTTCCTGAATATATTCAAGAAAAAACGCATACGCCCTTTTTGGCCAAGTGCATCATTGTGGACGTTCTGCCTCTTTTCCTATGCTTTCAATGCAATTTCAGTCTGCCTCCTGAAATCGGTTTCCTGCAATTCTGCCCCGCTTTCAAGTCCTCTTGGCAGCCTTACTTCAGTATATTTTTGCACGATAGCTGTCATTTATAACTCTGCAGGTTTGTGAATTACAGTGCCCCTGAGCTCCTTTCTTCAACTCGCTTTCTTTTGAGCTGGCCGCAACACCGCAGGATGGCTTCAGGCCCTAATCTGGTTCCGGTACGGCACGCTGAGCCTTTGGTTATTTCCTCTTCCTGGTGGGAAATGAGAGTTAAATTTGCCCGTCCAGACACCTCCAGCTAGCCTCTCATTGGTTCTCGCTATTCCTGTTCATCTTCCGCAGAAATTGCAAACTGGGCCAAACAGGAGGTTAAAGGCGCTGACTCTCCAAGTGGGGAGAGTGTTAGTAAAGCGTCTGGAATGTTGCACCCGAGTACCAGGGGAGGAAAACTGAGACATATTTGAACACGTCTCCCGTTCACATGGTTGATCATACTTGGGTTCCACATGCATGTTTTAGCTGAAGGAAGAATACCTTAAACCTGGAGAGTTGAGACCCGTGTAATGGGTACCATGCAATATGACTTCAAAGGGTCTTCATTTGCTCACCGAACCTCTCCAATCCTATCACTGCTGCGTTTATGCCCCTGTACACATGCTTGATTCTCTTTTGGAGACATAGCAATCCATAGGTTTTACGATACTTACTAGTCAGGTACATTCTGAGGCGTTTAATATGCGGTGTTGAGTCCATTTCGTTGAGCAAGGAGTAGCTCTTGTCTATTCCATATTTGACTTAAGGAACTTTATCTGTGCTCATTTCAATCTCTGGTTTTATGCAGCACCCCAACTCACCTTTCCCCTTAAGCAAGCATAAGTTGGTTTTCTAAATTTGAGACCCTGTTCTGTTCTGTAATTCAGTTCCTGTGTAGCCAAGTTTACATTCCGTGTATTACTGATATCTTATGATGTTTCTTTTTCTGTGTGACTTATTTCAGTTAGAATCATCACACCTGAATCCACTCATTGTGCTGCTAAGGGCCTGATGACACAAATTTCATTGCTGAGTGATATTGCTTTGTAAGTAAATACCACAACTTCTTTATCCATTTTTCACTTTCTGCGATGTTGAACTTGTACTGTAAACAAGGTTCTTGTAAACAGAGCCGTTCCAAACTTTGGGGTGGCTGTGTCTTTTTGATTTTAATTTCCCTAAGCTATACGACCATAAGTGGCAGTGCCCTAGGCTCTGTTGCTTTGTTTTTTAGATGTTTCAGGAAACACCATACACTTCTCCCGAGTGTCTGTTGGCAATTTACATCCCGCCCATCAGCATAACAAGGCTCCCAGTTCTCCATGGCCTGTCCTGCCTTTCTGGATTTTACACTTTTTTCAGATGGCCCTTTTGACCGGGGGGAAGTGAGACTTCATTGTAGTGCAGATTTCCTTTGCAAGCTTGCTTGGTTGGCCAAAAAGGGCGTATGCGTTTTTTCCTGAATATATTCAGGAAAAAACGCATACGCCCTTTTTGGCCAAGTGCATCATTATGGACGTTCTGCCTCTTTTCCTATGCTTTCAATGCAATTCCAGTCTACCTCCTGAAATCGGTTTCCTGCAATTCTGCCCCGCTTTCAAGTCCTCTTGGCAGCCTTACTTCAGTCTATTTTTGGACGATAGCTGTCATTTATAACTCTGCAGGTTTGTGAATTACAGTGCCCCTGAGCTCCTTTCTTCAACTCGCTTTCTTGTGACCTGGCCGCAACACCGCAGGATGGCTTCAGGCCCTAATCTGGTTCCGGCCCGGCATGCTGAGCCTTTGGTTAATTCCTCTTCCTGGTGGGAAATGAGAGTTAAATTTGCCCGTCCAGACACCTCCAGCTAGCCTCTCATTGGTTCTCGCTATTCCTGTTCATCTTCCGCAGAAATTGCAAACTGGGCCAAACAGGAGGTTAAAGGGACTGACTCTCCAAGTGGGGAGAGTGTTAGTAAAGCGTCTGGAATGTTGCACCCGAGTACCAGGGGAGGAAAACTGAGACATATTTGAACACGTCTCCCGATCACATGGTTGATCATACTCTAGGTTCCACATGCATGTTTTAGCTGAAGGAAGAATACCTTAAACCTGGGTAGTTGAAACCTGTGGAATGGGTACCATGCAATATGACTTCAAAGGGTCTTCATTTGCTCACCGAACCTCTCCAATCCTATCACTGCTGCGTTTACGCCCCTGTACACATGCTTGATTCTCTTTCAGAGACATAGCAATCCATAGGTTTTAAGATACTTACTAGTCAGGTACATTCTTAGGCGTTTAATATGGGGTGTTGAGTCCATTTCGTTGAGCAAGGAGTAGCTCTTGTCTATTCCATATTTGACTTAAGGAACTTTATCTGTGCTCATTTCAATCTCTGGTTTTATGCAGCACCCCAACTCACCTTTACCTTTAAGCAAGAATAAGTTGGTTTTCTAAATTTGAGACCCTGTTCTGTTCTGTAATTCAGTTCCTGTGTAGCCAAGTTTACATTCCGTGTATTACTGATATCTTATGATGTTTCTTTTCCTGTGTGACTTATTTCAGTTAGAATCATCACACCTGAATCCACTCATTGTGCTGCTAAGGGCCTGATGACACAAATTTCATTGCTGAGTGATATTGCTTTGTAAGTAAATACCACAACTTCTTTATCCATTTTTCACTTTCTGCGATGTTGAACTTGTACTGTAAACGAGGTTCTTGTAAACAGAGCCGTTCCAAACTTTGGGGTGGCTGTGTCTTTTTGATTTTAATTTCCCTAAGCTATACGACCATAAGTGGCAGTGCCCTAGGCTCTGTTGCTTTGTTTATTAGATGTTTCAGGAAACACCATACACTTCTCCCGAGTGTCTGTTGGCAATTTACATCCCGCCCATCAGCATAACAAGGCTCCCAGTTCTCCATGGCCTGTCCTGCCTTTCTGGATTTTACACTTTTTTCAGATGGCCCTTTTGACCGGGGGGAAGTGAGACTTCATTGTAGTGCAGATTTCCTTTGCAAGCTTGCTTGGTTGGCCAAAAAGGGCGTATGCGTTTTTTCCTGAATATATTCAGGAAAAAACGCATACGCCCTTTTTGGCCAAGTGCATCATTGTGGACGATCTGCCTCTTTTCCTATGCTTTCAATGCAATTCCAGTCTACCTCCTGAAATCGGTTTCCTGCAATTCTGCCCCGCTTTCAAGTCCTCTTGGCAGCCTTACTTCAGTCTATTTTTGGACGATAGCTGTCATTTATAACTCTGCAGGTTTGTGAATTACAGTGCCCCTGAGCTCCTTTCTTCAACTCGCTTTCTTGTGACCTGGCCGCAACACCGCAGGATGGCTTCAGGCCCTAATCTGGTTCCGGCCCGGCATGCTGAGCCTTTGGTTAATTCCTCTTCCTGGTGGGAAATGAGAGTTAAATTTGCCCGTCCAGACACCTCCAGCTAGTCTCTCATTGGTTCTCGCTATTCCTGTTCATCTTCCGCAGAAATTGCAAACTGGGCCAAACAGGAGGTTAAAGGGACTGACTCTCCAAGTCGGGAGAGTGTTAGTAAAGCGTCTGGAATGTTGCACCCGAGTACCAGGGTACGAAAACTGAGACATATTTGAACACGTCTCCCGATCACATGGTTGATCATACTCTAGGTTCCACATGCATGTTTTAGCTGAAGGAAGAATACCTTAAACCTGGGTAGTTGAAACCCGTGGAATGGGTACCATGCAATATGACTTCAAAGGGTCTTCATTTGCTAACCGAACCTCTCCAATCCTATCACTGCTGCGTTTATGCCCCTGTACACATGCTTGATTCTCTTTCGGAGACATAGCAATCCATAGGTTTTAAGATACTTACTAGTCAGGTACATTCTTAGGCGTTTAATATGCGGTGTTGAGTCCATTTCGTTGAGCAAGGAGTAGCTCTTGTCTATTCCATATTTGACTTAAGGAACTTTATCTGTGCTCATTTCAATCTCTGGTTTTATGCAACACCCCAACTCACCTTTCCCCTTAAGCAAGCATAAGTTGGTTTTCTAAATTTGAGTCCCTGTTCTGTTCTGTAATTCAGTTCCTGTGTAGCCAAGTTTACATTCCGTGTATTACTGATATCTTATGATGTTTCTTTTTCTGTGTGACTTACTTCAGTTAGAATCATCATACCTGAATCCACTCATTGTGCTGCTACGGGCCTGATGACACAGATTTCATTGCTGAGTGATATTGCTTTGTAAGTAAATACCACAACTTCTTTCTCCATTTTTCACTTTCTGCGATGTTGAACTTGTACTGTAAACGAGGTTCTTGTAAACAGAGCCGTTCCAAACTTTGGGGTGGCTGTGTCTTTTTGATTTTAATTTCCCTAAGCTATAGGACCATAAGTGGAAGTGCCCTAGGTTCTGTTGCTTTGTTTTTTAGATGTTTCAGGAAACACCATACACTTCTCCCGAGTGGTTGTTGGCAATTTACATCCCGCCCATCAGCATAACAAGGCTCCCAGTTCTCCATGGCCTGTCCTGCCTTTCTGGATTTTACACTTTTTTCAGATGGCCCTTTTGACCGGGGGGAAGTGAGACTTCATTGTAGTGCAGATTTCCTTTGCAAGCTTGCTTGGTTGGCCAAAAAGGGCGTATGCGTTTTTTCCTGAATATATTCAGGAAAAAACGCATACGCCCTTTTTGGCCAAGTGCATCATTGTGGACGTTCTGCCTCTTTTCCTATGCTTTCAATGCAATTCCAGTCTACCTCCTGAAATCGGTTTCCTGCAATTCTGCCCCGCTTTCAAGTCCTCTTGGCAGCCTTACTTCAGTCTATTTTTGGACGATAGCTGTCATTTATAACTCTGTAGGTTTGTGAATTACAGTGCCCCTGAGCTCCTTTGTTTAACTCGCTTTCTTTTGAGCTGGCCGCAACACCGCAGGATGGCTTCAGGCCCTAATCTGGTTCCGGTACGGCACGCTGAACCTTTGGTTATTTCCTCTTCCTGGTGGGAAATGAGAGTTAAATTTGCCCGTCCAGACACCTCCAGCTAGCCTCTCATTGGTTCTCGCTATTCCTGTTCATCTTCCGCAGAAATTGCAAACTGGGCCAAACAGGAGGTTAAAGGCGCTGACTCTCCAAGTGGGGAGAGTGTTAGTAAAGCGTCTGGAATGTTGCACCCGAGTACCAGGGGAGGAAAACTGAGACATATTTGAACACGTCTCCCGTTCACATGGTTGATCATACTTGGGTTCCACATGCATGTTTTTGCTGAAGGAAGAATACCTAAAACCTGGGTAGTTGAAACCCGTGGAATGGGTACCATGCAATATGACTTCAAAGGGTCTTCATTTGCTCGCCGAACCTCTCCAATCCTATCACTGCTGCGTTTATGCCCCTGTACACATGCTTGATTCTCTTTTGGAGACATAGCAATCCATAGGTTTTAAGATACTTACTAGTCAGGTACATTCTTAGGCGTTTAATATGCGGTGTTGAGTCCATTTCGTTGAGCAAGGAGTAGCTCTTGTCTATTCCATATTTGGCTTAAGGAACTTTATCTGTGCTCATTTCAATCTCTGGTTTTATGCAGCAACCCAACTCACCTTTACCCTTAAACAAGCATAAGTTGGTTTTCTAAATTTGAGACTCTGTTCTGTTTTGGAATTCAGTTCCTGTGTAGCCAAGTTTACATTCCGTGTATTACTGATATCTTATGATGTTTCTTTTTCTGTGTGACTTATTTCAGTTAGAATCATCGTACCTGAATATACTCATTATGCTGCTACGGGCCTGATGACATAGATTTCATTTCTGAGTGATATTGCTTTGTAAGTGAATACCACAACTTCTTTATCCATTTTTCACTTTCTGCGATGTTGAACTTGTACTGTAAACGAGGTTCTTGTAAACAGAGCCGTTCCAAACTTTGGGGTGGCTGTGTCTTTTTGATTTTAATTTCCCTAAGCTATAGGACCATAAGTGGAAGTGCCCTAGGCTCTGTTGCTTTGTTTTTTAGATGTTTCATGAAACACCATACACTTCTCCCGAATGGTTGTTGGCAATTTACATCCCGCCCATCAGCATAACAAGGCTCCCAGTTCTCCATGGCCTGTCCTGCCTTTCTGGATTTTACACTTTTTTCAGATGGCCCTTTTGACCGGGGGGAAGTGAGACTTCATTGTAGTGCAGATTTCCTTTGCAAGCTTGCTTGGTTGGCCAAAAAGGGCGTATGCGTTTTTTCCTGAATATATTCAGGAAAAAACGCATACGCCCTTTTTGGCCAAGTGCATCATTGTGGACGTTCTGCCTCTTTTCCTATGCTTTCAATGCAATTCCAGTCTACCTCCTGAAATCGGTTTCCTGCAATTCTGTCCCGCTTTCAAGTCCTCTTGGCAGCCTTACTTCAGTCTATTTTTGGACGATAGCTGTCATTTATAACTCTGCAGGTTTGTGAATTATAGTGCCCCTGAGCTCCTTTCTTCAGCTCGCTTTCTTGTGACCTGGCCGCAACACCGCAGGATGGCTTCAGGACCTAATCTGGTTCCGGCATGGCACGCTGAGCCTTTGGTTAATTCCTCTTCCTGATGGGAAATGAGAGTTAAATTTGCCCGTCCAGACACCTCCAGCTAGCCTCTCATTGGTTCTCGCTATTCCTGTTCATCTTCCGCAGAAATTGCAAACTGGGCCAAACAGGAGGTTAAAGGGACTGACTCTCCAAGTCGGGAGAGTGTTAGTAAAGCGTCTGGAATGTTGCACCCAAGTACCAGGGTACGAAAACTGAGACATATTTGAACACGTCTCCCGATCACATGGTTGATCATACTCTAGGTTCCACATGCATGTTTTAGCTGAAGGAAGAATACCTTAAACCTGGGTAGTTGAAACCCGTGGAATGGGTATCATGCAATATGACTTCAAAGGGTCTTCATTTGCTCACCGAACCTCTCCAATCCTATCACTGCTGCGTTTATGCCCCTGTACACATGCTTGATTCTCTTTTGGAGACATAGCAATCCATAGGTTTTAAGATACTTACTAGTCAGGAACATTCTTAGGCGTTTAATATGGGGTGTTGAGTCCATTTCGTTGAGCAAGGAGTAGCTCTTGTCTATTCCATATTTGGCTTAAGGAACTTTATCTGTGCTCATTTCAATCTCTGGTTTTATGCAGCACCCCAACTCACCTTTCCCCTTAAGCAAGCATAAGTTGGTTTTCTAAATTTGAGACCCTGTTCTGTTCTGTAATTCAGTTCCTGTGTAGGCAAGTTTACATTCCGTGTATTAGTGATATCTTATGATGTTTCTTTTTCTGTGTGACTTATTTCAGTTAGAATCATCATACCTGAATCCACTCATTCCGATGCTAAGGGCCTGATGACATAGATTTCATTGCTGACTGATATTGCTTTGTAAGTGAATACCACAAATTCTTTATCCATTTTTCACTTTCTGCGATGTTGAACTTGTACTGTAAACGAGGTTCTTGTAAACAGAGCCGTTCCAAATTTTGGGGTGGCTGTGTCTTTTTGATTTTAATTTCCCTAAGCTATAGGACCATAAGTGGAAGTGCCCTAGGTTCTGTTGCTTTGTTTTTTAGATGTTTCAGGAAACACCATACACTTCTCCCGAGTGTCTGTTGGCAATTTACATCCCGCCCATCAGCATAAAAAGGCTCCCAGTTCTCCATGGCCTGTCCTGCCTTTCTGGATTTTACACTTTTTTCAGATGGCCCTTTTGACCGGGGGGAAGTGAGACTTCATTGTAGTGCAGATTTCCTTTGCAAGCTTGCTTGGTTGGCCAAAAAGGGCGTATGCGTTTTTTCCTGAATATATTCAGGAAAAAACACATACGCCCTTTTTGGCCAAGTGCATCATTGTGGACGTTCTGCCTCTTTTCCTATGCTTTCAATGCAATTCCAGTCTACCTCCTGAAATCGGTTTCCTGCAATTCTGCCCCGCTTTCAAGTCCTCTTGGCAGCCTTACTTCAGTGTAATTTTGGACGATAGCTGTCATTTATAACTCTGCAGGTTTGTGAATTACAGTGCCCCTGAGCTCCTTTGTTCAACTCGCTTTCTTTTGAGCTGGCCGCAACACCGCAGGATGGCTTCAGGCCCTAATCTGGTTCCGGTACGGCACGCTGAGCCTTTGGTTATTTCCTCTTCCTGGTGGGAAATGAGAGTTAAATTTGCCCGTCCAGACACCTCCAGCTAGCCTCTCATTGGTTCTCGCTATTCCTGTTCATCTTCCGCAGAAATTGCAAACTGGGCCAAACAGGAGGTTAAAGGCGCTGACTCTCCAAGTGGGGAGAGTGTTAGTAAAGCGTCTGGAATGTTGCACCCGAGTACCAGGGGAGGAAAACTGAGACATATTTGAAGACGTCTCCCGTTCACATGGTTGATCATACTCTGGGTTCCACATGCATGTTTTAGCTGAAGGAAGAATACCTTAAACCTGGGTAGTTGAAACCCGTGGAATGGGTACCATGCAATATGACTTCAAAGGGTCTTCATTTGCTCACCGAACCTCTCCAATCCTATCACTGCTGCGTTTATTCCCCTGTACACACGCTTGATTCTCTTTTGGAGACATAGCAATCCATAGGTTTTAAGATACTTACTACTCAGGTACATTCTTAGGGGTTTAATATGGGGTTTTGAGTCCATTTCGTTGAGCAAGGAGTAGCTCTTGTCTATTTCATATTTGGCTTAAGGAACTTTATCTGTGCTCATTTCAATCTCTGGTTTTATGCAGCACCCCAACTCACCTTTCCCCTTAAGCAAGCATAAGTTGGTTTTCTAAATTTGAGACCCTGTTCTGTTCTGTAATTCAGTTCCTGTGTAGCCAAGTTTACATTCCGTGTATTACTGATATCTTATGATGTTTCTTTTTCTGTGTGACTTATTTCAGTTAGAATCATCATACCTGAATCCACTCATTGTGCTGCTAAGGGCCTGATGACACAGATTTCATTGCTGAGTGATATTGCTTTGTAAGTAAATACCACAACTTCTTTATCCATTTTTCACTTTCTGCGATGTTGAACTTGTACTGTAAACGAGGTTCTTGTAAACAGAGGCGTCCCATACTTTTGGGTGGCTGTGTCTTTTTGATTTTAATTTCCCTAAGCTATAGGACCATAAGTGGAAATGCCCTAGGTTCTGTTGCTTTGTTTTTTAGATGTTTCAGGAAACACCATACACTTCTCCCAAGTGGTTGTTGGCAATTTACATCCCGCCCATCAGCATAACAAGGCTCCCAGTTCTCCATGGCCTGTCCTGCCTTTCTGGATTTTACACTTTTTTCAGATGGCCCTTTTGACCGGGGGGAAGTGAGACTTCATTGTAGTGCAGATTTCCTTTGCAAGCTTGCTTGGTTGGCCAAAAAGTGCGTATGCGTTTTTTCCTGAATATATTCAGGAAAAAACGCATACGCCCTTTTTGGCCAAGTGCATCATTGTGGACGTTCTGCCTCTTTTCCTATGCTTTCAATGCAATTCCAGTCTACCTCCTGAAATCGGTTTCCTGCAATTCTGCCCCGCTTTCAAGTCCTCTTGGTAGCCTTACTTCAGTCTATTTTTGGACGATAGCTGTCATTTATAACTCTGCAGGTTTGTGAATTACAGTGCCCCTGAACTCCTTTCTTCAACTCGCTTTCTTGTGACCTGGCCGCAACACCGCAGGATGGCTTCAGGCCCTAATCTGGTTCCGGCCTGGCATGCTGAGCCTTTGGTTAATTCCTCTTCCTGGTGGGAAATGAGAGTTAAATTTGCCCGTCCAGACACCTCCAGCTAGCCTCTCATTGGTTCTCGCTATTCCTGTTCATCTTCCGCAGAAATTGCAAACTGGGCCAAACAGGAGGTTAAAGGGACTGACTCTCCAAGTCGCGAGAGTGTTAGTAAAGCGTCTGGAATGTTGCACCCGAGTACCAGGGGAGGAAAACTGAGACATATTTGAACACGTCTCCCGTTCACATGGTTGATCATACTCTGGGTTCCACATGCATGTTTTAGCTGAAGGAAGAATACCTTAAACCTGGAGAGTTGAGACCCGTGTAATGGGTACCATGCAATATAACTTCAAAGGGTCTTCATTTGCTCACCGAACCTCTCCAATCCTATCACTGCTGTGTTTATTCCCCTGTACAGACGCTTGATTCTCTTTTGGAGACATAGCAATCCATAGGTTTTAAGATACTTACTAGTCAGGTACATTCTTAGGGGTTTAATATGGGGTTTTGAGTCCATTTCGTTGAGCAAGGAGTAGCTCTTGTCTATTCCATATTTGGCTTAAGGAACTTTATCTGTGCTCATTTCAATCTCTGGTTTTATGCAGCACCCCAACTCACCTTTCCCCTTAAGCAAGCATAAGTTGGTTTTCTAAAGTTGAGACCCTGTTCTGTTCTGTAATTCAGTTCCTGTGTAGCCAAGTTTACATTCCGTGTATTACTGATATCTTATGATGTTTCTTTTCTGTGTGACTTATTTCAGTTAGAATCATCATACCTGAATCCACTCATTGTGCTGCTACGGGCCTGATGACACAGATTTCATTGCTGAGTGATATTGCTTTGTAAGTAAATACCACAACTTCTTTATCCATTTTTCACTTTCTGCGATGTTGAACTTGTACTGTAAACGAGGTTCTTGTAAACAGAGCCGTTCCAAACTTTGGGGTGGCTGTGTCTTTTTGATTTTAATTTCCCTAAGCTATAGGACCATAAGTGGAAGTGCCCTAGGCTCTGTTGCTTTGTTTTTTAGATGTTTCAGGAAACACCATACACTTCTCCCAAGTGGTTGTTGGCAATTTACATCCCACCCATCAGCATAACAAGGCTCCCAGTTCTCCATGGCCTGTCCTGCCTTTCTGGATTTTACACTTTTTTCAGATGGCCCTTTTGACCGGGGGGAAGTGAGACTTCATTGTAGTGCAGATTTCCTTTGCAAGCTTGCTTGGTTGGCCAAAAAGGGCGTATGCGTTTTTTCCTGAATATATTCAGGAAAAAACGCATACGCCCTTTTTGGCCAAGTGCATCATTGTGGACGTTCTGCCTCTTTTCCTATGCTTTCAATGCAATTCCAGTCTACCTCCTGAAATCGGTTTCCTGCAATTCTGCCCCACTTTCAAGTCCTCTTGGCAGCCTTACTTCAGTCTATTTTTGGACGATAGCTGTCATTTATAACTCTGCAGGTTTGTGAATTACAGTGCCCCTGAGCTCCTTTCTTCAACTCGCTTTCTTTTGAGCTGGCCGCAACACCGCATGGTGGCTTCAGGCCCTAATCTGGTTCCGGTACGGCACGCTGAGCCTTTGGTTATTTCCTCTTCCTGGTGGGAAATGAGAGTTAAATTTGCCCGTCCAGACACCTCCAGCTAGCCTCTCATTGGTTCTCGCTATTCCTGTTCATCTTCCGCAGAAATTGCAAACTGGGCCAAACAGGAGGTTAAAGGCGCTGACTCTCCAAGTGGGGAGAGTGTTAGTAAAGCGTCTGGAATGTTGCACCCGAGTACCAGGGGAGGAAAACTGAGACATATTTGAACACGTCTCCCGTTCACATGGTTGATCATACTTGGGATCCACATGCATGTTTTAGCTGAAGGAAGAATACCTTAAACCTGGGTAGTTGAAACCCGTGGAATGGGTACCATGCAATATGACTTCAAAGGGTCTTCATTTGCTCACTGAACCTCTCCAATCCTATCACTGCTGCGTTTATGCCCCTGTACACATGCTTGATTCTCTTTCGGAGACATAGCAATCCATAGGTTTCACGATACTTACTAGTCAGGTACATTCTTAGGCGTTTAATATGCGGTGTTGAGTCCATTTCGTTGAGCAAGGAGTAGCTCTTGTCTATTCCATATTTGACTTAAGGAACTTTATCTGTGCTCATTTCAATCTCTGGTTTTATGCAGCACCCCAACTCACCTTTACCCTTAAGCAAGCATAAGTTGGTTTTCTAAATTTGAGACCCTGTTCTGTTCTGTAATTCAGTTCCTGTGTAGCCAAGTTTACATTCCGTGTATTACTGATATCTTATGATGTTTCTTTTTCTGTGTGACTTACTTCAGTTAGAATCATCATACCTGAATCCACTCATTGTGCTGCTAAGGGCCTGATGACACAGATTTCATTGCTGAGTGATATTGCTTTGTAAGTAAATACCACATCTTCTTTATCCATTTTTCACTTTCTGCGATGTTGAACTTGTACTGTAAACGAGGTTCTTGTAAACAGAGGCGTCCCAAACTTTGGGGTGGCTGTGTCTTTTTGATTTTAATTTCCCTAAGCTATAGGACCATAAGTGGCAGTGCCCTAGGCTCTGTTGCTTTGTTTTTTAGATGTTTCAGGAAACACCATACACTTCTCCCAAGTGTCTGTTGGCAATTTACATCCCGCCCATGAGCATAACAAGGCTCCCAGTTCTCCATGGCCTGTCCTGCCTTTCTGGATTTTACACTTTTTTCAGATGGCCCTTTTGACCGGGGGGAAGTGAGACTTCATTGTAGTGCAGATTTCCTTTGCAAGCTTGCTTGGTTGGCCAAAAAGGACGTATGCGTTTTTTCCTGAATATATTCAGGAAAAAACGCATACGTCCTTTTTGGCCAAGTGCATCATTGTGGACGTTCTGCCTCTTTTCCTATGCTTGCAATGCAATTCCAGTCTACCTCCTGAAATCGGTTTCCTGCAATTCTGCCCCGCTTTCAAGTCCTCTTGGCAGCCTTACTTCAGTATATTTTTGGACGATAGCTGTCATTTATAACTCTGCAGGTTTGTGAATTACAGTGCCCCTGAGCTCCTTTCTTCAACTCGCTTTCTTGTGACCTGGCCGCAACACCGCAGGATGGCTTCAGGCCCTAATCTGGTTCCGGCATGGCACGCTGAGCCTTTGGTTAATTCCTCTTCCTGGTGGGAAATGAGAGTTAAATTTGCCCGTCCAGACACCTCCAGCTAGCCTCTCATTGGTTCTCGCTATTCCTGTTCATCTTCCGCAGAAATTGCAAACTGGGCCAAACAGGAGGTTAAAGGGACTGACTCTCCAAGTGGGGAGAGTGTTAGTAAAGCGTCTGGAATGTTGCACCCGAGTACCAGGGGAGGAAAACTGAGACATATTTGAACACGTCTCCCGATCACATGGTTGATCATACTCTAGGTTCCATATGCATGTTTTAGCTGAAGGAAGAATACCTTAAACCTGGGTAGTTGAAACCCGTGGAATGGGTACCATGAAATATGACTTCAAAGGGTCTTCATTTGCGCACCGAACCTCTCCAATCCTATCACTGCTGCGTTTATGCCCCTGTACACATGCTTGATTCTCTTTCAGAGACATAGCAATCCATAGATTTTAAGATACTTACTAGTCAGGTACATTCTTAGGCGTTTAATATGGGGTGTTGAGTCCATTTCGTTGAGCAAGGAGTAGCTCTTGTCTATTCCATATTTGGCTTAAGGAACTTTATCTGTGCTCATTTCAATCTCTGGTTTTATGCAGCACCCCAACTCACCTTTACCCTTAAGCAAGAATAAGTTGGTTTTATAAATTTGAGACCCTGTTCTGTTCTGTAATTCAGTTCCTGTGTAGCCAAGTTTACATTCCGTGTATTAGTGATATCTTATGATGTTTCTTTTTCTTTGTGACTTATTTCAGTTAAAATCATCATACCTGAATCCACTCATTGTGCTGCTAAGGGCCTCATGACACAGATTTCATTGCTGAGTGATATTGCTTTGTAAGTAAATACCACAACTTCTTTATCCATTTTTCACTTTCTGCGATGTGAACTTGTACTTTAAACGAGGTTCTTGTAAACAGAGGCGTCCCAAACTTTGGGGTGGCTGTGTCTTTTTGATTTTAATTTCCCTAAGCTATAGGACCATAAGTGGAAGTGCCCTAGGTTCTGTTGCTTTGTTTTTTAGATGTTTCAGGAAACACCATACACTTCTCCCGAGTGGTTGTTGGCAATTTACATCCCGCCCATCAGCATAACCAGGCTCCCAGTTCTCCATGGCCTGTCCTGCCTTTCTGGATTTTACACTTTTTTCAGATGGCCCTTTTGACCGGGGAGAAGTGAGACTTCATTGTAGTGCAGATTTCCTTTGCAAGCTTGCTTGGTTGGCCAAAAAGGGCGTATGCGTTTTTTCCTGAATATATTCAGGAAAAAACGCATACGCCCTTTTTGGCCAAGTGCATCATTGTGGACGTTCTGCCTCTTTTCCTATGCTTTCAATGCAATTCCAGTCTACCTCCTGAAATCGGTTTCCTGCAATTCTGCCCCACTTTCAAGTCCTCTTGGCAGCCTTACTTCAGTCTATTTTTGGACGATAGCTGTCATTTATAACTCTGCAGGTTTGTGAATTACAGTGCCCCTGAGCTCCTTTCTTCAACTCGCTTTCTTGTGACCTGGCCGCAACACCGCAGGATGGCTTCAGGCCCTAATCTGGTTCCGGCACGGCACGCTGAGCCTTTGGTTATTTCCTCTTCCTGGTGGGAAATGAGAGTTAAATTTGCCCGTCCAGACACCTCCAGGTAGTCTCTCATTGGTTCTCGCTATTCCTGTTCATCTTCCGCAGAAATTGCAAACTGGGCCAAACAGGAGGTTAAAGGCGCTGACTCTCCAAGTGGGGAGAGTGTTAGTAAAGCGTCTGGAATGTTGCACCCGAGTACCAGGGGAGGAAAACTGAGACATATTTGAACACGTCTCCCGTTCACATGGTTGATCATACTTGGGTTCCACATGCATGTTTTAGCTGAAGGAAGAATACCTTAAACCTGGGTAGTTGAGACCCGTGGAATGGGTACCATGCAATATGACTTCAAAGGGTCTTCATTTGCTCACCGAACCTCTCCAATCCTATCACTGCTGCGTTTATGCCCCTGTACACATGCTTGATTCTCTTTCGGAGACATAGCAATCCATAGGTTTTAAGATACTTACTAGTCAGGTACATTCTTAGGCATTTAATATGCGGTGTTGAGTCCATTTCGTTGAGCAAGGAGTAGCTCTTGTCTATTCCATATTTGGCTTAAGGAACTTTATCTGTGCTCATTTCAATCTCTGGTTTTATGCAGCACCCCAACTCACCTTTACACTTAAGCAAGCATAAGTTGGTTTTCTAAATTTGAGACCCTGTTCTGTTCTGTAATTCAGTTCCTGTGTAGCCAAGTTTACATTCCGTGTATTACTGATATCTTATGATGTTTCTTTTTCTGTGTGACTTACTTCAGTTAGAATCATCATACCTGAATCCACTCATTGTGCTGCTAAGGGCCTGATGACACAGATTTCATTGCTGAGTGATATTGCTTTGTAAGTAAATACCACAACTTCTTTATCCATTTTTCACTTTCTGCGATGTTGAACTTGTACTGTAAACGAGGTTCTTGTAAACAGAGGCGTCCCAAACTTTGGGGTGGCTGTGTCTTTTTGATTTTAATTTCCCTAAGCTATAGGACCATAAGTGGAAGTGCCCTAGGTTCTGTTGCTTTGTTTTTTAGATGTTTCAGGAAACACCATACACTTCTCCCGAGTGGTTGTTGGCAATTTACATGCCGCCCGTCAGCATAACAAGGCTCCCAGTTCTCCATGGCCTGTCCTGCCTTTCTGGATTTTACACTTTTTTCAGATGGCCCTTTTGACCGGGGGGAAGTGAGACTTCATTGTAGTGCAGATCTCCTTTGCAAGCTTGCTTGGTTGGCCAAAAAGGGCGTATGCGTTTTTTCCTGAATATATTCAGGAAAAAACGCATACGCCCTTTTTGGCCAAGTGCATCATTGTGGACGTTCTGCCTCTTTTCCTATGCTTTCAATGCAATTCCAGTCTACCTCCTGAAATCGGTTTCCTGCAATTCTGCCCCGCTTTCAAGTCCTCTTGGCAGCCTTGCTTCAGTCTATTTTTGGACGATAGCTGTCATTTATAACTCTGCAGGTTTGTGAATTACAGTGCCCCTGAGCTCCTTTCTTCAACTCGCTTTCTTGTGACCTGGCCGCAACACCGCAGGATGGCTTCAGGCCCTAATCTGGTTCCGGTACGGCACGCTGAGCCTTTGGTTATTTCCTCTTCCTGGTGGGAAATGAGAGTTAAATTTGCCCGTCCAGACACCTCCAGCTAGCCTCTCATTGGTTCTCGCTATTCCTGTTCATCTTCCGCAGAAATTGCAAACTGGGCCAAACAGGAGGTTAAAGGCGCTGACTCTCCAAGTGGGGAGAGTGTTAGTAAAGCGTCTGGAATGTTGCACCCGAGTACCAGGGGAGGAAAACTGAGACATATTTGAACACGTCTCCCGTTCACATGGTTGATCATACTTGGGTTCCACATGCATGTTTTAGCTGAAGGAAGAATACCTTAAACCTGGAGAGTTGAGACCCGTGGAATGGGTACCATGCAATATGACTTCAAAGGGTCTTCATTTGCTCACCGAACCTCTCCAATCCTATCACTGCTGCGTTTATGCCCCTGTACACAAGCTTGGTTCTCTTTCGGAGACATAGCAATCCATAGGTTTTAAGATACTTACTAGTCAGGTACATTCTTAGGCGTTTAATATGGGGTGTTGAGTCCATTTCGTTGAGCAAGGAGTAGCTCTTGTCTATTCCATATTTGGCTTAAGGAACTTTATGTGTGCTCATTTCAATCTCTGGTTTTATGCAGCACCCCAACTCACCTTTCCCCTTAAGCAAGCATAAGTTGGTTTTCTAACTTTGAGACCCTGTTCTGTTTTGGAATGCAGTTCCTGTGTAGCCAAGTTTACATTCCGTGTATTAGTGATATCTTATGATGTTTCTTTTTCTGTGTGACTTATTTCAGTTAGAATCATCGTACCTGAATCCACTCATTATGCTGCTACGGGCCTGATGACATAGATTTCATTGCTGAGTGATACTGCATTGTACGTAAGTACCACAAGTTCTTTATCCATTTTTCACTTTCTGTGATATTGAACTTGTACGGTAAACGAGGTTCTTGTAAATGGAGGCGTCCCAAACTTTGGGGTGGCTGTGTCTTTTTGATTTTAATTTCCCTAAGCTATAGGACCATAAGTGGAAGTGCCCTAGGCTCTGTTGCTTTGTTTTTTAGATGTTTCAGGAAACACCATACACTTCTCCCGAGTGTCTGTTGGCAATTTACATCCCGCCCATCAGCATAACAAGGCTCCCAGTTCTCCATGGCCTGTCCTGCCTTTCTGGATTTTACACTTTTTTCAGATGGCCCTTTTGACCGGGGGGAAGTGAGACTTCATTGTAGTGCAGATTTCCTTTGCAAGCTTGCTTGGTTGGCCAAAAAGGGCGTATGCGTTTTTTCCTGAATATATTCAGGAAAAAACGCATACGCCCTTTTTGGCCAAGTGCATCATTGTGGACGTTCTGCCTCTTTTCCTATGCTTTCAATGCAATTGCAGTCTACCTCCTGAAATCGGTTTCCTGCAATTCTGCCCCGCTTTCAAGTCCTCTTGGCAGCCTTACTTCAGTCTATTTTTGGACGATAGCTGTCATTTATAACTCTGCAGGTTTGTGAATTACAGTGCCCCTGAGCTCCTTTCTTCAACTCGCTTTCTTGTGACCTGGCCGCAACACCGCAGGATGGCTTCAGGCCCTAATCTGGTTCCGGCACGGCACGCTGAGCCTTTGGTTATTTCCTCTTCCTGGTGGGAAATGAGAGTTAAATTTGCCCGTCCAGACACCTCCAGCTAGTCTCTCATTGGTTCTCGCTATTCCTGTTCATCTTCCGCAGAAATTGCAAACTGGGCCAAACAGGAGGTTAAAGGCGCTGACTCTCCAAGTGGGGAGAGTGTTAGTAAAGCGTCTGGAATGTTGCACCCGAGTACCAGGGGAGGAAAACTGAGACATATTTGAACACGTCTCCCGTTCACATGGTTGATCATACTTGGGTTCCACATGCATGTTTTAGCTGAAGGAAGAATACCTTAAACCTGGAGAGTTAAGACCCGTGTAATGGGTACCATGCAATATGACTTCAAAGGGTCTTCATTTGCTCACCGAACCTCTCCAATCCTATCACTGCTGCGTTTATGCCCCTGTACACATGCTTGATTCTCTTTCGGAGACATAGCAATCCATAGGTTTTAAGATACTTACTAGTCAGGTACATTCTTAGGCGTTTAATATGCGGTGTTGAGTCCATTTCGTTGAGCAAGGAGTAGTTCTTGTCTATTGCATATTTGACTTAAGGAACTTTATCTGTGCTCATTTCAATCTCTGGTTTTATGCAGCACCCCAACTCACCTTTACCCTTAAGCAAGCATAAGTTGGTTTTCTAAATTTGAGACCCTGTTCTGTTCTGTAATTCAGTTCCTGTGTAGCCAAGTTTACATTCCGTGTATTACTGATATCTTATGATGTTTCTTTTTCTGTGTGACTTACTTCAGTTAGAATCATCATACCTGAATCCACTCATTGTGCTGCTAAGGGCCTGATGACACAGATTTCATTGCTGAGTGATATTGCTTTGTAAGTAAATACCACAACTTCTTTATCCATTTTTCACTTTCTGCGATGTTGAACTTGTACTGTAAACGAGGTTCTTGTAAACAGAGCCGTTCCAAACTTTGGGGTGGCTGTGTCTTTTTGATTTTAATTTCCCTAAGCTATAGGACCATAAGTGGAAGTGCCCTAGGTTCTGTTGCTTTGTTTTTTAGATGTTTCAGGAAACACCATACACTTCTCCCGAGTGGTTGTTGGCAATTTACATCCCGCCCATCAGCATAACAAGGCTCCCAGTTCTCCATGGCCTGTCCTGCCTTTCTGGATTTTACACTTTTTTCAGATGGCCCTTTTGACCGGGGGGAAGTGAGACTTCATTGTAGTGCAGATTTCCTTTGCAAGCTTGCTTGGTTGGCCAAAAAGGGCGTATGCGTTTTTTCCTGAATATATTCAGGAAAAAACGCATACGCCCTTTTTGGCCAAGTGCATCATTGTGGACGTTCTGCCTCTTTTCCTATGCTTTCAATGCAATTCCAGTCTACCTCCTGAAATCGGTTTCCTGCAATTCTGCCCCGCTTTCAAGTCCTCTTGGCAGCCTTACTTCAGTCTATTTTTGGACGATAGCTGTCATTTATAACTCTGCAGGTTTGTGAATTACAGTGCCCCTGAGCTCCTTTCTTCAACTCGCTTTCTTTTGAGCTGGCCGCAACACCGCAGGATGGCTTCAGGCCCTAATCTGGTTCCGGCACGGCACGCTGAGCCTTTGGTTAATTCCTCTTCCTGGTGGGAAATGAGAGTTAAATTTGCCCGTCCAGACACCTCCAGCTAGCCTCTCATTGGTTCTCGCTATTCCTGTTCATCTTCCGCAGAAATTGCAAACTGGGCCAAACAGGAGGTTAAAGGGACTGACTCTCCAAGTGGGGAGAGTGTTAGTAAAGCGTCTGGAATGTTGCACCCGAGTACCAGGGGAGGAAAATTGAGACATATTTGAACACGTCTCCCGATCACATGGTTGATCATACTTGGGTTCCACATGCATGTCTTAGCTGAAGGAAGAATACCTTAAACCTGGAGAGTTGAGACCCGTGGAATGGGTACCATGCAATATGACTTCAAAGGGTCTTCATTTGCTCACCGCACCTCTCCAATCCTATCACTGCTGCGTTTATGCCCCTGTACACATGCTTGATTCTCTTTCGGAGACATAGCAATCCATAGGTTTTAAGATACTTACTAGTCAGGTACATTCTTAGGCGTTTAATATGCGGTGTTGAGTCCATTTCGTTGAGCAAGGAGTAGCTCTTGTCTATTCCATATTTGGCTTAAGGAACTTTATCTGTGCTCATTTCAATCTCTGGTTTTATGCAGCACCCCAACTCACCTTTACCCTTAAGCAAGCATAAGTTGGTTTTCTAAATTTGAGACCCTGTTCTGTTCTGTAATTCAGTTCCTGTGTAGCCAAGTTTACATTCCGTGTATTACTGATATCTTATGATGTTTCTTTTTCTGTGTGACTTACTTCAGTTAGAATCATCATACCTGAATCCACTCATTGTGCTGCTAAGGGCCTGATGACACAGATTTCATTGCTGAGTGATATTGCTTTGTAAGTAAATACCACAACTTCTTTATCCATTTTTCACTTTCTGCGATGTTGAACTTGTACTGTAAACGAGGTTCTTGTAAACAGAGCCGTTCCAAACTTTGGGGTGGCTGTGTCTTTTTGATTTTAATTTCCCTAAGCTATAGGACCATAAGTGGAAGTGCCCTAGGTTCTGTTGCTTTGTTTTTTAGATGTTTTAGGAAACACCATACACTTCTCCCGAGTGGTTGTTTGCAATTTACATCCCGCCCATCAGCATAACAAGGCTCCCAGTTCTCCATGGCCTGTCCTGCCTTTCTGGATTTTACACTTTTTTGAGATGGCCCTTTTGACCGGGGGGAATTGAGACTTCATTGTAGTGCAGATTTCCTTTGCAAGCTTGCTTGGTTGGCCAAAAAGGGCGTATGCGTTTTTTCCTGAATATATTCAGGAAAAAACGCATACGCCCTTTTTGGCCAAGTGCATCATTGTGGACGTTCTGCCTCTTTTCCTATGCTTTCAATGCAATTGCAGTCTACCTCCTGAAATCGGTTTCCTGCAATTCTGCCCCACTTTCAAGTCCTCTTGGCAGCCTTACTTCAGTCTATTTTTGGACGATAGCTGTCATTTATAACTCTGCAGGTTTGTGAATTACAGTGCCCCTGAGCTCCTTTCTTCAACTCGCTTTCTTTTGAGCTGGCCGCAACACCGCAGGATGGCTTCAGGCCCTAATCTGGTTCCGGTACGGCACGCTGAGCCTTTGGTTATTTCCTCTTCCTGGTGGGAAATGAGAGTTAAATTTGCCCGTCCAGACACCTCCAGCTAGCCTCTCATTGGTTCTCACTATTCCTGTTCATTTTCCGCAGAAATTCCAAACTGGGCCAAACAGGAGGTTAAAGGGACTGACTCTCCAAGTGGGGAGAGTGTTAGTAAAGCGTCTGGAATGTTGCACCCGAGTACCAGGGGAGGAAAACTGAGACATATTTGAACACGTCTCCCGTTCACATGGTTGATCATACTTGGGTTCCACATGCATGTCTTAGCTGAAGGAAGAATACCTTAAACCTGGAGAGTTGAGACCCGTGTAATGGGTACCATGCAATATGACTTCAAAGGGTCTTCATTTGCTCACCGAACCTCTCCAATCCTATCACTGCTGCGTTTATGCCCCTGTACACATGCTTGATTCTCTTTCGGAGACATAGCAATCCATAGGTTTTAAGATACTTACTAGTCAGGTACATTCTTAGGCGTTTAATATGCGGTGTTGAGTCCATTTCGTTGAGCAAGGAGTAGTTCTTGTCTATTGCATATTTGACTTAAGGAACTTTATCTGTGCTCATTTCAATCTCTGGTTTTATGCAGCACCCCAACTCACCTTTACCCTTAAGCAAGCATAAGTTGGTTTTCTAAATTTGAGACCCTGTTCTGTTCTGTAATTCAGTTCCTGTGTAGCCAAGTTTACATTCCGTGTATTACTGATATCTTATGATGTTTCTTTTTCTGTGTGACTTACTTCAGTTAGAATCATCATACCTGAATCCACTCATTGTGCTGCTAAGGGCCTGATGACACAGATTTCATTGCTGAGTGATATTGCTTTGTAAGTAAATACCACAACTTCTTTATCCATTTTTCACTTTCTGCGATGTTGAACTTGTACTGTAAACGAGGTTCTTGTAAACAGAGCCGTTCCAAACTTTGGGGTGGCTGTGTCTTTTTGATTTTAATTTCCCTAAGCTATAGGACCATAAGTGGAAGTGCCCTAGGTTCTGTTGCTTTGTTTTTTAGATGTTTCAGGAAACACCATACACTTCTCCCGAGTGGTTGTTGGCAATTTACATCCCGCCCATCAGCATAACAAGGCTCCCAGTTCTCCATGGCCTGTCCTGCCTTTCTGGATTTTACACTTTTTTCAGATGGCCCTTTTGACCGGGGGGAAGTGAGACTTCATTGTAGTGCAGATTTCCTTTGCAAGCTTGCTTGGTTGGCCAAAAAGGGCGTATGCGTTTTTTCCTGAATATATTCAGGAAAAAACGCATACGCCCTTTTTGGCCAAGTGCATCATTGTGGACGTTCTGCCTCTTTTCCTATGCTTTCAATGCAATTCCAGTCTACCTCCTGAAATCGGTTTCCTGCAATTCTGCCCCGCTTTCAAGTCCTCTTGGCAGCCTTACTTCAGTCTATTTTTGGACGATAGCTGTCATTTATAACTCTGCAGGTTTGTGAATTACAGTGCCCCTGAGCTCCTTTCTTCAACTCGCTTTCTTTTGAGCTGGCCGCAACACCGCAGGATGGCTTCAGGCCCTAATCTGGTTCCGGCACGGCACGCTGAGCCTTTGGTTAATTCCTCTTCCTGGTGGGAAATGAGAGTTAAATTTGCCCGTCCAGACACCTCCAGCTAGCCTCTCATTGGTTCTCGCTATTCCTGTTCATCTTCCGCAGAAATTGCAAACTGGGCCAAACAGGAGGTTAAAGGGACTGACTCTCCAAGTGGGGAGAGTGTTAGTAAAGCGTCTGGAATGTTGCACCCGAGTACCAGGGGAGGAAAACTGAGACATATTTGAACACGTCTCCCGTTCACATGGTTGATCATACTTGGGTTCCACATGCATGTCTTAGCTGAAGGAAGAATACCTTAAACCTGGAGAGTTGAGACCCGTGGAATGGGTACCATGCAATATGACTTCAAAGGGTCTTCATTTGCTCACCGAACCTCTCCAATCCTATCACTGCTGCGTTTATGCCCCTGTACACATGCTTGATTCTCTTTCGGAGACATAGCAATCCATAGGTTTTAAGATACTTACTAGTCAGGTACATTCTTAGGCGTTTAATATGCGGTGTTGAGTCCATTTCGTTGAGCAAGGAGTAGCTCTTGTCTATTCCATATTTGGCTTAAGGAACTTTATCTGTGCTCATTTCAATCTCTGGTTTTATGCAGCACCCCAACTCACCTTTACCCTTAAGCAAGCATAAGTTGGTTTTCTAAATTTGAGACCCTGTTCTGTTCTGTAATTCAGTTCCTGTGTAGCCAAGTTTACATTCCGTGTATTACTGATATCTTATGATGTTTCTTTTTCTGTGTGACTTACTTCAGTTAGAATCATCATACCTGAATCCACTCATTGTGCTGCTAAGGGCCTGATGACACAGATTTCATTGCTGAGTGATATTGCTTTGTAAGTAAATACCACAACTTCTTTATCCATTTTTCACTTTCTGCGATGTTGAACTTGTACTGTAAACGAGGTTCTTGTAAACAGAGCCGTTCCAAACTTTGGGGTGGCTGTGTCTTTTTGATTTTAATTTCCCTAAGCTATAGGACCATAAGTGGAAGTGCCCTAGGTTCTGTTGCTTTGTTTTTTAGATGTTTCAGGAAACACCATACACTTCTCCCGAGTGGTTGTTGGCAATTTACATCCCGCCCATCAGCATAACAAGGCTCCCAGTTCTCCGTGGCCTGTCCTGCCTTTCTGGATTTTACACTTTTTTGAGATGGCCCTTTTGACCGGCGGGAATTGAGACTTCATTGTAGTGCAGATTTCCTTTGCAAGCTTGCTTGGTTGGCCAAAAAGGGCGTATGCGTTTTTTCCTGAATATATTCAGGAAAAAACGCATACGCCCTTTTTGGCCAAGTGCATCATTGTGGACGTTCTGCCTCTTTTCCTATGCTTTCAATGCAATTGCAGTCTACTTCCTGAAATCGGTTTCCTGCAATTCTGCCCCGCTTTCAAGTCCTCTTGGCAGCCTTACTTCAGTCTATTTTTGGACGATAGCTGTCGTTTATAACTCTGCAGGTTTGTGAATTACAGTGCCCCTGAGCTCCTTTCTTCAACTCGCTTTCTTGTGACCTGGCCGCAACACCGCAGGATGGCTTCAGGCCCTAATCTGGTTCCGGCCCCACATGCTGAGCCTTTGGTTAATTCCTCTTCCTGGTGGGAAATGAGAGTTAAATTTGCCCGTCCAGACACCTCCAGCTAGCCTCTCATTGGTTCTCGCTATTCCTGTTCATCTTCCGCAGAAATTGCAAACTGGGCCAAACAGGAGGTTAAAGGCGCTGACTCTCCAAGTGGGGAGAGTGTTAGTTAAGCGTCTGGAATGTTGCACCCGAGTACCAGGGGAGGAAAACTGAGACATATTTGAACACGTCTCCCGTTCACATGGTTGATCATACTTGGGTTCCACATGCATGTTTTAGCTGAAGGAAGAATACCTTAAACCTGGAGAGTTGAGACCCGTGTAATGGGTACCATGCAATATGACTTCAAAGGGTCTTCATTTGCTCACCGAACCTCTCCAATCCTATCACTGCTGCGTTTATGCCCCTGTACACATGCTTGATTCTCTTTTGGAGACATAGCAATCCATAGGTTTTACGATACTTACTAGTCAGGTACATTCTTAGGCGTTTAATATGCGGTGTTGAGTCCATTTCGTTGAGCAAGGAGTAGCTCTTGTCTATTCCATATTTGACTTAAGGAACTTTATCTGTGCTCATTTCAATCTCTGGTTTTATGCAGCACCCCAACTCACCTTTACCCTTAAGCAAGCATAAGTTGGTTTTCTAAATTTGAGACCCTGTTCTGTTCTGTAATTCAGTTCCTGTGTAGCCAAGTTTACATTCCGTGTATTACTGATATCTTATGATGTTTCTTTTTCTGTGTGACTTATTTCAGTTAGAATCATCACACCTGAATCCACTCATTGTGCTGCTAAGGGCCTGATGACACAAATTTCATTGCTGAGTGATATTGCTTTGTAAGTAAATACCACAACTTCTTTATCCATTTTTCACTTTCTGCGATGTTGAACTTGTACTGTAAACGAGGTTCTTGTAAACAGAGCCGTTCCAAACTTTGGGGTGGCTGTGTCTTTTTGATTTTAATTTCCCTAAGCTATAGGACCATAAGTGGAAGTGCCCTAGGTTCTGTTGCTTTGTTTTTTAGATGTTTCAGGAAACACCATACACTTCTCCCAAGTGTCTGTTGGCAATTTACATCCCGCCCATCAGCATAACAAGGCTCCCAGTTCTCAATGGCCTGTTGCCTTTCTGGATTTTACACTTTTTTCAGATGGCCCTTTTGACCGGGGGGAAGTGAGACTTCATTGTAGTGCAGATTTCCTTTGCAAGCTTGCTTGGTTGGCCAAAAAGGGCGTATGCGTTTTTTCCTGAATATATTCAAGAAAAAACGCATACGCCCTTTTTGGCCAAGTGCATCATTGTGGACGTTCTGCCTCTTTTCCTATGCTTTCAATGCAATTTCAGTCTGCCTCCTGAAATCGGTTTCCTGCAATTCTGCCCCGCTTTCAAGTCCTCTTGGCAGCCTTACTTCAGTATATTTTTGCACGATAGCTGTCATTTATAACTCTGCAGGTTTGTGAATTACAGTGCCCCTGAGCTCCTTTCTTCAACTCGCTTTCTTTTGAGCTGGCCGCAACACCGCAGGATGGCTTCAGGCCCTAATCTGGTTCCGGTACGGCACGCTGAGCCTTTGGTTATTTCCTCTTCCTGGTGGGAAATGAGAGTTAAATTTGCCCGTCCAGACACCTCCAGCTAGCCTCTCATTGGTTCTCACTATTCCTGTTCATCTTCCGCAGAAATTGCAAACTGGGCCAAACAGGAGGTTAAAGGCGCTGACTCTCCAAGTGGGGAGAGTGTTAGTAAAGCGTCTGGAATGTTGCACCCGAGTACCAGGGGAGGAAAACTGAGACATATTTGAACACGTCTCCCGTTCACATGGTTGATCATACTCTGGGTTCCACATGCATGTTTTAGCTGAAGGAAGAATACCTTAAACCTGGAGAGTTAAGACCCGTGTAATGGGTACCATGCAATATGACTTCAAAGGGTCTTCATTTGCTCACCGAACCTCTCCAATCCTATCACTGCTGCGTTTATGCCCCTGTACACATGCTTGATTCTCTTTCGGAGACATAGCAATCCATAGGTTTTAAGATACTTACTAGTCAGGTACATTCTTAGGCGTTTAATATGCGGTGTTGAGTCCATTTCGTTGAGCAAGGAGTAGCTCTTGTCTATTCCATATTTGACTTAAGGAACTTTATCTGTGCTCATTTCAATCTCTGGTTTTATGCAGCACCCCAACTCACCTTTACCCTTAAGCAAGCATAAGTTGGTTTTCTAAATTTGAGACCCTGTTCTGTTCTGTAATTCAGTTCCTGTGTAGCCAAGTTTACATTCCGTGTATTACTGATATCTTATGATGTTTCTTTTTCTGTGTGACTTATTTCAGTTAGAATCATCACACCTGAATCCACTCATTGTGCTGCTAAGGGCCTGATGACACAAATTTCATTGCTGAGTGATATTGCTTTGTAAGTAAATACCACAACTTCTTTATCCATTTTTCACTTTCTGCGATGTTGAACTTGTACTGTAAACGAGGTTCTTGTAAACAGAGCCGTTCCAAACTTTGGGGTGGCTGTGTCTTTTTGATTTTAATTTCCCTAAGCTATAGGACCATAAGTGGAAGTGCCCTAGGTTCTGTTGCTTTGTTTTTTAGATGTTTCAGGAAACACCATACACTTCTCCCGAGTGTCTGTTGGCAATTTACATCCCGCCCATCAGCATAACAAGGCTCCCAGTTCTCAATGGCCTGTTGCCTTTCTGGATTTTACACTTTTTTCAGATGGCCCTTTTGACCGGGGGGAAGTGAGACTTCATTGTAGTGCAGATTTCCTTTGCAAGCTTGCTTGGTTGGCCAAAAAGGGCGTATGCGTTTTTTCCTGAATATATTCAAGAAAAAACGCATACGCCCTTTTTGGCCAAGTGCATCATTGTGGACGTTCTGCCTCTTTTCCTATGCTTTCAATGCAATTTCAGTCTGCCTCCTGAAATCGGTTTCCTGCAATTCTGCCCCGCTTTCAAGTCCTCTTGGCAGCCTTACTTCAGTATATTTTTGCACGATAGCTGTCATTTATAACTCTGCAGGTTTGTGAATTACAGTGCCCCTGAGCTCCTTTCTTCAACTCGCTTTCTTTTGAGCTGGCCGCAACACCGCAGGATGGCTTCAGGCCCTAATCTGGTTCCGGTACGGCACGCTGAGCCTTTGGTTATTTCCTCTTCCTGGTGGGAAATGAGAGTTAAATTTGCCCGTCCAGACACCTCCAGCTAGCCTCTCATTGGTTCTCGCTATTCCTGTTCATCTTCCGCAGAAATTGCAAACTGGGCCAAACAGGAGGTTAAAGGCGCTGACTCTCCAAGTGGGGAGAGTGTTAGTAAAGCGTCTGGAATGTTGCACCCGAGTACCAGGGGAGGAAAACTGAGACATATTTGAACACGTCTCCCGTTCACATGGTTGATCATACTTGGGTTCCACATGCATGTTTTAGCTGAAGGAAGAATACCTTAAACCTGGGTAGTTGAAACCTGTGGAATGGGTACCATGCAATATGACTTCAAAGGGTCTTCATTTGCTCACCGAACCTCTCCAATCCTATCACTGCTGTGTTTATGCCCCTGTACACATGCTTGATTCTCTTTCGGAGACATAGCAATCCATAGGTTTTAAGATACTTACTAGTCAGGTACATTCTTAGGCGTTTAATATGGGGTTTTGAGTCCATTTCGTTGAGCAAGGAGTAGCTCTTGTCTATTCCATATTTGACTTAAGGAACTTTATCTGTGCTCATTTCAATCTCTGGTTTTATGCAGCACCCCAACTCACCTTTACCTTTAAGCAAGAATAAGTTGGTTTTCTAAATTTGAGACCCTGTTCTGTTCTGTAATTCAGTTCCTGTGTAGCCAAGTTTACATTCCGTGTATTACTGATATCTTATGATGTTTCTTTTCCTGTGTGACTTATTTCAGTTAGAATCATCACACCTGAATCCACTCATTGTGCTGCTAAGGGCCTGATGACACAAATTTCATTGCTGAGTGATATTGCTTTGTAAGTAAATACCACAACTTCTTTATCCATTTTTCACTTTCTGCGATGTTGAACTTGTACTGTAAACGAGGTTCTTGTAAACAGAGCCGTTCCAAACTTTGGGGTGGCTGTGTCTTTTTGATTTTAATTTCCCTAAGCTATACGACCATAAGTGGCAGTGCCCTAGGCTCTATTGCTTTGTTTATTAGATGTTTCAGGAAACACCATACACTTCTCCCGAGTGTCTGTTGGCAATTTACATCCCGCCCATCAGCATAACAAGGCTCCCAGTTCTCCATGGCCTGTCCTGCCTTTCTGGATTTTACACTTTTTTCAGATGGCCCTTTTGACCGGGGGGAAGTGAGACTTCATTGTAGTGCAGATTTCCTTTGCAAGCTTGCTTGGTTGGCCAAAAAGGGCGTATGCGTTTTTTCCTGAATATATTCAGGAAAAAACGCATACGCCCTTTTTGGCCAAGTGCATCATTGTGGACGATCTGCCTCTTTTCCTATGCTTTCAATGCAATTCCAGTCTACCTCCTGAAATCGGTTTCCTGCAATTCTGCCCCGCTTTCAAGTCCTCTTGGCAGCCTTACTTCAGTCTATTTTTGGACGATAGCTGTCATTTATAACTCTGCAGGTTTGTGAATTACAGTGCCCCTGAGCTCCTTTCTTCAACTCGCTTTCTTGTGACCTGGCCGCAACACCGCAGGATGGCTTCAGGCCCTAATCTGGTTCCGGCCCGGCATGCTGAGCCTTTGGTTAATTCCTCTTCCTGGTGGGAAATGAGAGTTAAATTTGCCCGTCCAGACACCTCCAGTTAGCCTCTCATTGGTTTTCGCTATTCCTGTTCATCTTCCGCAGAAATTGCAAACTGGGCCAAACAGGAGGTTAAAGGGACTGACTCTCCAAGTGGGGAGAGTGTTAGTAAAGCGTCTGGAATGTTGCACCCGAGTACCAGGGGAGGAAAACTGAGACATATTTGAACACGTCTCCCGATCACATGGTTGATCATACTCTAGGTTCCACATGCATGTTTTAGCTGAAGGAAGAATACCTTAAACCTGGGTAGTTGAAACCCGTGGAATGGGTACCATACAATATGACTTCAAAGGGTCTACATTTGCTCACCGAACCTCTCCAATCCTATCACTGCTGCGTTTACGCCCCTGTACACATGCTTGATTCTCTTTCAGAGACATAGCAATCCATAGGTTTTAAGATACTTACTAGTCAGGTACATTCTTAGGCGTTTAATATGGGGTGTTTAGTCCATTTCGTTGAGCAAGGAGTAGCTCTTTTCTATTCCATATTTGGCTTAAGGAACTTTATCTGTGCTCATTTCAATCTCTGGTTTTATGCAGGACCCCAACTCACCTTTACCTTTAAGCAAGAATAAGTTGGTTTTCTAAATTTGAGACCCTGTTCTGTTCTGTAATTCAGTTCCTGTGTAGCCAAGTTTACATTCCGTGTATTACTGATATCTTATGATGTTTCTTTTTCTGTGTGACTTATTTCAGTTAGAATCATCATACCTGAATCCACTCATTGTGCTGCTAAGGGCCTGATGACACAGATTTCATTGCTGAGTGATATTGCTTTGTAAGTAAATACCACAACTTCTTTATCCATTTTTCACTTTCTGCGATGTTGAACTTGTACTGTAAACGAGGTTCTTGTAAACAGAGCCGTTCCAAACTTTGGGGTGGCTGTGTCTTTTTGATTTTAATTTCCCTAAGCTATAGGACCATAAGTGGCAGTGCCCTAGGCTCTGTTGCTTTGTTTTTTAGATGTTTCAGGAAACACCATACACTTCTCCCAAGTGTCTGTTGGCAATTTACATCCCGCCCATCAGCATAACAAGGCTCCCAGTTCTCAATTGCCTGTTGCCTTTCTGGATTTTACACTTTTTTCAGATGGCCCTTTTGACCGGGGGGAAGTGAGACTTCATTGTAGTGCAGATTTCCTTTGCAAGCTTGCTTGGTTGGCCAAAAAGGGCGTATGCGTTTTTTCCTGAATATATTCAGGAAAAAACGCATACGCCCTTTTTGGCCAAGTGCATCATTGTGGACGTTCTGCCTCTTTTCCTATGCTTTCAATGCAATTCCAGTCTACCTCCTGAAATCGGTTTCCTGCAATTCTGCCCCGCTTTCAAGTCCTCTTGGCAGCCTTACTTCAGTCTATTTTTGGACGATAGCTGTCATTTATAACTCTGCAGGTTTGTGAATTACAGTGCCCCTGAGCTCCTTTCTTCAACTCGCTTTCTTTTGAGCTGGCCGCAACACCGCAGGATGGCTTCAGGCCCTAATATGGTTCCGGTACGGCACGCTGAGCCTTTGGTTGTTTCCTCTTCCTGGTGGGAAATGAGAGTTAAATTTGCCCGTCCAGACACCTCCAGCTAGCCTCTCATTGGTTCTCGCTATTCCTGTTCATCTTCCGCAGAAATTGCAAACTGGGCCAAACAGGAGGTTAAAGGCGCTGACTCTCCAAGTCGGGAGAGTGTTAGTAAAGCGTCTGGAATGTTGCACCCGAGTACCAGGGGAGGAAAACTGAGACATATTTGAACACGTCTCCCGTTCACATGGTTGATCATACTTGGGTTCCACATGCATGTTTTAGCTGAAGGAAGAATACCTTAAACCTGGAGAGTTGAGACCCGTGTAATGGGTACCATGCAATATGACTTCAAAGGGTCTTCATTTGCTCACCGAACCTCTCCAATCCTATCACTGCTGCGTTTATGCCCCTGTACACATGCTTGATTCTCTTTTGGAGACATAGCAATCCATAGGTTTTACGATAATTACTAGTCAGGTACATTCTTAGGCGTTTAATATGCGGTGTTGAGTCCATTTCGTTGAGCAAGGAGTAGCTCTTGTCTATTCCATATTTGACTTAAGGAACTTTATCTGTGGTCATTTCAATCTCTGGTTTTATGCAGCACCCCAACTCACCTTTACCCTTAAGCAAGCATAAGTTGGTTTTCTAAATTTGAGACCCTGTTCTGTTCTGTAATTCAGTTCCTGTGTAGCCAAGTTTACATTCCGTGTATTACTGATATCTTATGATGTTTCTTTTTCCGTCTGACTTATTTCAGTTAGAATCATCATACCTGAATCCACTCATTGTGATGCTAAGGGCCTGATGACACAGATTTCATTGCTGAGTGATATTGCTTTGTAAGTAAATACCACAACTTCTTTATCCATTTTTCACTTTCTGCGATGTTGAACTTGTACTGTAAACGAGGTTCTTGTAAACAGAGGCGTCCCAAACTTTGGGGTGGCTGTGTCTTTTTGATTTTAATTTCCCTATGCTATAGGACCATAAGTGGCAGTGCCCTAGGCTCTGTTGCTTTGTTTTTTAGATGTTTCAGGAAACACCATACACTTCTCCCGAGTGTCTGTTGGCAATTTACATCCCGCCCATCAGCATAACAAGGCTCCCAGTTCTCCATGGCCTGTCCTGCCTTTCTGGATTTTACACTTTTTTCTGATGGCCCTTTTGACCGGGGGGAAGTGAGACTTCATTGTAGTGCAGATTTCCTTTGCAAGCTTGCTTGGTTGGCCAAAAAGGGCGTATGTGTTTTTTCCTGAATATATTCAGGAAAAAACGCATACGCCCTTTTTGGCCAAGTGCATCATTGTGGACGTTCTGCCTCTTTTCCTATGCTTTCAATGCAATTGCAGTCTACCTCCTGAAATCGGTTTCCTGCAATTCTGCCCCGCTTTCAAGTCCTCTTGGCAGCCTTACTTCAGTCTATTTTTGGACGATAGCTGTCATTTATAACTCTGCAGGTTTGTGAATTACAGTGCCCCTGAGCTCCTTTCTTCAACTCGCTTTCTTGTGACCTGGCCGCAACACCGCAGGATGGCTTCAGGCTCTAATCTGGTTCCGGCACAGCACGCTGAGCCTTTGGTTAATTCCTCTTCCTGGTGGGAAATGAGAGTAAAATTTGCCCGTCCAGACACCTCCAGCTAGTCTCTCATTGGTTCTCGCTATTCCTGTTCATCTTCCGCAGAAATTGCAAACTGGGCCAAACAGGAGGTTAAAGGCGCTGACTCTCCAAGTGGGGAGAGTGTTAGTAAAGCGTCTGGAATGTTGCACCCGAGTACCAGGGGAGGAAAACTGAGACATATTTGAACACGTCTCCCGTTCACATGGTTGATCATACTTGGGTTCCACATGCATGTTTTAGCTGAAGGAAGAATATCTTAAACCTGGAAAGTTAAGACCCGTGTAATGGGTACCATGCAATATGACTTCAAAGGGTCTTCATTTGCTCACCGAACCTCTCCAATCCTATCACTGCTGTGTTTATGCCCCTGTACACATGCTTGATTCTCTTTTGGAGACATAGCAATCCATAGGTTTTAAGATACTTACTAGTCAGGTACATTCTTAGGCGTTTAATATGCGGTGTTGAGTCCATTTCGTTGAGCAAGGAGTAGCTCTTGTCTATTCCATATTTGACTTAAGGAACTTTATCTGTGCTCATTTCAATCTCTGGTTTTATGCAGCACCCCAACTCACCTTTACCCTTAAGCAAGCATAAGTTTGTTTTCTAAATTTGAGAACCTGTTCTGATTTGGAATTCAGTTCCTGTGTAGCCAAGTTTACATTCCGTGTATTAGTGATATCTTATGATGTTTCTTTTTCTGTGTGACTTATTTCAGTTAGAATCATCGTACCTGAATCTACTCATTATGCTGCTACGGGCCTGATGACATAGATTTCATTGCTGAGTGATACTGCATTGTACGTAAGTACCACAAATTCTTTATCCATTTTTCACTTTCTGCGATGTTGAACTTGTACTGTAAACGAGGTTCTTGTAAACAGAGCCGTTCCAAACTTTGGGGTGGCTGTGTCTTTTTGATTTTAATTTCCCTAAGCTATAGGACCATAAGTGGCAGTGCCCTAGGCTCTGTTGCTTTGTTTTTTAGATGTTTCAGGAAACACCATACACTTCTCCCGAGTGTCTGTTGGCAATTTACATCCCGCCCATCAGCATAACAAGGCTCCCAGTTCTCAATGGCCTGTTGCCTTTCTGGATTTTACACTTTTCTCAGATGGCCCTTTTGACCGGGGGGAAGTGAGACTTCATTGTAGTGCAGATTTCCTTTGCAAGCTTGCTTGGTTGGCCAAAAAGGGCGTATGCGTTTTTTCCTGAATATATTCAGGAAAAAACGCATACGCCCTTTTTGGCCAAGTGCATCATTGTGGACGTTCTGCCTCTTTTCCTATGCTTTCAATGCAATTCCAGTCTACCTCCTGAAATCGGTTTCCTGCACTTCTGCCCCGCTTTCAAGTCCTCTTGGCAGCCTTACTTCAGTCTATTTTTGGACGATAGCTGTCATTTATAACTCTGCAGGTTTGTGAATTACAGTGCCCCTGAGCTCCTTTCTTCAACTCGCTTTCTTGTGACCTGGCCGCAACACCGCAGGATGGCTTCAGGCCCTAATCTGGTTCCGGCCCGGCATGCTGAGCCTTTGGTTAATTCCTCTTCCTGGTGGGAAATGAGAGTTAAATTTGCCCGTCCAGACACCTCCAGCTAGCCTCTCATTGGTTCTCGCTATTCCTGTTCATCTTCCGCAGAAATTGCAAACGGGGCCAAACAGGAGGTTAAAGGGACTGACTCTCCAAGTGGGGAGAGTGTTAGTAAAGCGTCTGGAATGTTGCACCCGAGTACCAGGGGAGGAAAACTGAGACATATTTGAACACGTCTCCCGTTCACATGGTTGATCATACTTGGGTTCCACATGCATGTTTTAGCTGAAGGAAGAATACCTTAAACCTGGAGAGTTAAGACCCGTGTAATGGGTACCATGCAATATGACTTCAAAGGGTCTTCATTTGCTCACCGAACCTCTCCAATCCTTTCACTGCTGCGTTTATGCCCCTGTACACATGCTTGATTCTCTTTCGGAGACATAGCAATCCATAGGTTTTAAGATACTTACAAGTCAGGTACATTCTTAGGCGTTTAATATGCGGTGTTGAGTCCATTTCGTTGAGCAAGGAGTAGCTCTTGTCTATTCCATATTTGGCTTAAGGAACTTTATCTGTGCTCATTTCAATCTCTGGTTTTATGCAGCACCCCAACTCACCTTTACCCTTAAGCAAGCATAAGTTGGTTTTCTAAATTTGAGACCCTGTTCTGTTCTGTAATTCAGTTCCTGTGTAGCCAAGTTTACATTCCGTGTATTACTGATATCTTATGATGTTTCTTTTTCTGTGTGACTTATTTCAGTTAGAATCATCATACCTGAATCCACTCATTGTGCTGCTAAGGGCCTGATGACACAGATTTCATTGCTGAGTGATATTGCTTTGTAAGTAAATACCACAACTTCTTTATCCATTTTTCACTTTCTGCGATGTTGAACTTGTACTGTAAACGAGGTTCTTGTAAACAGAGCCGTTCCAAACTTTGGGGTGGCTGTGTCTTTTTGATTTTAATTTCCCTAAGCTATAGGACCATAAGTGGAAGTGCCCTAGGTTCTGTTGCTTTGTTTTTTAGATGTTTCAGGAAACACCATACACTTCTCCCGAGTGGTTGTTGGCAATTTACATCCCGCCCATCAGCATAACAAGGCTCCCAGTTCTCCATGGCCTGTCCTGCCTTTCTGGATTTTATACTTTTTTCAGATGGCCCTTTTGACCGCAGGGAAGTGAGACTTCACAGTAGTGCAGATTTCCTTTGCAAGTTTGCTTGGTTGGCCAAAAAGGGCGTATGCGTTTTTTCCTGAATATATTCAGGAAAAAACGCATACGCCCTTTTTGGCCAAGTGCATCATTGTGGACGTTCTGCCTCTTTTCCTATGCTTTCAATGCAATTCCAGTCTACCTCCTGAAATCGGTTTCCTGCAATTCTGCCCCGCTTTCAAGTCCTCTTGGCAGCCTTACTTCAGTCTATTTTTGGACGATAGCTGTCATTTATAACTCTGCAGGTTTGTGAATTACAGTGCCCCTGAGCTCCTTTCTTCAACTCGCTTTCTTGTGACCTGGCCGCAACACCGCAGGATGGCTTCAGGCCCTAATCAGGTTCCGGCCCGGAATGCTGAGCCTTTGGTTAATTCCTCTTCCTGGTGGGAAATGAGAGTTAAATTTGCCCATCCAGACACCTCCAGCTAGCCTCTCATTGGTTCTCGCTATTCCTGTTCATCTTCCGCAGAAATTGCAAACTGGGCCAAACAGGAGGTTAAAGGGACTGACTCTCCAAGTGGGGAGAGTGTTAGTAAAGCGTCTGGAATGTTGCACCCGAGTACCAGGGGAGGAAAACTGAGACATATTTGAACACGTCTCCCGATCACATGGTTGATCATACTCTAGGTTCCACATGCATGTTTTAGCTGAAGGAAGAATACCTTAAACCTGGGTAGTTGAAACCCGTGGAATGGGTACCATGCAATATGACTTCAAAGGGTCTTCATTTGCTCACCGCACCTCTCCAATACTATCACTGCTGCGTTTATGCCCCTGTACACATGCTTGATTCTCTTTCGGAGACATAGCAATCCATAGGTTTTACGATACTTACTAGTCAGGTACATTCTTAGGCGTTTAATATGCGGTGTTGAGTCCATTTCATTGAGCAAGGAGTAGCTCTTGTCTATTCCATATTTGACTTAAGGAACTTTATCTGTGCTCATTTCAATCTCTGGTTTTATGCAGCACCCCAACTCACCTTTACCCTTAAGCAAGCATAAGTTGGTTTTCTAAATTTGAGACCCTGTTCTGTTCTGTAAGTCAGTTCCTGTGTAGCCAAGTTTACATTCCGTGTATTACTGATATCTTATGATGTTTCTTTTTCTGTGTGACTTATTTCAGTTAGAATCATCATACCTGAATCCACTCATTGTGATGCTAAGGGCCTGATGACATAGATTTCATTGCTGAGTGATATTGCTTTGTAAGTAAATACCACAACTTCTTTATCCATTTTTCACTTTCTGCGATGTTGAACTTGTACTGTAAACGAGGTTCTTGTAAACAGAGCCGTTCCAAACTTTGGGGTGGCTGTGTCTTTTTGATTTTAATTTCCCTAAGCTATAGGACCATAAGTGGCAGTGCCCTAGGCTCTGTTGCTTTGTTTTTTAGATGTTTCAGGAAACACCATACACTTCTCCCGAGTGTCTGTTGGCAATTTACATCCCGCCCATCAGCATAACAAGGCTCCCAGTTCTCCATGGCCTGTCCTGCCTTTCTGGATTTTACACTTTTTTCAGATGGCCCTTTTGACCGGGGGGAAGTGAGACTTCATTGTAGTGCAGATTTCCTTTGCAAGCTTGCTTGGTTGGCCAAAAAGGGCGTATGCGTTTTTTCCTGAATATATTCAGGAAAAAACGCATACGCCCTTTTTAGCCAAGTGCATCATTGTGGACGTTCTGCCTCTTTTCCTATGCTTTCAATGCAATTCCAGTCTACCTCCTGAAATCGGTTTCCTGCAATTCTGCCCCGCTTTCAAGTCCTCTTGGCAGCCTTACTTCAGTCTATTTTTGGATGATAGCTGTCATTTATAACTCTGCAGGTTTGTGAATTACAGTGCCCCTGAGCTCCTTTCTTCAACTCGCTTTCTTGTGACCTGGCCGCAACACCGCAGGATGGCTTCAGGCCCTAATCTGGTTCCGGCCCGGCATGCTGAGCCTTTGGTTAATTCCTCTTCCTGGTGGGAAATGAGAGTTAAATTTGCCCGTCCAGACACCTCCAGCTAGTCTCTCATTGGTTCTCGCTATTCCTGTTCATCTTCCGCAGAAATTGCAAACTGGGCCAAACAGGAGGTTAAAGGGACTGACTCTCCAAGTGGGGAGAGTGTTAGTAAAGCGTCTGGAATGTTGCACCCGAGTACCAGGGGAGGAAAACTGAGACATATTTGAACACGTCTCCCGATCACATGGTTGATCATACTCTAGGTTCCACATGCATGTTTTAGCTGAAGGAAGAATACCTTAAACCTGGGTAGTTGAAACCCGTGGAATGGGTACCATGCAATATGACTTCAAAGGGTCTTCATTTGCTCACCGAACCTCTCCAATCCTATCACTGCTGCGTTTATGCCCCTGTACACATGCTTGATTCTCTTTCGGAGACATAGCAATCCATAGGTTTTAAGATACTTACTAGTCAGGTACATTCTTAGGCGTTTAATATGCGGTGTTGAGTCCATTTCGTTGAGCAAGGAGTAGCTCTTGTCTATTCCATATTTGGCTTAAGGAACTTTATCTGTGCTCATTTCAATCTCTGGTTTTATGCAGCACCCCAACTCACCTTTACCCTTAAGCAAGCATAAGTTGGTTTTCTAAATTTGAGACCCTGTTCTGTTCTGTAAGTCAGTTCCTGTGTAGCCAAGTTTACATTCCGTGTATTACTGATATCTTATGATGTTTCTTTTTCTGTGTGACTTATTTCAGTTAGAATCATCATACCTGAATCCACTCATTGTGATGCTAAGGGCCTGATGACATAGATTTCATTGCTGAGTGATATTGCTTTGTAAGTAAATACCACAACTTCTTTATCCATTTTTCACTTTCTGCGATGTTGAACTTGTACTGTAAACGAGGTTCTTGTAAACAGAGGCGTCCCAAACTTTGGGGTGGCTGTGTCTTTTTGATTTTAATTTCCCTAAGCTATAGGACCATAAGTGGCAGTGCCCTAGGCTCTGTTGCTTTGTTTTTTAGATGTTTCAGGAAACACCATACACTTCTCCCGAGTGTCTGTTGGCAATTTACATCCCGCCCATCAGCATAACAAGGCTCCCAGTTCTCCATGGCCTGTCCTGCCTTTCTGGATTTTACACTTTTTTCAGATGGCCCTTTTGACCGGGGGGAAGTGAGACTTCATTGTAGTGCAGATTTCCTTTGCAAGCTTGCTTGGTTGGCCAAAAAGGGCGTATGCGTTTTTTCCTGAATATATTCAGGAAAAAACGCATACGCCCTTTTTGGCCAAGTGCATCATTGTGGACGTTCTGCCTCTTTTCCTATGCTTTCAATGCAATTCCAGTCTACCTCCTGAAATCGGTTTCCTGCAATTCTGCCCCGCTTTCAAGTCCTCTTGGCAGCCTTACTTCAGTCTATTTTTGGACGATAGCTGTCATTTATAACTCTGCAGGTTTGTGAATTACAGTGCCCCTGAGCTCCTTTCTTCAACTCGCTTTCTTTTGAGCTGGCCGCAACACCGCAGGATGGCTTCAGGCCCTAATCTGGTTCCGGCCCGGCATGCTGAGCCTTTGGTTAATTCCTCTTCCTGGTGGGAAATGAGAGTTAAATTTGCCTGTCCAGACACCTCCAGCTAGCCTCTCATTGGTTTTCGCTATTCCTGTTCATCTTCCGCAGAAATTGCAAACTGGGCCAAACAGGAGGTTAAAGGCGCTGACTCTCCAAGTGGGGAGAGTGTTAGGAAAGCGTCTGGAATGTTGCACCCGAGTACCAGGGGAGGAAAACTGAGACATATTTGAACACGTCTCCCGATCACATGGTTGATTATACTCTAGGTTCCACATGCATGTTTTAGCTGAAGGAAGAATACCTTAAACCTGGGTAGTTGAAACCCGTGGAATGGGTACCATGCAATATGACTTCAAAGGGTCTTCATTTGCTCACCGCACCTCTCCAATCCTATCACTGCTGCGTTTATGCCCCTGTACACATGCTTGATTCTCTTTCGGAGACATAGCAATCCATAGGTTTTAAGATACTTACAAGTCAGGTACATTCTTAGGCGTTTAATATGCGGTGTTGAGTCCATTTCGTTGAGCAAGGAGTAGCTCTTGTCTATTCCATATTTGGCTTAAGGAACTTTATCTGTGCTCATTTCAATCTCTGGTTTTATGCAGCACCCCAACTCACCTTTACCCTTAAGCAAGCATAAGTTGGTTTTCTAAATTTGAGACCCTGTTCTGTTCTGTAATTCAGTTCCTGTGTAGCCAAGTTTACATTCCGTGTATTACTGATATCTTATGATGTTTCTTTTTCTGTGTGACTTACTTCAGTTAGAATCATCATACCTGAATCCACTCATTGTGCTGCTAAGGGCCTGATGACACAGATTTCATTGCTGAGTGATATTGCTTTGTAAGTAAATACCACAACTTCTTTATCCATTTTTCACTTTCTGCGATGTTGAACTTGTACTGTAAACGAGGTTCTTGTAAACAGAGGCGTCCCAAACTTTGGGGTGGCTGTGTCTTTTTGATTTTAATTTCCCTAAGCTATAGGACCATAAGTGGAAGTGCCCTAGGTTCTGTTGCTTTGTTTTTTAGATGTTTCAGGAAACACCATACACTTTTCCCAAGTGGTTGTTGGCAATTTACATCCCGCCCATCAGCATAACAAGGCTCCCAGTTCTCCATGACCTGTCCTGCCTTTCTGGATTTTACACTTTTTTCAGATGGCCCTTTTGACCGGGGGGAAGTGAGACTTCATTGTAGTGCAGATTTCCTTTGCAAGCTTGCTTGGTTGGCCAAAAAGGGCGTATGCGTTTTTTCCTGAATATATTCAGGAAAAAACGCATACGCCCTTTTTGGCCAAGTGCATCATTGTGGACGTTCTGCCTCTTTTCCTATGCTTTCAATGCAATTCCAGTCTACCTCCTGAAATCGGTTTCCTGCAATTCTGCCCCGCTTTCAAGTCCTCTTGGCAGCCTTACTTCAGTCTATTTTTGGACGATAGCTGTCATTTATAACTCTGCAGGTTTGTGAATTACAGTGCCCCTGAGCTCCTTTCTTCAACTCGCTTTCTTGTGACCTGGCCGCAACACCGCAGGATGGCTTCAGGCCCTAATCTGGTTCCGGCCCTGCATGCTGAGCCTTTGGTTAATTCCTCTTCCTGGTGGGAAATGAGAGTTAAATTTGCCTGTCCAGACACCTCCAGCTAGCCTCTCATTGGTTTTCGCTATTCCTGTTCATCTTCCGCAGAAACTGCAAACTGGGCCAAACAGGAGGTTAAAGGGACTGACTCTCCAAGTGGGGAGAGTGTTAGTAAAGCGTCTGGAATGTTGCACCCGAGTACCAGGGGAGGAAAACTGAGACATATTTGAACACGTCTCCCGATCACATGGTTGATCATACTCTAGGTTCCACATGCATGTTTTAGCTGAAGGAAGAATACCTTAAACCTGGGTAGTTGAAACCCGTGGAATGGGTACCATGCAATATGACTTCAAAGGGTCTTCATTTGCTCACCGAACCTCTCCAATCCTATCACTGCTGGGTTTATGCCCCTGTACACATGCTTGATTCTCTTTTGGAGACATAGCAATCCATAGGTTTTAAGATACTTACTAGTCAGGTACATTCTTAGGCGTTTAATATGCGGTGTTGAGTCAATTTCGTTGAGCAAGGAGTAGCTCTTGTCTATTCCATATTTGGCTTAAGGAACTTTATCTGTGCTCATTTCAATCTCTGGTTTTATGCAGCACCCCAACTCACCTTTACCCTTAAGCAAGCATAAGTTGGTTTTCTAAATTTGAGACCCTGTTCTGTTCTGTAATTCAGTTCCTGTGTAGCCAAGTTTACATTCCGTGTATTACTGATATCTTATGATGTTTCTTTTTCTGTGTGACTTATTTCAGTTAGAATCATCATACCTGAATCCACTCATTGTGATGCTAAGGGCCTGATGACATAGATTTCATTGCTGAGTGATATTGCTTTGTAAGTAAATACCACAACTTCTTTATCCATTTTTCACTTTCTGCGATGTTGAACTTGTACTGTAAACGAGGTTCTTGTAAACAGAGGCGTCCCAAACTTTGGGGTGGCTGTGTCTTTTTGATTTTAATTTCCCTAAGCTATAGGACCATAAGTGGCAGTGCCCTAGGCTCTGTTGCTTTGTTTTTTAGATGTTTCAGGAAACACCATACACTTCTCCCGAGTGTCTGTTGGCAATTTACATCCCGCCCATCAGCATAACAAGGCTCCCAGTTCTCCATGGCCTGTCCTGCCTTTCTGGATTTTACACTTTTTTCAGATGGCCCTTTTGACCAGGGGGAAGTGAGACTTCATTGTAGTGCAGATTTCCTTTGCAAGCTTGCTTGGTTGGCCAAAAAGGGCGTATGCGTTTTTTCCTGAATATATTCAGGAAAAAACGCATACGCCCTTTTGGCCAAGTGCATCATTGTGGACGTTCTGCCTCTTTTCCTATGCTTTCAATGCAATTCCAGTCTACCTCCTGAAATCGGTTTCCTGCAATTCTGCCCCGCTTTCAAGTCCTCTTGGCAGCCTTACTTCAGTCTATTTTTGGACGATAGCTGTCATTTATAACTCTGCAGGTTTGTGAATTACAGTGCCCCTGAGCTCCTTTCTTCAACTCGCTTTCTTGTGACCTGGCCGCAACACCGCAGGATGGCTTCAGGCCCTAATCTGGTTCCGGCCCGGCATGCTGAGCCTTTGGTTAATTCCTCTTCCTGGTGGGAAATGAGGGTTAAATTTGCCTGTCCAGACACCTCCAGCTAGCCTCTCATTGGTTTTCGCTATTCCTGTTCATCTTCCGCAGAAATTGCAAACTGGGCCAAACAGGAGGTTAAAGGGACTGACTCTCCAAGTGGGGAGAGTGTTAGGAAAGCGTCTGGAATGTTGCACCCGAGTACCAGGGGAGGAAAACTGAGACATATTTGAACACGTCTCCCGATCACATGGTTGATTATACTCTAGGTTCCACATGCATGTTTTAGCTGAAGGAAGAATACCTTAAACCTGGGTAGTTGAAACCCGTGGAATGGGTACCATGCAATATGACTTCAAAGGGTCTTCATTTGCTCACTGCACCTCTCCAATCCTATCACTGCTGCGTTTATGCCCCTTTACACATGCTTGATTCTCTTTCCGAGACATAGCAATCCATAGGTTTTAAGATACTTACAAGTCAGGTACATTCTTAGGCGTTTAATATGCGGTGTTGAGTCCATTTCGTTGAGCAAGGAGTAGCTCTTGTCTATTCCATATTTGGCTTAGGGAACTTTATCTGTGCTCATTTCAATCTCTGGTTTTATGCAGCACCCCAACTCACCTTTACCCTTAAGCAAGCATAAGATGTTTTTCTAAATTCGAGACCCTGTTCTGTTCTGTAATTCAGGTCCTGTGTAGCCAAGTTTGCATTCCGTGTATTACTGATATCTTATGATGTTTCTTTTTCTGTGTGACTTATTTCAGTTAGAATCATCATACCTGAATCCACTCATTGTGCTGCTAAGGGCCTGATGACATAGATTTCATTGCTGAGTGATATTGCTTTGTAAGTGAATACCACAACTTCTTTATCCATTTTTCACTTTCTGCGATGTTGAACTTGTACTGTAAACGAGGTTCTTGTAAACAGAGGCGTCCCAAACTTTGGGGTGGCTGTGTCTTTTTGATTTTAATTTCCCTAAGCTATAGGACCATAAGTGGCAGTGCCCTAGGCTCTGTTGCTTTGTTTTTTAGATGTTTCAGGAAACACCATACACTTCTCCCAAGTGTCTGTTGGCAATTTACATCCTGTACATCAGCATAACAAGGCTCCCAGTTCTCAATTGCCTGTTGCCTTTCTGGATTTTACACTTTTTTCAGATGGCCCTTTTGGCCGGGGGGAAGTGAGACTTCATTGTAGTGCAGTTTTCCTTTGCAAGCTTGCTTGGTTGGCCAAAAAGGGCGTATGCGTTTTTTCCTGAATATATTCAGGAAAAAACGCATACGCCCTTTTTGGCCAAGTGCATCATTGTGGACGTTCTGCCTCTTTTCCTATGCTTTCAATGCAATTCCAGTCTACCTCCTGAAATCGGTTTCCTGCAATTCTGCCCCGCTTTCAAGTCCTCTTGGCAGCCTTACTTCAGTCTATTTTTGGACGATAGCTGTCATTTATAACTCTGCAGGTTTGTGAATTACAGTGCCCCTGAGCTCCTTTCTTCAACTCGCTTTCTTGTGACCTGGCCGCAACACCGCTGGATGGCTTCAGGCCCTAATCTGGTTCCGGCACGGCACGCTGAGCCTTTGGTTATTTCCTCTTCCTGGTGGGAAATGAGAGTTAAATTTGTCCGTCCAGACACCTCCAGCTAGTCTCTCATTGGTTCTCGCTATTCCTGTTCATCTTCCGCAGAAATTGCAAACTGGGCCAAACAGGAGGTTAAAGGCGCTGACTCTCCAAGTGGGGAGAGTGTTAGTAAAGCGTCTGGAATGTTGCACCCGAGTACCAGGGGAGGAAAACTGAGACATATTTGAACACGTCTCCCGATCACATGGTTGATCATACTCTAGGTTCCACATGCATGTTTTAGCTGAAGGAAGAATACCTTAAACCTGGGTAGTTGAAACCCGTGGAATGGGTACCATGCAATATGACTTCAAAGGGTCTTCATTTGCTCACCGAACCTCTCCAATCCTATCACTGCTGCGTTTATGCCCCTGTACACATGCTTGATTCTCTTTCGGAGACATAGCAATCCATAGGTTTTAAGATACTTACTAGTCAGGTACATTCTTAGGCGTTTAATATGCGGTGTTGAGTCAATTTCGTTGAGCAAGGCGTAGCTCTTGTCTATTCCATATTTGGCTTAAGGAACTTTATCTGTGCTCATTTCAATCTCTGTTTTTATGCAGCACCCCAACTCACATTTACCCTTAAGCAAGAATAAGTTGGTTTTCTAAATTTGAGACCCTGTTCTGTTCTGTAATTCAGTTCCTGTGTAGCCAAGTTTACATTCCGTGTATTACTGATATCTTATGATGTTTCTTTTTCTGTGTGACTTATTTCAGTTAGAATCATCATACCTGAATCCACTCATTGTGCTGCTAAGGGCCTGATGACACAGATTTCATTGCTGAGTGATATTGCTTTGTAAGTAAATACCACAGCTTCTTTATCCATTTTTCACTTTCTGCGATGTTGAACTTGTACTGTAAACGAGGTTCTTGTAAACAGAGCCGTTCCAAACTTTGGGGTGGCTGTGTCTTTTTGATTTTAATTTCCCTAAGCTATAGGACCATAAGTGGAAGTGCCCTAGGCTCTGTTGCTTTGTTTTTTAGATGTTTCAGGAAACACCATACACTTCTCCCAAGTGTCTGTTGGCAATTTACATCCCGCCCATCAGCATAACAAGGCTCCCAGTTCTCAATGGCCTGTTGCCTTTCTGGATTTTACACTTTTTTCAGATGGCCCTTTTGGCCGGGGGGAAGTGAGACTTCATTGTAGTGCAGATTTCCTTTGCAAGCTTGCTTGGTTGGCCAAAAAGGGCGTATGCGTTTTTTCCTGAATATATTCAGGAAAAAACGCATACGCCCTTTTTGGCCAAGTGCATCATTGTGGATGTTCTGCCTCTTTTCCTATGCTTTCAATGCAATTCCAGTCTACCTCCTGAAATCGGTTTCCTGCAATTCTGCCCCGCTTTCAAGTCCTCTTGGCAGCCTTACTTCAGTCTATTTTTGGACGATAGCTGTCATTTATAACTCCGCAGGTTTGTGAATTACAGTGCCCCTGAGCTCCTTTCTTCAACTCGCTTTCTTGTGACCTGGCCGCAACACCGCAGGATGGCTTCAGGCCCTAATCTGGTTCCGGTACGGCATGCTGAGCCTTTGGTTAATTCCTCTTCCTGGTGGGAAATGAGAGTTAAATTTGCCCGTCCAGACACCTCCAGCTAGCCTCTCATTGGTTCTCGCTATTCCTGTTCATCTTCCGCAGAAATTGCAAACTGGGCCAAACAGGAGGTTAAAGGGAATGACTCTCCAAGTCGGGAGAGTGTTAGTAAAGCGTCTGGAATGTTGCACCCGAGTACCAGGGGAGGAAAACTGAGACATATTTGAACACGTCTCCCGTTCACATGGTTGATCATACTCTGGGTTCCACATGCATGTTTTAGCTGAAGGAAGAATACCTTAAACCTGGAGAGTTGAGACCCGTGTAATGGGTACCATGCAATATAATTTCAAAGGGTCTTCATTTGCTCACCGAACCTCTCCAATCCTATCACTGCTGTGTTTATTCCCCAGTACACACGCTTGATTCTCTTTTGGAGACATAGCAATCCATAGGTTTTAAGATACTTACTAGTCAGGTACATTCTTAGGGGTTTAATATGGGGTTTAGAGTCCATTTCGTTGAGCAAGGAGTAGCTCTTGTCTATTCCATACTTGACTTAAGGAACTTTATCTGTGCTCATTTCAATCTCTGGTTTTATGCAGCACCCCAACTCACCTTTACCCTTAAGCAAGCATAAGTTGGTTTTCTAAATTTGAGACCCTGTTCTGTTCTGTAATTCAGTTCCTGTGTAGCCAAGTTTCCATTCCGTGTATTACTGATATCTTATGATGTTTCTTTTTCTGTGTGACTTATTTCAGTTAGAATCATCATACCTGAATCCACTCATTGTGCTGCTCCGGTCCTGATGACACAGATTTCATTGCTGAGTGATATTGCTTTGTAAGTAAATACCACAACTTCTTTATCCATTTTTCACTTTCTGCGATGTTGAACTTGTACTGTAAACGAGGTTCTTGTAAACAGAGGCGTCCCAAACTTTGGGGTGGCTGTGTCTTTTTGATTTTAATTTCCCTAAGCTATAGGACCATAAGTGGCAGTGCCCTAGGCTCTGTTGCTTTGTTTTTTAGATGTTTCAGGAAACACCATACACTTCTCCCGAGTGTCTGTTGGCAATTTACATCCCGCCCATCAGCATAACAAGGCTCCCAGTTCTCCATGGCCTGTCCTGCCTTTCTGGATTTTACACTTTTTTCAGATGGCCCTTTTGACCGGGGGGAAGTGAGACTTCATTGTAGTGCAGATTTCCTTTGCAAGCTTGCTTGGTTGGCCAAAAAGGGCGTATGCGTTTTTTCCTGAATATATTCAGGAAAAAACGCATACGCCCTTTTGGCCAAGTGCATCATTGTGGACGTTCTGCCTCTTTTCCTATGCTTTCAATGCAATTCCAGTCTACCTCCTGAAATCGGTTTCCTGCAATTCTGCCCCGCTTTCAAGTCCTCTTGGCAGCCTTACTTCAGTCTATTTTTGGACGATAGCTGTCATTTATAACTCTGCAGGTTTGTGAATTACAGTGCCCCTGAGCTCCTTTCTTCAACTCGCTTTCTTGTGACCTGGCCGCAACACCGCAGGATGGCTTCAGGCCCTAATCTGGTTCCGGCCCGGCATGCTGAGCCTTTGGTTAATTCCTCTTCCTGGTGGGAAATGAGAGTTAAATTTGCCTGTCCAGACACCTCCAGCTAGCCTCTCATTGGTTTTCGCTATTCCTGTTCATCTTCCGCAGAAATTGCAAACTGGGCCAAACAGGAGGTTAAAGGGACTGACTCTCCAAGTGGGGAGAGTGTTAGGAAAGCGTCTGGAATGTTGCACCCGAGTACCAGGGGAGGAAAACTGAGACATATTTGAACACGTCTCCCGATCACATGGTTGATTATACTCTAGGTTCCACATGCATGTTTTAGCTGAAGGAAGAATACCTTAAACCTGGGTAGTTGAAACCCGTGGAATGGGTACCATGCAATATGACTTCAAAGGGTCTTCATTTGCTCACTGCACCTCTCCAATCCTATCACTGCTGCGTTTATGCCCCTGTACACATGCTTGATTCTCTTTCGGAGACATAGCAATCCATAGGTTTTAAGATACTTACAAGTCAGGTACATTCTTAGGCGTTTAATATGCGGTGTTGAGTCCATTTCGTTGAGCAAGGAGTAGCTCTTGTCTATTCCATATTTGGCTTAAGGAACTTTATCTGTGCTCATTTCAATCTCTGGTTTTATGCAGCACCCCAACTCACCTTTACCCTTAAGCAAGCATAAGATGTTTTTCTAAATTTGAGATCCTGTTCTGTACTGTAATTCAGTTCCTGTGTAGCCAAGTTTGCATTCCGTGTATTACTGATATCTTATGATGTTTCTTTTTCTGTGTGACTTATTTCAGTTAGAATCATCATACCTGAATCCACTCATTGTGCTGCTAAGGGCCTGATGACATAGATTTCATTGCTGAGTGATATTGCTTTGTAAGTGAATACCACAACTTCTTTATCCATTTTTCACTTTCTGCGATGTTGAACTTGTACTGTAAACGAGGTTCTTGTAAACAGAGGCGTCCCAAACTTTGGGGTGGCTGTGTCTTTTTGATTTTAATTTCCCTAAGCTATAGGACCATAAGTGGCAGTGCCCTAGGCTCTGTTGCTTTGTTTTTTAGATGTTTCAGGAAACACCATACACTTCTCCCAAGTGTCTGTTGGCAATTTACATCCCGCACATCAGCATAACAAGGCTCCCAGTTCTCAATTGCCTGTTGCCTTTCTGGATTTTACACTTTTTTCAGATGGCCCTTTTGGCCGGGGGGAAGTGAGACTTCATTGTAGTGCAGTTTTCCTTTGCAAGCTTGCTTGGTTGGCCAAAAAGGGCGTATGCGTTTTTTCCTGAATATATTCAGGAAAAAACGCATACGCCCTTTTTGGCCAAGTGCATCATTGTGGACGTTCTGCCTCTTTTCCTATGCTTTCAATGCAATTCCAGTCTACCTCCTGAAATCGGTTTCCTGCAATTCTGCCCCGCTTTCAAGTCCTCTTGGCAGCCTTACTTCAGTCTATTTTTGGACGATAGCTGTCATTTATAACTCTGCAGGTTTGTGAATTACAGTGCCCCTGAGCTCCTTTCTTCAACTCGCTTTCTTGTGACCTGGCCGCAACACCGCAGGATGGCTTCAGGCCCTAATCTGGTTCCGGCCCGGCATGCTGAGCCTTTGGTTAATTCCTCTTCCTGGTGGGAAATGAGAGTTAAATTTGCCCGTCCAGACACCTCCAGCTAGCCTCTCATTGGTTCTCGCTATTCCTGTTCATCTTCCACAGAAATTGCAAACTGGGCCAAACAGGAGGTTAAAGGGACTGACTCTCCAAGTGGGGAGAGTGTTAGTAAAGCGTCTGGAATGTTGCACCCGAGTACCAGGGGAGGAAAACTGAGACATGTTTGAAGACGTCTCCCGATCACATGGTTGATCATACTCTAGGTTCCACATGCATGTTTTAGCTGAAGGAAGAATACCTTAAACCTGGGTAGTTGAAACCCGTGGAATGGGTACCATGCAATATGACTTCAAAGGGTCTTCATTTGCTCACCGAACCTCTCCAATCCTATCACTGCTGCGTTTATGCCCCTGTACACATGCTTGATTCTCTTTCGGAGACATAGCAATCCATAGGTTTTAAGATACTTACTAGTCAGGTACATTCTTAGGCGTTTAATATGGGGTGTTGAGTCCATTTCGTTGAGCAAGGAGTAGCTCTTGTCTATTCCATATTTGGCTTAAGGAACTTTATCTGTGCTCATTTCAATCTCTGGTTTTATGCAGCACCCCAACTCACCTTTACCCTTAAGCAAGCATAAGTTGGTTTTCTAAATTTGAGACCCTGTTCTGTTCTGTAATTCAGTTCCTGTGTAGCCAAGTTTCCATTCCGTGTATTACTGATATCTTATGATGTTTCTTTTTCTGTGTGACTTATTTCAGTTAGAATCATCATACCTGAATCCACTCATTGTGCTGCTAAGGGCCTGATGACACAAATTTCATTGCTGAGTGATATTGCTTTGTAAGTAAATACCACAACTTCTTTATCCATTTTTCACTTTCTGCGATGTTGAACTTGTACTGTAAACGAGGTTCTTGTAAACAGAGCCGTTCCAAACTTTGGGGTGGCTGTGTCTTTTTGATTTTAATTTCCCTAAGCTATAGGACCATAAGTGGAAGTGCCCTAGGCTCTGTTGCTTTGTTTTTTAGATGTTTCAGGAAACACCATACACTTCTCCCAAGTGTCTGTTGGCAATTTACATCCCGCCCATCAGCATAACAAGGCTCCCAGTTCTCCATGACCTGTCCTGCCTTTCTGGATTTTACACTTTTTTCAGATGGCCCTTTTGACCGGGGGGAAGTGAGACTTCATTGTAGTGCAGATTTCCTTTGCATGCTTGCTTGGTTGGCCAAAAAGGGCGTATGCGTTTTTTCCTGAATATATTCAGGAAAAAACGCATACGCCCTTTTTGGCCAAGTGCATCATTGTGGACGTTCTGCCTCTTTTCCTATGCTTTCAATGCAATTCCAGTCTACCTCCTGAAATCGGTTTCCTGCAATTCTGCCCCGCTTTCAAGTCCTCTTGGCAGCCTTACTTCAGTCTATTTTTGGACGATAGCTGTCATTTATAACTCTGCAGGTTTGTGAATTACAGTGCCCCTGAGCTCCTTTCTTCAACTCGCTTTCTTGTGACCTGGCCGCAACACCGCAGGATGGCTTCAGGCCCTAATCTGGTTCCGGCATGGCACGCTGAGCCTTTGGTTATTTCCTCTTCCTGGTGGGAAATGAGAGTTAAATTTGCCCGTCCAGACACCTCCAGCTAGTCTCTCATTGGTTCTCGCTATTCCTGTTCATCTTCCGCAGAAATTGCAAACTGGGCCAAACAGGAGGTTAAAGGGACTGACTCTCCAAGTGGGGAGAGTGTTAGTAAAGCGTCTGGAATGTTGCACCCGAGTACCAGGGGAGGAAAACTGAGACATATTTGAACACGTCTCCCGATCACATGGTTGATCATACTCTAGGTTCCACATGCATGTTTTAGCTGAAGGAAGAATACCTTAAACCTGGGTAGTTGAAACCCGTGGAATGGGTACCATGCAATATGACTTCAAAGGGTCTTCATTTGCTCACCGAACCTCTCCAATCCTATCACTGCTGCGTTTATGCCCCTGTACACATGCTTGATTCTCTTTCGGAGACATAGCAATCCATAGGTTTTAAGATACTTACTAGTCAGGTACATTCTTAGGCGTTTAATATGCGGTGTTGAGTCAATTTCGTTGAGCAAGGAGTAGCTCTTGTCTATTCCATATTTGGCTTAAGGAACTTTATCTGTGCTCATTTCAATCTCTGGTTTTATGCAGCACCCCAACTCACCTTTACCCTTAAGCAAGCATAAGTTGGTTTTCTAAATTTGAGACCCTGTTCTGTTCTGTAATTCAGTTCCTGTGTAGCCAAGTTTACATTCCGTGTATTACTGATATCTTATGATGTTTCTTTTTCTGCGTGACTTACTTCAGTTAGAATCATCATACCTCAATCCACTCATTGTGATGCTAAGGGCCTGATGACATAGATTTCATTGCTGAGTGATATTGCTTTGTAAGTAAATACCACAACTTCTTTATCCATTTTTCACTTTCTGCGATGTTGAACTTGTACTGTAAACGAGGTTCTTGTAAACAGAGGCGTCCCAAACTTTGGGGTGGCTGTGTCTTTTTGATTTTAATTTCCCTAAGCTATAGGACCATAAGTGGCAGTGCCCTAGGCTCTGTTGCTTTGTTTTTTAGATGTTTCAGGAAACACCATACACTTCTTCCGAATGTCTGTTGGCAATTTACATCCCGCCCATCAGCATAACAAGGCTCCCAGTTCTCCATGGCCTGTCCTGCCTTTCTGGATTTTACACTTTATTCAGATGGCCCTTTTGGCCGGGGGGAAGTGAGACTTCATTGTAGTGCAGTTTTCCTTTGCAAGCTTGCTTGGTTGGCCAAAAAGGGCGTATGCGTTTTTTCCTGAATATATTCAGGAAAAAACGCATACGCCCTTTTTGGCCAAGTGCATCATTGTGGACGTTCTGCCTCTTTTCCTATGCTTTCAATGCAATTCCAGTCTACCTCCTGAAATCGGTTTCCTGCAATTCTGCCCCGCTTTCAAGTCCTCTTGGCAGCCTTACTTCAGTCTATTTTTGGACGATAGCTGTCATTTATAACTCTGCAGGTTTGTGAATTACAGTGCCCCTGAGCTCCTTTCTTCAACTCGCTTTCTTGTGACCTGGCCGCAACACCGCAGGATGGCTTCAGGCCCTAATCTGGTTCCGGCACGGCACGCTGAGCCTTTGGTTATTTCCTCTTCCTGGTGGGAAATGAGAGTTAAATTTGCCCGTCCAGACACCTCCAGCTAGTCTCTCATTGGTTCTCGCTATTCCTGTTCATCTTCCGCAGAAATTGCAAACTGGGCCAAACAGGAGGTTAAAGGGACTGACTCTCCAAGTGGGGAGAGTGTTAGTAAAGCGTCTGGAATGTTGCACCCGAGTACCAGGGGAGGAAAACTGAGACATATTTGAACACGTCTCCCGATCACATGGTTGATCATACTCTAGGTTCCACATGCATGTTTTAGCTGAAGGAAGAATACCTTAAACCTGGGTAGTTGAAACCCGTGGAATGGGTACCATGCAATATGACTTCAAAGGGTCTTCATTTGCTCACCGAACCTCTCCAATCCTATCACTGCTGTGTTTATGCCCCTGTACACATGCTTGATTCTCTTTCGGAGACATAGCAATCCATAGGTTTTAAGATACTTACTAGTCAGGTACATTCTTAGGCGTTTAATATGCGGTGTTGAGTCAATTTCGTTGAGCAAGGCGTAGCTCTTGTCTATTCCATATTTGGCTTAAGGAACTTTATCTGTGCTCATTTCAATCTCTGTTTTTATGCAGCACCCCAACTCACATTTACCCTTAAGCAAGAATAAGTTGGTTTTCTAAATTTGAGACCCTGTTCTGTTCTGTAATTCAGTTCCTGTGTAGCCAAGTTTACATTCCGTGTATTACTGATATCTTATGATGTTTCTTTTTCTGTGTGACTTATTTCAGTTAGAATCATCATAACTGAATCCACTCATTGTGCTGCTAAGGGCCTGATGACATAGATTTCATTGCTGAGTGATATTGCTTTGTAAGTGAATACCACAACTTCTTTATCCATTTTTCACTTTCTGCGATGTTGAACTTGTACTGTAAACGAGGTTCTTGTAAACAGAGGCGTCCCAAACTTTGGGGTGGCTGTGTCTTTTTGATTTTAATTTCCCTAAGCTATAGGACCATAAGTGGAAGTGCCCTAGGCTCTGTTGCTTTGTTTTTTAGATGTTTCAGGAAACACCATACACTTCTCCCAAGTGTCTGTTGGCAATTTACATCCCGCACATCAGCATAACAAGGCTCCCAGTTCTCAATTGCCTGTTGCCTTTCTGGATTTTACACTTTATTCAGATGGCCCTTTTGGCCGGGGGGAAGTGAGACTTCATTGTAGTGCAGTTTTCCTTTGCAAGCTTGCTTGGTTGGCCAAAAAGGGCGTATGCGTTTTTTCCTGAATATATTCAGGAAAAAACGCATACGCCCTTTTTGGCCAAGTGCATCATTGTGGACGTTCTGCCTCTTTTCCTATGCTTTCAATGCAATTCCAGTCTACCTCCTGAAATCGGTTTCCTGCAATTCTGCCCCGCTTTCAAGTCCTCTTGGCAGCCTTACTTCAGTCTATTTTTGGACGATAGCTGTCATTTATAACTCTGCAGGTTTGTGAATTACAGTGCCCCTGAGCTCCTTTCTTCAACTCGCTTTCTTGTGACCTGGCCGCAACACCGCAGGATGGCTTCAGGCCCTAATCTGGTTCCGGCACGGCACGCTGAGCCTTTGGTTATTTCCTCTTCCTGGTGGGAAATGAGAGTTAAATTTGCCCGTCCAGACACCTCCAGCTAGTCTCTCATTGGTTCTCGCTATTCCTGTTCATCTTCCGCAGAAATTGCAAACTGGGCCAAACAGGAGGTTAAAGGGACTGACTCTCCAAGTGGGGAGAGTGTTAGTAAAGCGTCTGGAATGTTGCACCCGAGTACCAGGGGAGGAAAACTGAGACATATTTGAACACGTCTCCCGATCACATGGTTGATCATACTCTAGGTTCCACATGCATGTTTTAGCTGAAGGAAGAATACCTTAAACCTGGGTAGTTGAAACCCGTGGAATGGGTACCATGCAATATGACTTCAAAGGGTCTTCATTTGCTCACCGAACCTCTCCAATCCTATCACTGCTGCGTTTATGCCCCTGTACACATGCTTGATTCTCTTTCGGAGACATAGCAATCCATAGGTTTTAAGATACTTACTAGTCAGGTACATTCTTAGGCGTTTAATATGCGGTGTTGAGTCAATTTCGTTGAGCAAGGCGTAGCTCTTGTCTATTCCATATTTGGCTTAAGGAACTTTATCTGTGCTCATTTCAATCTCTGTTTTTATGCAGCACCCCAACTCACATTTACCCTTAAGCAAGAATAAGTTGGTTTTCTAAATTTGAGACCCTGTTCTGTTCTGTAATTCAGTTCCTGTGTAGCCAAGTTTACATTCCGTGTATTACTGATATCTTATGATGTTTCTTTTTCTGTGTGACTTATTTCAGTTAGAATCATCATACCTGAATCCACTCATTGTGCTGCTAAGGGCCTGATGACACAGATTTCATTGCTGAGTGATATTGCTTTGTAAGTAAATACCACAACTTCTTTATCCATTTTTCACTTTCTGTGATGTTGAACTTGTACTGTAAACGAGGTTCTTGTAAACAGAGCCGTTCCAAACTTTGGGGTGGCTGTGTCTTTTTGATTTTAATTTCCCTAAGCTATAGGACCATAAGTGGAAGTGCCCTAGGCTCTGTTGCTTTGTTTTTTAGATGTTTCAGGAAACACCATACACTTCTCCCAAGTGTCTGTTGGCAATTTACATCCCGCCCATCAGCATAACAAGGCTCCCAGTTCTCAATGGCCTGTTGCCTTTCTGGATTTTACACTTTTTTCAGATGGCCCTTTTGGCCGGGGGGAAGTGAGACTTCATTGTAGTGCAGATTTCCTTTGCAAGCTTGCTTGGTTGGCCAAAAAGGGCGTATGCGTTTTTTCCTGAATATATTCAGGAAAAAACGCATACGCCCTTTTTGGCCAAGTGCATCATTGTGGACGTTCTGCCTCTTTTCCTATGCTTTCAATGCAATTCCAGTCTACCTCCTGAAATCGGTTTCCTGCAATTCTGCCCCGCTTTCAAGTCCGCTTGGCAGCCTTACTTCAGTCTATTTTTGGACGATAGCTGTCATTTATAACTCCGCAGGTTTGTGAATTACAGTGCCCCTGAGCTCCTTTCTTCAACTCGCTTTCTTGTGACCTGGCCGCAACACCGCAGGATGGCTTCAGGCCCTAATCTGGTTCCGGCCCGGCATGCTGAGCCTTTGGTTAATTCCTCTTCCTGGTGGGAAATGAGAGTTAAATTTGCCCGTCCAGACACCTCCAGCTAGCCTCTCTTTGGTTCTCGCTATTCCTGTTCATCTTCCACAGAAATTGCAAACTGGGCCAAACAGGAGGTTAAAGGGACTGACTCTCCAAGTGGGGAGAGTGTTAGTAAAGCGTCTGGAATGTTGCACCCGAGTACCAGGGGAGGAAAACTGAGACATATTTGAACACGTCTCCCGATCACATGGTTGATCATACTCTAGGTTCCACATGCATGTTTTAGCTGAAGGAAGAATACCTTAAACCTGGGTAGTTGAAACCCGTGGAATGGGTACCATGCAATATGACTTCAAAGGGTCTTCATTTGCTCACCGAACCTCTCCAATCCTATCACTGCTGCGTTTATGCCCCTGTACACATGCTTGATTCTCTTTCGGAGACATAGCAATCCATAGGTTTTAAGATACTTACTAGTCAGGTACATTCTTAGGCGTTTAATATGGGGTGTTGAGTCCATTTCGTTGAGCAAGGAGTAGCTCTTGTCTATTCCATATTTGGCTTAAGGAACTTTATCTGTGCTCATTTCAATCTCTGGTTTTATGCAGCACCCCAACTCACCTTTACCCTTAAGCAAGCATAAGTTGGTTTTCTAAATTTGAGACCCTGTTCTGTTCTGTAATTCAGTTCCTGTGTAGCCAAGTTTCCATTCCGTGTATTACTGATATCTTATGATGTTTCTTTTTCTGTGTGACTTATTTCAGTTAGAATCATCATACCTGAATCCACTCATTGTGCTGCTCCGGGCCTGATGACACAGATTTCATTGCTGAGTGATATTGCTTTGTAAGTAAATACCACAACTTCTTTATCCATTTTTCACTTTCTGCGATGTTGAACTTGTACTGTAAACGAGGTTCTTGTAAACAGAGCCGTTCCAAACTTTGGGGTGGCTGTGTCTTTTTTATTTTAATTTCCCTAAGCTATAGGACCATAAGTGGAAGTGCCCTAGGCTCTGTTGCTTTGTTTTTTAGATGTTTCAGGAAACACCATACACTTCTCCCAAGTGTCTGTTGGCAATTTACATCCCGCCCATCAGCATAACAAGGCTCCCAGTTCTCCATGACCTGTCCTGCCTTTCTGGATTTTACACTTTTTTCAGATGGCCCTTTTGACCGGGGGGAAGTGAGACTTCATTGTAGTGCAGATTTCCTTTGCAAGCTTGCTTGGTTGGCCAAAAAGGGCGTATGCGTTTTTTCCTGAATATATTCAGGAAAAAACGCATACGCCCTTTTTGGCCAAGTGCATCATTGTGGACGTTCTGCCTCTTTTCCTATGCTTTCAATGCAATTCCAGTCTACCTCCTGAAATCGGTTTCCTGCAATTCTGCCCCGCTTTCAAGTCCTCTTGGCAGCCTTACTTCAGTCTATTTTTGGACGATAGCTGTCATTTATAACTCTGCAGGTTTGTGAATTACAGTGCCCCTGAGCTCCTTTCTTCAACTCGCTTTCTTGTGACCTGGCCGCAACACCGCAGGATGGCTTCAGGCCCTAATCTGGTTCCGGCACGGCACGCTGAGCCTTTGGTTAATTCCTCTTCCTGGTGGGAAATGAGAGTTAAATTTGCCCGTCCAGACACCTCCAGCTAGTCTCTCATTGGTTCTCGCTATTCCTGTTCATCTTCCGCAGAAATTGCAAACTGGGCCAAACAGGAGGTTAAAGGGACTGACTCTCCAAGTGGGGAGAGTGTTAGTAAAGCGTCTGGAATGTTGCACCCGAGTACCAGGGGAGGAAAACTGAGACATATTTGAACACGTCTCCCGATCACATGGTTGATCATACTCTAGGTTCCACATGCATGTTTTAGCTGAAGGAAGAATACCTTAAACCTGGGTAGTTGAAACCCGTGGAATGGGTACCATGCAATATGACTTCAAAGGGTCTTCATTTGCTCACCGAACCTCTCCAATCCTATCACTGCTGCGTTTATGCCCCTGTACACATGCTTGATTCTCTTTCGGAGACATAGCAATCCATAGGTTTTAAGATACTTACTAGTCAGGTACATTCTTAGGCGTTTAATATGCGGTGTTGAGTCAATTTCGTTGAGCAAGGAGTAGCTCTTGTCTATTCCATATTTGGCTTAAGGAACTTTATCTGTGCTCATTTCAATCTCTGGTTTTATGCAGCACCCCAACTCACCTTTACCCTTAAGCAAGCATAAGTTGGTTTTCTAAATTTGAGACCCTGTTCTGTTCTGTAATTCAGTTCCTGTGTAGCCAAGTTTACATTCCGTGTATTACTGATATCTTATGATGTTTCTTTTTCTGTGTGACTTACTTCAGTTAGAATCATCATACCTGAATCCACTCATTGTGATGCTAAGGGCCTGATGACATAGATTTCATTGCTGAGTGGTATTGCTTTGTAAGTAAATACCACAACTTCTTTATCCATTTTTCACTTTCTGCGATGTTGAACTTGTACTGTAAACGAGGTTCTTGTAAACAGAGGCATCCCAAACTTTGGGGTGGCTGTGTCTTTTTGATTTTAATTTCCCTAAGCTATAGGACCATAAGTGGCAGTGCCCTAGGCTCTGTTGCTTTGTTTTTTAGATGTTTCAGGGAACACCATACACTTCTCCCGAATGTCTGTTGGCAATTTACATCCCGCCCATCAGCATAACAAGGCACCCAGTTCTCCATGGCCTGTCCTGCCTTTCTGGATTTTACACTTTTTTCAGATGGCCCTTTTGACCGGGGGGAAGTGAGACTTCATTGTAGTGCAGATTTCCTTTGCAAGCTTGCTTGGTTGGCCAAAAAGGGCGTATGCGTTTTTTCCTGAATATATTCAGGAAAAAACGCATACGCCCTTTTTGGCCAAGTGCATCATTGTGGACGTTCTGCCTCTTTTCCTATGCTTTCAATGCAATTCCAGTCTACCTCCTGAAATCGGTTTCCTGCAATTCTGCCCCGCTTTCAAGTCCTCTTGGCAGCCTTACTTCAGTCTATTTTTGGACGATAGCTGTCATTTATAACTCTGCAGGTTTGTGAATTACAGTGCCCTTGAGCTCCTTTCTTCAACTCGCTTTCTTTTGAGCTGGCCGCAACACCGCAGGATGGCTTCAGGCCCTAATCTGGTTCCGGCCCGGCATGCTGAGCCTTTGGTTAATTCCTCTTCCTGGTGGGAAATGAGAGTTAAATTTGCCTGTCCAGACACCTCCAGCTAGCCTCTCATTGGTTTTCGCTATTCCTGTTCATCTTCCGTAGAAATTGCAAAGTGGGCCAAACAGGAGGTTAAAGGGACTGACTCTCCAAGTGGGGAGAGTGTTAGGAAAGCGTCTGGAATGTTGCACCCGAGTACCAGGGGAGGAAAACTGAGACATATTTGAACACGTCTCCCGATCACATGGTTGATTATACTCTAGGTTCCACATGCATGTTTTAGCTGAAGGAAGAATACCTTAAACCTGGGTACTTGAAACCCGTGGAATGGGTACCATGCAATATGACTTCAAAGGGTCTTCATTTGCTCACCGCACCTCTCCAATCCTATCACTGCTGCGTTTATGCCCCTGTACACATGCTTGATTCTCTTTCGGAGACATAGCAATCCATAGGTTTTAAGATACTTACAAGTCAGGTACATTCTTAGGCGTTTAATATGCGGTGTTGAGTCCATTTCGTTGAGCAAGGAGTAGCTCTTGTCTATTCCATATTTGGCTTAAGGAACTTTATCTGTGCTCATTTCAATCTCTGGTTTTATGCAGCACCCCAACTCACCTTTACCCTTAAGCAAGCATAAGTTGGTTTTCTAAATTTGAGACCCTGTTCTGTTCTGTAATTCAGTTCCTGTGTAGCCAAGTTTACATTCCGTGTATTACTGATATCTTATGATGTTTCTTTTTCTGTGTGACTTACTTCAGTTAGAATCATCATACCTGAATCCACTCATTGTGCTGCTAAGGGCCTGATGACACAGATTTCATTGCTGAGTGATATTGCTTTGTAAGTAAATACCACAACTTCTTTATCCATTTTTCACTTTCTGCGATGTTGAACTTGTACTGTAAACGAGGTTCTTGTAAACAGAGCCGTTCCAAACTTTGGGGTGGCTGTGTCTTTTTTATTTTAATTTCCCTAAGCTATAGGACCATAAATGGAAGTGCCCTAGGTTCTGTTGCTTTGTTTTTTAGATGTTTCAGGAAACACCATACACTTCTCCCAAGTGGTTGTTGGCAATTTACATCCCGCCCATCAGCATAACAAGGCTCCCAGTTCTCCATGACCTGTCCTGCCTTTCTGGATTTTACACTTTTTTCAGATGGCCCTTTTGACCGGGGGGAAGTGAGACTTCATTGTAGTGCAGATTTCCTTTGCAAGCTTGCTTGGTTGGCCAAAAAGGGCGTATGCGTTTTTTCCTGAATATATTCAGGAAAAAACGCATACGCCCTTTTTGGCCAAGTGCATCATTGTAGACGTTCTGCCTCTTTTCCTATGCTTTCAATGCAATTCCAGTCTACCTCCTGAAATCGGTTTCCTGCAATTCTGCCCCGCTTTCAAGTCCTCTTGGCAGCCTTACTTCAGTCTATTTTTGGACGATAGCTGTCATTTATAACTCCGCAGGTTTGTGAATTACAGTGCCCCTGAGCTCCTTTCTTCAACTCGCTTTCTTGTGACCTGGCCGCAACACCGCAGGATGGCTTCAGGCCCTAATCTGGTTCCGGCACGGCACGCTGAGCCTTTGGTTATTTCCTCTTCCTGGTGGGAAATGAGAGTTAAATTTGCCCGTCCAGACACCTCCAGCTAGTCTCTCATTGGTTCTCGCTATTCCTGTTCATCTTCCGCAGAAATTGCAAACTGGGCCAAACAGGAGGTTAAAGGGACTGACTCTCCAAGTGGGGAGAGTGTTAGTAAAGCGTCTGGAATGTTGCACCCGAGTACCAGGGGAGGAAAACTGAGACATATTTGAACACGTCTCCCGATCACATGGTTGATCATACTCTAGGTTCCACATGCATGTTTTAGCTGAAGGAAGAATACCTTAAACCTGGGTAGTTGAAACCCGTGGAATGGGTACCATGCAATATGACTTCAAAGGGTCTTCATTTGCTCACCGAACCTCTCCAATCCTATCACTGCTGCGTTTATGCCCCTGTACACATGCTTGATTCTCTTTCGGAGACATAGCAATCCATAGGTTTTAAGATACTTACTAGTCAGGTACATTCTTAGGCGTTTAATATGCGGTGTTGAGTCAATTTCGTTGAGCAAGGCGTAGCTCTTGTCTATTCCATATTTGGCTTAAGGAACTTTATCTGTGCTCATTTCAATCTCTGTTTTTATGCAGCACCCCAACTCACATTTACCCTTAAGCAAGAATAAGTTGGTTTTCTAAATTTGAGACCCTGTTCTGTTCTGTAATTCAGTTCCTGTGTAGCCAAGTTTACATTCCGTGTATTACTGATATCTTATGATGTTTCTTTTTCTGTGTGACTTATTTCAGTTAGAATCATCATAACTGAATCCACTCATTGTGCTGCTAAGGGCCTGATGACATAGATTTCATTGCTGAGTGATATTGCTTTGTAAGTGAATACCACAACTTCTTTATCCATTTTTCACTTTCTGCGATGATGAACTTGTACTGTAAACGAGGTTCCTGTAAACAGAGGCGTCCCAAACTTTGGGGTGGCTGTGTCTTTTTGATTTTAATTTCCCTAAGCTATAGGACCATAAGTGGAAGTGCCCTAGGCTCTGTTGCTTTGTTTTTTAGATGTTTCAGGAAACACCATACACTTCTCCCAAGTGTCTGTTGGCAATTTACATCCCGCACATCAGCATAACAAGGCTCCCAGTTCTCAATTGCCTGTTGCCTTTCTGGATTTTACACTTTATTCAGATGGCCCTTTTGGCCGGGGGGAAGTGAGACTTCATTGTAGTGCAGTTTTCCTTTGCAAGCTTGCTTGGTTGGCCAAAAAGGGCGTATGCGTTTTTTCCTGAATATATTCAGGAAAAAACGCATACGCCCTTTTTGGCCAAGTGCATCATTGTGGACGTTCTGCCTCTTTTCCTATGCTTTCAATGCAATTCCAGTCTACCTCCTGAAATCGGTTTCCTGCAATTCTGCCCCGCTTTCAAGTCCTCTTGGCAGCCTTACTTCAGTCTATTTTTGGACGATAGCTGTCATTTATAACTCTGCAGGTTTGTGAATTACAGTGCCCCTGAGCTCCTTTCTTCAACTCGCTTTCTTGTGACCTGGCCGCAACACCGCAGGATGGCTTCAGGCCCTAATCTGGTTCCGGCACGGCACGCTGAGCCTTTGGTTATTTCCTCTTCCTGGTGGGAAATGAGAGTTAAATTTGCCCGTCCAGACACCTCCAGCTAGTCTCTCATTGGTTCTCGCTATTCCTGTTCATCTTCCGCAGAAATTGCAAACTGGGCCAAACAGGAGGTTAAAGGGACTGACTCTCCAAGTCGGGAGAGTGTTAGTAAAGCGTCTGGAATGTTGCACCCGAGTACCAGGGGAGGAAAACTGAGACATATTTGAACACGTCTCCCGATCACATGGTTGATCATACTCTAGGTTCCACATGCATGTTTTAGCTGAAGGAAGAATACCTTAAACCTGGGTAGTTGAAACCCGTGGAATGGGTACCATGCAATATGACTTCAAAGGGTCTTCATTTGCTCACCGAACCTCTCCAATCCTATCACTGCTGCGTTTATGCCCCTGTACACATGCTTGATTCTCTTTCGGAGACATAGCAATCCATAGGTTTTAAGATACTTACTAGTCAGGTACATTCTTAGGCGTTTAATATGCGGTGTTGTGTCAATTTCGTTGAGCAAGGCGTAGCTCTTGTCTATTCCATATTTGGCTTAAGGAACTTTATCTGTGCTCATTTCAATCTCTGTTTTTATGCAGCACCCCAACTCACATTTACCCTTAAGCAAGAATAAGTTGGTTTTCTAAATTTGAGACCCTGTTCTGTTCTGTAATTCAGTTCCTGTGTAGCCAAGTTTACATTCCGTGTATTACTGATATCTTATGATGTTTCTTTTTCTGTGTGACTTATTTCAGTTAGAATCATCATACCTGAATCCACTCATTGTGCTGCTAAGGGCCTGATGACACAGATTTCATTGCTGAGTGATATTGCTTTGTAAGTAAATACCACAACTTCTTTATCCATTTTTCACTTTCTGTGATGTTGAACTTGTACTGTAAACGAGGTTCTTGTAAACAGAGCCGTTCCAAACTTTGGGGTGGCTGTGTCTTTTTGATTTTAATTTCCCTAAGCTATAGGACCATAAGTGGAAGTGCCCTAGGCTCTGTTGCTTTGTTTTTTAGATGTTTCAGGAAACACCATACACTTCTCCCAAGTGTCTGTTGGCAATTTACATCCCGCCCATCAGCATAACAAGGCTCCCAGTTCTCAATGGCCTGTTGCCTTTCTGGATTTTACACTTTTTTCAGATGGCCCTTTTGGCCGGGGGGAAGTGAGACTTCATTGTAGTGCAGATTTCCTTTGCAAGCTTGCTTGGTTGGCCAAAAAGGGCGTATGCGTTTTTTCCTGAATATATTCAGGAAAAAACGCATACGCCCTTTTTGGCCAAGTGCATCATTGTGGACGTTCTGCCTCTTTTCCTATGCTTTCAATGCAATTCCAGTCTACCTCCTGAAATCGGTTTCCTGCAATTCTGCCCCGCTTTCAAGTCCTCTTGGCAGCCTTACTTCAGTCTATTTTTGGACGATAGCTGTCATTTATAACTCTGCAGGTTTGTGAATTACAGTGCCCCTGAGCTCCTTTCTTCAACTCGCTTTCTTGTGACCTGGCCGCAACACCGCAGGATGGCTTCAGGCCCTAATCTGGTTCCGGCACGGCACGCTGAGCCTTTGGTTAATTCCTCTTCCTGGTGGGAAATGAGAGTTAAATTTGCCCGTCCAGACACCTCCAGCTAGTCTCTCATTGGTTCTCGCTATTCCTGTTCATCTTCCGCAGAAATTGCAAACTGGGCCAAACAGGAGGTTAAAGGGACTGACTCTCCAAGTGGGGAGAGTGTTAGTAAAGCGTCTGGAATGTTGCACCCGAGTACCAGGGGAGGAAAACTGAGACATATTTGAACACGTCTCCCGATCACATGGTTGATCATACTCTAGGTTCCACATGCATGTTTTAGCTGAAGGAAGAATACCTTAAACCTGGGTAGTTGAAACCCGTGGAATGGGTACCATGCAATATGACTTCAAAGGGTCTTCATTTGCTCACCGAACCTCTCCAATCCTATCACTGCTGCGTTTATGCCCCTGTACACATGCTTGATTCTCTTTCGGAGACATAGCAATCCATAGGTTTTAAGATACTTACTAGTCAGGTACATTCTTAGGCGTTTAATATGCGGTGTTGAGTCAATTTCGTTGAGCAAGGAGTAGCTCTTGTCTATTCCATATTTGGCTTAAGGAACTTTATCTGTGCTCATTTCAATCTCTGGTTTTATGCAGCACCCCAACTCACCTTTACCCTTAAGCAAGCATAAGTTGGTTTTCTAAATTTGAGACCCTGTTCTGTTCTGTAATTCAGTTCCTGTGTAGCCAAGTTTACATTCCGTGTATTACTGATATCTTATTATGTTTCTTTTTCTGTGTGACTTACTTCAGTTAGAATCATCATACCTGAATCCACTCATTGTGATGCTAAGGGCCTGATGACATAGATTTCATTGCTGAGTGGTATTGCTTTGTAAGTAAATACCACAACTTCTTTATCCATTTTTCACTTTCTGCGATGTTGAACTTGTACTGTAAACGAGGTTCTTGTAAACAGAGGCATCCCAAACTTTGGGGTGGCTGTGTCTTTTTGATTTTAATTTCCCTAAGCTATAGGACCATAAGTGGCAGTGCCCTAGGCTCTGTTGCTTTGTTTTTTAGATGTTTCAGGGAACACCATACACTTCTCCCGAATGTCTGTTGGCAATTTACATCTCGCCCATCAGCATAACAAGGCTCCCAGTTCTCCATGGCCTGTCCTGCCTTTCTGGATTTTACACTTTTTTCAGATGGCCCTTTTGACCGGGGGGAAGTGAGACTTCATTGTAGTGCAGATTTCCTTTGCAAGCTTGCTTGGTTGGCCAAAAAGGGCGTATGCGTTTTTTCCTGAATATATTCAGGAAAAAACGCATACGCCCTTTTTGGCCAAGTGCATCATTGTGGACGTTCTGCCTCTTTTCCTATGCTTTCAATGCAATTCCAGTCTACCTCCTGAAATCGGTTTCCTGCAATTCTGCCCCGCTTTCAAGTCCTCTTGGCAGCCTTACTTCAGTCTATTTTTGGACGATAGCTGTCATTTATAACTCTGCAGGTTTGTGAATTACAGTGCCCTTGAGCTCCTTTCTTCAACTCGCTTTCTTTTGAGCTGGCCGCAACACCGCAGGATGGCTTCAGGCCCTAATCTGGTTCCGGCCCGGCATGCTGAGCCTTTGGTTAATTCCTCTTCCTGGTGGGAAATGAGAGTTAAATTTGCCTGTCCAGACACCTCCAGCTAGCCTCTCATTGGTTTTCGCTATTCCTGTTCATCTTCCGCAGAAATTGCAAACTGGGCCAAACAGGAGGTTAAAGGGACTGACTCTCCAAGTGGGGAGAGTGTTAGGAAAGCGTCTGGAATGTTGCACCCGAGTACCAGGGGAGGAAAACTGAGACATATTTGAACACGTCTCCCGATCACATGGTTGATTATACTCTAGGTTCCACATGCATGTTTTAGCTGAAGGAAGAATACCTTAAACCTGGGTACTTGAAACCCGTGGAATGGGTACCATGCAATATGACTTCAAAGGGTCTTCATTTGCTCACCGCACCTCTCCAATCCTATCACTGCTGCGTTTATGCCCCTGTACACATGCTTGATTCTCTTTCGGAGACATAGCAATCCATAGGTTTTAAGATACTTACTAGTCAGGTACATTCTTAGGCGTTTAATATGCGGTGTTGAGTCCATTTCGTTGAGCAAGGAGTAGCTCTTGTCTATTCCATATTTGGCTTAAGGAACTTTATCTGTGCTCATTTCAATCTCTGGTTTTATGCAGCACCCCAACTCACCTTTACCCTTAAGCAAGCATAAGTTGGTTTTCTAAATTTGAGACCCTGTTCTGTTCTGTAATTCAGTTCCTGTGTAGCCAAGTTTACATTCCGTGTATTACTGATATCTTATGATGTTTCTTTTTCTGTGTGACTTACTTCAGTTAGAATCATCATACCTGAATCCACTCATTGTGCTGCTAAGGGCCTGATGACACAGATTTCATTGCTGAGTGATATTGCTTTGTAAGTAAATACCACAACTTCTTTATCCATTTTTCACTTTCTGCGATGTTGAACTTGTACTGTAAACGAGGTTCTTGTAAACAGAGCCGTTCCAAACTTTGGGGTGGCTGTGTCTTTTTTATTTTAATTTCCCTAAGCTATAGGACCATAAATGGAAGTGCCCTAGGTTCTGTTGCTTTGTTTTTTAGATGTTTCAGGAAACACCATACACTTCTCCCAAGTGGTTGTTGGCAATTTACATCCCGCCCATCAGCATAACAAGGCTCCCAGTTCTCCATGACCTGTCCTGCCTTTCTGGATTTTACACTTTTTTCAGATGGCCCTTTTGACCGGGGGGAAGTGAGACTTCATTGTAGTGCAGATTTCCTTTGCAAGCTTGCTTGGTTGGCCAAAAAGGGCGTATGCGTTTTTTCCTGAATATATTCAGGAAAAAACGCATACGCCCTTTTTGGCCAAGTGCATCATTGTAGACGTTCTGCCTCTTTTCCTATGCTTTCAATGCAATTCCAGTCTACCTCCTGAAATCGGTTTCCTGCAATTCTGCCCCGCTTTCAAGTCCTCTTGGCAGCCTTACTTCAGTCTATTTTTGGACGATAGCTGTCATTTATAACTCCGCAGGTTTGTGAATTACAGTGCCCCTGAGCTCCTTTCTTCAACTCGCTTTCTTGTGACCTGGCCGCAACACCGCAGGATGGCTTCAGGCCCTAATCTGGTTCCGGCCCGGCATGCTGAGCCTTTGGTTAATTCCTCTTCCTGGTGGGAAATGAGAGTTAAATTTGCCTGTCCAGACACCTCCAGCTAGCCTCTCATTGGTTTTCGCTATTCCTGTTCATCTTCCGCAGAAATTGCAAACTGGGCCAAACAGGAGGTTAAAGGGACTGACTCTCCAAGTGGGGAGAGTGTTAGGAAAGCGTCTGGAATGTTGCACCCGAGTACCAGGGGAGGAAAACTGAGACATATTTGAACACGTCTCCCGATCACATGGTTGATTATACTCTAGGTTCCACATGCATGTTTTAGCTGAAGGAAGAATACCTTAAACCTGGGTACTTGAAACCCGTGGAATGGGTACCATGCAATATGACTTCAAAGGGTCTTCATTTGCTCACCGCACCTCTCCAATCCTATCACTGCTGCGTTTATGCCCCTGTACACATGCTTGATTCTCTTTCGGAGACATAGCAATCCATAGGTTTTAAGATACTTACTAGTCAGGTACATTCTTAGGCGTTTAATATGCGGTGTTGAGTCCATTTCGTTGAGCAAGGAGTAGCTCTTGTCTATTCCATATTTGGCTTAAGGAACTTTATCTGTGCTCATTTCAATCTCTGGTTTTATGCAGCACCCCAACTCACCTTTACCCTTAAGCAAGCATAAGTTGGTTTTCTAAATTTGAGACCCTGTTCTGTTCTGTAATTCAGTTCCTGTGTAGCCAAGTTTACATTCCGTGTATTACTGATATCTTATGATGTTTCTTTTTCTGTGTGACTTACTTCAGTTAGAATCATCATACCTGAATCCACTCATTGTGCTGCTAAGGGCCTGATGACACAGATTTCATTGCTGAGTGATATTGCTTTGTAAGTAAATACCACAACTTCTTTATCCATTTTTCACTTTCTGCGATGTTGAACTTGTACTGTAAACGAGGTTCTTGTAAACAGAGCCGTTCCAAACTTTGGGGTGGCTGTGTCTTTTTTATTTTAATTTCCCTAAGCTATAGGACCATAAATGGAAGTGCCCTAGGTTCTGTTGCTTTGTTTTTTAGATGTTTCAGGAAACACCATACACTTCTCCCAAGTGGTTGTTGGCAATTTACATCCCGCCCATCAGCATAACAAGGCTCCCAGTTCTCCATGACCTGTCCTGCCTTTCTGGATTTTACACTTTTTTCAGATGGCCCTTTTGACCGGGGGGAAGTGAGACTTCATTGTAGTGCAGATTTCCTTTGCAAGCTTGCTTGGTTGGCCAAAAAGGGCGTATGCGTTTTTTCCTGAATATATTCAGGAAAAAACGCATACGCCCTTTTTGGCCAAGTGCATCATTGTAGACGTTCTGCCTCTTTTCCTATGCTTTCAATGCAATTCCAGTCTACCTCCTGAAATCGGTTTCCTGCAATTCTGCCCCGCTTTCAAGTCCTCTTGGCAGCCTTACTTCAGTCTATTTTTGGACGATAGCTGTCATTTATAACTCCGCAGGTTTGTGAATTACAGTGCCCCTGAGCTCCTTTCTTCAACTCGCTTTCTTGTGACCTGGCCGCAACACCGCAGGATGGCTTCAGGCCCTAATCTGGTTCCGGCCCGGCATGCTGAGCCTTTGGTTAATTCCTCTTCCTGGTGGGAAATGAGAGTTAAATTTGCCTGTCCAGACACCTCCAGCTAGCCTCTCATTGGTTTTCGCTATTCCTGTTCATCTTCCGCAGAAATTGCAAACTGGGCCAAAAAGGAGGTTAAAGGGACTGACTCTCCAAGTGGGGAGAGTGTTAGGAAAGCGTCTGGAATGTTGCACCCGAGTACCAGGGGAGGAAAACTGAGACATATTTGAACACGTCTCCCGATCACATGGTTGATTATACTCTAGGTTCCACATGCATGTTTTAGCTGAAGGAAGAATACCTTAAACCTGGGTACTTGAAACCCGTGGAATGGGTACCATGCAATATGACTTCAAAGGGTCTTCATTTGCTCACCGCACCTCTCCAATCCTATCACTGCTGCGTTTATGCCCCTGTACACATGCTTGATTCTCTTTCGGAGACATAGCAATCCATAGGTTTTAAGATACTTACAAGTCAGGTACATTCTTAGGCGTTTAATATGCGGTGTTGAGTCCATTTCGTTGAGCAAGGAGTAGCTCTTGTCTATTCCATATTTGGCTTAAGGAACTTTATCTGTGCTCATTTCAATCTCTGGTTTTATGCAGCACCCTAACTCACCTTTACCCTTAAGCAAGCATAAGTTGGTTTTCTAAATTTGAGACCCTGTTCTGTTCTGTAATTCAGTTCCTGTGTAGCCAAGTTTACATTCCGTGTATTACTGATATCTTATGATGTTTCTTTTTCTGTGTGACTTACTTCAGTTAGAATCATCATACCTGAATCCACTCATTGTGCTGCTAAGGGCCTGATGACACAGATTTCATTGCTGAGTGATATTGCTTTGTAAGTAAATACCACAACTTCTTTATCCATTTTTCACTTTCTGCGATGTTGAACTTGTACTGTAAACGAGGTTCTTGTAAACAGAGCCGTTCCAAACTTTGGGGTGGCTGTGTCTTTTTTATTTTAATTTCCCTAAGCTATAGGACCATAAATGGAAGTGCCCTAGGTTCTGTTGCTTTGTTTTTTAGATGTTTCAGGAAACACCATACACTTCTCCCAAGTGGTTGTTGGCAATTTACATCCCGCCCATCAGCATAACAAGGCTCCCAGTTCTCCATGACCTGTCCTGCCTTTCTGGATTTTACACTTTTTTCAGATGGCCCTTTTGACCGGGGGGAAGTGAGACTTCATTGTAGTGCAGATTTCCTTTGCAAGCTTGCTTGGTTGGCCAAAAAGTGCGTATGCGTTTTTTCCTGAATATATTCAGGAAAAAACGCATACGCCCTTTTTGGCCAAGTGCATCATTGTGGACGTTCTGCCTCTTTTCCTATGCTTTCAATGCAATTCCAGTCTACCTCCTGAAATCGGTTTCCTGCAATTCTGCCCCGCTTTCAAGTCCTCTTGGCAGCCTTACTTCAGTCTATTTTTGGACGATAGCTGTCATTTATAACTCTGCAGGTTTGTGAATTACAGTGCCCCTGAGCTCCTTTCTTCAACTCGCTTTCTTGTGACCTGGCCGCAACACCGCAGGATGGCTTCAGGCCCTAATCTGGTTCCGGCACGGCACGCTGAGCCTTTTGTTATTTCCTCTTCCTGGTGGGAAATGAGAGTTAAATTTGCCCGTCCAGACACCTCCAGCTAGTCTCTCATTGGTTCTCGCTATTCCTGTTCATCTTCCGCAGAAATTGCAAACTGGGCCAAACAGGAGGTTAAAGGCGCTGACTCTCCAAGTGGGGAGAGTGTTAGTAAAGCGTCTGGAATGTTGCACCCGAGTACCAGGGGAGGAAAACTGAGACATATTTGAACACGTCTCCCTTTCACATGGTTGATCATACTTGGGTTCCACATGCATGTTTTAGCTGAAGGAAGAATACCTTAAACCTGCAGAGTTAAGACCCGTGTAATGGGTACCATGCAATATGACTTCAAAGGGTCTTCATTTGCTCACCGAACATCTCCAATCCTATCACTGCTGCGTTTATGCCCCTGTACACATGCTTGATTCTCTTTCGGAGACATAGCAATCCATAGGTTTTAAGATACTTACTAGTCAGGTACATTCTTAGGCGTTTAATATGCGGTTTTGAGTCCATTTCGTTGAGCAAGGAGTAGCTCTTGTCTATTCCATATTTGGCTTAAGGAACTTTATCTGTGCTCATTTCAATCTCTGGTTTTATGCAGCACCCCAACTCACCTTTACCCTTAAGCAAGCATAAGTTGGTTTTCTAAATTTGAGACCATGTTCTGTTCTGTAATTCAGTTCCTGTGTAGCCAAGTTTCCATTCCGTGTATTACTGATATCTTATGATGTTTCTTTTTCTGTGTGACTTACTTCAGTTAGAATCATCATACCTGAATCCACTCATTGTGCTGCTAAGGGCCTGATGACACAGATTTCATTGCTGAGTGATATTGCTTTGTAAGTAAATACCACAACTTCTTTATCCATTTTTCACTTTCTGTGATGTTGAACTTGTACTGTAAACGAGGTTCTTGTAAACAGAGCCGTTCCAAACTTTGGGGTGGCTGTGTCTTTTTGATTTTAATTTCCCTAAGCTATAGGACCATAAGTGGAAGTGCCCTAGGTTCTGTTGCTTTGTTTTTTAGATGTTTCAGGAAACACCATACACTTCTCCCAAGTGGTTGTTGGCAATTTACATCCCGCCCATCAGCATAACAAGGCTCCCAGTTCTCCATGACCTGTCCTGCCTTTCTGGATTTTACACTTTTTTCAGATGGCCCTTTTGACCGGGGGGAAGTGAGACTTCATTGTAGTGCAGATTTCCTTTGCAAGCTTGCTTGGTTGGCCAAAAAGTGCGTATGCGTTTTTTCCTGAATATATTCAGGAAAAAACGCATACGCACTTTTTGGCCAAGTGCATCATTGTGGACGTTCTGCCTCTTTTCCTATGCTTTCAATGCAATTCCAGTCTACCTCCTGAAATCGGTTTCCTGCAATTCTGCCCCGCTTTCAAGTCCTCTTGGCAGCCTTACTTCAGTCTATTTTTGGACGATAGCTGTCATTTATAACTCTGCAGGTTTGTGAATTACAGTGCCCCTGAGCTCCTTTCTTCAACTCGCTTTCTTGTGACCTGGCCGCAACACCGCAGGATGGCTTCAGGCCCTAATCTGGTTCCGGCCCGGCACGCTGAGCCTTTGGTTATTTCCTCTTCCTGGTGGGAAATGAGAGTTAAATTTGCCCGTCCAGACACCTCCAGCTAGTCTCTCATTGGTTCTCGCTATTCCTGTTCATCTTCCGCAGAAATTGCAAACTGGGCCAAACAGGAGGTTAAAGGCGCTGACTCTCCAAGTGGGGAGAGTGTTAGTAAAGCGTCTGGAATGTTGCACCCGAGTACCAGGGGAGGAAAACTGAGACATATTTGAACACGTCTCCCGTTCACATGGTTGATCATACTTGGGTTCCACATGCATGTTTTAGCTGAAGGAAGAATACCTTAAACCTGGAGAGTTGAGACCCGTGTAATGGGTACCATGCAATATGACTTCAAAGGGTCTTCATTTGCTCACCGAACCTCTCCAATCCTATCACTGCTGCGTTTATGCCCCTGTACACATGCTTGATTCTCTTTCGGAGACATAGCAATCCATAGGTTTTAAGATACTTACTAGTCAGGTACATTCTTAGGCGTTTAATATGCGGTGTTGAGTCCATTTCGTTGAGCAAGGAGTAGCTCTTGTCTATTCCATATTTGGCTTAAGGAACTTTATCTGTGCTCATTTCAATCTCTGGTTTTATGCAGCACCCCAACTCACCTTTACCCTTAAGCAAGCATAAGTTGGTTTTCTAAATTTGAGACCCTGTTCTGTTCTGTAATTCAGTTCCTGTGTAGCCAAGTTTACATTCCGTGTATTACTGATATCTTATGATGTTTCTTTTTCTGTGTGACTTACTTCAGTTAGAATCATCATACCTGAATCCACTCATTGTGCTGCTAAGGGCCTGATGACACAGATTTCATTGCTGAGTGATATTGCTTTGTAAGTAAATACCACAACTTCTTTATCCATTTTTCACTTTCTGCGATGTTGAACTTGTACTGTAAACGAGGTTCTTGTAAACAGAGCCGTTCCAAACTTTGGGGTGGCTGTGTCTTTTTGATTTTAATTTCCCTAAGCTATAGGACCATAAGTGGAAGTGCCCTAGGTTCTGTTGCTTTGTTTTTTAGATGTTTCAGGAAACACCATACACTTCTCCCAAGTGGTTGTTGGCAATTTACATCCCGCCCATCAGCATAACAAGGCTCCCAGTTCTCCATGACCTGTCCTGCCTTTCTGGATTTTACACTTTTTTCAGATGGCCCTTTTGACCGGGGGGAAGTGAGACTTCATTGTAGTGCAGATTTCCTTTGCAAGCTTGCTTGGTTGGCCAAAAAGGGCGTATGCGTTTTTTCCTGAATATATTCAGGAGAAAACGCATACGCCCTTTTTGGCCAAGTGCATCATTGTGGACGTTCTGCCTCTTTTCCTATGCTTTCAATGCAATTCCAGTCTACCTCCTGAAATCGGTTTCCTGCACTTCTGCCCCGCTTTCAAGTCCTCTTGGCAGCCTTACTTCAGTCTATTTTTGGACGATAGCTGTCATTTATAACTCTGCAGGTTTGTGAATTACAGTGCCCCTGAGCTCCTTTCTTCAACTCGCTTTCTTGTGACCTGGCCGCAACACCGCAGGATGGCTTCAGGCCCTAATCTGGTTCCGGCCCGGCATGCTGAGCCTTTGGTTAATTCCTCTTCCTGGTGGGAAATGAGAGTTAAATTTGCCCGTCCAGACACCTCCAGCTAGCCTCTCATTGGTTCTCGCTATTCCTGTTCATCTTCCACAGAAATTGCAAACTGGGCCAAACAGGAGGTTAAAGGGACTGACTCTCCAAGTGGGGAGAGTGTTAGTAAAGCGTCTGGAATGTTGCACCCGAGTACCAGGGGAGGAAAACTGAGACATATTTGAACACGTCTCCCGATCACATGGTTGATCATACTCTAGGTTCCACATGCATGTTTTAGCTGAAGGAAGAATACCTTAAACCTGGGTAGTTGAAACCCGTGGAATGGGTACCATGCAATATGACTTCAAAGGGTCTTCATTTGCTCACCGCACCTCTCCAATCCTATCACTGCTGCGTTTATGCCCCTGTACACATGCTTGATTCTCTTTCGGAGACATAGCAATCCATAGGTTTTAAGATACTTACTAGTCAGGTACATTCTTAGGCGTTTAATATGGGGTGTTGAGTCCATTTCGTTGAGCAAGGATTAGCTCTTGTCTATTCCATATTTGTCTTAAGGAACTTTATCTGTGCTCATTTCAATCTCTGGTTTTATGCAGCACCCCAACTCACCTTTACCCTTAAGCAAGCATAAGTTGGTTTTCTAAATTTGAGACCCTGTTCTGTTCTGTAATTCAGTTCCTGTGTAGCCAAGTTTCCATTCCGTGTATTACTGATATCTTATGATGTTTCTTTTTCTGTGTGACTTATTTCAGTTAGAATCATCATACCTGAATCCACTCATTGTGCTGCTCCGGGCCTGATGACACAGATTTCATTGCTGAGTGATATTGCTTTGTAAGTAAATACCACAACTTCTTTATCCATTTTTCACTTTCTGCGATGTTGAACTTGTACTGTAAACGAGGTTCTTGTAAACAGAGCCGTTCCAAACTTTGGGGTGGCTGTGTCTTTTTTATTTTAATTTCCCTAAGCTATAGGACCATAAGTGGAAGTGCCCTAGGCTCTGTTGCTTTGTTTTTTAGATGTTTCAGGAAACACCATACACTTCTCCCAAGTGTCTGTTGGCAATTTACATCCCGCCGATCAGCATAACAAGGCTCCCAGTTCTCAATGGCCTGTTGCCTTTCTGGATTTTACACTTTTTTCAGATGGCCCTTTTGGCCGGGGGGAAGTGAGACTTCATTGTAGTGCAGATTTCCTTTGCAAGCTTGCTTGGTTGGCCAAAAAGGGCGTATGCGTTTTTTCCTGAATATATTCAGGAGAAAACGCATACGCCCTTTTTGGCCAAGTGCATCATTGTGGACGTTCTGCCTCTTTTCCTGTGCTTTCAATGCAATTCCAGTCTACCTCCTGAAATCGGTTTCCTGCAATTCTGCCCCGCTTTCAAGTCCTCTTGGCAGCCTTACTTCAGTCTATTTTTGGACGATAGCTGTCATTTATAACTCTGCAGGTTTGTGAATTACAGTGCCCCTGAGCTCCTTTCTTCAACTCGCTTTCTTGTGACCTGGCCGCAACACCGCAGGATGGCTTCAGGCCCTAATCTGGTTCCGGCCCGGCATGCTGAGCCTTTGGTTAATTCCTCTTCCTGGTGGGAAATGAGAGTTAAATTTGCCCGTCCAGACACCTCCAGCTAGCCTCTCATAGGTTCTCGCTATTCCTGTTCATCTTCCGCAGAAATTGCAAACTGGGCCAAACAGGAGGTTAAAGGGACTGACTCTCCAAGTGGGGAGAGTGTTAGTAAAGCGTCTGGAATGTTGCACCCGAGTACCAGGGGAGGAAAACTGAGACATATTTGAACACGTCTCCCGATCACATGGTTGATCATACTCTAGGTTCCACATGCATGTTTTAGCTGAAGGAAGAATACCTTAAACCTGGGTAGTTGAAACCCGTGGAATGGGTACCATGCAATATGACTTCAAAGGGTCTTCATTTGCTCACCGAACCTCTCCAATCCTATCACTGCTGCGTTTATGCCCCTGTACACATGCTTGATTCTCTTTCGGAGACATAGCAATCCATAGGTTTTAAGATACTTACTAGTCAGGTACATTCTTAGGCGTTTAATATGGGGTGTTGAGTCCATTTCGTTGAGCAAGGAGTAGCTCTTGTCTATTCCATATTTGGCTTAAGGAACTTTATCTGTGCTCATTTCAATCTCTGGTTTTATGCAGCACCCCAACTCACCTTTACCCTTAAGCAAGAATAAGTTGGTTTTCTAAATTTGAGACCCTGTTCTGTTCTGTAAGTCAGTTCCTGTGTAGCCAAGTTTACATTCCGTGTATTACTGATATCTTATGATGTTTCTTTTTCTGTGTGACTTATTTCAGTTAGAATCATCATACCTGAATCCACTCATTGTGCTGCTAAGGGCCTGGTGACACAGATTTCATTGCTGAGTGATATTGCTTTGTAAGTAAATACCACAAACTTTTTATCCATTTTTCACTTTCTGCGATGTTGAACTTGTACTGTAAACGAGGTTCTTGTAAACAGAGCCGTTCCAAACTTTGGGGTGGCTGTGTCTTTTTGATTTTAATTTCCCTAAGCTATAGGACCATAAGTGGCAGTGCCCTAGGCTCTGTTGCTTTGTTTTTTAGATGTTTCAGGAAACACCATACACTTCTCCCGAGTGGTTGTTGGCAATTTACATCCCGCCCATCAGCATAACAAGGCTCCCAGTTGTCCATGGCCTGTCCTGCCTTTCTGGATTTTACACTTTTTTCAGATGGCCCTTTTGACCGGGGGGAAGTGAGACTTCATTGTAGTGCAGATTTCCTTTGCAAGCTTGCTTGGTTGGCCAAAAAGGGCGTATGCGTTTTTTCCTGAATATATTCAGGAAAAAATGCATACGCCCTTTTTGGCCAAGTGCATCATTGTGGACGTTCTGCCTCTTTTCCTATGCTTTCAATGCAATTCCAGTCTACCTCCTGAAATCGGTTTCCTGCAATTCTGCCCCGCTTTCAAGTCCTCTTGGCAGCCTTCCTTCAGTCTATTTTTGGACGATAGCTGTCATTTATAACTCTGCAGGTTTGTGAATTACAGTGCCCCTGAGCTCCTTTCTTCAACTCGCTTTCTTTTGAGCTGGCCGCAACACCGCAGGATGGCTTCAGGCCCTAATCTGGTTCCGGCACGGCACGCTGAGCCTTTGGTTATTTCCTCTTCCTGGTGGGAAATGAGAGTTAAATTTGCCCGTCCAGACACCTCCAGCTAGTCTCTCATTGGTTCTCGCTATTCCTGTTCATCTTCCGCAGAAATTGCAAACTGGGCCAAACAGCAGGTTAAAGGGACTGACTCTCCAAGTCGGGAGAGTGTTAGTAAAGCGTCTGGAATGTTGCACCCGAGTACCAGGGGAGGAAAACTGAGACATATTTGAACACGTCTCCCGATCACATGGTTGATTATACTCTAGGTTCCACATGCATGTTTTAGCTGAAGGAAGAATACCTTAAACCTGGGTAGTTGAAACCCGTGTAATGGGTACCATGCAATATGACTTCAAAGGGTCTTCATTTGTTCACCGAACCTCTCCAATCCTATCACTGCTGCGTTTATGCCCCTGTACACATGCTTGATTCTCTTTCGGAGACATAGCAATCCATAGGTTTTAAGATACTTACTAGTCAGGTACATTCTTAGGCGTTTAATATGCGGTGTTGAGTCCATTTCGCTGAGCAAGGAGTAGCTCTTGTCTATTCCATATTTGGCTTAAGGAACTTTATCTGTGCTCATTTCAATCTCTGTTTTTATGCAGCACCCCAACTCACCTTTACCCTTAAGCAAGAATAAGTTGGTTTTCTAAATTTGAGACCCTGTTCTGTTCTGTAATTCAGTTCCTGTGTAGCCAAGTTTACATTCCGTGTATTACTGATATCTTATGATGTTTCTTTTTCTGTGTGACTTATTTCAGTTAGAATCATCATACCTGAATCCACTCATTGTGCTGCTAAGGGCCTGATGACACAGATTTCATTGCTGAGTGATATTGCTTTGTAAGTAAATACCACAACTTCTTTATCCATTTTTCACTTTCTGCGATGTTGAACTTGTACTGTAAACGAGGTTCTTGTAAACAGAGCCGTTCCAAACTTTGGGGTGGCTGTGTCTTTTTGATTTTAATTTCCCTAAGCTATAGGACCATAAGTGGAAGTGCCCTAGGCTCTGTTGCTTTGTTTTTTAGATGTTTCAGGAAACACCATACACTTCTCCCAGGTGTCTGTTGGCAATTTACATCCCGCCCATCAGCATAACAAGGCTCCCAGTTCTCAATGGCCTGTTGCCTTTCTGGATTTTACACTTTTTTCAGATGGCCCTTTTGGCCGGGGGGAAGTGAGACTTCATTGTAGTGCAGATTTCCTTTGCAAGCTTGCTTGGTTGGCCAAAAAGGGCGTATGCGTTTTTTCCTGAATATATTCAGGAGAAAACGCATAGCCCTTTTTGGCCAAGTGCATCATTGTGGACGTTCTGCCTCTTTTCCTATGCTTTCAATGCAATTCCAGTCTACCTCCTGAAATCGGTTTCCTGCAATTCTGCCCCGCTTTCAAGTCCTCTTGGCAGCCTTACTTCAGTCTATTTTTGGACGATAGCTGTCATTTATAACTCTGCAGGTTTGTGAATTACAGTGCCCCTGAGCTCCTTTCTTCAACTCGCTTTCTTGTGACCTGGCCGCAACACCGCAGGATGGCTTCAGGCCCTAATCTGGTTCCGGCCCGGCATGCTGAGCCTTTGGTTAATTCCTCTTCCTGGTGGGAAATGAGAGTTAAATTTGCCCGTCCAGACACCTCCAGCTAGCCTCTCATTGGTTCTCGCTATTCCTGTTCATCTTCCACAGAAATTGCAAACTGGGCCAAACAGGAGGTTAAAGGGACTGACTCTCCAAGTGGGGAGAGTGTTAGTAAAGCATCTGGAATGTTGCACCCGAGTACCAGGGGAGGAAAACTGAGACATATTTGAACACGTCTCCCGATCACATGGTTAATCATACTCTAGGTTCCACATGCATGTTTTAGCTGAAGGAAGAATAACTTAAACCTGGGTAGTTGAAACCCGTGGAATGGGTACCATGCAATATGACTTCAAAGGGTCTTCATTTGCTCACCGAACCTCTCCAATCCTATCACTGCTGCGTTTATGCCCCTGTACACATGCTTGATTCTCTTTCAGAGACATAGCAATCCATAGGTTTTAAGATACTTACTAGTCAGGTACATTCTTAGGCGTTTAATATGGGGTGTTGAGTCCATTTCGTTGAGCAAGGAGTAGCTCTTGTCTATTCCATATTTGGCTTAAGGAACTTTATCTGTGCTCATTTCAATCTCTGGTTTTATGCAGCACCCCAACTCACCTTTACCCTTAAGCAAGAATAAGTTGGTTTTCTAAATTTGAGACCCTGTTCTGTTCTGTAATTCAGTTCCTGTGTAGCCAAGTTTCCATTCCGTGTATTACTGATATCTTATGATTTTTCTTTTTCTGTGTGACTTATTTCAGTTAGAATCATCATACCTGAATCCACTCATTGTGCTGCTAAGGGCCTGATGACACAGATTTCATTGCTGAGTGATATTGCTTTGTAAGTAAATACCACAACTTCTTTATCCATTTTTCACTTTCTGCGATGTTGAACTTGTACTGTAAACGAGGTTCTTGTAAACAAAGCCGTTCCAAACTTTGGGGTGGCTGTGTCTTTTTGATTTTAATTTCCCTAAGCTATAGGACCATAAGTGGAAGTGCCCTAGGCTCTGTTGCTTTGTTTTTTAGATGTTTCAGGAAACACCATACACTTCTCCCGAGTGGTTGTTGGCAATTTACATCCCGCCCATCAGCATAAAAAGGCTCCCAGTTCTCCATGGCCTGTCCTGCCTTTCTGGATTTTACACTTTTTTCAGATGGCCCTTTTGACCGGGGGGAAGTGAGACTTCATTGTAGTGCAGATTTCCTTTGCAAGCTTGCTTGGTTGGCCAAAAAGGGCGTATGCGTTTTTTCCTGAATATATTCAGGAAAAAACACATACGCCCTTTTTGGCCAAGTGCATCATTGTGGACGTTCTGCCTCTTTTCCTATGCTTTCAATGCAATTCCAGTCTACCTCCTGAAATCGGTTTCCTGCAATTCTGCCCCGCTTTCAAGTCCTCTTGGCAGCCTTACTTCAGTCTATTTTTGGACGATAGCTGTCATTTATAAGTCTGCAGGTTTGTGAATTACAGTGCCCCTGAGATCCTTTCTTCAACTCGCTTTCTTTTCAGCTGGCCGCAACACCGCAGGATGGCTTCAGGCCCTAATCTGGTTCCGGTACGGCACGCTGAGCCTTTGGTTATTTCCTCTTCCTGGTGGGAAATGAGAGTTAAATTTGCCCGTCCAGACACCTCCAGCTAGTCTCTTATTGGTTCTCGCTATTCCTGTTCATCTTCCGCAGAAATTGCAAACTGGGCCAAACAGGAGGTTAAAGGCGCTGACTCTCCAAGTGGGGAGAGTGTTAGTAAAGCGTCTGGAATGTTGCACCCGAGTTCCAGGGGAGGAAAACTGAGACATATTTGAACACGTCTCCCGATCACATGGTTGATCATACTCTAGGTTCCACATGCATGTTTTAGCTGAAGGAAGAATACCTAAAACCTGGGTAGTTGAAACCCGTGGAATGGGTACCATGCAATATGACTTCAAAGGGTCTTCATTTGCTCACCGAACCTCTCCAATCCTATCACTGCTGCGTTTATGCCCCTGTACACATGCTTGATTCTCTTTCGGAGACATAGCAATCCATAGGTTTTAAGATACTTACTAGTCAGGTACATTCTTAGGCGTTTAATATGCGGTGTTGAGTCCATTTCGTTGAGCAAGGAGTAGCTCTTGTCTATTCCATATTTGGCTTAAGGAACTTTATCTGTGCTCATTTCAATCTCTGGTTTTATGCAGCTCCCCAACTCACCTTTACCCTTAAGCAAGCATAAGTTGGTTTTCTAAATTTGAGACCCTGTTCTGTTCTGTAATTCAGTTCCTGTGTAGCCAAGTTTACATTCCGTGTATTACTGATATCTTATGATGTTTCTTTTTCTGTGTGACTTATTTCAGTTAGAATCATCATACCTGAATCCACTCATTGTGCTGCTAAGGGCCTGATGACACAGATTTCATTGCTGAGTGATATTGCTTTGTAAGTAAATACCACAACTTCTTTATCCATTTTTCACTTTCTGCGATGTTGAACTTGTACTGTAAACGAGGTTCTTGTAAACAGAGCCGTTCCAAACTTTGGGGTGGCTGTGTCTTTTTGATTTTAATTTCCCTAAGCTATAGGACCATAAGTGGAAGTGCCCTAAGCTCTGTTGCTTTGTTTTTTAGATGTTTTAGGAAACACCATACACTTCTCCCGAGTGGTTGTTGGCAATTTACATCCCGCCCATCAGCATAACAAGGCTCCCAGTTCTCCATGGCCTGTCCTGCCTTTCTGGATTTTACACTTTTTTCAGATGGCCCTTTTGACCGGGGGGAAGTGAGACTTCATTGTAGTGCAGATTTCCTTTGCAAGCTTGCTTGGTTGGCCAAAAAGGGCGTATGCGTTTTTTCCTGAATATATTCAGGAAAAAACGCATACGCCCTTTTTGGCCAAGTGCATCATTGTGGACGTTCTGCCTCTTTTCCTATGCTTTCAATGCAATTCCAGTCTACCTCCTGAAATCGGTTTCCTGCAATTCTGCCCCGCTTTCAAGTCCTCTTGGCAGCCTTACTTCAGTCTATTTTTGGACGATAGCTGTCATTTATAAGTCTGCAGGTTTGTGAATTACAGTGCCCCTGAGCTCCTTTCTTCAACTCGCTTTCTTGTGACCTGGCCGCAACACCGCAGGATGGCTTCAGGCCCTAAACTGGTTCTGGTACGGCACGCTGAGCTTTTGGTTATTTCCTCTTCCTGGTGGGAAATGAGAGTTAAATTTGCCCGTCCAGACACCTCCAGCTAGTCTCTCATTGGTTCTCGCTATTCCTGTTCATCTTCCGCAGAAATTGCAAACTGGGCCAAACAGGAGTTTAAAGGCGCTGACTCTCCAAGTGGGGAGAGTGTTAGTAAAGCGTCTGGAATGTTGCACCCGAGTACCAGGGGAGGAAAACTGAGACATATTTGAACACATCTCCCGTTCACATGGTTGATCATACTTGGGTTCCACATGCATGTTTTAGCTGAAGGAAGAATACCTTAAATCTGGAGAGTTGAGACCCGTGTAATGGGAACCATGCAATATGACTTCAAAGGGTCTTCATTTGCTCACCGAACCTCTCCAATCCTATCACTGCTGCGTTTATGCCCCTGTACACATGCTTGATTCTCTTTCGGAGACATAGCAATCCATAGGTTTTACGATACTTACTAGTCAGGTACATTCTTAGGCGTTAAATATGCGGTGTTGAGTCCATTTCGTTGAGCAAGGAGTAGCTCTTGTCTATTCCATATTTGGCTTAAGGAACTTTATCTGTGCTCATTTCAATCTCTGGTTTTATGCAGCACCCCAACTCACCTTTCCCCTTAAGCAAGCATAAGTTGGTTTTCTAAATTTGAGACCCTGTTCTGTTCTGTAATTCAGTTCCTGTGTAGCCAAGTTTACATTCCGTGTATTACTGATATCTTATGATGTTTCTTTTTCTGTGTGACTTATTTCAGTTAGAATCATCATACCTGAATCCACTCATTGTGCTGCTAAGGGCCTGATGACACAGATTTCATTGCTGAGTGATATTGCTTTGTAAGTAAATACCACAACTTCTTTATCCATTTTTCACTTTCTGCGATGTTGAACTTGTACTGTAAACGAGGTTCTTGTAAACAGAGCCGTTCCAAACTTTGGGGTGGCTGTGTCTTTTTGATTTTAATTTCCCTAAGCTATAGGACCATAAGTGGAAGTGCCCTAGGTTCTGTTGCTTTGTTTTTTAGATGTTTCAGGAAACACCATACACTTCTCCCGAGTGGTTGTTGGCAATTTACATCCCGCCCATCAGCATAACAAGGCTCCCAGTTCTCCATGGCCTGTCCTGCCTTTCTGGATTTTACACTTTTTTCAGATGGCCCTTTTGACCGGGGGGAAGTGAGACTTCATTGTAGTGCAGATTTCCTTTGCAAGCTTGCTTGGTTGGCCAAAAAGGGCGTATGCGTTTTTTCCTGAATATATTCAGGAAAAAACGCATACGCCCTTTTTGGCCAAGTGCATCATTGTGGACGTTCTGCCTCTTTTCCTATGCTTTCAATGCAATTCCAGTCTACCTCCTGAAATCGGTTTCCTGCAATTCTGCCCCGCTTTCAAGTCCTCTTGGCAGCCTTACTTCAGTCTATTTTTGGACGATAGCTGTCATTTATAACTCTGCAGGTTTGTGAATTACAGTGCCCCTGAGCTCCTTTCTTCAACTCGCTTTCTTTTGAGCTGGCCGCAACACCGCAGGATGGCTTCAGGCCCTAATCTGGTTCCGGTATGGCACGCTGAGCCTTTGGTTATTTCCTCTTCCTGTTGGGAAATGAGAGTTAAATTTGCCCGTCCAGACACCGCCAGCTAGCCTCTCATTGGTTCTTGCTATTCCTGTTCATCTTCCGCAGAAATTGCAAACTGTGCCAAACAGGAGGTTAAAGGCGCTGACTCTCCAAGTGGGGAGAGTGTTAGTAAAGCGTCTGGAATGTTGCACCCGAGTACCAGGGGAGGAAAACTGAGACATATTTGAACACGTCTCCCGATCACATGGTTGACCATACTCTGGGTCCCACATGCATATTTTAGCTGAAGGAAGAATACCTAAAACCTGGGTAGTTGAAACCCGTGGAATGGGTACCATGCAATATGACTTCAAAGGGTCTTCGTTTGCTCACCGAACCTCTCCAATCCTATCACTGCTGCGTTTATGCCCCTGTACACATGCTTGATTCTCTTTCGGAGACATAGCAATCCATAGGTTTTAAGATACTTACTAGTCAGGTACATTCTTAGGCGTTTAATATGCGGTGTTGAGTCCATTTCGTTGAGCAAGGAGTAGCTCTTGTCTGTTCCATATTTGGCTTAAGGAACTTTATCTGTGCTCATTTCAATCTCTGGTTTTATGCAGCAACCCAACTCACCTTTCCTCTTAAGCAAGCATAAGTTGGTTTTCTAAATTTGAGAACCTGTTCTGTTTTGGAATTCAGTTCCTGTGTAGCCAAGTTTACATTCCGTGTATTAGTGATATCTTATGAGGTTTCTTTTTCTGTGTGACTTATTTCAGTTAGAATCATCGTACCTGAATCTACTCATTATGCTGCTACGGGCCTGATGACATAGATTTCATTGCTGAGTGATACTGCATTGTACGTAAGTACCACAAGTTCTTCATCCATTTTTCACTTTCTGCGATGTTGAACTTGTACTGTAACCGAGGTTCTTGTAAACAGAGCCGTTCCAAACTTTGGAGTGGCTGTGTCTTTTTGATTTTAATTTCCCTAAGCTATAGGACCATAAGTGGCAGTGCCCTAGGCTCTGTTGCTTAGTTTTTTAGATGTTTCAGGAAACACCATACACTTCTCCCAAGTGTCTGTTGGCAATTTACATCCCGCCCATCAGCATAACAAGGGTCCCAGTTCTCCATGGCCTGTCCTGCCTTTCTGGATTTTACACTTTTTTCAGATGGCCCTTTTGACCGGGGGGAAGTGAGACTTCATTGTAGTGCAGATTTCCTTTGCAAGCTTGCTTGGTTGGCCAAAAAGGGCGTATGCGTTTTTTCCTGAATATATTCAGGAAAAAACGCATACGCCCTTTTTGGCCAAGTGCATCATTGTGGACGTTCTGCCTCTTTTCCTATGCTTTCAATGCAATTCCAGTCTACCTCCTGAAATCGGTTTCCTGCAATTCTGCCCCGCTTTCAAGTCCTCTTGGCAGCCTTACTTCAGTCTATTTTTGGACGATAGCTGTCATTTATAACTCTGCAGGTTTGTGAATTACAGTGCCCCTGAGCTCCTTTCTTCAACTCGCTTTCTTTTGAGCTGGCCGCAACACCGCAGGATGGCTTCAGGCCCTAATCTGGTTCCGGTACGGCACGCTGAGCCTTTGGTTATTTCCTCTTCCTGGTGGGAAATGAGAGTTAAATTTGCCCGTCCAGACACCTCCAGCTAGCCTCTCATTGGTTCTCGCTATTCCTGTTCATCTTCCGCAGAAATTGCAAACTGGGCCAAACAGGAGGTTAAAGGCGCTGACTCTCCAAGTGGGGAGAGTGTTAGTAAAGCGTCTGGAATGTTGCACCCGAGTACCAGGGGAGGAAAACTGAGACATATTTGAACACGTCTCCCGTTCACATGGTTGATCATACTTGGGTTCCACATGCATGTTTTAGCTGAAGGAAGAATACCTTAAATCTGGAGAGTTGAGACCCGTGTAATGGGAACCATGCAATATGACTTCAAAGGGTCTTCATTTGCTCACAGAACCTCTCCAATCCTATCACTGCTGCGTTTATGCCCCTGTACACATGCTTGATTCTCTTTCGGAGACATAGCAATCCATAGGTTTTAAGATACTTACTAGTCAGGTACATTCTTAGGCGTTAAATATGCGGTGTTGAGTCCATTTCGTTGAGCAAGGAGTAGCTCTTGTCTATTCCATATTTGGCTTAAGGAACTTTATCTGTGCTCATTTCAATCTCTGGTTTTATGCAGCACCCCAACTCACCTTTACCCTTAAGCAAGCATAAGTTGGTTTTCTAAATTTGAGACCCTGTTCTGTTCTGTAATTCAGTTCCTGTGTAGCCAAGTTTACATTCCGTGTATTACTGATATCTTATGATGTTTCTTTTTCTGTGTGACTTATTTCAGTTAGAATCATCATACCTGAATCCACTCATTGTGCTGCTAAGGGCCTGATGACACAGATTTCATTGCTGAGTGATATTGCTTTGTAAGTAAATACCACAACTTCTTTATCCATTTTTCAGTTTCTGCGATGTTGAACTTGTACTGTAAACGAGGTTCTTGTAAACAGAGCCGTTCCAAACTTTGGGGTGGCTGTGTCTTTTTGATTTTAATTTCCCTAAGCTATAGGACCATAAGTGGAAGTGCCCTAGGTTCTGTTGCTTTGTTTTTTAGATGTTTCAGGAAACACCATACACTTCTCCCGAGTGGTTGTTGGCAATTTACATCCCGCCCATCAGCATAACAAGGCTCCCAGTTCTCCATGGCCTGTCCTGCCTTTCTGGATTTTACACTTTTTTCAGATGCCCCTTTTGACCGGGGGGAAGTGAGACTTCATTGTAGTGCAGATTTCCTTTGCAAGCTTGCTTGGTTGGCCAAAAGGGGCGTATGCGTTTTTTCCTGAATATATTCAGGAAAAAACGCATACGCCCTTTTTGGCCAAGTGCATCATTGTGGACGTTCTGCCTCTTTTCCTATGCTTTCAATGCAATTCCAGTCTACCTCCTGAAATCGGTTTCCTGCAATTCTGCCCCGCTTTCAAGTCCTCTTGGCAGCCTTACTTCAGTCTATTTTTGGACGATAGCTGTCATTTATAACTCTGCAGGTTTGTGAATTACAGTGCCCCTGAGCTCCTTTCTTCAACTCGCTTTCTTTTGAGCTGGCCGCAACACCGCAGGATGGCTTCAGGCCCTAATCTGGTTCCGGTACGGCACGCTGAGCCTTTGGTTATTTCCTCTTCCTGTTGGGAAATGAGAGTTAAATTTGCCCGTCCAGACACCTCCAGCTAGCCTCTCATTGGTTCTCGCTATTCCTGTTCATCTTCCACAGAAATTGCAAACTGGGCCAAACAGGAGCTTAAAGGGACTGACTCTCCAAGTGGGGAGAGTGTTAGTAAAGCGTCTGGAATGTTGCACCCGAGTACCAGGGGAGGAAAACTGAGACATATTTGAACACGTCTCCCGATCACATGGTTGATCATACTCTAGGTTCCACATGCATGTTTTAGCTGAAGGAAGAATACCTTAAACCTGGGTAGTTGAAACCCGTGGAATGGGTACCATGCAATATGACTTCAAAGGGTCTTCATTTGCTCACCGCACCTCTCCAATCCTATCACTGCTGCGTTTATGCCCCTGTACACATGCTTGATTCTCTTTCGGAGACATAGCAATCCATAGGTTTTAAGATACTTACTAGTCAGGTACATTCTTAGGCGTTTAATATGGGGTGTTGAGTCCATTTCGTTGAGCAAGGAGTAGCTCTTGTCTATTCCATATTTGGCTTAAGGAACTTTATCTGTGCTCATTTCAATCTCTGGTTTTATGCAGCACCCCAACTCACCTTTACCCTTAAGCAAGCATAAGTTGGTTTTCTAAATTTGAGACCCTGTTCTGTTCTGTAATTCAGTTCCTGTGTAGCCAAGTTTCCATTCCGTGTATTACTGATATCTTATGATGTTTCTTTTTCTGTGTGACTTATTTCAGTTAGAATCATCATACCTGAATCCACTCATTGTGCTGCTCCGGGCCTGATGACACAGATTTCATTGCTGAGTGATATTGCTTTGTAAGTAAATACCACAACTTCTTTATCCATTTTTCACTTTCTGGGATGTTGAACTTGTACTGTAAACGAGGTTCTTGTAAACAGAGCCGTTCCAAACTTTGGGGTGGCTGTGTCTTTTTTATTTTAATTTCCCTAAGCTATAGGACCATAAGTGGAAGTGCCCTAGGCTCTGTTGCTTTGTTTTTTAGATGTTTCAGGAAACACCATACACTTCTCCCAAGTGTCTGTTGGCAATTTACATCCCGCCGATCAGCATAACAAGGCTCCCAGTTCTCAATGGCCTGTTGCCTTTCTGGATTTTACACTTTTTTCAGATGGCCCTTTTGGCCGGGGGGAAGTGAGACTTCATTGTAGTGCAGATTTCCTTTGCAAGCTTGCTTGGTTGGCCAAAAAGGGCGTATGCGTTTTTTCCTGAATATATTCAGGAGAAAACGCATACGCCCTTTTTGGCCAAGTGCATCATTGTGGACGTTCTGCCTCTTTTCCTGTGCTTTCAATGCAATTCCAGTCTACCTCCTGAAATCGGTTTCCTGCAATTCTGCCCCGCTTTCAAGTCCTCTTGGCAGCCTTACTTCAGTCTATTTTTGGACGATAGCTGTCATTTATAACTCTGCAGGTTTGTGAATTACAGTGCCCCTGAGCTCCTTTCTTCAACTCGCTTTCTTGTGACCTGACCGCAACACCGCAGGATGGCTTCAGGCCCTAATCTGGTTCCGGCCCGGCATGCTGAGCCTTTGGTTAATTCCTCTTCCTGGTGGGAAATGAGAGTTAAATTTGCCCGTCCAGACACCTCCAGCTAGCCTCTCATAGGTTCTCGCTATTCCTGTTCATCTTCCGCAGAAATTGCAAACTGGGCCAAACAGGAGGTTAAAGGGACTGACTCTCCAAGTGGGGAGAGTGTTAGTAAAGCGTCTGGAATGTTGCACCCGAGTACCAGGGGAGGAAAACTGAGACATATTTGAACACGTCTCCCGATCACATGGTTGATCATACTCTAGGTTCCACATGCATGTTTTAGCTGAAGGAAGAATACCTTAAACCTGGGTAGTTGAAACCCGTGGAATGGGTACCATGCAATATGACTTCAAAGGGTCTTCATTTGCTCACCGAACCTCTCCAATCCTATCACTGCTGCGTTTATGCCCCTGTACACATGCTTGATTCTCTTTCGGAGACATAGCAATCCATAGGTTTTAAGATACTTACTAGTCAGGTACATTCTTAGGCGTTTAATATGGGGTGTTGAGTCCATTTCGTTGAGCAAGGAGTAGCTCTTGTCTATTCCATATTTGGCTTAAGGAACTTTATCTGTGCTCATTTCAATCTCTGGTTTTATGCAGCACCCCAACTCACCTTTACCCTTAAGCAAGAATAAGTTGGTTTTCTAAATTTGAGACCCTGTTCTGTTCTGTAAGTCAGTTCCTGTGTAGCCAAGTTTACATTCCGTGTATTACTGATATCTTATGATGTTTCTTTTTCTGTGTGACTTATTTCAGTTAGAATCATCATACCTGAATCCACTCATTGTGCTGCTAAGGGCCTGGTGACACAGATTTCATTGCTGAGTGATATTGCTTTGTAAGTAAATACCACAAACTTTTTATCCATTTTTCACTTTCTGCGATGTTGAACTTGTACTGTAAACGAGGTTCTTGTAAACAGAGCCGTTCCAAACTTTGGGGTGGCTGTGTCTTTTTGATTTTAATTTCCCTAAGCTATAGGACCATAAGTGGCAGTGCCCTAGGCTCTGTTGCTTTGTTTTTTAGATGTTTCAGGAAACACCATACACTTCTCCCGAGTGGTTGTTGGCAATTTACATCCCGCCCATCAGCATAACAAGGCTCCCAGTTGTCCATGGCCTGTCCTGCCTTTCTGGATTTTACACTTTTTTCAGATGGCCCTTTTGACCGGGGGGAAGTGAGACTTCATTGTAGTGTAGATTTCCTTTGCAAGCTTGCTTGGTTGGCCAAAAAGGGCGTATGCGTTTTTTCCTGAATATATTCAGGAAAAAACGCATACGCCCTTTTTGGCCAAGTGCATCATTGTGGACGTTCTGCCTCTTTTCCTATGCTTTCAATGCAATTCCAGTCTACCTCCTGAAATCGGTTTCCTGCAATTCTGCCCCGCTTTCAAGTCCTCTTGGCAGCCTTACTTCAGTCTATTTTTGGACGATAGCTGTCATTTATAACTCTGCAGGTTTGTGAATTACAGTGCCACTGAGCTCCTTTCTTCAACTCGCTTTCTTTTCAGCTGGCCGCAACACCGCAGGATGGCTTCAGGCCCTAATCTGGTTCCGGTACGGCACGCTGAGCCTTTGGTTATTTCCTCTTCCTGGTGGGAAATGAGAGTTAAATTTGCCCGTCCAGACACCTCCAGCTAGTCTCTCATTGGTTCTCGCTATTCCTGTTCATCTTCCGCAGAAATTGCAAACTGGGCCAAACAGGAGGTTAAAGGCGCTGACTCTCCAAGTGAGGAGAGTGTTAGTAAAGAGTCTGGAATGTTGCACCCGAGTTCCAGGGGAGGAAAACTGAGACATATTTGAACACGTCTCCCGATCACATGGTTGATCATACTCTAGGTTCCACATGCATGTTTTAGCTGAAGGAAGAATACCTTAAACCTGGGTAGTTGAAACCCGTGGAATGGGTACCATGCAATATGACTTCAAAGGGTCTTCATTTGCTCACCGAACCTCTCCAATCCTATCACTGCTGCGTTTATGCCCCTGTACACATGCTTGATTCTCTTTCGGAGACATAGCAATCCATAGGTTTTAAGATACTTACTAGTCAGGTACATTCTTAGGCGTTTAATATGCGGTGTTGAGTCCATTTCGTTGAGCAAGGAGTAGCTCTTGTCTATTCCATATTTGGCTTAAGGAACTTTATCTGTGCTCATTTCAATCTCTGGTTTTATGCAGCACCCCAACTCACCTTTACCCTTAAGCAAGCATAAGTTGGTTTTCTAAATTTGAGACCCTGTTCTGTTGTGTAATTCAGTTCCTGTGTAGCCAAGTTTACATTCCGTGTATTACTGATATCTTATGATGTTTCTTTTTCTGTGTGACTTATTTCAGTTAGAATCATCATACCTGAATCCACTCATTGTGCTGCTAAGGGCCTGATGACACAGATTTCATTGCTGAGTGATATTGCTTTGTAAGTAAATACCACAACTTCTTTATCCATTTTTCACTTTCTGCGATGTTGAACTTGTACTGTAAACGAGGTTCTTGTAAAGAGAGCCGTTCCAAACTTTGGGGTGGCTGTGTCTTTTTGATTTTAATTTCCCTAAGCTATAGGACCATAAGTGGAAGTGCCCTAGGCTCTGTTGCTTTGTTTTTTAGATGTTTCAGGAAACACCATACACTTCTCCCGAGTGGTTGTTGGCAATTTACATCCCGCCCATCAGCATAACAAGGCTCCCAGTTCTCCATGGCCTGTCCTGCCTTTCTGGATTTTACACTTTTTTCAGATGGCCCTTTTGACCGGGGGGAAGTGAGACTTCATTGTAGTGCAGATTTCCTTTGCAAGCTTGCTTGGTTGGCCAAAAAGGGCGTATGCGTTTTTTCCTGAATATATTCAGGAAAAAATGCATACGCCCTTTTTGGCCAAGTGCATCATTGTGGACGTTCTGCCTCTTTTCCTATGCTTTCAATGCAATTCCAGTCTACCTCCTGAAATCGGTTTCCTGCAATTCTGCCCCGCTTTCAAGTCCTCTTGGCAGCCTTCCTTCAGTCTATTTTTGGACGATAGCTGTCATTTATAACTCTGCAGGTTTGTGAATTACAGTGCCCCTGAGCTCCTTTCTTCAACTCGCTTTCTTTTGAGCTGGCCGCAACACCGCAGGATGGCTTCAGGCCCTAATCTGGTTCCGGCACGGCACGCTGAGCCTTTGGTTATTTCCTCTTCCTGGTGGGAAATGAGAGTTAAATTTGCCCGTCCAGACACCTCCAGCTAGTCTCTCATTGGTTCTCGCTATTCCTGTTCATCTTCCGCAGAAATTGCAAACTGGGCCAAACAGGAGGTTAAAGGGACTGACTCTCCAAGTCGGGAGAGTGTTAGTAAAGCGTCTGGAATGTTGCACCCGAGTACCAGGGGAGGAAAACTGAGACATATTTGAACACGTCTCCCGATCACATGGTTGATTATACTCTAGGTTCCACATGCATGTTTTAGCTGAAGGAAGAATACCTTAAACCTGGGTAGTTGAAACCCGTGTAATGGGTACCATGCAATATGACTTCAAAGGGTCTTCATTTGTTCACCGAACCTCTCCAATCCTATCACTGCTGCGTTTATGCCCCTGTACACATGCTTGATTCTCTTTCGGAGACATAGCAATCCATAGGTTTTAAGATACTTACTAGTCAGGTACATTCTTAGGCGTTTAATATGCGGTGTTGAGTCCATTTCGCTGAGCAAGGAGTAGCTCTTGTCTATTCCATATTTGGCTTAAGGAACTTTATCTGTGCTCATTTCAATCTCTGTTTTCATGCAGCACCCCAACTCACCTTTACCCTTAAGCAAGAATAAGTTGGTTTTCTAAATTTGAGACCCTGTTCTGTTCTGTAATTCAGTTCCTGTGTAGCCAAGTTTACATTCCGTGTATTACTGATATCTTATGATGTTTCTTTTTCTGTGTGACTTATTTCAGTTAGAATCATCATACCTGAATCCACTCATTGTGCTGCTAAGGGCCTGATGACACAGATTTCATTGCTGAGTGATATTGCTTTGTAAGTAAATACCACAACTTCTTTATCCATTTTTCACTTTCTGCGATGTTGAACTTGTACTGTAAACGAGGTTCTTGTAAACAGAGCCGTTCCAAACTTTGGGGTGGCTGTGTCTTTTTGATTTTAATTTCCCTAAGCTATAGGACCATAAGTGGAAGTGCCCTAGGCTCTGTTGCTTTGTTTTTTAGATGTTTCAGGAAACACCATACACTTCTCCCAGGTGTCTGTTGGCAATTTACATCCCGCCCATCAGCATAACAAGGCTCCCAGTTCTCAATGGCCTGTTGCCTTTCTGGATTTTACACTTTTTTCAGATGGCCCTTTTGGCCGGGGGGAAGTGAGACTTCATTGTAGTGCAGATTTCCTTTGCAAGCTTGCTTGGTTGGCCAAAAAGGGCGTATGCGTTTTTTCCTGAATATATTCAGGAGAAAACGCATAGCCCTTTTTGGCCAAGTGCATCATTGTGGACGTTCTGCCTCTTTTCCTATGCTTTCAATGCAATTCCAGTCTACCTCCTGAAATCGGTTTCCTGCAATTCTGCCCCGCTTTCAAGTCCTCTTGGCAGCCTTACTTCAGTCTATTTTTGGACGATAGCTGTCATTTATAAGTCTGCAGGTTTGTGAATTACAGTGCCCCTGAGCTCCTTTCTTCAACTCGCTTTCTTGTGACCTGGCCGCAACACCGCAGGATGGCTTCAGGCCCTAATCTGGTTCCGGCCCGGCATGCTGAGCCTTTGGTTAATTCCTCTTCCTGGTGGGAAATGAGAGTTAAATTTGCCCGTCCAGACACCTCCAGCTAGCCTCTCATTGGTTCTCGCTATTCCTGTTCATCTTCCACAGAAATTGCAAACTGGGCCAAACAGGAGGTTAAAGGGACTGACTCTCCAAGTGGGGAGAGTGTTAGTAAAGCATCTGGAATGTTGCACCCGAGTACCAGGGGAGGAAAACTGAGACATATTTGAACACATCTCCCGTTCACATGGTTGATCATACTTGGGTTCCACATGCATGTTTTAGCTGAAGGAAGAATACCTTAAATCTGGAGAGTTGAGACCCGTGTAATGGGAACCATGCAATATGACTTCAAAGGGTCTTCATTTGCTCACCGAACCTCTCCAATCCTATCACTGCTGCGTTTATGCCCCTGTACACATGCTTGATTCTCTTTCAGAGACATAGCAATCCATAGGTTTTACGATACTTACTAGTCAGGTACATTCTTAGGCGTTAAATATGCGGTGTTGAGTCCATTTCGTTGAGCAAGGAGTAGCTCTTGTCTATTCCATATTTGGCTTAAGGAACTTTATCTGTGCTCATTTCAATCTCTGGTTTTATGCAGCACCCCAACTCACCTTTCCCCTTAAGCAAGCATAAGTTGGTTTTCTAAATTTGAGACCCTGTTCTGTTCTGTAATTCAGTTCCTGTGTAGCCAAGTTTACATTCCGTGTATTACTGATATCTTATGATGTTTCTTTTTCTGTGTGACTTATTTCAGTTAGAATCATCATACCTGAATCCACTCATTGTGCTGCTAAGGGCCTGATGACACAGATTTCATTGCTGAGTGATATTGCTTTGTAAGTAAATACCACAACTTCTTTATCCATTTTTCACTTTCTGCGATGTTGAACTTGTACTGTAAACGAGGTTCTTGTAAACAGAGCCGTTCCAAACTTTGGGGTGGCTGTGTCTTTTTGATTTTAATTTCCCTAAGCTATAGGACCATAAGTGGAAGTGCCCTAGGTTCTGTTGCTTTGTTTTTTAGATGTTTCAGGAAACACCATACACTTCTCCCGAGTGGTTGTTGGCAATTTACATCCCGCCCATCAGCATAACAAGGCTCCCAGTTCTCCATGGCCTGTCCTGCCTTTCTGGATTTTACACTTTTTTCAGATGGCCCTTTTGACCGGGGGGAAGTGAGACTTCATTGTAGTGCAGATTTCCTTTGCAAGCTTGCTTGGTTGGCCAAAAAGGGCGTATGCGTTTTTTCCTGAATATATTCAGGAAAAAACGCATACGCCCTTTTTGGCCAAGTGCATCATTGTGGACGTTCTGCCTCTTTTCCTATGCTTTCAATGCAATTCCAGTCTACCTCCTGAAATCGGTTTCCTGCAATTCTGCCCCGCTTTCAAGTCCTCTTGGCAGCCTTACTTCAGTCTATTTTTGGACGATAGCTGTCATTTATAACTCTGCAGGTTTGTGAATTACAGTGCCCCTGAGCTCCTTTCTTCAACTCGCTTTCTTTTGAGCTGGCCGCAACACCGCAGGATGGCTTCAGGCCCTAATCTGGTTCCGGTATGGCACGCTGAGCCTTTGGTTATTTCCTCTTCCTGTTGGGAAATGAGAGTTAAATTTGCCCGTCCAGACACCTCCAGCTAGCCTCTCATTGGTTCTTGCTATTCCTGTTCATCTTCCGCAGAAATTGCAAACTGTGCCAAACAGGAGGTTAAAGGCGCTGACTCTCCAAGTGGGGAGAGTGTTAGTAAAGCGTCTGGAATGTTGCACCCGAGTACCAGGGGAGGAAAACTGAGACATATTTGAACACGTCTCCCGATCACATGGTTGACCATACTCTGGGTCCCACATGCATATTTTAGCTGAAGGAAGAATACCTAAAACCTGGGTAGTTGAAACCCGTGGAATGGGTACCATGCAATATGACTTCAAAGGGTCTTCGTTTGCTCACCGAACCTCTCCAATCCTATCACTGCTGCGTTTATGCCCCTGTACACATGCTTGATTCTCTTTCGGAGACATAGCAATCCATAGGTTTTAAGATACTTACTAGTCAGGTACATTCTTAGGCGTTTAATATGCGGTGTTGAGTCCATTTCGTTGAGCAAGGAGTAGCTCTTGTCTGTTCCATATTTGGCTTAAGGAACTTTATCTGTGCTCATTTCAATCTCTGGTTTTATGCAGCAACCCAACTCACCTTTCCTCTTAAGCAAGCATAAGTTGGTTTTCTAAATTTGAGAACCTGTTCTGTTTTGGAATTCAGTTCCTGTGTAGCCAAGTTTACATTCCGTGTATTAGTGATATCTTATGAGGTTTCTTTTTCTGTGTGACTTATTTCAGTTAGAATCATCGTACCTGAATCTACTCATTATGCTGCTACGGGCCTGATGACATAGATTTCATTGCTGAGTGATACTGCATTGTACGTAAGTACCACAAGTTCTTCATCCATTTTTCACTTTCTGCGATGTTGAACTTGTACTGTAAACGAGGTTCTTGTAAACAGAGCCGTTCCAAACTTTGGGGTGGCTGTGTCTTTTTGATTTTAATTTCCCTAAGCTATAGGACCATAAGTGGCAGTGCCCTAGGCTCTGTTGCTTTGTTTTTTAGATGTTTCAGGAAACACCATACACTTCTCCCAAGTGTCTGTTGGCAATTTACATCCCGCCCATCAGCATAACAAGGGTCCCAGTTCTCCATGGCCTGTCCTGCCTTTCTGGATTTTACACTTTTTTCAGATGGCCCTTTTGACCGGGGGGAAGTGAGACTTCATTGTAGTGCAGATTTCCTTTGCAAGCTTGCTTGGTTGGCCAAAAAGGGCGTATGCGTTTTTTCCTGAATATATTCAGGAAAAAACGCATACGCCCTTTTTGGCCAAGTGCATCATTGTGGACGTTCTGCCTCTTTTCCTATGCTTTCAATGCAATTCCAGTCTACCTCCTGAAATCGGTTTCCTGCAATTCTGCCCCGCTTTCAAGTCCTCTTGGCAGCCTTACTTCAGTCTATTTTTGGACGATAGCTGTCATTTATAACTCTGCAGGTTTGTGAATTACAGTGCCCCTGAGCTCCTTTCTTCAACTCGCTTTCTTTTGAGCTGGCCGCAACACCGCAGGATGGCTTCAGGCCCTAATCTGGTTCCGGTACGGCACGCTGAGCCTTTGGTTATTTCCTCTTCCTGGTGGGAAATGAGAGTTAAATTTGCCCGTCCAGACACCTCCAGCTAGCCTCTCATTGGTTCTCGCTATTCCTGTTCATCTTCCGCAGAAATTGCAAACTGGGCCAAACAGGAGGTTAAAGGCGCTGACTCTCCAAGTGGGGAGAGTGTTAGTAAAGCGTCTGGAATGTTGCACCCGAGTACCAGGGGAGGAAAACTGAGACATATTTGAACACGTCTCCCGTTCACATGGTTGATCATACTTGGGTTCCACATGCATGTTTTAGCTGAAGGAAGAATACCTTAAATCTGGAGAGTTGAGACCCGTGTAATGGGAACCATGCAATATGACTTCAAAGGGTCTTCATTTGCTCACAGAACCTCTCCAATCCTATCACTGCTGCGTTTATGCCCCTGTACACATGCTTGATTCTCTTTCGGAGACATAGCAATCCATAGGTTTTAAGATACTTACTAGTCAGGTACATTCTTAGGCGTTAAATATGCGGTGTTGAGTCCATTTCGTTGAGCAAGGAGTAGCTCTTGTCTATTCCATATTTGGCTTAAGGAACTTTATCTGTGCTCATTTCAATCTCTGGTTTTATGCAGCACCCCAACTCACCTTTACCCTTAAGCAAGCATAAGTTGGTTTTCTAAATTTGAGACCCTGTTCTGTTCTGTAATTCAGTTCCTGTGTAGCCAAGTTTACATTCCGTGTATTACTGATATCTTATGATGTTTCTTTTTCTGTGTGACTTATTTCAGTTAGAATCATCATACCTGAATCCACTCATTGTGCTGCTAAGGGCCTGATGACACAGATTTCATTGCTGAGTGATATTGCTTTGTAAGTAAATACCACAACTTCTTTATCCATTTTTCAGTTTCTGCGATGTTGAACTTGTACTGTAAACGAGGTTCTTGTAAACAGAGCCGTTCCAAACTTTGGGGTGGCTGTGTCTTTTTGATTTTAATTTCCCTAAGCTATAGGACCATAAGTGGAAGTGCCCTAGGTTCTGTTGCTTTGTTTTTTAGATGTTTCAGGAAACACCATACACTTCTCCCGAGTGGTTGTTGGCAATTTACATCCCGCCCATCAGCATAACAAGGCTCCCAGTTCTCCATGGCCTGTCCTGCCTTTCTGGATTTTACACTTTTTTCAGATGCCCCTTTTGACCGGGGGGAAGTGAGACTTCATTGTAGTGCAGATTTCCTTTGCAAGCTTGCTTGGTTGGCCAAAAGGGGCGTATGCGTTTTTTCCTGAATATATTCAGGAAAAAACGCATACGCCCTTTTTGGCCAAGTGCATCATTGTGGACGTTCTGCCTCTTTTCCTATGCTTTCAATGCAATTCCAGTCTACCTCCTGAAATCGGTTTCCTGCAATTCTGCCCCGCTTTCAAGTCCTCTTGGCAGCCTTACTTCAGTCTATTTTTGGACGATAGCTGTCATTTATAACTCTGCAGGTTTGTGAATTACAGTGCCCCTGAGCTCCTTTCTTCAACTCGCTTTCTTTTGAGCTGGCCGCAACACCGCAGGATGGCTTCAGGCCCTAATCTGGTTCCGGTACGGCACGCTGAGCCTTTGGTTATTTCCTCTTCCTGTTGGGAAATGAGAGTTAAATTTGCCCGTCCAGACACCTCCAGCTAGCCTCTCATTGGTTCTTGCTATTCCTGTTCATCTTCCGCAGAAATTGCAAACTGTGCCAAACAGGAGGTTAAAGGCGCTGACTCTCCAAGTGGGGAGAGTGTTAGTAAAGCGTCTGGAATGTTGCACCCGAGTACCAGGGGAGGAAAACTGAGACATATTTGAACACGTCTCCCGATCACATGGTTGACCATACTCTGGGTTCCACATGCATATTTTAGCTGAAGGAAGAATACCTAAAACCTGGGTAGTTGAAACCCGTGGAATGGGTACCATGCAATATGACTTCAAAGGGTCTTCATTTGCTCACCGAACCTCTCCAATCCTATCACTGCTGCGTTTATGCCCCTGTACACATGCTTGATTCTCTTTCGGAGACATAGCAATCCATAGGTTTTAAGATACTTACTAGTCAGGTACATTCTTAGGCGTTTAATATGCGGTGTTGAGTCCATTTCGTTGAGCAAGGAGTAGCTCTTGTCTATTCCATATTTGGCTTAAGGAACTTTATCTGTGCTCATTTCAATCTCTGGTTTTATGCAGCAACCCAACTCACCTTTCCCCTTAAGCAAGCATAAGTTGGTTTTCTAAATTTGAGAACCTGTTCTGTTTTGGAATTCAGTTCCTGTGTAGCCAAGTTTACATTCCGTGTATTAGTGATATCTTATGAGGTTTCTTTTTCTGTGTGACTTATTTCAGTTAGAATCATCGTACCTGAATCTACTCATTATGCTGCTACGGGCCTGATGACATAGATTTCATTGCTGAGTGATACTGCATTGTACGTAAGTACCACAAGTTCTTCCTCCATTTTTCACTTTCTGCGATGTTGAACTTGTACTGTAAACGAGGTTCTTGTAAACAGAGCCGTTCCAAACTTTGGGGTGGCTGTGTCTTTTTGATTTTAATTTCCCTAAGCTATAGGACCATAAGTGGCAGTACCCTAGGCTCTGTTGCTTTGTTTTTTAGATGTTTCAGGAAACACCATACACTTCTCCCAAGTGTCTGTTGGCAATTTACATCCCGCCCATCAGCATAACAAGGCTCCCAGTTCTCAATGGCCTGTTGCCTTTCTGGATTTTACACTTTTTTCAGATGGCCCTTTTGACCGGGGGGAAGTGAGACTTCATTGTAGTGCAGATTTCCTTTGCAAGCTTGCTTGGTTGGCCAAAAAGGGCGTATGCGTTTTTTCCTGAATATATTCAGGAAAAAACGCATACGCCCTTTTTGGCCAAGTGCATCATTGTGGACGTTCTGCCTCTTTTCCTATGCTTTCAATGCAATTCCAGTCTACCTCCTGAAATCGGTTTCCTGCAATTCTGCCCCGCTTTCAAGTCCTCTTGGCAGCCTTACTTCAGTCTATTTTTGGACGATAGCTGTCATTTATAACTCTGCAGGTTTGTGAATTTCAGTGCCCCTGAGCTCCTTTCTTCAACTCGCTTTCTTGTGACCTGACCGCAACACCGCAGGATGGCTTCAGGCCCTAATCTGGATCCAGCACGGCACGCTGAGCCTTTGGTTAATTCCTCTTCCTGGTGGGAAATGAGAGTTAAATTTGCCCGTCCAGACACCTCCAGCTAGTCTCTCATTGGTTCTCGCTATTCCTGTTCATCTTCCGCAGAAATTGCAAACTGGGCCAAACAGGAGGTTAAAGGGACTGACTCTCCAAGTCGGGAGAGTGTTAGTAAAGCGTCTGGAATGTTGCACCCGAGTACCAGGGTACGAAAACTGAGACATATTTGAACACGTCTCCCGATCACATGGTTGATCATACTCTAGGTTCCACATGCATGTTTTAGCTGAAGGAAGAATACCTTAAACCTGGGTAGTTGAAACCCGTGGAATGGGTACCATGTAATATGACTTCAAAGGGTCTTCATTTGCTCACTGAACCTCTCCAATCCTATCACTGCTTCGTTTATGCCCCTGTACACATGCTTGATTCTCTTTTGGAGACATAGCAATCCATAGGTTTTACGATACTTACTAGTCAGGTACATTCTTAGGCGTTAAATATGCGGTGTTGAGTCCATTTCGTTGAGCAAGGAGTAGCTCTTGTCTATTCCATACTTGACTTAAGAACTTTATCTGTGCTCATTTCAATCTCTGGTTTTATGCAGCACCCCAACTCACCTTTACCCTTAAGCAAGCATAAGTTGGTTTTCTAAATTTGAGACCCTGTTCTGTTCGGTAATTCAGTTCCTGTGTAGCCAAGTTTACATTCCGTGTATTACTGATATCTTATGATGTTTCTTTTTCTGTGTGACTTACTTCAGTTAGAATCATCATACCTGAATCCACTCATTGTGCTGCTAAGGGCCTGATGACACAGATTTCATTGCTGAGTGATATTGCTTTGTAAGTAAATACCACAACTTCTTTATCCATTTTTCACTTTCTGCGATGTTGAACTTGTACTGTAAACGAGGTTCTTGTAAACAGAGCCGTTCCAAACTTTGGGGTGGCTGTGTCTTTTTGATTTTAATTTCCCTAAGCTATAGGACCATAAGTGGAAGTGCCCTAGGTTCTGTTGCTTTGTTTTTTAGATGTTTCAGGAAACACCATACACTTCTCCCGAGTGGTTGTTGGCAATTTACATCCCGCCCATCAGCATAACAAGGCTCCCAGTTCTCCATGGCCTGTCCTGCCTTTCTGGATTTTACACTTTTTTCAGATGGCCCTTTTGACCGGGGGGAAGTGAGACTTCATTGTAGTGCAGATTTCCTTTGCAAGCTTGCTTGGTTGGCCAAAAAGGGCGTATGCGTTTTTTCCTGAATATATTCAGGAAAAAACGCATACGCCCTTTTTGGCCAAGTGCATCTTTGTGGACGTTCTGCCTCTTTTCCTATGCTTTCAATGCAATTCCAGTCTACCTCCTGAAATCGGTTTCCTGCAATTCTGCCCCGCTTTCAAGTCCTCTTGGCAGCCTTACTTCAGTCTATTTTTGGACGATAGCTGTCATTTATAACTCTGCAGGTTTGTGAATTACAGTGCCCCTGAGCTCCTTTCTTCAACTCGCTTTCTTTTGAGCTGGCCGCAACACCGCAGGATGGCTTCAGGCCCTAATCTGGTTCCGGTACGGCACGCTGAGCCTTTGGTTATTTCCTCTTCCTGTTGGGAAATGAGAGTTAAATTTGCCCGTCCAGACACCTCCAGCTAGCCTCTCATTGGTTCTTGCTATTCCTGTTCATCTTCCGCAGAAATTGCAAACTGTGCCAAACAGGAGGTTAAAGGCGCTGACTCTCCAAGTGGGGAGAGTGTTAGTAAAGCGTCTGGAATGTTGCACCCGAGTACCAGGGGAGGAAAACTGAGACATATTTGAACACGTCTCCCGATCACATGGTTGACCATACTCTGGGTTCCACATGCATATTTTAGCTGAAGGAAGAATACCTAAAACCTGGGTAGTTGAAACCCGTGGAATGGGTACCATGCAATATGACTTCAAAGGGTCTTCATTTGCTCACCGAACCTCTCCAATCCTATCACTGCTGCGTTTATGCCCCTGTACACATGCTTGATTCTCTTTCGGAGACATAGCAATCCATAGGTTTTAAGATACTTACTAGTCAGGTACATTCTTAGGCGTTTAATATGCGGTGTTGAGTCCATTTCGTTGAGCAAGGAGTAGCTCTTGTCTATTCCATATTTGGCTTAAGGAACTTTATCTGTGCTCATTTCAATCTCTGGTTTTATGCAGCAACCCAACTCACCTTTCCCCTTAAGCAAGCATAAGTTGGTTTTCTAAATTTGAGAACCTGTTCTGTTTTGGAATTCAGTTCCTGTGTAGCCAAGTTTACATTCCGTGTATTAGTGATATCTTATGAGGTTTCTTTTTCTGTGTGACTTATTTCAGTTAGAATCATCGTACCTGAATCTACTCATTATGCTGCTACGGGCCTGATGACATAGATTTCATTGCTGAGTGATACTGCATTGTACGTAAGTACCACAAGTTCTTCATCCATTTTTCACTTTCTGCGATGTTGAACTTGTACTGTAAACGAGGTTCTTGTAAACAGAGCCGTTCCAAACATTGGGGTGGCTGTGTCTTTTTGATTTTAATTTCCCTAAGCTATAGGACCATAAGTGGCAGTGCCCTAGGCTCTGTTGCTTTGTTTTTTAGATGTTTCAGGAAACACCATACACTTCTCCCAAGTGTCTGTTGGCAATTTACATCCCGCCCATCAGCATAACAAGGCTCCCAGTTCTCCATGGCCTGTTGCCTTTCTGGATTTTACACTTTTTTCAGATGGCCCTTTTGACTGGGGGGAAGTGAGACTTCATTGTAGTGCAGATTTCCTTTGCAAGCTTGCTTGGTTGGCCAAAAAGGGCGTATGCGTTTTTTCCTGAATATATTCAGGAAAAAACGCATACGCCCTTTTTGGCCAAGTGCATCATTGTGGACGTTCTGCCTCTTTTCCTATGCTTTCAATGCAATTCCAGTCTACCTCCTGAAATCGGTTTCCTGCAATTCTGCCCCGCTTTCAAGTCCTCTTGGCAGCCTTACTTCAGTCTATTTTTGGACGATAGCTGTCATTTATAACTCTGCAGGTTTGTGAATTACAGTGTCCCTGAGCTCCTTTCTTCAACTCGCTTTCTTGTGACCTGGCCGCAACACCGCAGGATGGCTTCAGGCCCTAATCTGGTTCCGGGCCGGCATGCTGAGCCTTTGGTTAATTCCTCTTCCTGGTGGGAAATGAGAGTTAAATTTGCCCGTCCAGACACCTCCAGCTAGCCTCTCATTGGTTCTCGCTATTCCTGTTCATCTTCCGCAGAAATTGCAAACTGGGCCAAACAGGAGGTTAAAGGGACTGACTCTCCAAGTGGGGAGAGTGTTAGTAAAGCGTCTGGAATGTTGCACCCGAGAACTAGGGGAGGAAAACTGAGACATATTTGAACACGTCTCCCGTTCACATGGTTGATCATACTTGGGTTCCACATGCATGTTTTAGCTGAAGGAAGAATACCTTAAACCTGGAGGGTTAAGACCCGTGTAATGGGTACCATGCAATATGACTTCAAAGGATCTTCATTTGCTCACCGAACCTCTCCAATCCTATCACTGCTGCGTTTATGCCCCTGTACACATGCTTGATTCTCTTTTGGAGACATAGCAATCCATAGGTTTTAAGATACTTACTAGTCAGGTACATTCTTAGGCGTTTAATATGCGGTGTTGAGTCCATTTCGTTGAGCAAGGAGTAGCTCTTGTCTATTCCATATTTGACTTAAGGAACTTTATCTGTGCTCATTTCAATCTCTGGTTTTATGCAGCACCCCACCTCACCTTTACCCTTAAGCAAGCATAAGTTGGTTTTCTAAATTTGAGACCCTGTTCTGTTCTGTAATTCAGTTCCTGTGTAGCCAAGTTTACATTCCGTGTATTACTGATATCTTATGATGTTTCTTTTTCTGTGTGACTTACTTCAGTTAGAATCATCATACCTGAATCCACTCATTGTGCTGCTAAGGGCCTGATGACACAGATTTCATTGCTGAGTGATATTGCTTTGTAAGTAAATACCACAACTTCTTTATCCATTTTTCACTTTCTGCGATGTTGAACTTGTACTGTAAACGAGGTTCTTGTAAACAGAGCCGTTCCAAACTTTGGGGTGGCTGTGTCTTTTTGATTTTAATTTCCCTAAGCTATAGGACCATAAGTGGAAGTGCCCTAGGTTCTGTTGCTTTGTTTTTTAGATGTTTCAGGAAACACCATACACTTCTCCCGAGTGGTTGTTGGCAATTTACATCCCGCCCATCAGCATAACAAGGCTCCCAGTTCTCCATGGCCTGTCCTGCCTTTCTGGATTTTACACTTTTTTCAGATGGCCCTTTTGACTGGGGGGAAGTGAGACTTCATTGTAGTGCAGATTTCCTTTGCAAGCTTGCTTGGTTGGCCAAAAAGGGCGTATGCGTTTTTTCCTGAATATATTCAGGAAAAAACGCATACGCCCTTTTGGGCCAAGTGCATCATTGTGGACGTTCTGCCTCTTTTCCTATGCTTTCAATGCAATTCCAGTCTACCTCCTGAAATCGGTTTCCTGCAATTCTGCCCCGCTTTCAAGTCCTCTTGGCAGCCTTACTTCAGTCTATTTTTGGACGATAGCTGTCATTTATAACTCTGCAGGTTTGTGAATTACAGTGCCCCTGAGCTCCTTTCTTCAACTCGCTTTCTTTTGAGCTGGCCGCAACACCGCATGATGGCTTCAGGCCCTAATCTGGTTCCGGTACGGCACGCTGAGCCTTTGGTTATTTCCTCTTCCTGGTGGGAAATGAGAGTTAAATTTGCCCGTCCAGACACCTCCAGCTAGCCTCTCATTGGTTCTCGCTATTCCTGTTCATCTTCCGCAGAAATTGCAAACTGTGCCAAACAGGAGGTTAAAGGCGCTGACTCTCCAAGTGGGGAGAGTGTTAGTAAAGCGTCTGGAATGTTACACCCGAGTACCAGGGGAGGAAAACAGACATATTTGAACACGTCTCCCGATCACATGGTTGATCATACTCTGGGTTCCACATGCATGTTTTAGCTGAAGGAAGAATACCTAAAACCTGGGTAGTTGAAACCCGTGGAATGGGTACCATGCAATATGACTTCAAAGGGTCTTCATTTGCTCACCGAACCTCTCCAATCCTATCACTGCTGCGTTTATGCCCCTGTACACATGCTTGATTCTCTTTCGGAGACATAGCAATCCATAGGTTTTAAGATACTTACTAGTCAGGTACATTCTTAGGCGTTTAATATGCGGTGTTGAGTCCATTTCGTTGAGCAAGGAGTAGCTCTTGTCTATACCATATTTGGCTTAAGGAACTTTATCTGTGCTCATTTCAATCTCTGGTTTCCTGCAGCAACCCAACTCACCTTTCCCCTTAAGCAAGCATAAGTTGGTTTTCTAAATTTGAGACCCTGTTCTGTTTTAGAATTCAGTTCCTGTGTAGCCAAGTTTACATTCCGTGTATAACTGATATCTTATGATGTTTCTTTTTCTGTGTGACTTATTTCAGTTAGAATCATCGTACCTCAATCTACTCATTATGCTGCTACGGGCCTGATGACATAGATTTCATTGCTGAGTGATACTGCATTGTACGTAAGTACCACAAGTTCTTTATCCATTTTTCACTTTCTGCGATGTTGAACTTGTACTGTAAACGAGGTTCTTGTAAACAGAGCCGTTCCAAACTTTGGGGTGGCTGTGTCTTTTTGATTTTAATTTCCCTAAGCTATAGGACCATAAGTGGAAGTGCCCTAGGCTCTGTTGCTTTGTTTTTTAGATGTTTCAGGAAACACCATACACTTCTCCCAAGTGTCTGTTGGCAATTTACATCCCGCCCATCAGCATAACAAGGCTCCCAGTTCTCAATGGCCTGTTGCCTTTCTGGATTTTACACTTTTTTCAGATGGCCCTTTTGACCGGGGGGAAGTGAGACTTCATTGTAGTGCAGATTTCCTTTGCAAGCTTGCTTGGTTGGCCAAAAAGGGCGTATGCGTTTTTTCCTGAATATATTCAGGAAAAAACGCATACGCCCTTTTTGACCAAGTGCATCATTGTGGACGTTCTGCCTCTTTTCCTATGCTTTCAATGCAATTCCAGTCTACCTCCTGAAATCGGTTTCCTGCAATTCTGCCCCGCTTTCAAGTCCTCTTGGCAGCCTTACTTCAGTCTATTTTTGGACGATAGCTGTCATTTATAACTCTGCAGGTTTGTGAATTACAGTGCCCCTGAGCTCCTTTCTTCAACTCGCTTTCTTGTAACCTGGCCGCAACACCGCAGGATGGCTTCAGGCCCTAATCTGGTTCCGGCACGGCACGCTGAGTCTTTGGTTAATGCCTCTTCCTGGTGGGAAATGAGAGTTAAATTTGCCCGTCCAGACACCTCCAGCTAGTCTCTCATTGGTTCTCGCTATTCCTGTTCATCTTCCGCAGAAATTGCAAACTGGGCCAAACAGGAGGTTAAAGGGACTGACTCTCCAAGTCGGGAGAGTGTTAGTAAAGCATCTGGAATGTTGCACCCGAGTACTAGGGGAGGAAAACTGAGACATATTTGAACACGTCTCCCGATCACATGGTTGATCATACTCTAGGTTCCACATGCATGTTTTAGCTGAAGGAAGAATACCTTAAACCTGGGTAGTTGAAACCCGTGGAATGGGTACCATGCAATATGACTTCAAAGGGTCTTCATTTGCTCACCGAACCTCTCCAATCCTATCACTGCTGCGTTTATGCCCCTGTACACATGCTTGATTCTCTTTTGGAGACATAGCAATCCATAGGTTTTACGATACTTACTAGTCAGGTACATTCTTAGGCGTTTAATATGCGGTGTTGAGTCCATTTCGTTGAGCAAGGAGTAGCTCTTGTCTATTCCATATTTGACTTAAGGAACTTTATCTGTGCTCATTTCAATCTCTGGTTTTATGCAGTACCCCAACTCACCTTTACCCTTAAGCAAGCATAAGTTGGTTTTCTAAATTTGAGACCCTGTTCTGTTCTGTAATTCAGTTCCTGTGTAGCCAAGTTTACATTCCGTGTGTTACTGATATCTTATGATGTTTCTTTTTCTGTGTGACTTATTTCAGTTAGAATCATCATACCTGAATCCACTCATTGTGATGCTAAGGGCCTGATGACATAGATTTCATTGCTGAGTGATATTGCTTTGTAAGTAAATACCACAACTTCTTTATCCATTTTTCACTTTCTGCGATGTTGAACTTGTACTGTAAACGAGGTTCTTGTAAACAGAGGCGTCCCAAACTTTGGGGTGGCTGTGTCTTTTTGATTTTAATTTCCCTAAGCTATAGGACCATAAGTGGCAGTGCCCTAGGCTCTGTTGCTTTGTTTTTTAGATGTTTCAGGAAACACCATACACTTCTCCCGAGTGTCTGTTGGCAATTTACATCCCGCCCATCAGCATAACAAGGCTCCCAGTTCTCCATGGCCTGTCCTACCTTTCTGGATTTTACACTTTTTTCAGATGGCCCTTTTGACCGGGGGGAAGTGAGACTTCATTGTAGTGCAGATTTCCTTTCCAAGCATGCTTGGTTGGCCAAAAAGGGCGTATGCGTTTTTTCCTGAATATATTCAGGAATAATTTGCCCGTCCAGACACCTCCAGCTAGCCTCTCATTGGATCTCGCTATTCCTGTTCATCTTCCGCAGAAATTGCAAACTGGGCCAAACAGGAGGTTAAAGGCGCTGACTCTCCAAGTGGGGAGAGTGTTAGTAAAGCGTCTGGAATGTTGCACCCGAGTACCAGGGGAGGAAAACTGAGACATATTTGAACACGTCTCCCGTTCACATGGTTGATCATACTTGGGTTCCACATGCATGTTTTAGCTGAAGGAAGAATACCTTAAACCTGGAGAGTTGAGACCCGTGGAATGGGTACCATGCAATATGACTTCAAAGGGTCTTCATTTGCTCACCGAACCTCTCCAATCCTATCACTGCTGAGTTTATGCCCCTGTACACATGCTTGATTCTCTTTTGGAGACATAGCAATCCATAATTTTTACGATACTTACTAGTCAGGTACATTCTTAGGCGTTTAATATGCGGTGTTGAGTCCATTTCGTTGAGCAAGGAGTAGCTCTTGTCTATTCCATATTTGACTTAAGGAACTTTATCTGTGCTCATTTCAATCTCTGGTTTTATGCAGCACCCCAACTCACCTTTACCCTTAAGCAAGCATAAGTTGGTTTTCTAAATTTGAGACCCTGTTCTGTTCTGTAAGTCAGTTCCTGTGTAGCCAAGTTTACATTCCGTGTATTACTGATATCTTATGATGTTTTTTTTCTGTGTGACTTATTTCAGTTAGAATCATCATACCTGAATCCACTCATTGTGATGCTAAGGGCCTGATGACATAGATTTCATTGCTGAGTGATATTGCTTTGTAAGTAAATACCACAACTTCTTTATCCATTTTTCACTTTCTGCGATGTTGAACTTGTACTGTAAACGAGGTTCTTGTAAACAGAGGCGTCCCAAACTTTGGGGTGGCTGTGTCTTTTTGATTTTAATTTCCCTAATCTATAGGACCATAAGTGGCAGTGCCCTAGGCTCTGTTGCTTTGTTTTTTAGATGTTTCAGGAAACACCATACACTTCTCCCAAGTGTCTGTTGGCAATTTACATCCCGCCCATCAGCATAACAAGGCTCCCAGTTCTCCATGGCCTGTCCTGCCTTTCTGGATTTTACACTTTTTCCAGATGGCCCTTTTGACCGGGGGGAAGTGAGACTTCATTGTAGTGCAGATTTCCTTTGCAAGCTTGCTTGGTTGGCCAAAAAGGGCGTATGCGTTTTTTCCTGAATATATTCAGGAAAAAACGCATACGCCCTTTTTGGCCAAGTGCATCATTGTGGACGTTCTGCCTCTTTTCCTATGCTTTCAATGCAATTCCAGTCTACCTCCTGAAATCGGTTTCCTGCAATTCTGCCCCGCTTTCAAGTCCTCTTGGCAGCCTTACTTCAGTCTATTTTTGGACGATAGCTGTCATTTATAACTCTGCAGGTTTGTGAATTACAGTGCCCCTGAGCTCCTTTCTTCAACTCGCTTTCTTTTGAGCTGGCCGCAACACCGCAGGATGGCTTCAGGCCCTAATCTGGTTCCGGTACGGCACGCTGAGCCTTTGGTTATTTCCTCTTCCTGGTGGGAAATGAGAGTTAAATTTGCCCGTCCAGACACCTCCAGCTAGCCTCTCATTGGTTCTCGCTATTCCTGTTCATCTTCCGCAGAAATTGCAAACTGGGCCAAACAGGAGGTTAAAGGCGCTGACTCTCCAAGTGGGGAGAGTGTTAGTAAAGCGTCTGGAATGTTGCACCCGAGTACCAGGGGAGGAAAACTGAGACATATTTGAACACGTCTCCCGTTCACATGGTTGATCATACTTGGGTTCCACATGCATGTTTTAGCTGAAGGAAGAATACCTTAAACCTGGAGAGTTGAGACCCGTGGAATGGGTACCATGCAATATGACTTCAAAGGGTCTTCATTTGCTCACCGAACCTCTCCAATCCTATCACTGCTGCGTTTATGCCCCTGTACACATGCTTGATTCTCTTTTGGTGACATAGCAATCCATAGGTTTTACGATACTTACTAGTCAGGTACATTCTTAGGCGTTTAATATGCGGTGTTGAGTCCATTTCGTTGAGCAAGGAGTAGCTCTTGTCTATTCCATATTTGACTTAAGGAACTTTATCTGTGCTCATTTCAATCTCTGGTTTTATGCAGCACCCCAACTCACCTTTACCCTTAAGCAAGCATAAGTTGGTTTTCTAAATTTGAGACCCTGTTCTGTTCTGTAATTCAGTTCCTGTGTAGCCAAGTTTACATTCCGTGTATTACTGATATCTTATGATGTTTCTTTTTCTGTGTGACTTATTTCAGTTAGAATCATCATACCTGAATCCACTCATTGTGATGCTAAGGGCCTGATGACATAGATTTCATTGCTGAGTGATATTGCTTTGTAAGTAAATACCACAACTTCTTTATCCATTTTTCACTTTCTGCGATGTTGAACTTGTACTGTAAACGAGGTTCTTGTAAACAGAGGCGTCCCAAACTTTGGGGTGGCTGTGTCTTTTTGATTTTAATTTCCCTAAGCTATAGGACCATAAGTGGCAGTGCCCTAGGCTCTGTTGCTTTGTTTTTTAGATGTTTCAGGAAACACCATACACTTCTCCCGAGTGTCTGTTGGCAATTTACATCCCGCCCATCAGCATAACAAGGCTCCCAGTTCTCCATGGCCTGTCCTGCCTTTCTGGATTTTACACTTTTTTCAGATGGCCCTTTTGACCGGGGGGAAGTGAGACTTCATTGTAGTGCAGATTTCCTTTGCAAGCTTGCTTGGTTGGCCAAAAAGGGCATATGCGTTTTTTCCTGAATATATTCAGGAAAAAACGCATACGCCCTTTTTGGCCAAGTGCATCATTGTGGACGTTCTGCCTCTTTTCCTATGCTTTCAATGCAATTCCAGTCTACCTCCTGAAATCGGTTTCCTGCAATTCTGCCCCGCTTTCAAGTCCTCTTGGCAGCCTTACTTCAGTCTATTTTTGGACGATAGCTGTCATTTATAACTCTGCAGGTTTGTGAATTACAGTGCCCCTGAGCTCCTTTCTTCAACTTGCTTTCTTGTGACCTGGCCGCAACACCGCAGGATGGCTTCAGGCCCTAATCTGGTTCCGGCATGGCACGCTGAGCCTTTGGTTATTTCCTCTTCCTGGTGGGAAATGAGAGTTAAATTTGCCCGTCCAGACACCTTCAGCTAGCCTCTCATTGGTTCTCGCTATTCCTGTTCATCTTCCGCAGAAATTGCAAACTGGGCCAAACAGGAGGTTAAAGGCGCTGACTCTCCAAGTGGGGAGAGTGTTAGTAAAGCGTCTGGAATGTTGCACCCGAGTACCAGGGGAGGAAAACTGAGACATATTTGAACATGTCTCCCGATCACATGGTTGATCATACTCTAGGTTCCACATGCATGTTTTAGCTGAAGGAAGAATACCTTAAACCTGGGTAGTTGAAACCCGTGGAATGGGTACCATGCAATATGACTTCAAAGGGTCTTCATTTGCTCACCGAACCTCTCCAATCCTATCACTGCTGCGTTTATGCCCCTGTACACATGCTTGATTCTCTTTCGGAGACATAGCAATCCATAGGTTTTAAGATACTTACAAGTCAGGTACATTCTTAGGCGTTTAATATGCGGTGTTGAGTCCATTTCGTTGAGCAAGGAGTAGCTCTTGTCTATTCCATATTTGGCTTAAGGAACTTTATCTGTACTCATTTCAATCTCTGGTTTTATGCAGCACCCCAACTCACCTTTACCCTTAAGCAAGCATAAGTTGTTTTTCTAAATTTGAGACCCTGTTCTGTTCTGTAATTCAGTTCCTGTGTAGCCAAGTTTCCATCCCGTGTATTACTGATATCTTATGATGTTTCTTTTTCTGTGTGACTTATTTCAGTTAGAATCATCATACCTGAATCCACTCATTGTGCTGCTAAGGGCCTGATGACATAGATTTCATTGCTGAGTGATATTGCTTTGTAAGTGAATACCACAACTTCTTTATCCATTTTTCACTTTCTGCGATGTTGAACTTGTACTGTAAACGAGGTTCTTGTAAACAGAGGCGTCCCAGACTTTGGGGTGGCTGTGTCTTTTTGATTTTAATTTCCCTAAGCTATAGGACCATAAGTGGAAGTGCCCTAGGCTCTGTTGCTTTGTTTTTTAGATGTTTCAGGAAACACCATACACTTCTCCCAAGTGTCTGTTGGCAATTTACATCCCGCCCATCAGCATAACAAGGCTCCCAGTTCTCAATGGCCTGTTGCCTTTCTGGATTTTACACTTTTTTCAGATGGCCCTTTTGACCGGGGGGAAGTGAGACTTCATTGTAGTGCAGATTTCCTTTGCAAGCTTGCTTGGTTGGCCAAAAAGGGCGTATGCGTTTTTTCCTGAATATATTCAGGAAAAAACGCATACGCCCTTTTTGGCCAAGTGCATCATTGTGGACGTTCTGCCTCTTTTCCTATGCTTTCAATGCAATTCCAGTCTACCTTCTGAAACTGGTTTCCTGCAATTCTGCCCCGCTTTCAAGTCCTCTTGGCAGCCTTACTTCAGTCTATTTTTGGACGATAGCTGTCATTTATAACTCTGCAGGTTTGTGAATTACAGTGCCCCTGAGCTCCTTTCTTCAACTCGATTTCTTGTGACCTGGCCGCAACACCGCAGGATGGCTTCTGGCCCTAATCTGGTTCCGGCCCGGCACGCTGAGCCTTTGGTTAATTCCTCTTCCTGGTGGGAAATGAGAGTTAAATTTGCCCATCCAGACACCTCCAGCTAGCCTCTCATTGGTTCTCGCTATTCCTGTTCATCTTCCGCAGAAATTGCAAACTGGGCCAAACAGGAGGTTAAAGGGACTGACTCTCCAAGTGGGGAGAGTGTTAGTAAAGCGTCTGGAATGTTGCACCCGAGTACCAGGGGAGGAAAACTGAGACATATTTGAACACGTCTCCCGATCACATGGTTGATCATACTCTAGGTTCCACATGCATGTTTTAGCTGAAGGAAGAATACCTTAAACCTGGGTAGTTGAAACCCGTGGAATGGGTACCATGCAATATGACTTCAAAGGGTCTTCATTTGCTCACCGAACCTCTCCAATCCTATCACTGCTGCGTTTATGCCCCTGTACACATGCTTGATTCTCTTTCGGAGACATAGCAATCCATAGGTTTTAAGATACTTACTAGTCAGGTACATTCTTAGGCGTTTAATATGGGGTGTTGAGTCCATTTCGTTGAGCAAGGAGTAGCTCTTGTCTATTCCATATTTGGCTTAAGGAACTTTATCTGTGCTCATTTCAATCTCTGGTTTTATGCAGCACCCCAACTCACCTTTACCCTTAAGCAAGAATAAGTTGGTTTTCTAAATTTGAGACCCTGTTCTGTTCTGTAATTCAGTTCCTGTGTAGCCAAGTTTCCATTCCGTGTATTACTGATATCTTATGATGTTTCTTTTTCTGTGTGACTTATTTCAGTTAGAATCATCATACCTGAATCCACTCATTGTGCTGCTAAGGGCCTGATGACACAGATTTCATTGCTGAGTGATATTGCTTTGTAAGTAAATACCACAACTTCTTTATACATTTTTCACTTTCTGCGATGTTGAACTTGTACTGTAAACGAGGTTCTTGTAAACAGAGCCGTTCCAAACTTTGGGGTGGCTGTGTCTTTTTGATTTTAATTTCCCTAAGCTATAGGACCATAAGTGGAAGTGCCCTAGGTTCTGTTGCTTTGTTTTTTAGATGTTTCAGGAAACACCATACACTTCTCCCGAGTGGTTGTTGGCAATTTACATCCCGCCCATCAGCATAACAAGGCTCCCAGTTCTCCATGGCCTGTCCTGCCTTTCTGGATTTTACACTTTTTTCAGATGGCCCTTTTGACCGGGGGGAAGTGAGACTTCATTGTAGTGCAGATTTCCTTTGCAAGCTTGCTTGGTTGGCCAAAAAGGGCGTATGCGTTTTTTCCTGAATATATTCAGGAAAAAACGCATACGCCCTTTTTGGCCAAGTGCATCATTGTGGACGTTCTGCCTCTTTTCCTATGCTTTCAATGCAATTCCAGTCTACCTTCTGAAACTGGTTTCCTGCAATTCTGCCCCGCTTTCAAGTCCTCTTGGCAGCCTTACTTCAGTCTATTTTTGGACGATAGCTGTCATTTATAACTCTGCAGGTTTGTGAATTACAGTGCCCCTGAGCTCCTTTCTTCAACTCGATTTCTTGTGACCTGGCCGCAACACCGCAGGATGGCTTCTGGCCCTAATCTGGTTCCGGCCCGGCACGCTGAGCCTTTGGTTAATTCCTCTTCCTGGTGGGAAATGAGAGTTAAATTTGCCCATCCAGACACCTCCAGCTAGCCTCTCATTGGTTCTCGCTATTCCTGTTCATCTTCCGCAGAAATTGCAAACTGGGCCAAACAGGAGGTTAAAGGGACTGACTCTCCAAGTGGGGAGAGTGTTAGTAAAGCGTCTGGAATGTTGCACCCGAGTACCAGGGGAGGAAAACTGAGACATATTTGAACACGTCTCCCGATCACATGGTTGATCATACTCTAGGTTCCACATGCATGTTTTAGCTGAAGGAAGAATACCTTAAACCTGGGTAGTTGAAACCCGTGGAATGGGTACCATGCAATATGACTTCAAAGGGTCTTCATTTGCTCACCGAACCTCTCCAATCCTATCACTGCTGCGTTTATGCCCCTGTACACATGCTTGATTCTCTTTCGGAGACATAGCAATCCATAGGTTTTAAGATACTTACTAGTCAGGTACATTCTTAGGCGTTTAATATGGGGTGTTGAGTCCATTTCGTTGAGCAAGGAGTAGCTCTTGTCTATTCCATATTTGGCTTAAGGAACTTTATCTGTGCTCATTTCAATCTCTGGTTTTATGCAGCACCCCAACTCACCTTTACCCTTAAGCAAGAATAAGTTGGTTTTCTAAATTTGAGACCCTGTTCTGTTCTGTAATTCAGTTCCTGTGTAGCCAAGTTTCCATTCCGTGTATTACTGATATCTTATGATGTTTCTTTTTCTGTGTGACTTATTTCAGTTAGAATCATCATACCTGAATCCACTCATTGTGCTGCTAAGGGCCTGATGACACAGATTTCATTGCTGAGTGATATTGCTTTGTAAGTAAATACCACAACTTCTTTATACATTTTTCACTTTCTGCGATGTTGAACTTGTACTGTAAACGAGGTTCTTGTAAACAGAGCCGTTCCAAACTTTGGGGTGGCTGTGTCTTTTTGATTTTAATTTCCCTAAGCTATAGGACCATAAGTGGAAGTGCCCTAGGTTCTGTTGCTTTGTTTTTTAGATGTTTCAGGAAACACCATACACTTCTCCCGAGTGGTTGTTGGCAATTTACATCCCGCCCATCAGCATAACAAGGCTCCCAGTTCTCCATGGCCTGTCCTGCCTTTCTGGATTTTACACTTTTTTCAGATGGCCCTTTTGACCGGGGGGAAGTGAGACTTCATTGTAGTGCAGATTTCCTTTGCAAGCTTGCTTGGTTGGCCAAAAAGGGCGTATGCGTTTTTTCCTGAATATATTCAGGAAAAAACGCATACGCCCTTTTTGGCCAAGTGCATCATTGTGGACGTTCTGCCTCTTTTCCTATGCTTTCAATGCAATTCCAGTCTACCTCCTGAAATCGGTTTCCTGCAATTCTGCCCCGCTTTCAAGTCCTCTTGGCAGCCTTACTTCAGTATATTTTTGGACGATAGCTGTCATTTATAACTCTGCAGGTTTGTGAATTACAGTGCCCCTGAGCTCCTTTCTTCAACTTACTTTCTTGTGACCTGGCCGCAACACCGCAGGATGGCTTCACGCCCTAATGTGGTTCCGGCACGGCACGCTGAGCCTTTGGTTATTTCCTCTTCCTGGTGGGAAATGAGAGTTAAATTTGCCCGTCCAGACACCTCCAGCTAGTCTCTCATTGGTTCTCGCTATTCCTGTTCATCTTCCGCAGAAATTGCAAACTGGGCCAAACAAGAGGTTAAAGGCGCTGACTCTCCAAGTGGGGAGAGTGTTAGTAAAGCGTCTGGAATGTTGCACCCGAGTACCAGGGGGGGAAAACTGAGACATATTTGAACACATCTCCCGTTCACATAGTTGATCATACTTGGGTTCCACATGCATGTTTTAGCTGAAGGAAGAATACCTTAAACCTGGAGAGTTGAGACCCGTGTAATGGGTACCATGCAATATGACTTCAAAGGGTCTTCATTTGCTCACCGAACCTCTCCAATCCTATCACTGCTGTGTTTATGCCCCTGTACACATGCTTGATTCTCTTTCGGAGACATAGCAATCCATAGGTTTTAATATACTTACAAGTCAGGTACATTCTTAGGCGTTTAATATGCGGTGTTGAGTCCATTTCGTTGAGCAAGGAGTAGCTCTTGTCTATTCCATATTTGGCTTAAGGAACTTTATCTGTGCTCATTTCAATCTCTGGTTTTATGCAGCACCCCAACTCACCTTTACCCTTAAGCAAGAATAAGTTGGTTTTCTAAATTTGAGACCCTGTTCTGTTCTGTAATTCAGTTCCTGTGTAGCCAAGTTTCCATTCCGTGTATTACTGATATCCTATGATGTTTCTTTTTCTGTGTGACATATTTCAGTTAGAATCATCATACCTGAATCCACTCATTGTGATGCTAAGGGCCTGATGACATAGATTTCATTGCTGAGTGATATTGCTTTGTAAGTAAATACCACAACTTCTTTATCCATTTTTCACTTTCTGCGATGTTGAACTTGTAGTGTAAACGAGGTTCTTGTAAACAGAGACGTCCCAAACTTTGGGGTGGCTGTGTCTTTTTTATTTTAATTTCCCTAAGCTATAGGACCATAAGTGGCAGTGCCCTAGGCTCTGTTGCTTTGTTTTTTAGATGTTTCAGGAAACACCATACACTTCTCCCGAGTGTCTGTTGGCAAATTACATCCCGCCCATCAGCATAACAAGGCTCCCAGTTCTCCATGGCCTGTCCTGCCTTTCTGGATTTTACACTTTTTTCAGATGGCCCTTTTGACCGGGGGGAAGTGAGACTTCATTGTAGTGCAGATTTCCTTTGCAAGCTTGCTTGGTTGGCCAAAAAGTGCGTATGCGTTTTTTCCTGAATATATTCAGGAAAAAACACATACGCCCTTTTTGGCCAAGTGCATCACTGTGGACGTTCTGCCTCTTTTCCTATGCTTTCAATGCAATTCCAGTCTACCTCCTGAAATCGGTTTCCTGCAATTCTGCCCCGCTTTCAAGTCCTCTTGGCAGCCTTACTTCAGTCTATTTTTGGACGATAGCTGTCATTTATAACTCTGCAGGTTTGTGAATTACAGTGCCCCTGAGCTCCTTTCTTCAACTCGCTTTCTTGTGACCTGGCCGCAACACCGCAGGATGGCTTCAGGCCCTAATCTGGTTCTGGCACGGCATGCTGAGCCTTTGGTTATTTCCTCCTCATGGTGGGAAATGAGAGTTAAATTTGCCCGTCCAGACACCTCCAGCTAGCCTCTCATTGGTTCTCACTATTCCTGTTCATCTTCCGCAGAAATTGCAAACTGTGCCAAACAGGAGGTTAAAGGCGCTGACTCTCCAAGTGGGGAGAGTGTTAGTAAAGCGTCTGGAATGTTGCACCCGAGTACCAGGGGAGGAAAACTGAGACATATTTGAACACGTCTCCCGATCACATGGTTGATCATACTCTGGGTTCCACATGCATGTTTTAGCTGAAGGAAGAATACCTAAAACCTGGGTAGTTGAAACCCGTGGAATGGGTACCATGCAATATGACTTCAAAGGGTCTTCATTTGCTCACCGAACCTCTCCAATCCTATCACTGCTGCGTTTATGCCCCTGTACACATGCTTGATTCTCTTTCGGAGACATAGCAATCTATAGGTTTTAAGATACTTACAAGTCAGGTACATTCTTAGGCGTTTAATATGCGGTGTTGAGTCCATTTCGTTGAGCAAGGAGTAGCTCTTGTCTATTCCATATTTGGCCTAAGGAACTTTATCTGTGCTCATTTCAATCTCTGGTTTTATGCAGCACCCCAACTCACCTTTACCCTTAAGCAAGCATAAGTTGGTTTTCTAAATTTGAGACCCTGTTCTGTTCTGTAATTCAGTTCCTGTGTAGCCAAGTTTACATTCCGTGTATTACTGATATCTTATGATGTTTCTTTTTCTGTGTGACTTATTTCAGTTAGAATCATCATACCTGAATCCACTCATTGTGCTGCTAAGGGCCTGATGACACAGATTTCATTGCTGAGTGATATTGCTTTGTAAGTAAATACCACAACTTCTTTATCCATTTTTCACTTTCTGCAATGTTGAACTTGTACTGTAAACGAGGTTCTTGTAAACAGAGCCGTTCCAAACTTTGGGGTGGCTGTGTCTTTTTGATTTTAATTTCCCTAAGCTATAGGACCATAAGTGGAAGTGCCCTAGGTTCTGTTGCTTTGTTTTTTAGATGTTTCAGGAAACACCATACACTTCTCCTGAGTGGTTGTTGGCAATTTACATCCCGCCCATCAGCATAACAAGGCTCCCAGTTCTCCATGGCCTGTCCTGCCTTTCTGGATTTTACACTTTTTTCAGATGGCCCTTTTGACCTGGGGGAAGTGAGACTTCATTGTAGTGCAGATTTCCTTTGCAAGCTTGCTTGGTTGGCCAAAAAGGGCGTATGCGTTTTTACATCCCGCCCATCAGCATAACAAGACTCCCAGTTCTCCATGGCCTGTCCTGCCTTTCTGGATTTTACACTTTTTTCAGATGGCCCTTTTGACCGGGGGGAAGTGAGACTTCATTGTAGTGCAGATTTCCTTTGCAAGCTTGCTTGGTTGGCCAAAAAGGGCGTATGCGTTTTTTCCTGAATATATTCAGGAAAAAATGCATACGCCCTTTTTGGCCAAGTGCATCATTGTGGACGTTCTGCCTCTTTTCCTATGCTTTCAATGCAATTCCAGTCTACCTCCTGAAATCGGTTTCCTGCAATTCTGCCCTGCTTTCAAGTCCTCTTGGCAGCCTTACTTCAGTCTATTTTTGGACGATAGCTGTCATTTATAACTCTGCAGTTTTGTGAATTACAGTGCCCCTGAGCTCCTTTCTTCAACTTGCTTTCTTGTGACCTGGCAGCAACACCGCAGGATGGCTTCAGGCCCTAATCTGGTTCCGGTACGGCACGCTGAGCCTTTGGTTATTTCCTTTTCCTGGTGGGAAATGAGAGTTAAATTTGCCCGTCCAGACACCTTCAGCTAGTCTCTCATTGGTTCTCGCTATTCCTGTTCATCTTCCGCAGAAATTGCAAACTGGGCCAAACAGGAGGTTAAAGGCGCTGACTCTCCAAGTGGGGAGAGTGTTAGTAAAGCGTCTGGAATGTTGCACCCGAGTACCAGGGGAGGAAAACTGAGACATATTTGAACACGTCTCCCGATCACATGGTTGATCATACTCTGGGTTCCACATGCATGTTTTAGCTGAAGGAAGAATACCTAAAACCTGGGTAGTTGAAACCCGTGGAATGGGTACCATGCAATATGACTTCAAAGGGTCTTCATTTGCTCACCGAACCTCTCCAATCCTATCACTGCTGCGTTTATGCCCCTGTACACATGCTTGATTCTCTTTCGGAGACATAGCAATCTATAGGTTTTAAGATACTTACTAGTCAGGTACATTCTTAGGCGTTTAATATGCGGTGTTGAGTCCATTTCGTTGAGCAAGGAGTAGCTCTTGTCTATTCCATATTTGGCCTAAGGAACTTTATCTGTGCTCATTTCAATCTCTGGTTTTATGCAGCACCCCAACTCACCTTTACCCTTAAGCAAGCATAAGTTGGTTTTCTAAATTTGAGACCCTGTTCTGTTCTGTAATTCAGTTCCTGTGTAGCCAAGTTTACATTCCGTGTATTACTGATATCTTATGATGTTTCTTTTTCTGTGTGACTTATTTCAGTTAGAATCATCATACCTGAATCCACTCATTGTGCTGCTAAGGGCCTGATGACACAGATTTCATTGCTGAGTGATATTGCTTTGTAAGTAAATACCACAACTTCTTTATCCATTTTTCACTTTCTGCGATGTTGAACTTGTACTGTAAACGAGGTTCTTGTAAACAGAGCCGTTCCAAACTTTGGGGTGGCTGTGTCTTTTTGATTTTAATTTCCCTAAGCTATAGGACCATAAGTGGAAGTGCCCTAGGTTCTGTTGCTTTGTTTTTTAGATGTTTCAGGAAACACCATACACTTCTCCTGAGTGGTTGTTGGCAATTTACATCCCGCCCATCAGCATAACAAGGCTCCCAGTTCTCCATGGCCTGTCCTGCCTTTCTGGATTTTACACTTTTTTCAGATGGCCCTTTTGACCTGGGGGAAGTGAGACTTCATTGTAGTGCAGATTTCCTTTGCAAGCTTGCTTGGTTGGCCAAAAAGGGCGTATGCGTTTTTACATCCCGCCCATCAGCATAACAAGACTCCCAGTTCTCCATGGCCTGTCCTGCCTTTCTGGATTTTACACTTTTTTCAGATGGCCCTTTTGACCGGGGGGAAGTGAGACTTCATTGTAGTGCAGATTTCCTTTGCAAGCTTGCTTGGTTGGCCAAAAAGGGCGTATGCGTTTTTTCCTGAATATATTCAGGAAAAAATGCATACGCCCTTTTTGGCCAAGTGCATCATTGTGGACGTTCTGCCTCTTTTCCTATGCTTTCAATGCAATTCCAGTCTACCTCCTGAAATCGGTTTCCTGCAATTCTGCCCTGCTTTCAAGTCCTCTTGGCAGCCTTACTTCAGTCTATTTTTGGACGATAGCTGTCATTTATAACTCTGCAGTTTTGTGAATTACAGTGCCCCTGAGCTCCTTTCTTCAACTTGCTTTCTTGTGACCTGGCAGCAACACCGCAGGATGGCTTCAGGCCCTAATCTGGTTCCGGTACGGCACGCTGAGCCTTTGGTTATTTCCTTTTCCTGGTGGGAAATGAGAGTTAAATTTGCCCGTCCAGACACCTTCAGCTAGTCTCTCATTGGTTCTCGCTATTCCTGTTCATCTTCCGCAGAAATTGCAAACTGGGCCAAACAGGAGGTTAAAGGCGCTGACTCTCCAAGTGGGGAGAGTGTTAGTAAAGCGTCTGGAATGTTGCACCCGAGTACCAGGGGAGGAAAACTGAGACATATTTGAACACGTCTCCCGTTCACATGGTTGATCATACTTGGGTTCCACATGCATGTTTTAGTTGAAGGAAGAATACCTTAAACCTGGAGAGTTAAGACCCGTGTAATGGGTACCATGCAATATGACTTCAAAGGGTCTTCATTTGCTCACCGAACCTCTCCAATCCTATCACTGCTGCGTTTATGCCCCTGTACACATGCTTGATTCTCTTTCGGAGAAATAGCAATCCATAGGTTTTTAAGATACTTACTAGTCAGTTACATTCTTAGGCATTTAATATGCGGTGTTGAGTCCATTTCATTGAGCAAGGAGTAGCTCTTGTCTATTCCATATTTGACTTAAGGAACTTTATCTGTGCTCATTTCAATCTCTGGTTTTATGCAGCACCCCAACTCACCTTTACCCTTAAGCAAGCATAAGTTGGTTTTCTAAATTTGAGACCCTGTCCTGTTCTGTAATTCAGTTCCTCTGTAGCCAAGTTTACATTCCGTGTATTACTGATATCTTATGATGTTTCTTTTTCTGTGTGACTTACTTCTGTTAGAATCATCATACCTGAATCCACTCATTGTGCTTCTAAGGGCCTGATGACACAGATTTCATTGCTGAGTGATATTGCTTTGTAAGTAAATACCACAACTTCTTTATCCATTTTTCACTTTCTGCGATGTTGAACTTGTACTGTAAACGAGGTTCTTGTAAACAGAGCCGTTCCAAACTTTGGGGTGGCTGTGTCTTTTTGATTTTAATTTCCCTAAGCTATAGGACCATAAGTGGAAGTGCCCTAGGTTCTGTTGCTTTGTTTTTTAGATGTTTCAGGAAACACCATACACTTCTCCCGAGTGGTTGTTGGCAATTTACATCCCGCCCATCAGCAAAACAAGGCTCCCAGTTCTCCATGGCCTGTCCTGCCTTTCTGGATTTTACACTTTTTTCAGATGGCCCTTTTGACCGGGGGGAAGTGAGACTTCATTGTAGTGCAGATTTCCTTTGCAAGCTTGCTTGGTTGGCCAAAAAGGGCGTATGCGTTTTTTCCTGAATATATTCAGGAAAAAACGCATACGCCCTTTTTGGCCAAGTGCATCATTGTGGACGTTCTGCCTCTTTTCCTATGCTTTCAATGCAATTCCAGTCTACCTCCTGAAATCGGTTTCCTGCAATTCTGCCCCGCTTTCAAGTCCTCTTGGCAGCCTTACTTCAGTCTATTTTTGGACGATAGCTGTCATTTATAACTCTGCAGGTTTGTGAATTACAGTGCCCCTGAGCTCCTTTCTTCAACTCGCTTTCTTGTGACCTGGCCGCAACACCGCAGGATGGCTTCAGGCCCTAATCTGGTTCCGGCACGGCATGCTGAGCCTTTGGTTATTTCCTCTTCCTGGTGGGAAATGAGAGTTAAATTTGCCCGTCCAGACACCTCCAGCTAGTCTCTCATTGGTTCTCGCTATTCCTGTTCATCTTCCACAGAAATTGCAAACTGGGCCAAACAGGAGGTTAAAGGGACTGACTCTCCAAGTCGGGAGAGTGTTAGTAAAGCGTCTGGAATGTTGCACCTGAGTACCAGCGGAGGAAAACTGAGACATATTTGAACACGTCTCCCGTTCACATGGTTGATCATACTTGGGTTCCACATGCATGTTTTAGCTGAAGGAAGAATACCTTAAACCTGTGTATTTGAAAGCCGTGGAATGGGTACCATGCAATATGACTTCAAAGGGTCTTCATTTGCTCACCGAACCTCTCCAATCCTATCACTGCTGCATTTATGCCCCTGTACACATGCTTGATTCTCTTTCGGAGACATAGCAATCCATAGGTTTTAAGATACTTACTAGTCAGGTACATTCTTAGGCGTTTAATATGCGGTGTTGAGTCCATTTCGTTGAGCAAGGAGTAGCTCTTGTCTATTCCATATTTGGCTTAAGGAACTTTATCTGTGCTCATTTCAATCTCTGGTTTTATGCAGCACCCCAACTCACCTTTACCCTTAAGCAAGCATAAGTTGGTTTTCTAAATTTGAGACCCTGTTCTGTTCTGTAACTGAGTTCCTGTGTAGCCAAGTTTACATTCCGTGTATTACTGATATCTTATGATGTTTCTTTTTCTGTGTGACTTATTTCAGTTAGAATCATCATACCTGAATCCACTCATTGTGCTGCTAAGGGCCTGATGACATAGATTTCACTGCTGAGTGATATTGCTTTGTAAGTAAATACCACAACTTCTTTATCCATTTTTCACTTTCTGCGATGTTGAACTTGTACTGTAGACTAGGTTCTTGTAAACAGAGCCGTTCCAAACTTTGGGGTGGCTGTGTCTTTTTGATTTTAATTTCCCTAAGCTATAGGACCATAAGTGGAAGTGCCCTAGGTTCTGTTGCTTTGTTTTTTAGATGTTTCAGGAAACACCATACACTTCTCCCGAGTGGTTGTTGGCAATTTACATCCCGCCCATCAGCATAACAAGGCTCCCAGTTCTCCATGGCCTGTCCTGCCTTTCTGGATTTTACACTTTTTTCAGATGGCCCTTTTGACCGGGGGGAAGTGAGACTTCATTGTAGTGCAGATTTCCTTTGCAAGCTTGCTTGGTTGGCCAAAAAGGGCGTATGCGTTTTTTCCTGAATATATTCAGGAAAAAACGCATACGCCCTTTTTGGCCAAGTGCATCATTGTGGACGTTCTGCCTCTTTTCCTATGCTTTCAATGCAATTCCAGTCTACCTCCTGAAATCGGTTTCCTGCAATTCTGCCCCGCTTTCAAGTCCTCTTGGCAGCCTTACTTCAGTCTATTTTTGGACGATAGCTGTCATTTATAACTCTGCAGGTTTGTGAATTACAGTGCCCCTGAGCTCCTTTCTTCAACTCGCTTTCTTGTGACCTGGCCGCAACACCGCAGGATGGCTTCAGGCCCTAATCTGGTTCTGGCACGGCACGCTGAGCCTTTGGTTATTTCCTCCTCATGGTGGGAAATGAGAGTTAAATTTGCCCGTCCAGACACCTCCATCTAGCCTCTCATTGGTTCTCACTATTCCTGTTCATCTTCCGCAGAAATTGCAAACTGTGCCAAACAGGAGGTTAAAGGCGCTGACTCTCCAAGTGGGGAGAGTGTTAGTAAAGCGTCTGGAATGTTGCACCCGAGTACCAGGGGAGGAAAACTGAGACATATTTGAACACGTCTCCCGATCACATGGTTGATCATACTCTGGGTTCCACATGCATGTTTTAGCTGAAGGAAGAATACCTAAAACCTGCGTAGTTGAAACCCGTGGAATGGGTACCATGCAATATGACTTCAAAGGGTCTTCATTTGCTCACCGAACCTCTCCAATCCTATCACTGCTGCGTTTATGCCCCTGTACACATGCTTGATTCTCTTTCGGAGACATAGCAATCTATAGGTTTTAAGATACTTACTAGTCAGGTACATTCTTAGGCGTTTAATATGCGGTGTTGAGTCCATTTCGTTGAGCAAGGAGTAGCTCTTGTCTATTCCATATTTGGCCTAAGGAACTTTATCTGTGCTCATTTCAATCTCTGGTTTTATGCAGCACCCCAACTCACCTTTACCCTTAAGCAAGCATAAGTTGGTTTTCTAAATTTGAGACCCTGTTCTGTTCGGTAATTCAGTTCCTGTGTAGCCAAGTTTCCATTCCGTGTATTACTGATATCTTATGATGTTTCTTTTTCTGTGTGACTTACTTCAGTTAGAATCATCATACCTGAATCCACTCATTGTGCTGCTAAGGGCCTGATGACACAGATTTCATTGCTGAGTGATATTGCTTTGTAAGTAAATACCAAAACTTCTTTATCCATTTTTCACTTTCTGCGATGTTGAACTTGTACTGTAAACGAGGTTCTTGTAAACGGAGCCGTTCCAAACTTTGGGGTGGCTGTGTCTTTTTGATTTTAATTTCCCTAAGCTATAGGACCATAAGTGGAAGTGCCCTAGGTTCTGTTGCTTTGTTTTTTAGATGTTTCAGGAAACACCATACACTTCTCCCGAGTGGTTGTTGGCAATTTACATCCCGCCCATCAGCATAACAAGGCTCCCAGTTCTCCATGGCCTGTCCTGCCTTTCTGGATTTTACACTTTTTTCAGATGGCCCTTTTGACCGGGGGGAAGTGAGACTTCATTGTAGTGCAGATTTCCTTTGCAAGCTTGCTTGGTTGGCCAAAAAGTGCGTATGCGTTTTTACATCCCGCCCATCAGCATAACAAGACACCCAGTTCTCCATGGCCTGTCCTGCCTTTCTGGATTTTACACTTTTTTCAGATGGCCCTTTTGACCGGGGGGAAGTGAGACTTCATTGTAGTGCAGATTTCCTTTGCAAGCTTGCTTGGTTGGCCAAAAAGGGCGTATGCGTTTTTTCCTGAATATATTCAGGAAAAAATGCATACGCCCTTTTTGGCCAAGTGCATCATTGTGGACGTTCTGCCTCTTTTCCTATGCTTTCAATGCAATTCCAGTCTACCTCCTGAAATCGGTTTCCTGCAATTCTGCCCTGCTTTCAAGTCCTCTTGGCAGCCTTACTTCAGTCTATTTTTGGACGATAGCTGTCATTTATAACTCTGCAGGTTTGTTAATTACAGTGCCCCTGAGCTCCTTTCTTCAACTTGCTTTCTTGTGACCTGGCAGCAACACCGCAGGATGGCTTCAGGCCCTAATCTGGTTCCGGCACGGCACGCTGATCCTTTGGTTATTTCCTTTTCCTGGTGGGAAATGAGAGTTAAATTTGCCCGTCCAGACACCTTCAGCTAGTCTCTCATTGGTTCTCGCTATTCCTGTTCATCTTCCGCAGAAATTGCAAACTGGGCCAAACAGGAGGTTAAAGGCGCTGACTCTCCAAGTGGGGAGAGTGTTAGTAAAGCGTCTGGAATGTTGCACCCGAGTACCAGGGGAGGAAAACTGAGACATATTTGAACACGTCTCCCGTTCACATGGTTGATCATACTTGGGTTCCACATGCATGTTTTAGTTGAAGGAAGAATACCTTAAACCTGGAGAGTTAAGACCCGTGTAATGGGTACCATGCAATATGACTTCAAAGGGTCTTCATTTGCTCACCGAACCTCTCCAATCCTATCACTGCTGCGTTTATGCCCCTGTACACATGCTTGATTCTCTTTCGGAGACATAGCAATCCATAGGTTTTTAAGATACTTACTAGTCAAGTACATTCTTAGGCATTTAATATGCGGTGTTGAGTCCATTTCGTTGAGCAAGGAGTAGCTCTTGTCTATTCCATATTTGACTTAAGGAACTTTATCTGTGCTCATTTCAATCTCTGGTTTTATGCAGCACCCCAACTCACCTTTACCCTTAAGCAAGCATAAGTTGGTTTTCTAAATTTGAGACCCTGTCCTGTTCTGTAATTCAGTTCCTCTGTAGCCAAGTTTACATTCCGTGTATTACTGATATCTTATGATGTTTCTTTTTCTGTGTGACTTACTTCTGTTAGAATCATCATACCTGAATCCACTCATTGTTCTTCTAAGGGCCTGATGACACAGATTTCATTGCTGAGTGATATTGCTTTGTAAGTAAATACCACAACTTCTTTATCCATTTTTCACTTTCTGTGATGTTGAACTTGTACTGTAAACGAGGTTCTTGTAAACAGAGCCGTTCCAAACTTTGGGGTGGCTGTGTCTTTTTGATTTTAATTTCCCTAAGCTATAGGACCATAAGTGGAAGTGCCCTAGGTTCTGTTGCTTTGTTTTTTAGATGTTTCAGGAAACACCATACACTTCTCCCGAGTGGTTGTTGGCAATTTACATCCCGCCCATCAGCATAACAAGGCTCCCAGTTCTCCATGGCCTGTCCTGCCTTTCTGGATTTTACACTTTTTTCAGATGGCCCTTTTGACCGGGGGGAAGTGAGACTTCATTGTAGTGCAGATTTCCTTTGCAAGCTTGCTTGGTTGGCCAAAAGGGGCGTATGCGTTTTTTCCTGAATATATTCAGGAAAAAACGCATACGCCCTTTTTGGCCAAGTGCATCATTGTGGACGTTCTGCCTCTTTTCCTATGCTTTCAATGCAATTCCAGTCTACCTCCTGAAATCGGTTTCCTGCAATTCTGCCCCGCTTTCAAGTCCTCTTGGCAGCCTTACTTCAGTCTATTTTTGGACGATAGCTGTCATTTATAACTCTGCAGGTTTGTGAATTACAGTGCCCCTGAGCTCCTTTGTTCAACTCGCTTTCTTTTGAGCTGGCCGCAACACCGCAGGATGGCTTCAGGCCCTAATCTGGTTCCGGTACGGCACGCTGAGCCTTTGGTTATTTCCTCTTCCTGGTGGGAAATGAGAGTTAAATTTGCCCGTCCAGACACCTCCAGCTAGCCTCTCATTGGTTCTCGCTATTCCTGTTCATCTTCCGCAGAAATTGCAAACTGGGCCAAACAGGAGGTTAAAGGCGCTGACTCTCCAAGTGGGGAGAGTGTTAGTAAAGCGTCTGGAATGTTGCACCCGAGTAGCAGGGGAGGAAAACTGAGACATATTTGAACACGTCTCCCGTTCACATGGTTGATCATACTTGGGTTCCACATGCATGTTTTAGCTGAAGGAAGAATACCTAAAACCTGCGTAGTTGAAACCCGTGGAATGGGTACCATGCAATATGACTTCAAAGGGTCTTCATTTGCTCACCGAACCTCTCCAATCCTATCACTGCTGCGTTTATGCCCCTGTACACATGCTTGATTCTCTTTCGGAGACATAGCAATCCATAGGTTTTAAGATACTTAATAGTCAGGTACATTCTTAGGCGTTTAATATGCGGTGTTGAGTCCATTTCGTTGAGCAAGGAGTAGCTCTTGTCTATTCCATATTTGGCTTAAGGAACTTTATCTGTGCTCATTTCAATCTCTGGTTTTATGCAGCACCCCAACTCACCTTTACCCTTAAGCAAGCATAAGTTGGTTTTCTAAATTTGAGACCCTGTTCTGTTTTGGAATTCAGTTCCTGTGTAGCCAAGTTTACATTCCGTGTATTAGTGATATCTTATGATGTTTCTTTTTCTGTGTGACTTACTTCAGTTAGAATCATCATACCTGAATCCACTCATTGTGCTGCTACGGGCCTGATGACACAGATTTCATTGCTGAGTGATATTGCTTTGTAAGTAAATATCACAACTTCTTTATCCATTTTTCACTTTCTGCGATGTTGAACTTGTACGGTAAACGAGGTTCTTGTAAACAGAGGCGTCCCAAACTTTGGGGTGGCTGTGTCTTTTTGATTTTAATTTCCCTAAGCTATAGGACCATAAGTGGCAGTGCCCTAGGCTCTGTTGCTTTGTTTTTTAGATGTTTCAGGAAACACCATACACTTCTCCCGAGTGTCTGTTGGCAATTTACATCCCGCCCATCAGCATAACAAGGCTCCCAGTTCTCCATGGCCTGTCCTGCCTTTCTGCATTTTACACTTTTTTCAGATGGCCCTTTTGACCGGGGGGAAGTGAGACTTCATTGTAGTGCAGATTTCCTTTGCAAGCTTGCTTGGTTGGTCAAAAAGGGCGTATGCGTTTTTTCCTGAATATATTCAGGAAAAAACGCATACGCCCTTTTTGGCCAAGTGCATCATTGTGGACGTTCTGCCTCTTTTCCTATGCTTTCAATGCAATTCCAGTCTACCTCCTGAAATCGGTTTCCTGCAATTCTGCCCCGCTTTCAAGTCCTCTTGGCAGCCTTACTTCAGTTTATTTTTGGACGATAGCTGTCATTTATAACTCTGCAGGTTTGTGAATTACAGTGCCCCTGAGCTCCTTTCTTCAACTCGCTTTCTTGTGACCTGGCCGCAACACCGCAGGATGGCTTCAGGCCCTAATCTGGTTCCGGCACGGCACGCAGAGCCTTTGGTTATTTCCTCTTCCTGGTGGGAAATGAGAGTTAAATTTGCCCGTCCAGACACCTCCAGCTAGTCTCTCATTGGTTCTCGCTATTCCTGTTCATCTTCCGCAGAAATTGCAAACTGGGCCAAACAGGAGGTTAAAGGGACTGACTCTCCAAGTCGGGAGAGTGTTAGTAAAGCGTCTGGAATGTTGCACCCGAGTACCAGGGGAGGAAAACTGAGACATATTTGAACACGTCTCCCGTTCACATGGTTGATCATACTTGGGTTCCACATGCATGTTTTAGCTGAAGGAAGAATACCTTAAACCTGGAGAGTTGAGACCCGTGTAATGGGTACCATGCAATATGACTTCAAAGGGTCTTCATTTGCTCACCGAACCTCTCCAATCCTATCACTGCTGCGTTTATGCCCCTGTACACATGCTTGATTCTCTTTCGGAGACATAGCAATCCATAGGTTTTAAGATACTTACTAGTCAGGTACATTCTTAGGCGTTTAATATGCGGTGTTGAGTCCATTTCGTTGAGCAAGGAGTAGCTCTTGTCTATACCATATTTGACTTAAGGAACTTTATCTGTGCTCATTTCAATCTCTGGTTTTATGAAGCACCCCAACTCACCTTTACACTTAAGCAAGCATAAGTTGGTTTTCTAAATTTGAGACCCTGTTCTGTTCTGTAATTCAGTTCCTGTATAGCCAAGTTTACATTCCGTGTATTACTGATATCTTATGATGTTTCTTTTCTGTGTGTCTTATTTCAGTTAGAATCATCATACCTGAATCCACTCATTGTGCTGCTACGGGCCTGATGACACAGATTTCATTGCTGAGTGATATTGCTTTGTAAGTAAATACCACAACTTCTTTATCCATTTTTCACTTTCTGCGATGTTGAACTTGTACTGTAAACGAGGTTCTTGTAAACAGAGCCGTTCGAAAGTTTGGGGTGGCTGTGTCTTTTTGATTTTAATTTCCCTAAGCTATAGGACCATAAGTGGCAGTGCCCTAGGCTCTGTTGCTTTGTTTTTTAGATGTGTCAGGAAACACCATACACTTCTCCCGAGTGTCTGTTGGCAATTTACATCCCGCCCATCAGCATAACAAGGCTCCCAGTTGTCCATGGCCTGTCCTGCCTTTCTGGATTTTACACTTTTTTCAGATGGCCCTTTTGACCGGGGGGAAGTGAGACTTCATTGTAGTGCAGATTTCCTTTGCAAGCTTGCTTGGTTGGCCAAAAAGGGCGTATGCGTTTTTTCCTGAATATATTCAGGAAAAAACGCATACGCCCTTTTTGGCCAAGTGCATCATTGTGGACGTTCTGCCTCTTTTCCTATGCTTTCAATGCAATTCCAGTCTACCTCCTGAAATCGGTTTCCTGCAATTCTGCCCCGCTTTCAAGTCCTCTTGGCAGCCTTACTTCAGTCTATTTTTGGACGATAGCTGTCATTTATAACTCTGCAGGTTTGTGAATTACAGTGCCCCTGAGCTCCTTTCTTCAACGCGCTTTCTTGTGACCTGGCCGCAACACCGCAGGATGGCTTCAGGCCCTAATCTGGTTCCGGCACGGCACGCTGAGCCTTTGGTTATTTCCTCTTCCTGGTGGGAAATGAGAGTTAAATTTGCCCGTCCAGACACCTCCAGCTAGTCTCTCATTGGTTCTCGCTATTCCTGTTCATCTTCCGCAGAAATTGCAAACTGGGCCAAACAGGAGGTTAAAGGCGCTGACTCTCCAAGTGGGGAGAGTGTTAGTAAAGCGTCTGGAATGTTGCACCCGAGTACCAGGGGAGGAAAACTGAGACATATTTGAACACGTCTCCCGTTCACATGGTTGATCATACTTGGGTTCCACATGCATGTTTTAGCTGAAGGAAGAATACCTTAAACCTGGAGAGTTGAGACCCGTGGAATGGGTACCATGCAATATGACTTCAAAGGGTCTTCATTTGCTCACCGAACCTCTCCAATCCTATCACTGCTGCGTTTATGCCCCTGTACACATGCTTGATTCTCTTTTGGAGACATAGCAATCCATAGGTTTTACCATACTTACTAGTCAGGTACATTCTTAGGCGTTTAATATGCGGTGTTGAGTCCATTTCGTTGAGCAAGGAGTAGCTCTTGTCTATTCCATATTTGACTTAAGGAACTTTATCTGTGCTCATTTCAATCTCTGGTTTTATGCAGCACCCCAACTCACCTTTACCCTTAAGCAAGCATAAGTTGGTTTTCTAAATTTGAGACCCTGTTCTGTTCTGTAATTCAGTTCCTGTGTAGCCAAGTTTACATTCCGTGTATTACTGATATCTTATGATGTTTCTTTTTCTGTGTGACTTATTTCAGTTAGAATCATCATACCTGAATCCACTCATTGTGATGCTAAGGGCCTGATGACATAGATTTCATTGCTGAGTGATATTGCTTTGTAAGTAAATACCACAACTTCTTTATCCATTTTTCACTTTCTGGGATGTTGAACTTGTACTGTAAACGAGGTTCTTGTAAACAGAGCCGTTCCAAACTTTGGGGTGGCTGTGTCTTTTTGATTTTAATTTCCCTAAGCTATAGGACCATAAGTGGCAGTGCCCTAGGCTCTGTTGCTTTGTTTTTTAGATGTTTCAGGAAACACCATACACTTCTCCCGAGTGTCTGTTGGCAATTTACATCCCGCCCATCAGCATAACAAGGCTCCCAGTTGTCCATGGCCTGTCCTGCCTTTCTGGATTTTACACTTTTTTCAGATGGCCCTTTTGACCGTGGGGAAGTGAGACTTCATTGTAGTTCAGATTTCCTTTGCAAGCTTGCTTGGTTGGCCAAAAAGGGCGTATGCGTTTTTTCCTGAATATATTCAGGAAAAAACGCATACGCCCTTTTTGGCCAAGTGCATCATTGTGGACGTTCTGCCTCTTTTCCTATGCTTTCAATGCAATTCCAGTCTACCTCCTGAAATCGGTTTCCTGCAATTCTGCCCCGCTTTCAAGTCCTCTTGGCAGCCTTACTTCAGTCTATTTTTGGACGATAGCTGTCATTTATAACTCTGCAGGTTTGTGAATTACAGTGCCCCTGAGCTCCTTTCTTCAACTCGCTTTCTTGTGACCTGGCCGCAACACCGCAGGATGGCTTCAGGCCCTAATCTGGTTCCGGCACGGCACGCTGAGCCTTTGGTTATTTCCTCTTCCTGGTGGGAAATGAGAGTTAAATTTGCCCGTCCAGACACCTCCAGCTACTCTCTCATTGGTTCTCGCTATTCCTGTTCATCTTCCGCAGAAATTGCAAACTGGGCCAAACAGGAGGTTAAAGGCGCTGACTCTCCAAGTGGGGAGAGTGTTAGTAAAGCGTCTGGAATGTTGCACCCGAGTACCAGGGGAGGAAAACTGAGACATATTTGAACACGTCTCCCGTTCACATGGTTGATCATACTTGGGTTCCACATGCATGTTTTAGCTGAAGGAAGAATACCTTAAACCTGGAGAGTTGAGACCCGTGTAATGGGTACCATGCAATATGACTTCAAAGGGTCTTCATTTGCTCACCGAACCTCTCCAATCCTATCACTGCTGCGTTTATGCCCCTGTACACATGCTTGATTCTCTTTTGGAGACATAGCAATCCATAGGTTTTACGATACTTACTAGTCAGGTACATTCTTAGGCGTTTAATATGCGGTGTTGAGTCCATTTCGTTGAGCAAGGAGTAGCTCTTGTCTATTCCATATTTGACTTAAGGAACTTTATCTGTGCTCATTTCAATCTCTGGTTTTATGCAGCACCCCAACTCACCTTTACCCTTAAGCAAGCATAAGTTGGTTTTCTAAATTTGAGTCCCTGTTCTGTCTGTAATTCAGTTCCTGTGTAGCCAAGTTTACATTCCGTGTATTACTGATATCTTATGATGTTTCTTTTTCTGTGTGACTTATTTCAGTTAGAATCATCATACCTGAATCCACTCATTGTGATGCTAAGGGCCTGATGACATAGATTTCATTGCTGAGTGATATTGCTTTGTAAGTAAATACCACAACTTCTTTATCCATTTTTCACTTTCTGGGATGTTGAACTTGTACTGTAAACGAGGTTCTTGTAAACAGAGCCGTTCCAAACTTTGGGGTGGCTGTGTCTTTTTGATTTTAATTTCCCTAAGCTATAGGACCATAAGTGGCAGTGCCCTAGGCTCTGTTGCTTTGTTTTTTAGATGTTTCAGGAAACACCATACACTTCTCCCGAGTGTCTGTTGGCAATTTACATCCCGCCCATCAGCATAACAAGGCTCCCAGTTGTCCATGGCCTGTCCTGCCTTTCTGGATTTTACACTTTTTTCAGATGGCCCTTTTGACCGGGGGGAAGTGAGACTTCATTGTAGTGCAGATTTCCTTTGCAAGCTTGCTTGGTTGGCCAAAAAGGACGTATGCGTTTTTTCCTGAATATATTCAGGAAAAAACGCATACGCCCTTTTTGGTCAAGTGCATCATTGTGGACGTTCTGCCTCTTTTCCTATGCTTTCAATGCAATTCCAGTCTACCTCCTGAAATCGGTTTCCTGCAATTCTGCCCCGCTTTCAAGTCCTCTTGGCAGCCTTACTTCAGTCTATTTTTGGATGATAGCTGTCATTTATAACTCTGCAGGTTTGTGAATTACAGTGCCCCTGAGCTCCTTTCTTCAACTCGCTTTCTTGTGACCTGGCCGCAACACCGCAGGATGGATTCAGGCCCTAATCTGGTTCCGGCACGGCACGCTGAGCCTTTGGTTAATTCCTCTTCCTGGTGGGAAATGAGAGTTAAATTTGCCCGTCCAGACACCTCCAGCTAGTCTCTCATTGGTTCTCACTATTCCTGTTCATCTTCCACAGAAATTGCAAACTGGGCCAAACAGGAGGTTAAAGGGACTGACTCTCCAAGTCGGAAGAGTGTTAGTAAAGCGTCTGGAATGTTGCACCCGAGTACCAGGGGAGGAAAACTGAGACATATTTGAACACGTCTCCCGTTCACATGGTTGATCATACTCTGGGTTCCACATGCATGTTTTAGCTGAAGGAAGAATACCTTAAACCTGGAGAGTTGAGACCCGTGGAATGGGTACCATGCAATATGACTTCAAAGGGTCTTCATTTGCTCACCGAACCTCTCCAATCCTATCACTGCTGCGTTTATGCCCCTGTACACACGCTTGATTCTCTTTTGCAGACATAGCAATCCATAGGTTTTAAGATACTTACTAGTCAGGTACATTCTTAGGCGTTTAATATGGGGTGTTGAGTCCATTTCGTTGAGCAAGGAGTAGCTCTTGTCTATTCCATATTTGGCTTAAGGAACTTTATCTGTGCTCATTTCAATCTCTGGTTTTATGTAGCACCCCAACTCACCTTTCCCCTTAAGCAAGCATAAGTTGGTTTTCTAAATTTGAGACCCTGTTCTGTTTTGGAATGCAGTTCCTGTGTAGCCAAGTTTACATTCCGTGTATTAGTGATATCTTATGATGTTTCTTTTTCTGTGTGACTTATTTCAGTTAGAATCATCGTACCTGAATCCACTCATTATGCTGCTATGGGCCTGATGACACAGATTTCATTGCTGAGTGATACTGCATTGTACGTAAGTACGACAAGTTCTTTATCCATTTTTCACTTTCTGCGATGTTGAACTTGTACTGTAAACGAGGTTCTTGTAAACAGAGCCGTTCCAAACTTTGGGGTGGCTGTGTCTTTTTGATTTTAATTTCCCTAAGCTATAGGACCATAAGTGGCAGTGCCCTAGGCTCTGTTGCTTTGTTTTTTAGATGTTTCAGGAATCACCATACACTTCTCCCGAGTGTCTGTTGGCAATTTACATCCCGCCCATCAGCATAACAAGGCTCCCAGTTGTCCATGGCCTGTCCTGCCTTTCTGGATTTTACACTTTTTTCAGATGGCCCTTTTGACCGGGGGGAAGTGAGACTTCATTGTAGTGCAGATTTCCTTTGCAAGCTTGCTTGGTTGGCCAAAAAGGGCGTATGCGTTTTTTCCTGAATATATTCAGGAAAAAACGCATACGCCCTTTTTGGCCAAGTGCATCATTGTGGACGTTCTGCCTCTTTTCCTATGCTTTCAATGCAATTCCAGTCTACCTCCTGAAATCGGTTTCCTGCAATTCTGCCCCGCTTTCAAGTCCTCTTGGCAGCCTTACTTCAGTCTATTTTTGGACGATAGCTCTCATTTATAACTCTGCAGGTTTGTGTATTACAGTGCCCCTGAGCTCCTTTCTTCAACTCGCTTTCTTGTGAGCTGGCCGCAACACCGCAGGATGGCTTCAGGCCCTAATCTGGTTCCGGCACGGCACGCTGAGCCTTTGGTTAATTACTCTTCCTGGTGGGAAATGAGAGTTAAATTTGCCCGTCCAGACACCTCCAGCTAGTCTCTCATTGGTTCTCGCTATTCCTGTTCATCTTCCGCAGAAATTGCAAACTGGGCCAAACAGGAGGTTAAAGGCGCTGACTCTCCAAGTGGGGAGAGTGTTAGTAAAGCGTCTGGAATGTTGCACCCGAGTACCAGGGGAGGAAAACTGAGACATATTTGAACACATCTCCCGTTCACATGGTTGATCATACTTGGGTTCCACATGCATGTTTTAGCTGAAGGAAGAATACCTTAAACCTGGAGAGTTGAGACCCGTGGAATGGGTACCATGCAATATGACTTCAAAGGGTCTTCATTTGCTCACCGAACCTCTCCAATCCTATCACTGCTGCGTTTATGCCCCTGTACACACGCTTGATTCTCTTTTGGAGACATAGCAATCCATAGGTTTTAAGATACTTACTAGTCAGGTACATTCTTAGGCGTTTAATATGGGGTGTTGAGTCCATTTCGTTGAGCAAGGAGTAGCTCTTGTCTATTCCATATTTGGCTTAAGGAACTTTATCTGTGCTCATTTCAATCTCTGGTTTTATGCAGCACCCCAACTCACCTTTACCCTTAAGCAAGCATAAGTTGGTTTTCTAAATTTGAGACCCTGTTCTGTTTTGGAATTCAGTTCCTGTGTAGCCAAGTTTACATTCCGTGTATTAGTGATATCTTATGATGTTTCTTTTTCTGTGTGACTTATTTCAGTTAGAATCATCGTACCTGAATCCACTCATTGTGCTGCTAAGGGCCTGATGACACAGATTTCATTGCTGAGTGATATTGCTTTGTAAGTAAATACCACAACTTCTTTATCCATTTTTCACTTTCTGCGATGTTGAACTTGTACTGTAAACGAGGTTCTTGTAAACAGATCCGTTCCAAACTTTGGGGTGGCTGTGTCTTTTTGATTTTAATTTCCCTAAGCTATAGGACCATAAGTGGAAGTGCCCTAGGTTCTGTTGCCTTGTTTTTTACATGTTTCAGGAAACACCATACACTTCTCCCGAGTGGTTGTTGGCAATTTACATCCCGCCCATCAGCATAACAAGGCTCCCAGTTCTCCATGGCCTGTCTTGTCTTTCTGGATTTTACACTTTTTTCAGATGGCCCTTTTGATCGGGGGGAAGTGAGACTTCATTGTAGTGCAGATTTCCTTTGCAAGCTTGCTTGGTTGGCCAAAAAGGGCGTATGCGTGTTTTCCTGAATATATTCAGGAAAAAACGCATACGCCCTTTTGGGCCAAGTGCATCATTGTGGACGTTCTGCCTCTTTTCCTATGCTTTCAATGCAATTGCAGTCTACCTCCTGAAATCGGTTTCCTGCAATTCTGCCCCGCTTTCAAGTCCTCTTGGCAGCCTTACTTCAGTCTATTTTTGGACGATAGCTCTCATTTATAACTCTGCAGGTTTGTGAATTACAGTGCCCCTGAGCTCCTTTCTTCAACTCGCTTTCTTGTGACCTGGCCGCAACACCGCAGGATGGCTTCAGGCCCTAATCTGGTTCCGGCCCGGCATGCGGAGCCTTTGGTTAATTCCTCTTCCTGGTGGGAAATGAGAGTTAAATTTGCCCGTCCAGACACCTCCAGCTAGTCTCTCATTGGTTCTCGCTATTCCTGTTCATCTTCCGCAGAAATTGCAAACTGGGCCAAACAGGAGGTTAAAGGGACTGACTCTCCAAGTCGGGAGAGTGTTAGTAAAGCGTCTGGAATGTTGCACCCGAGTACCAGGGGAGGAAAACTGAGACATATTTGAACACGTCTCCCGATCACATGGTTGATCATACTCTAGGTTCCACATGCATGTTTTAGCTGAAGGAAGAATACCTTAAACCTGGAGAGTTGAGACCCGTGTAATGCGAACCATGCAATATGACTTCAAAGGGTCTTCATTTGCTCACCGAACCTCTCCAATCCTATCACTGCTGCGTTTATGCCCCTGTACACATGCTTGATTCTCTTTCGGAGACATAGCAATCCATAGGTTTTAAGATACTTACTAGTCAGGTACATTCTTAGGCGTTTAATATGCGGTGTTGCGTCAATTTCGCTGAGCAAGGAGTAGCTCTTGTCTATTCCATATTTGGCTTAAGGAACTTTATCTGTGCTCATTTCAATCTCTGTTTTTATGCAGCACCCCAACTCACCTTTACCCTTAAGCAAGAATAAGTTGGTTTTCTAAATTTGAGACCCTGTTCTGTTCTGTAATTCAGTTCCTGTGTAGCCAACTTTACATTCCGTATATTACTGATATCTTATGATGTTTCTTTTTCTGTGTGACTTATTTCAGTTAGAATCATCATACCTGAATCCACTCATTGTGCTGCTAAGGGCCTGATGACACAGATTTCATTGCTGAGTGATATTGCTTTGTAAGTAAATACCACAAGTTCTTTATCCATTTTTCACTTTCTGCGATGTTGAACTTGTACTGTAAACGAGGTTCTTGTAAACAGAGCCGTTCCAAACTTTGGGGTGGCTGTGTCTTTTTGATTTTAATTTCCCTAAGCTATAGGACCATAAGTGGAAGTGCCCTAGGCTCTGTTGCTTTGTTTTTTAGATGTTTCAGGAAACACCATACACTTCTCCCAAGTGTCTGTTGGCAATTTACATCCCACCCATCAGCATAACAAGGCTCCCAGTTCTCAATGGCCTGTTGCCTTTCTGGATTTTACACTTTTTTCAGATGGCCCTTTTGGCCGGGGGGAAGTGAGACTTCATTGTAGTGCAGATTTCCTTTGCAAGCTTGCTTGGTTGGCCAAAAAGGGCGTATGCGTTTTTTCCTGAATATATTCAGGAAAAAACGCATACGCCCTTTTTGGCCAAGTGCATCATTGTGGACGTTCTGCCTCTTTTCCTATGCTTTCAATGCAATTCCAGTCTACCTCCTGAAATCGGTTTCCTGCAATTCTGCCCCGCTTTCAAGTCCTCTTGGCAGCCTTACTTCAGTCTATTTTTGGACGATAGCTGTCATTTATAACTCTGCAGGTTTGTGAATTACAGTGCCCCTGAGCTCCTTTCTTCAACTCGCTTTCTTGTGACCTGGCCGCAACACCGCAGGATGGCTTCAGGCCCTAATCTGGTTCCGGCACGGCACGATGAGCCTTTGGTTATTTCCTCTTCCTGGTGGGAAATGAGAGTTAAATTTGCCCGTCCAGACACCTCCAGCTAGTCTCTCATTGGTTCTCGCTATTCCTGTTCATCTTCCGCAGAAATTGCAAACTGGGCCAAACAGGAGGTTAAAGGTGCTGACTCTCCAAGTGGGGACAGTGTTAGTAAAGCGTCTGGAATGTTGCACCCGAGTACCAGGGGAGGAAAACTGAGACATATTTGAACACGTCTCCCGTTCACATGGTTGATCATACTTGGGTTCCACATGCATGTTTTAGCTGAAGGAAGAATACCTTAAACCTGGAGAGTTGAGACCCGTGTAATGGGTACCATGCAATATGACTTCAAAGGGTCTTCATTTGCTCACCGAACCTCTCCAATCCTATCACTGCTGCGTTTATGCCCCTGTACACATGCTTGATTCTCTTTTGGAGACATAGCAATCCATAGGTTTTACGATACTTACTAGTCAGGTACATTCTTAGGCGTTTAATATGCGGTGTTGAGTCCATTTCGTTGAGCAAGGAGTAGCTCTTGTCTATTCCATATTTGACTTAAGGAACTTTATCTGTGCTCATTTCAATCTCTGGTTTTATGCAGCACCCCAACTCACCTTTACCCTTAAGCAAGCATAAGTTGGTTTTCTAAATTTGAGTCCCTGTTCTGTTCTGTAATTCAGTTCCTGTGTAGCCAAGTTTACATTCCGTGTATTACTGATATCTTATGATGTTTCTTTTTCTGTGTGACTTATTTCAGGTAGAATCATCATACCTGAATCCACTCATTGTGATGCTAAGGGCCTGATGACATAGATTTCATTGCTGAGTGATATTGCTTTGTAAGTAAATACCAGAACTTCTTTATCCATTTTTCACTTTCTGCGATGTTGAACTTGTACTGTAAACGAGGTTCTTGTAAACAGAGGCGTCCCAAACTTTGGGGTGGCTGTGTCTTTTTGATTTTAATTTCCCTAAGCTATAGGACCATAAGTGGCAGTGCCCTAGGCTCTGTTGCTTTGTTTTTTAGATGTTTCAGGAAACACCATACACTTCTCCCGAGTGTCTGTTGGCAATTTACATCCCGCCCATCAGCATAACAAGGCTCCCAGTTCTCCATGGCCTGTCCTCCCTTTCTGGATTTTACACTTTTTTCAGATGGCCCTTTTGACCGGGGGGAAGTGAGACTTCATTGTAGTGCAGATTTCCTTTGCAAGCTTGCTTGGTTGGCCAAAAAGGGCGCATGCGTTTTTTCCTGAATATATTCAGGAAAAAATGCATATGCCCTTTTTGGCCAAGTGCATCATTGTGGACGTTCTGCCTCTTTTCCTATGCTTTCAATGCAATTCCAGTCTACCTCCTGAAATCGGTTTCCTGCAATTCTGCCCCGCTTTCAAGTCCTTTTGGCAGCCTTACTTCACTCTATTTTTGGACGATAGCTGTCATTTATAACTCTGCAGGTTTGTGAATTACAGTGCCCCTGAGCTCCTTTCTTCAACTCGCTTTCTTTTGAGCTGGCCGCAACACCGCAGGATGGCTTCAGGCCCTAATCTGGTTCCGGCACGGCACGCTGAGCCTTTGGTTAATTCCTCTTCCTGGTGGGAAATGAGAGTTAAATTTGCCCGTCCAGACACCTCCAGCTAGTCTCTCATTGGTTCTCGCTATTCCTGTTCATCTTCCGCAGAAATTGCAAACTGGGCCAAACAGGAGGTTAAAGGCGCTGACTCTCCAAGTGGGGAGAGTGTTAGTAAAGCGTCTGGAATGTTGCACCCGAGTACCAGGGGAGGAAAACTGAGACATATTTGAACACGTCTCCCGTTCACATGGTTGATCATACTTGGGTTCCACATGCATGTTTTAGCTGAAGGAAGAATACCTTAAACCTGGAGAGTTGAGACCCGTGGAATGGGTACCATGCAATATGACTTCAAAGGGTCTTCATTTGCTCACCAAACCTCTCCAATCCTATCACTGCTGCGTTTATGCCCCTGTACACACGCTTGATTCTCTTTTGGAGACATAGCAATCCATAGGTTTTAAGCTACTTACTAGTCAGGTACATTCTTAGGCGTTTAATATGCGGTGTTGAGTCCATTTCGTTGAGCAAGGAGTAGCTCTTGTCTATTCCATGTTTGGCTTAAGGAACTTTATCTGTGCTCATTTCAATCTCTGGTTTTATGCAGCACCCCAACTCACCTTTACCCTTAAGCAAGCATAAGTTGGTTTTCTAAATTTGAGACCCTGTTCTGTTTTGGAATTCAGTTCCTGTGTAGCCAAGTTTACATTCCGTGTATTAGTGATATCTTATGATGTTTCTTTTTCTGTGTGACTTATTTCAGTTAGAATCATCGTACCTGAATCCACTCATTGTGCTGCTAAGGGCCTGATGACACAGATTTCATTGCTGAGTGATATTGCTTTGTAAGTAAATACCACAACTTCTTTATCCATTTTTCACTTTCTGCGATGTTGAACTTGTACTGTAAACGAGGTTCTTGTAAACAGATCCGTTCCAAACTTTGGGGTGGCTGTGTCTTTTTGATTTTAATTTCCCTAAGCTATAGGACCATAAGTGGAAGTGCCCTAGGTTCTGTTGCTTTGTTTTTTACATGTTTCAGGAAACACCATACACTTCTCCCGAGTGGTTGTTGGCAATTTACATCCCGCCCATCAGCATAACAAGGCTTCCAGTTCTCCATGGCCTGTCTTGTCTTTCTGGATTTTACACTTTTTTCAGATGGCCCTTTTGACCGGGGGGAAGTGAGACTTCATTGTAGTGCAGATTTCCTTTGCAAGCTTGCTTGGTTGGCCAAAAAGGGCGTATGCGTTTTTTCCTGAATATATTCAGGAAAAAACGCATACGCCCTTTTTGGCCAAGTGCATCATTGTGGACGTTCTGCCTCTTTTCCTATGCTTTCAATGCAATTCCAGTCTACCTCCTGAAATCGGTTTCCTGCAATTCTGCCCCGCTTTCAAGTCCTCTTGGCAGCCTTACTTCAGTCTATTTTTGGACGATAGCTCTCATTTATAACTGTGCAGTTTTGTGAATTACAGTGCCCCTGAGCTCCTTTCTTCAACTCGCTTTCTTGTGACCTGGCCGCAACACCGCAGGATGGCTTCAGGCCCTAATCTGGTTCCGGTACGGCACGCTGAGCCTTTGGTTATTTCCTCTTCCTGGTGGGAAATGAGAGTTAAATTTGCCCGTCCAGACACCTCCAGCTAGCCTCTCATTGGTTCTCGCTATTCCTGTTCATCTTCCGCAGAAATTGCAAACTGGGCCAAACAGGAGGTTAAAGGCGCTGACTCTCCAAGTGGGGAGAGTGTTATTAAAGCGTCTGGAATGTTGCACCCGAGTACCAGGGGAGGAAAACTGAGACATATTTGAACACGTCTCCCGTTCACATGGTTGATCATACTTGGGTTCCACATGCATGTTTTAGCTGAAGGAAGAATACCTTAAACCTTGAGAGTTGAGACCCGTGTAATGGGTACCATGCAATATGACTTCAAAGGGTCTTCATTTGCTCACTGAACCTCTCCAATCCTATCACTGCTGCGTTTATGCCCCTGTACACACGCTTGATTCTCTTTTGGAGACATAGAAATCCATAGGTTTTAAGCTACTTACTAGTCAGGTACATTCTTAGGCGTTTAATATGGGGTGTTGAGTCCATTTCGTTGAGCAAGGAGTAGCTCTTGTCTATTCCATATTTGGCTTAAGGAACTTTATCTGTGCTCATTTCAATCTCTGGTTTTATGCAGCACCCCAACTCACCTTTCCCCTTAAGCAAGCATAAGTTGGTTTTCTAAATTTGAGACACTGTTCTGTTTTGGAATTCAGTTCCTGTGTAGCCAAGTTTACATTCCGTGTATTAGTGATACCTTATGATGTTTCTTTTTCTGTGTGACTTATTTCAGTTAGAATCATCATACCTGAATCCACTCATTGTGATGCTAAGGGCCTGATGACATAGATTTCATTGCTGAGTGATATTGCTTTGTAAGTGAATACCACAACTTCTTTATCCATTTTTCACTTTCTGCGATGTTGAACTTGTACTGTAAACGAGGTTCTTGTAAACAGAGCCGTTCCAAACTTTGGGGTGGCTGTGTCTTTTTGATTTTAATTTCCCTAAGCTATAGGACCATAAGTGGAAGTGCCGTAGGCTCTGTTGCTTTGTTTTTTAGATGTTTCAGGACACACCATACACTTCTCCCAATTGTCTGTTGGCAATTTACATCCCGCCCATCAGCATAACAAGGCTCCCAATTCTCAATGGCCTGTTGCCTTTCTGGATTTTACACTTTTTTCAGATGGCCCTTTTGACCGGGGGGAAGTGAGACTTCATTGTAGTGCAGATTTCCTTTGCAAGCTTGCTTGGTTGGCCAAAAAGGGCGTATGCGTTTTTTCCTGAATATATTCAGGAAAAAACGCATATGCCCTTTTTGGCCAAGTGCATCATTGTGGACGTTCTGCCTCTTTTCCTATGCTTTCAATGCAATTCCAGTCTACCTCCTGAAATCGGTTTCCTGCAATTCTGCCCCGCTTTCAAGTCCTCTTGGCAGTCTTACTTCAGTCTATTTTTGGACAATAGCTTTCATTTATAACTCTGCAGGTTTGTGCATTACAGTGCCCCTGAGCTCCTTTCTTCAACTTGCTTTCTTGTGACCTGGCCGCAACACCGCAGGATGGCTTCAGGCCCTAATCTGGTTCCGGTACGGCACGCTGAGCCTTTGGTTATTTCCTCTTCCTGGTGGGAAATGAGAGTTAAATTTGCCCGTCCAGACACCTCCAGCTAGCCTCTCATTGGTTCTCGCTATTCCTGTTCATCTTCCGCAGAAATTGCAAACTGGGCCAAACAGGAGGTTAAAGGCGCTGACTCTTCAAGTGCGGAGAGTGTTAGTAAAGCGTCTGGAATGTTGCACCCGAGTACCAGGGGAGGAAACTGAGACATATTTGAACACGTCTCCCGTTCACATGGTTGATCATACTTGGGTTCCACATGCATGTTTTAGCTGAAGGAAGAATACCTTAAACCTGGAGAGTTGAGACCCGTGTAATGGGTACCATGCAATATGACTTCAAAGGGTCTTCATTTGCTCACCGAACCTCTCCAATCCTATCACTGCTGCGTTTATGCCCCTGTACACACGCTTGATTCTCTTTTGGAGACATAGCAATCCATAGGTTTTAAGATACTTACTAGTCAGGTACATTCTTAGGCGTTTACTATGGGGTGTTGAGTCCATTTCGTTGAGCAAGGAGTAGCTCTTGTCTATTCCATATTTGGCTTAAGGAACTTTATCTGTGCTCATTTCAATCTCTGGTTTTATGCAGCACCCCAACTCACCTTTCCCCTTAAGCAAGCATAAGTTGGTTTTCTAAATTTGAGACCCTGTTCTGTTCTGTAATTCAGTTCCTGTGTAGCCAAGTTTACATTCCGTGTATTACTGATATCTTATGATGTTTCTTTTTCTGTGTGACTTATTTCAGTTAGAATCATCGTACCTGAATCCACTCATTATGCTGCTACGGGCATGATGACATAGATTTCATTGCTGAGTGATACTGCATTGTACGTAAGTACCACAAGTTCTTTATCCATTTTTCACTTTCTGTGATATTGAACTTGTATGGTAAACGAGGTTCTTGTAAACGGAGGCGTCCCAAACTTTGGGGTGGCTGTGTCTTTTTGATTTTAATTTCCCTAAGCTATAGGACCATAAGTGGCAGTGCCCTAGGCTCTGTTGCTTTGTTTTTTAGATGTTTCAGGAAACACCATACACTTCTCCCGAGTGGTTGTTGGCAATTTACATCCCGCCCATCAGCATAACAAGGCTCCCAGTTCTCCATGGCCTGTCCTGCCTTTCTGGATTTTACACTTTTTTCAGATGGCCCTTTTGACCGGGGGGAAGTGAGACTTCATTGTAGTGCACATTTCCTTTGCAAGCTTGCTTGGTTGGCCAAAAAGGGCGTATGCGTTTTTTCCTGAATATATTCAGGAAAAAACGCATACGCCCTTTTTGGCCAAGTGCATCATTGTGGACGTTCTGCCTCTTTTCCTATGCTTTCAATGCAATTCCAGTCTACCTCCTGAAATCGGTTTCCTGCAATTCTGCCCCGCTTTCAAGTCCTCTTGGCAGCCTTACTTCAGTCTATTTTTGGACGATAGCTGTCATTTATAACTCTGCAGGTTTGTGAATTACAGTGCCCCTGAGCTCCTTTCTTCAACTTGCTTTCTTGTGACCTGGCCGCAACACCGCAGGATGGCTTCAGGCCCTAATCTGGTTCCGGCACGGCACGCTGAGCCTTTGGTTATTTCCTCTTCATGGTGGGAAATGAGAGTTAAATTTGCCCGTCCAGACACCTCCAGCTAGTCTCTCATTGGTTCTCGCTATTCCTGTTCATCTTCCGCAGAAATTGCAAACTGGGCCAAACAGGAGATTAAAGGCGCTGACTCTCCAAGTGGGGAGAGTGTTATTAAAGCGTCTGGAATGTTGCACCCGAGTACCAGGGGAGGAAAACTGAGACATATTTGAACACGTCTCCCGTTCACATGGTTGATCATACTTGGGTTCCACATGCATGTTTTAGCTGAAGGAAGAATACCTTAAACCTGGAAAGTTAAGACCCGTGTAATGGGTGCCATGCAATATGACTTCAAAGGGTCTTCATTTGCTCACCGAACCTCTCCAATCCTATCACTGCTGCGTTTATGCCCCTGTACACATGCTTGATTCTCTTTCGGAGACATAGCAATCCATAGGTTTTAAGATACTTACTAGTCAGGTACATTCTTAGGCGTTTAATATGGGGTGTTGAGTCCATTTCGTTGAGCAAGGAGTAGCTCTTGTCTATTCCATATTTGACTTAAGGAACTTTATCTGTGCTCATTTCAATCTCTGGTTTTATGCAGCACCCCAACTCACCTTTCCCCTTAAGCAAGCATAAGTTGTTTTTCTAAATTTGAGACGCTGTTCTGTTCTGTAATTCAGTTCCTGTGTAGCCAAGTTTACATTCCGTGTATTACTGATATCTTATGATGTTTCTTTTTCTGTGTGACTTACTTCAGTTAGAATCATCATACCTGAATCCACTCATTGTGCTCCTAAGGGCCTGATGACACAGATTTCATTGCTGAGTGATATTGCTTTGTAAGTAAATACCACAACTTCTTTATCCATTTTTCACTTTCTGCGATGTTGAACTTGTACTGTAAACGAGGTTCTTGTAAACAGAGCCGTTCCAAACTTTGGGGTGGCTGTGTCTTTTTGATTTTAATTTCCCTAAGCTATAGGACCATAAGTGGAAGTGCCCTAGGTTCTGTTGCTTTGTTTTTTAGATGTTTCAGGAAACACCATACACTTCTCCCGAGTGGTTGTTGGCAATTTACATTCCGCCCATCAGTATAACAAGGCTCCCAGTTCTGCATGGCCTGTCCTGCCTTTCTGGATTTTACACTTTTTTCAGATGGCCCTTTTGACCGGGGGGAAGTGAGACTTCATTGTAGTGCAGATTTCCTTTCCAAGCTTGCTTGGTTGGCCAAAAAGGGCGTATGCGTTTTTTCCTGAATATATTCAGGAAAAAACGCATACGCCCTTTTTGGCCAAGTGCATCATTGTGGACGTTCTGCCTCTTTTCCTATGCTTTCAATGCAATTCCAGTCTACCTCCTGAAATCGGTTTCCTGCAATTCTGCCCCGCTTTCAAGTCCTCTTGGCAGCCTTACTTCAGTCTATTTTTGGACGATAGCTGTCATTTATAACTCTGCAGGTTTGTGAATTACAGTGCCCCTGAGCTCCTTTCTTCAACTCGCTTTCTTTTGAGCTGGCCGCAACACCGCAGGATGGCTTCAGGCCCTAATCTGGTTCCGGTACGGCACGCTGAGCCTTTGGTTATTTCCTCTTCCTGGTGGGAAATGAGAGTTAAATTTGCCCGTCCAGACACCTCCAGCTAGCCTCTCATTGGTTCTCGCTATTCCTGTTCATCTTCCGCAGAAATTGCAAACTGGGCCAAACAGGAGGTTAAAGGGACTGACTCTCCAAGTGGGGAGAGTGTTAGTAAACCGTCTGGAATGTTGCACCCGAGTACCAGGGGAGGAAAACTGAGACATATTTGAACACGTCTCCCGATGACATGGTTGATCATACTCTAGGTTCCACATGCATGTTTTAGCTGAAGGAAGAATACCTTAAACCTGGCTATTTGAAACCCATGGAATGGGTACCATGAAATATGACTTAAAAGGGTCTTCATTTGCTCACCGAACATCTCCAATCCTATCACTGCTGCGTTTATGCCCCTGTACACACGCTTGATTCTCTTTCGGAGACATAGCAATCCATAGGTTTTACGATACTTACTAGTCAGGTACATTCTTAGGCGTTTAATATGCGGTGTTGAGTCCATTTCGTTGAGCAAGGAGTAGCTCTTGTCTATTCCATATTTGGCTTAAGGAACTTTATCTGTGCTCATTTCAATCTCTGGTTTTATGCAGCACCCCAACTCACCTTTCCCCTTAAACAAGCATAAGTTGGTTTTCTAAATTTGAGACCCTGTTCTGTTCTGTAATTCAGTTCCTGTGTAGCCAAGTTTCCATTCCGTGTATTACTGATATCTTATGATGTTTCTTTTTCTGCGTGACTTATTACAGTTAGAATCATCATACCTGAATCCACTCATTGTGCTGCTAAGGGCCTGATGACACAGATTTCATTGCTGAGTGATATTGCTTTGTAAGTAAATACCACAACTTCTTTATCCATTTTTCACTTTCTGCGATGTTGAACTTGTACTGTAAACGAGGTTCTTGTAAACAGAGCCGTTCCAAACTTTGGGGTGGCTGTGTCTTTTTGATTTTAATTTCCCTAAGCTATAGGACCATAAGTGGAAGTGCCCTAGGTTCTGTTGCTTTGTTTTTTAGATGTTTCAGGAAACACCATACACTTCTCCCGAGTGGTTGTTTGCAATTTACATCCCGCCCATCAGCATAACAAGGCTCCCAGTTCTCCATGGCCTGTCCTGCCTTTCTGGATTTTACACTTTTTTCAGATGGCCCTTTTGACCGGGGGGAAGTGAGACTTCATTGTAGTGCAGATTTCCTTTGCAAGCTTGCTTGGTTGGCCAAAAAGGGCGTATGCGTTTTTTCCTGAATATATTCAGGAAAAAACGCATACGCCCTTTTTGGCCAAGTGCATCATTGTGGACGTTCTGCCTCTTTTCCTATGCTTTCAATGCAATTCCAGTCTACCTCCTGAAATCGGTTTCCTGCAATTCTGCCCCGCTTTCAAGTCCTCTTGGCAGCCTTACTTCAGTCTATTTTTGGACGATAGCTGTCATTTATAACTCTGCAGGTTTGTGAATTACAGTGCCCCTGAGCTCCTTTCTTCAACTCACTTTCTTGTGACCTGGCCGCAACACCGCAGGATGGCTTCAGGCCCTAATCTGGTTCCGGCACGGCACGCTGAGCCTTTGGTTAATTCCTCTTCCTGGTGGGAAATGAGAGTTAAATTTGCCCGTCCAGACACCTCCAGCTAGTCTCTCATTGGTTCTCGCTATTCCTGTTCATCTTCCGCAGAAATTGCAAACTGGGCCAAACAGGAGGTTAAAGGGAGTGACTCTCCAAGTCGGAAGACTGTTAGTAAAGCGTCTGGAATGTTGCACCCGAGTACCAGGGGAGGAAAACTGAGACATATTTGAACACGTCTCCCGTTCACATGGTTGATCATACTCTGGGTTCCACATGCATGTTTTAGCTGAAGGAAGAATACCTTAAACCTGGAGAGTTGAGACCCGTGGAATGGGTACCATGCAATATGACTTCAAAGGGTCTTCATTTGCTCACCGAACCTCTCCAATCCTATCACTGCTGCGTTTATGCCCCTGTACACACGCTTGATTCTCTTTTGGAGACATAGCAATCCATAGGTTTTAAGATACTTACTAGTCAGGTACATTCTTAGGCGTTTAATATGGGGTGTTGAGTCCATTTCGTTGAGGAAGGAGTAGCTCTTGTCTATTCCATATTTGGCTTAAGGAACTTTATCTGTGCTCATTTCAATCTCTGGTTTTATGCAGCACCCCAACTCACCTTTCCCCTTAAGCAAGCATAAGTTGGTTTTCTAAATTTGAGACCCTGTTCTGTTTTGGAATGCAGTTCCTGTGTAGCCAAGTTTACATTCCGTGTATTAGTGATATCTTATGATGTTTCTTTTTCTGTGTGACTTATTTCAGTTAGAATCATCGCACCTGAATCCACTCATTATGCTGCTACGGGCCTGATGACATAGATTTCATTGCTGAGTGATACTGCATTGTACGTAAGTACCACAAGTTCTTTATCCATTTTTCACTTTCTGTGATATTGAACTTGTATGGTAAACGAGGTTCTTGTAAATGGAGGTGTCCCAAACTTTGGGGTGGCTGTGTCTTTTTGATTTTAATTTCCCTAAGCTATAGGACCATAAGTGGAAGTGCCCTAGGCTCTGTTGCTTTGTTTTTTAGATGTTTCAGGAAACACCATACACTTCTCCCGAGTGTCTGTTGGCAACTTACATCCCGCCCATCAGCATAACAAGGCTCCCAGTTCTCCATGGCCTGTCCTGCCTTTCTGGATTTTACACTTTTTTCAGATGGCCCTTTTGACCGGGGGGAAGTGAGACTTCATTGTAGTGCAGATTTCCTTTGCAAGCTTGCTTGGTTGGCCAAAAAGGGCGTATGCGTTTTTTCCTGAATATATTCAGGAAAAAACGCATACGCCCTTTTTGGCCAAGTGCATCATTGTGGACGTTCTGCCTCTTTTCCTATGCTTTCAATGCAATTCCAGTCTACCTCCTGAAATCGGTTTCCTGCAATTCTGCCCCGCTTTCAAGTCCTCTTGGCAGCCTTACTTCAGTCTATTTTTGGACGATAGCTGTCATTTATAACTCTGCAGGTTTGTGAATTACAGTGCCCCTGAGCTCCTTTCTTCAACTCGCTTTCTTTTGAGCTGGCCGCAACACCGCAGGATGGCTTCAGGCCCTAATCTGGTTCCGGTACGGCACACTGAGCCTTTGGTTATTTCCTCTTCCTGGTGGGAAATGAGAGTTAAATTTGCCCGTCCAGACACCTTCAGCTAGCCTCTCATTGGTTCTCGCTATTCCTGTTCATCTTCCGCAGAAATTGCAAACTGGGCCAAACAGGAGGTTAAAGGCGCTGACTCTCCAAGTGGGGAGAGTGTTAGTAAAGCGTCTGGAATGTTGCACCCGAGTACCAGGGGAGGAAAACTGAGACATATTTGAACACATCTCCCGTTCACATGGTTGATCATACTTGGGTTCCACATGCATGTTTTAGCTGAAGGAAGAATACCTTAAACCTGGAGAGTTGAGACCCGTGGAATGGGTACCATGCAATATGACTTCAAAGGGTCTTCATTTGCTCACCGAACCTCTCCAATCCTATCACTGCTGCGTTTATGCCCCTGTACACACGCTTGATTCTCTTTTGGAGACATAGCAATCCATAGGTTTTACGATACTTACTAGTCAGGTACATTCTTAGGCGTGTAATATGCGGTGTTGAGTCCATTTCGTTGAGCAAGGAGTAGCTCTTGTCTATTCCATATTTGACTTAAGGAACTTTATCTGTGCTCATTTCAATCTCTGGTTTTATGCAGCACCCCAACTCACCTTTCCCCTTAAGCAAGCATAAGTTGGTTTTCTAAATTTGAGACCCTGTTCTGTTCTGTAATTCAGTTCCTGTGTAGCCAAGTTTACATTCCGTGTATTACTGATATCTTATGATGTTTCTTTTTCTGTGTGACTTATTTCAGTTAGAATCATCATACCTGAATCCACTCATTGTGCTGCTAAGGGCCTGATGACACAGATTTCATTGCTGAGTGATATTGCTTTGTAAGTAAATACCACAACTTCTTTATCCATTTTTCACTTTCTGCGATGTTGAACTTGTACTGTAAACGAGGTTGTTGTAAACAGAGCCATTCCAAATTTAGGGGTGGCTGTGTCTTTTTTATTTTAATTTCCCTAAGCTATAGGACCATAAGTGGAAGTGCCCTAGGTTCTGTTGCTTTGTTTTTTAGATGTTTCAGGAAACACCATACACTTCTCCCGAGTGGTTGTTGGCAATTTACATCCCGCCCATCAGCATAACAAGGCTCCCAGTTCTCAATGGCCTGTTGCCTTTCTGGATTTTACACTTTTTTCAGATGGCCCTTTTGACCAGGGGGAAGTGAGACTTCATTGTAGTGCAGATTTCCTTTGCAAGCTTGCTTGGTTGGCCAAAAAGGGCGTATGCGTTTTTTCCTGAATATATTCAGGAAAAAACGCATACGCCCTTTTTGGCCAAGTGCATCATTGTGGACGTTCTGCCTCTTTTCCTATACTTTCAATGCAATTCCAGTCTACCTCCTGAAATCGGTTTCCTGCAATTCTGCCCCGCTTTCAAGTCCTCTTGGCAGCCTTACTTCAGTCTATTTTTGGACGATAGCTGTCATTTATAACTCTGCAGGTTTGTGAATTACAGTGCCCCTGAGCTCCTTTCTTCAACTCGCTTTCTTTTGAGCTGGCCGCAACACCGCAGGATGGCTTCAGGCTCTAATCTGGTTTTGGCACGGCACGATGAGCCTTTGGTTATTTCCTCTTCCTGGTGGGTAATGAGAGTTAAATTTGCCCGTCCAGACACCTCCAGCTAGCCTCTCATTTGTTCTCGCTATTCCTGTTCATCTTCCGCAGAAATTGCAAACTGGGCCAAACAGGAGGTTAAAGGGACTGACTCTCCAAGTGGGGAGAGTGTTAGTAAAGCGTCTGGAATGTTGCACCCGAGTACCAGGGGAGGAAAACTGAGACATATTTGAACACGTCTCCCGATCACATGGTTGATCATACTCTAGGTTCCACATGCATGTTTTAGCTGAAGGAAGAATACCTTAAACCTGGGTATTTGAAACCCGTGGAATGGGTACCATGCAATATGACTTAAAAGGGTCTTCATTTGCTCACCGAACATCTCCAATCCTATCACTGCTGCGTTTATACCCCTGTACACACGCTTGATTCTCTTTCGGAGACATAGCAATCCATAGGTTTTAAGATACTCACTAGTCAGGTACATTCTTAGGCGTTTAATATGCGGTGTTGAGTCCATTTCGTTGAGCAAGGAGTAGCTCTTGTCTATTCCATATTTGACTTAAGGAACTTTATCTGTGCTCATTTCAATCTCTGGTTTTATGCAGCACCCCAACTCACCTTTACCCTTAAGCAAGCATAAGTTGGTTTTCTAAATTTGAGTCCCTGTTCTGTTCTGTAATTCAGTTCCTGTGTAGCCAAGTTTACATTCCGTGTATTACTGATATCTTATGATGTTTCTTTTTCTGTGTGACTTACTTCAGTTAGAATCATCATACCTGAATCCACTCATTGTGCTGCTAAGGGCCTGATGACACAGATTTCATTGCTGAGTGATATTGCTTTGTAAGTAAATACCACAACTTCTTTCTCCATTTTTCACTTTCTGCGATGTTGAACTTGTACTGTAAACGAGGTTCTTGTAAACAGAGCCGTTCCAAACTTTGGGGTGGCTGTGTCTTTTTGATTTTAATTACCCTAAGCTATAGGACCATAAGTGGAAGTGCCCTAGGTTCTGTTGCTTTGTTTTTTAGATGTTTCAGGAAACACCATACACTTCTCCCGAGTGTCTGTTGGCAATTTACATCCCGCCCATCAGCATAACAAGGCTCCCAGTTCTCCATGTCCTGTCTTGTCTTTCTGGATTTTACACTTTTTTCAGATGGCCCTTTTGACCGGGGGGAAGTGAGACTTCATTGTAGTGCAGATTTCCTTTGCAAGCTTGCTTGGTTGGCCAAAAAGTGCGTATGCGTTTTTTCCTGAATATATTCAGGAAAAAACGCATACGCCCTTTTTGGCCAAGTGCATCATTGTGGACGTTCTGCCTCTTTTCCTATGCTTTCAATGCAATTCCAGTCTACCTCCTGAAATCGGTTTCCTGCAATTCTGCCCCGCTTTCAAGTCCTCTTGGCAGCCTTACTTCAGTCTATTTTTGGACGATAGCTGTCATTTATAACTCTGCAGGTTTGTGAATTACAGTGCCCCTGAGCTCCTTTCTTCAACTCGCTTTCTTGTGACCTGGCCGCAACACCGCAGGATGGCTTCAGGCCCTAATCTGGTTCCGGTACGGCACACTGAGCCTTTGGTTATTTCCTCTTCCTGGTGGGAAATGAGAGTTAAATTTGCCCGTCCAGACACCTTCAGCTAGCCTCTCATTGGTTCTCGCTATTCCTGTTCATCTTCCGCAGAAATTGCAAACTGGGCCAAACAGGAGGTTAAAGGCGCTGACTCTCCAAGTGGGGAGAGTGTTAGTAAAGCGTCTGGAATGTTGCACCCGAGTACCAGGGGAGGAAAACTGAGACATATTTGAACACATCTCCCGTTCACATGGTTGATCATACTTGGGTTCCACATGCATGTTTTAGCTGAAGGAAGAATACCTTAAACCTGGAGAGTTGAGACCCGTGGAATGGGTACCATGCAATATGACTTCAAAGGGTCTTCATTTGCTCACCGAACCTCTCCAATCCTATCACTGCTGCGTTTATGCCCCTGTACACACGCTTGATTCTCTTTTGGAGACATAGCAATCCATAGGTTTTACGATACTTACTAGTCAGGTACATTCTTAGGCGTGTAATATGCGGTGTTGAGTCCATTTCGTTGAGCAAGGAGTAGCTCTTGTCTATTCCATATTTGACTTAAGGAACTTTATCTGTGCTCATTTCAATCTCTGGTTTTATGCAGCACCCCAACTCACCTTTCCCCTTAAGCAAGCATAAGTTGGTTTTCTAAATTTGAGACCCTGTTCTGTTCTGTAATTCAGTTCCTGTGTAGCCAAGTTTACATTCCGTGTATTACTGATATCTTATGATGTTTCTTTTTCTGTGTGACTTATTTCAGTTAGAATCATCATACCTGAATCCACTCATTGTGCTGCTAAGGGCCTGATGACACAGATTTCATTGCTGAGTGATATTGCTTTGTAAGTAAATACCACAACTTCTTTATCCATTTTTCACTTTCTGCGATGTTGAACTTGTACTGTAAACGAGGTTGTTGTAAACAGAGCCATTCCAAATTTAGGGGTGGCTGTGTCTTTTTGATTTTAATTTCCCTAAGCTATAGGACCATAAGTGGAAGTGCCCTAGGTTCTGTTGCTTTGTTTTTTAGATGTTTCAGGAAACACCATACACTTCTCCCGAGTGGTTGTTGGCAATTTACATCCCGCCCATCAGCATAACAAGGCTCCCAGTTCTCAATTGCCTGTTGCCTTTCTGGATTTTACACTTTTTTCAGATGGCCCTTTTGACCAGGGGGAAGTGAGACTTCATTGTAGTGCAGATTTCCTTTGCAAGCTTGCTTGGTTGGCCAAAAAGGGCGTATGCGTTTTTTCCTGAATATATTCAGGAAAAAACGCATACGCCCTTTTTGGCCAAGTGCATCATTGTGGACGTTCTGCCTCTTTTCCTATGCTTTCAATGCAATTCCAGTCTACCTCCTGAAATCGGTTTCCTGCAATTCTGCCCCGCTTTCAAGTCCTCTTGGCAGCCTTACTTCAGTCTATTTTTGGACGATAGCTGTCATTTATAACTCTGCAGGTTTGTGAATTACAGTGCCCCTGAGCTCCTTTCTTCAACTCGCTTTCTTGTGACCTGGCCGCAACACCGCAGGATGGCTTCAGGCCCTAATCTGGTTCCGGCACTGCACGCTGAGCCTTTGGTTATTTCCTCTTCCTGGTGGGAAATGAGAGTTAAATTTGCCCGTCCAGACACCTCCAGCTAGTCTCTCATTGGTTCTCGCTATTCCTGTTCATCTTCCGCAGAAATTGCAAACTGGGCCAAACAGGAGATTAAAGGCGCTGACTCTCCAAGTGGGGAGAGTGTTAGTAAAGCGTCTGGAATGTTGCACCCGAGTACCAGGGGAGGAAAACTGAGACATATTTGAACACGTCTCCCGTTCACATGGTTGATCATACTTGGGTTCCACATGCATGTTTTAGCTGAAGGAAGAATACCTTAAACCTTGAGAGTTGAGACCCGTGGAATGGGTACCATGCAATATGACTTCAAAGGGTCTTCATTTGCTCACCGAACCTCTCCAATCCTATCACTGCTGCGTTTATGCCCCTGTACACATGCTTGATTCTCTTTCGGAGACATAGCAATCCATAGGTTTTAAGATACTTATTATTCAGGTACATTCTTAGGCGTTTAATATGCGGTGTTGAGTCCATTTCGTTGAGCAAGGAGTAGCTCTTGTCTATTCCATATTTGACTTAAGGAACTTTATCTGTGCTCATTTCAATCTCTGGTTTTATGCAGCACCCCAACTCACCTTTACCCTTAAGCAAGCATAAGTTGGTTTTCTAAATTTGAGACCCTGTTCTGTTCTGTAATTCAGTTCCTGTGTAGCCAAGTTTACATTCCATGTATTACTGATATTTTATGATGTTTCTTTTTCTGTGTGACTTACTTCAGTTAGAATCATCATACCTGAATCCACTCATTGTGCTGCTAAGGGCCTGATGACACAGATTTCATTGCTGAGTGATATTGCTTTGTAAGTAAATACCACAACTTCTTTATCCATTTTTCACTTTCTGCGATGTTGAACTTGTACGGTAAACGAGGTTCTTGTAAACAGAGGCGTCCCAAACTTTGGGGTGGCTGTGTCTTTTTGATTTTAATTTCCGTAAGCTATAGGACCATAAGCGGCAGTGCCCTAGGCTCTGTTGCTTTGTTTTTTAGATGTTTCAGGAAACACCATACACTTCTCCCGAGTGTCTGTTGGCAATTTACATCCCGCCCATCAGCATAACAAGGCTCCCAGTTCTCCATGGCCTGTTCTGCCTTTCTGGATTTTACACTTTTTTCAGATGGCCCTTTTGACCGGGGGGAAGTGAGACTTCATTGTAGTGCAGATTTCCTTTGCAAGCTTGCTTGGTTGGCCAAAAAGGGCGTATGCGTTTTTTCCTGAATATATTCAGGAAAAAACGCATACGCCCTTTTTGGCCAAGTGCATCATTGTGGACGTTCTGCCTCTTTTCCTATGCTTTCAATGCAATTCCAGTCTACCTCCTGAAATCGGTTTCCTGCAATTCTGCCCCGCTTTCAAGTCCTCTTGGCAGCCTTACTTCAGTCTATTTTTGGACGATAGCTGTCATTTATAACTCTGCAGGTTTGTGAATTACAGTGCCCCTGAGCTCCTTTCTTCAACTCGCTTTCTTGTGACCTGGCCGCAACACCGCAGGATGGCTTCAGGCCCTAATCTGGTTCCGGCCCGGCACGCTGAGCCTTTGGTTAATTCCTCTTCCTGGTGGGAAATGAGAGTTAAATTTGCCCGTCCAGACACCTCCAGCTAGCCTCTCATTGGTTCTCGCTATTCCTGTTCATCTTCCGCAGAAATTGCAAACTGGGCCAAACAGGAGGTTAAAGGCGCTGACTCTCCAAGTGGGGAGAGTGTTAGTAAAGCGTCTGGAATGTTGCACCCGAGTACCAGGGGAGGAAAACTGAGACATATTTGAACACGTCTCCCGTTCACATGGTTGATCATACTTGGGTTCCACATGCATGTTTTAGCTGAAGGAAGAATACCTTAAACCTGGAGAGTTAAGACCCGTGTAATGGGTACCATGCAATATGACTTCAAAGGGTCTTCATTTGCTCACCGAACCTCTCCAATCCTATCACTGCTGCGTTTATGCCCCTGTACACATGCTTGATTCTCTTTCGGAGACATAGCAATCCATAGGTTTTAAGATACTTACTAGTCAGGTACATTCTTAGGCGTTTAATATGCGGTGTTGAGTCCATTTCGTTGAGGAAGGAGTAGCTCTTGTCTATTCCATATTTGACTTAAGGAACTTTATCTGTGCTCATTTCAATCTCTGGTTTTATGCAGCACCCCAACTCACCTTTACCCTTAAGCAAGCATATGTTGGTTTTCTAAATTTGAGACCCTGTTCTGTTCTGTAATTCAGTTCCTGTGTAGCCAAGTTTACATTCCGTGTATTACTGATATCTTATGATGTTTCTTTTTCTGTGTGACTTACTTCAGTTAGAATCATCATACCTTAATCCACTCATTGTGCTGTTAAGGGCCTGATGACACAGATTTCATTGCTGAGTGATATTGCTTTGTAAGTAAATACCACAACTTCTTTATCCATTTTTCACTTTCTGCGATGTTGAACTTGTACTGTAAACGAGGTTCTTGTAAACAGAGGCGTCCCAAACTTTGGGGTGGCTGTGTCTTTTTGATTTTAATTTCCCTAAGCTATAGGACCATAAGTGGCAGTGCCCTAGGCTGTGTTGCTTTGTTTTTTAGATGTTTCAGGAAACACCATACACTTCTCCCGAGTGTCTGTTGGCAATTTACATCCCGCCCATCAGCATAACAAGGCTCCCAGTTCTCCATGGCCTGTCCTGCCTTTCTGGATTTTACACTTTTTTCAGATGGCCCTTTTGACCGGGGGGAAGTGAGACTTCATTGTAGTGCAGATTTCCTTTGCAAGCTTGCTTGGTTGGCCAAAAAGGGCGTATGAGTTTTTTCCTGAATATATTCAGGAAAAACCGCATACGCCCTTTTTGGCCAAGTGCATCATTGTGGACGTTCTGCCTCTTTTCCTATGCTTTCAATTCAATTCCAGTCTACTTCCTGAAATCGGTTTCCTGCAATTCTGCCCCGCTTTCAAGTCCTCTTGGCAGCCTTACTTCAGTCTATTTTTGGACGATAGCTGTCATTTATAACTCTGCAGGTTTGTGAATTACAGTGCCCCTGAGCTCCTTTCTTCAACTCGCTTTCTTGTGACCTGGCCGCAACACCGCAAGATGGCTTCAGGCCCTAATCTGGTTCCGGTCCGGCATGCTGAGCCTTTGGTTAATTCCTCTTCCTGGTGGGAAATGAGAGTTAAATTTGCCCGTCCAGACACCTCCAGCTAGCCTCTCATTGGTTCTCGCTATTCCTGTTCATCTTCCGCAGAAATTGCAAACTGGGCCAAACAGGAGGTTAAAGGGACTGACTCTCCAAGTGGGGAGAGTGTTAGTAAAGCGTCTGGAATGTTGCACCCGAGTACCAGGGTACGAAAACTGAGACATATTTGAACACGTCTCCCGATCACATGGTTGATCATACTCTGGGTTCCACATGCATATTTTAGCTGAAGGAAGAATACCTTAAACCTGGGTAGTTGAAACCCGTGGAATGGGTACCATGCAATATGATTTCAAAGGGTCTTCATTTGCTCACCGAACCTCTCCAATCCTATCACTGCTGCGTTTATGCCCCTGTACACATGCTTGATTCTCTTTCGGAGACATAGCAATCCATAGGTTTTAAGATACTTACTAGTCAGGTACATTCTTAGGCGTTTAATATGCGGTGTTGAGTCCATTTCGTTGAGCAAGGAGTAGCTCTTGTCTATTCCATATTTGGCTTAAGGAACTTTATCTGTGCTCATTTCAATCTCTGGTTTTATGCAGCACCCCAACTCACCTTTCCCCTTAAGCAAGCATAAGTTGGTTTTCTAAATTTGAGACCCTGTTCTGTTTTGGAATGCAGTTCCTGTGTAGCCAAGTTTACATTCCGTGTATTAGTGATATCTTATGATGTTTCTTTTTCTGTGTGACTTATTTCAGTTAGAATCATCGTACCTGAATCCACTCATTATGCTGCTACGGGCCTGATGACATAGATTTCATTGCTGAGTGATACTGCATTGTACTTAAGTACCACAAGTTCTTTATCCATTTTTCACTTTCTGTGATATTGAACTTGTACGGTAAACGAGGTTCTTGTAAACGGAGGCGTCCCAAACTTTGGGGTGGCTGTGTCTTTTTGATTTTAATTTCCCTAAGCTATAGGACCATAAGTGGAAGTGCCCTAGGCTCTGTTGCTTTGTTTTTTAGATGTTTCAGGAAACACCATACACTTCTCCTGAGTGGTTGTTGGCAATTTACATCCCGCCCATCAGCATAACAAGGCTCCCAGTTCTCCATGGCCTGTCCTGCCTTTCTGGATTTTACACTTTTTTCAGATGGCCGTTTTGACCGGGGGGAAGTGAGACTTCATTGTAGTGCAGATTTCCTTTGCAAGCTTGCTTGGTTGGCCAAAAAGGGCGTATGCGTTTTTTCCTGAATATATTCAGGAAAAAACGCATACGCCCTTTTTGGCCAAGTGCATCATTGTGGACGTTCTGCCTCTTTTCCTATGCTTTCAATGCAATTCCAGTCTACCTCCTGAAATCGGTTTCCTGCAATTCTGCCCCGCTTTCAAGTCCTCTTGGCAGCCTTACTTCAGTCTATTTTTGGACGATAGCTGTCATTTATAACTCTGCAGGTTTGTGAATTACAGTGCCCCTGAGCTCCTTTCTTCAACTTGCTTTCTTGTGACCTGGCCGCAACACCGCAGGATGTCTTCAGGCCCTAAACTGGTTCCGGCACGGCACGCTGAGCCTTTGGTTATTTCCTCTTCCTGGTGGGAAATGAGAGTTAAATTTGCCCGTCCAGACACCTCCAGCTAGTCTCTCATTGGTTCTCGCTATTCCTGTTCATCTTCCGCAGAAATTGCAAACTGGGCCAAACAGGAGGTTAAAGGTGCTGACTCTCCAAGTGGGGAGAGTGTTAGTAAAGCGTCTGGAATGTTGCACCCGAGTACCAGGGGAGGAAAACTGAGACATATTTGAACACGTCTCCCGTTCACATGGTTGATCATACTTGGGTTCCACATGCATGTTTTAGCTGAAGGAAGAATACCTTAAACCTGGAGAGTTGAGACCCGTGTAATGGGTACCATGCAATATGACTTCAAAGGGTCTTCATTTGCTCACCGAACCTCTCCAATCCTATCACTGCTGCGTTTATGCCCCTGTTCACATGCTTGATTCTCTTTCGGAGACATAGCAATCCATAGGTTTTAAGATACTTACTAGTCAGGTACATTCTTAGGCGTTTAATATGCAGTGTTGAGTCCATTTCGTTGAGCAAGGAGTAGCTCTTGTCTATTCCATATTTGACTTAAGGAACTTTATCTGTGCTCATTTCAATCTCTGGTTTTATGCAGCACCCCAACTCACCTTTCCCCTTAAGCAAGCATAAGTTGGTTTTCTAAATTTGAGACCCTGTTCTGTTCTGTAATTCAGTTCCTGTGTAGCCAAGTTTACATTCCGTGTATTACTGATATCTTATGATGTTTCTTTTTCTGTGTGACTTACTTCAGTTAGAATCATCATACCTGAATACACTCATTGTGCTGCTAAGGGCCTGATGATACAGATTTCATTGCTGAGTGATATTGCTTTGTAAGTAAATACCACAACTTCTTTCTCCATTTTTCACTTTCTGCGATGTTGAACTTGTACTGTAAACGAGGTTCTTGTAAACAGAGCCGTTCCAAACTTTGGGGTGGCTGTGTCTTTTTGATTTTAATTTCCCTAAGCTATAGGACCATAAGTGGCAGTGCCCTAGGTTCTGTTGCTTTGTTTTTTAGATGTTTCAGGAAACACCATACACTTCTCCCGAGTGGTTGTTGGCAATTTACATCCCGCCCATCAGCATAACAAGGCTCCCAGTTCTCCATGGCCTGTCCTGCCTTTCTGGATTTTACACTTTTTTCAGATGGCCGTTTTGACCGGGGGGAAGTGAGACTTCATTGTAGTGCAGATTTCCTTTGCAAGCTTGCTTGGTTGGCCAAAAAGGGCGTATGCGTTTTTTCCTGAATATATTCAGGAAAAAACGCATACGCCCTTTTTGGCCAAGTGCATCATTGTGGACGTTCTGCCTCTTTTCCTATGCTTTCAATGCAATTCCAGTCTACCTCCTGAAATCGGTTTCCTGCAATTCTGCCCCGCTTTCAAGTCCTCTTGGCAGCCTTACTTCAGTCTATTTTTGGACGATAGCTGTCATTTATAACTCTGCAGGTTTGTGAATTACAGTGCCCCTGAGCTCCTTTCTTCAACTCGCTTTCTTTTGAGCTGGCCGCAACACCGCAGGATGGCTTCAGGCCCTAATCTGGTTCCGGTACGGCACGCTGAGCCTTTGGTTATTTCCTCTTCCTGGTGGGAAATGAGAGTTAAATTTGCCCGTCCAGACACCTCCAGCTAGCCTCTCATTGGTTCTCGCTATTCCTGTTCATCTTCCGCAGAAATTGCAAACTGGGCCAAACAGGAGGTTAAAGGCGCTGACTCTCCAAGTGGGGAGAGTGTTAGTAAAGCGTCTGGAATGTTGCACCCGAGTACCAGGGGAGGAAAACTGAGACATATTTGAACACGTGTCCCGTTCACATGGTTGATCATACTTGGGTTCCACATGCATGTTTTAGCTGAAGGAAGAATACCTTAAACCTGGAGAGTTGAGACCTGTGGAATGGGTACCATGCAATATGACTTCAAAGGGTCTTCATTTGCTCACCGAACCTCTCCAATCCTATCACTGCTGCGTTTATGCCCCTGTACACATGCTTGATTCTCTTTCGGAGACATAGCAATCCATAGGTTTTAAGATACTTACTAGTCAGGTACATTCTTAGGCGTTTAATATGCGGTGTTGAGTCCATTTCGTTGAGCAAGGAGTAGCTCTTGTCTATTCCATATTTGGCTTAAGGAACTTTATCTGTGCTCATTTCAATCTCTGGTTTTATGCAGCACCCCAACTCACCTTTACCCTTAAGCAAGCATAAGTTGGTTTTCTAAATTTGAGACCCTGTTCTGTTCTGTAATTCAGTTCCTGTGTAGCCAAGTTTACATTCCGTGTATTACTGATATCTTATGATGGTTCATTTTCTGTGTGACTTATTTCAGTTAGAATCATCATACCTGAATCCACTCATTGTGATGCTAAGGGCCTGATGACATAGATTTCATTGCTGAGTGATATTGCTTTGTAAGTAAATACCACAACTTCTTTATCCATTTTTCACTTTCTGCGATGTTGAACTTGTACTGTAAACGAGGTTCTTATAAACAGAGGCGTCCCAAACTTTGGGGTGGCTGTGTCTTTTTGATTTTAATTTCCCTAAGCTATAGGACCATAAGTAGCAGTGCCCTAGGCTCTGTTGCTTTGTTTTTTAGATGTTTCAGGAAACACCATACACTTCTCCCGAGTGTCTGTTGGCAATTTACATCCCGCCCATCAGCATAACAAGGCTCCCAGTTCTCCATGGCCTGTCCTGCCTTTCTGGATTTTACACTTTTTTCAGATGGCCCTTTTGACTGGGGGGAAGTGAGACTTCATTGTAGTGCAGATTTCCTTTGCAAGCTTGCTTGGTTGGCCAAAAAGGTCGTATGCGTTTTTTCCTGAATATATTCAGGAAAAACCGCATACGCCCTTTTTGGCCAAGTGCATCATTGTGGACGTTCTGCCTCTTTTCCTATGCTTTCAATGCAATTCCAGTCTACCTCCTGAAATCGGTTTCCTGCAATTCTGCCCCGCTTTCAAGTCCTCTTGGCAGCCTTACTTCAGTCTATTTTTGGACGATAGCTGTCATTTATAACTCTGCAGGTTTGTGAATTACAGTGCCCCTGAGCTCCTTTCTTCAACTCGCTTTCTTGTGACCTGGCCGCAACACCGCAGGATGGCTTCAGGCCCTAATCTGATTCTGGCATGGCACGCTGAGCCTTTGGTTAATTCCTCTTCCTGGTAGGAAATGAGAGTTAAATTTGCCCGTCCAGACACCTCCAGCTAGTCTCCATTGGTTCTCGCTATTCCTGTTCATCTTCCGCAGAAATTGCAAACTGGGCCAAACAGGAGGTTAAAGGGACTGACTCTCCAAGTCGGGAGAGTGTTAGTAAAGCGTCTGGAATGTTGCACCCGAGTACCAGGGGAGGAAAACTGAGACATATTTGAACACGTCTCCCGATCACATGGTTGATCATACTCTAGGTTCCACATGCATGTTTTAGATGAAGGAAGAATACCTTAAACCTAGGTAGTTGAAACACGTGGAATGGGTACCCTGCAATATGAGTTCAAAGGGTCTTCATTTGCTCACCCAACCTCTCCAATCCTATCACTGCTGCGTTTATGCCCCTGTACACATGCTTGATTCTCTTTTGGAGACATAGCAATCCATAGGTTTTAAGATACTTACAAGTCAGGTACATTCTTAGGCGTTTAATATGCGTTGTTGAGTCCATTTCGTTGAGCAAGGAGTAGCTCTTGTCTATTCCATATTTGGCTTAAGGAACTTTATCTGTGCTCATTTCAATCTCTGGTTTTATGCAGCACCCCAACTCACCTTTCCCCTTAAGCAAGCATAAGTTGGTTTTCTAAATTTGAGACCCTGTTCTGTTCTGTAATTCAGTTCCTGTGTAGCCAAGTTTACATTCCGTGTATTACTGATATCTTATGATGTTTCTTTTTCTGTGTGACTTATTTCAGTTAGAATCATCGTACCTGAATCCACTCATTATGCTGCTACGGGCATGATGACATAGATTTCATTGCTGAGTGATACTGCATTGTACGTAAGTACCACAAGTTCTTTATCCATTTTTCACTTTCTGTGATATTGAACTTGTATGGTAAACGAGGTTCTTGTAAACGGAGGCGTCCCAAACTTTGGGGTGGCTGTGTCTTTTTGATTTTAATTTCCCTAAGCTATAGGACCATAAGTGGAAGTGCCCTAGGCTCTGTTGCTTTGTTTTTTAGATGTTTCAGGAAACACCATACACTTCTCCCGAGTGGTTGTTGGCAATTTACATCCCGCCCATCAGCATAACAAGGCTCCCAGTTGTCCATGGCCTGTCCTGCCTTTCTGGATTTTACACTTTTTTCAGATGGCCCTTTTGACCGGGGGGAAGTGAGACTTCATTGTAGTGCAGATTTCCTTTGCAAGCTTGCTTGGTTGGCCAAAAAGGGCGTATGCGTTTTTTCCTGAATATATTCAGGAAAAAACGCATACGCCCTTTTTGGCCAAGTGCATCATTGTGGACGTTCTGCCTCTTTTCCTATGCTTTCAATGCAATTCCAGTCTACCTCCTGAAATCGGTTTCCTGCAATTCTGCCCCGCTTTCAAGTCCTCTTGGCAGCCTTACTTCAGTCTATTTTTGGACGATAGCTGTCATTTATAACTCTGCAGGTTTGTGAATTACAGTGCCCCTGAGCTCCTTTCTTCAACTTGCTTTCTTGTGACCTGGCCGCAACACCGCAGGATGGCTTCAGGCCCTAATCTGGTTCCGGCACGGCACGCTGAGCCTTTGGTTATTTCCTCTTCCTGGTGGGAAATGAGAGTTAAATTTGCCCGTCCAGACACCTCCAGCTAGTCTCTCATTGGTTCTCGCTATTCCTGTTCATCTTCCGCGGAAATTGCAAACTGGGCCAAACAGGAGGTTAAAGGCGCTGACTCTCCAAGTGGGGAGAGTGTTATTAAAGCGTCTGGAATGTTGCACCCGAGTACCAGGGGAGGAAAACTGAGACATATTTGAACACGTCTCCCGTTCACATGGTTGATCATACTTGGGTTCCACATGCATGTTTTAGGTGAAGGAAGAATACCTTAAACCTGGAGAGTTAAGACCCGTTTAATGGGTACCATGCAATATGACTTCAAAGGGTCTTCATTTGCTCACCGAACCTCTCCAATCCTATCACTGCTGCGTTTATGCCCCTGTACACACGCTTGATTCTCTTTCGGAGACATAGCAATCCATAGGTTTTAAGATACTTACTAGTCAGGTACATTCTTAGGCGTTTAATATGCGGTGTTGAGTCCATTTCGTTGAGCAAGGAGTAGCTCTTGTCTATTCCATATTTGACTTAAGGAACTTTATCTGTGCTCATTTCAATCTCTGTTTTTATGCAGCACCCCAACTCACCTTTCCCCTTAAGCAAGCATAAGTTGTTTTTCTAAATTTGAGACGCTGTTCTGTTCTGTAATTCAGTTCCTGTGTAGCCAAGTTTACATTCCGTGTATTACTGATATCTTATGATGTTTCTTTTTCTGTGTGACTTACTTCAGTTAGAATCATCATACCTGAATCCACTCATTGTGCTGCTAAGGGCCTGATGACACAGATTTCATTGCTGAGTGATATTGCTTTGTAAGTAAATACCACAACTTCTTTCTCCATTTTTCACTTTCTGCGATGTTGAACTTGTACTGTAAACGAGGTTCTTGTAAACAGAGCCGTTCCAAACTTTGGGGTGGCTGTGTCTTTTTGATTTTAATTTCCCTAAGCTATAGGACCATAAGTGGAAGTGCCCTAGGTTCTGTTGCTTTGTTTTTTAGATGTTTCAGGAAACACCATACACTTCTCCCGAGTGGTTGTTGGCAATTTACATCCCGCCCATCAGCATAACAAGGCTCCCAGTTCTCCATGGCCTGTCCTGCCTTTCTGGATTTTACACTTTTTTCAGATGGCCCTTTTGACCGGGGGGAAGTGAGACTTCATTGTAGTGCAGATTTCCTTTGCAAGCTTGCTTGGTTGGCCAAAAAGGGCGTATGCATTTTTTCCTGAATATATTCAGGAAAAAACGCATACGCCCTTTTTGGCCAAGTGCATCATTGTGGACGTTCTGCCTCTTTTCCTATGCTTTCAATGCAATTCCAGTCTACCTCCTGAAATCGGTTTCCTGCAATTCTGCCCCGCTTTCAAGTCCTCTTGGCAGCCTTACTTCAGTCTATTTTTGGACGATAGCTGTCATTTATAACTCTGCAGGTTTGTGAATTACAGTGCCCCTGAGCTCCTTTCTTCAACTCGCTTTCTTTTGAGCTGGCCGCAACACCGCAGGATGGCTTCAGGCCCTAATCTGGTTCCGGTACGGCACGCTGAGCCTTTGGTTATTTCCTCTTCCTGGTGGGAAATGAGAGTTAAATTTGCCCGTCCAGACACCTCCAGCTAGCCTCTCATTGGTTCTCGCTATTCCTGTTCATCTTCCGCAGAAATTGCAAACTGGGCCAAACAGGAGGTTAAAGGTGCTGACTCTCCAAGTGGGGAGAGTGTTAGTAAAGCGTCTGGAATGTTGCACCCGAGTACCAGGGGAGGAAAACTGAGAGATATTTGAACACGTCTCCCGTTCACATGGTTGATCATACTTGGGTTCCACATGCATGTTTTAGCTGAAGGAAGAATACCTTAAACCTGGAGAGTTGAGACCCGTGGAATGGGTACCATGCAATATGACTTCAAAGGGTCTTCATTTGCTCACCGAACCTCTCCAATCCTATCACTGCTGCGTTTATGCCCCTGTACACATGCTTGATTCTCTTTCGGAGACATAGCAATCCATAGGTTTTAAGATACTTACTAGTCAGGTACATTCTTAGGCGTTTAATATGCGGTGTTGAGTCCATTTCGTTGAGCAAGGAGTAGCTCTTGTCTATTCCATATTTGACTTAAGGAACTTTATCTGTGCTCATTTCAATCTCTGGTTTTATGCAGCACCCCAACTCACCTTTACCCTTAAGCAAGCATAAGTTGGTTTTCTAAATTTGAGACCCTGTTCTGTTCTGTAATTCAGTTCCTGTGTAGCCAAGTTTACATTCCATGTATTACTGATATCTTATGATGGTTCATTTTCTGTGTGACTTATTTCAGTTAGAATCATCATACCTGAATCCACTCATTGTGCTGCTAAGGGCCTGATGACATAGATTTCATTGCTGAGTGATATTGCTTTGTAAGTAAATACCACAACTTCTTTATCCATTTTTCACTTTCTGCGATGTTGAACTTGTACTGTAAACGAGGTTCTTGTAAACAGAGGCGTCCCAAACTTTGGGGTGGCTGTGTCTTTTTGATTTTAATTTCCCTAAGCTATAGGACCATAAGTGGCAGTGCCCTAGGCTCTGTTGCTTTGTTTTTTAGATGTTTCAGGAAACACCATACACTTCTCCCGAGTGTCTGTTGGCAATTTACATCCCGCCCATCAGCATAACAAGGCTCCCAGTTCTCCATGGCCTGTCCTGCCTTTCTGGATTTTACACTTTTTTCAGATGGCCCTTTTGACTGGGGGGAAGTGAGACTTCATTGTAGTGCAGATTTCCTTTGCAAGCTTGCTTGGTTGGCCAAAAAGGGCGTATGCGTTTTTTCCTGAATATATTCAGGAAAAAACGCATACGCCCTTTTTGGCCAAGTACATCATTGTGGACGTTCTGCCTCTTTTCCTGTGCTTTCAATGCAATTCCAGTCTACCTCCTGAAATCGGTTTCCTGCAATTCTGCCCCGCTTTCAAGTCCTCTTGGCAGCCTTACTTCAGTCTATTTTTGGACGATAGCTGTCATTTATAACTCTGCAGGTTTGTGAATTACAGTGCCCCTGAGCTCCTTTCTTCAACTCGCTTTCTTGTGACCTGGCCGCAACACCGCAGGATGGCTTCAGGCCCTAATCTGATTCTGGCATGGCACGCTGAGCCTTTGGTTAATTCCTCTTCCTGGTAGGAAATGAGAGTTAAATTTGCCCGTCCAGACACCTCCAGCTAGTCTCCATTGGTTCTCGCTATTCCTGTTCATGTTCCGCAGAAATTGCAAACTGGGCCAAACAGGAGGTTAAAGGGACTGACTCTCCAAGTCGGGAGAGTGTTAGTAAAGCGTCTGGAATGTTGCACCCGAGTACCAGGGTACGAAAACTGAGACATATTTGAACACGTCTCCCGATCACATGGTTGATCATACTCTAGGTTCCACATGCATGTTTTAGATGAAGGAAGAATACCTTTAACCTAGGTAGTTGAAACACGTGGAATGGGTACCCTGCAATATGAGTTCAAAGGGTATTCATTTGCTCACCCAACCTCTCCAATCCTATCACTGCTGCGTTTATGCCCCTGTACACATGCTTGATTCTCTTTTGGAGACATAGCAATCCATAGGTTTTAAGATACTTACAAGTCAGGTACATTCTTAGGCGTTTAATATGCGTTGTTGAGTCCATTTCGTTGAGCAAGGAGTAGCTCTTGTCTATTCCATATTTGGCTTAAGGAACTTTATCTGTGCTCATTTCAATCTCTGGTTTTATGCAGCACCCCAACTCACCTTTACCCTTAAGCAAGCATAAGTTGGTTTTCTAAATTTGAGTCCCTGTTCTGTTCTGTAATTCAGTTCCTGTGTAGCCAAGTTTACATTCCGTGTATTACTGATATCTTATGATGTTTCTTTTTCTGTGTGACTTACTTCAGTTAGAATCATCATACCTGAATCCACTCATTGTGCTGCTAAGGGCCTGATGACACAGATTTCATTGCTGAGTGATATTGCTTTGTAAGTAAATACCACAACTTCTTTCTCCATTTTTCACTTTCTGCGATGTTGAACTTGTACTGTAAACAAGGTTCTTGTAAACAGAGGCGTCCCAAACTTTGGGGTGGCTGTGTCTTTTTGATTTTAATTTCCCTAAGCTATAGGACCATAAGTGGAAGTGCCCTAGGTTCTGTTGCTTTGTTTTTTAGATGTTTCAGGAAACACCATACACTTCTCCCGAGTGGTTGTTGGCAATTTACATCCCGCCCATCAGCATAACAAGGCTCCCAGTTCTCCATGGCCTGTCCTGCCTTTCTGGATTTTACACTTTTTTCAGATGGCCCTTTTGACCGGGGGGAAGTGAGACTTCATTGTAGTGCAGATTTCCTTTGCAAGCGTGCTTGGTTGGCCAAAAAGGACGTATGCGTTTTTTCCTGAATATATTCAGGAAAAAACGCATACGCCTTTTTTGGCCAAGTGCATCATTGTGGACGTTCTGCCTCTTTTCCTATGCTTTCAATGTAATTCCAGTCTACCTCCTGAAATCGGTTTCCTGCAATTCTGCCCCGCTTTCAAGTCCTCTTGGCAGCCTTACTTCAGTATATTTTTGGACGATAGCTGTCATTTATAACTCTGCAGGTTTGTGAATTACAGTGCCCCTGAGCTCCTTTCTTCAACTCGCTTTCTTTTGAGCTGGCCGCAACACCGCAGGATGGCTTCAGGCCCTAATCTGGTTCCGGTACGGCACGCTGAGCCTTTGGTTATTTCCTCTTTCTGGTGGGAATTGAGAGTTAAATTTGCCCGTCCAGACACCTCCAGCTAGCCTCTCATTGGTTCTCGCTATTCCTGTTCATCTTCCGCAGAAATTGCAAACTGGGCCAAACAGGAGGTTAAAGGCGCTGACTCTCCAAGTGGGGAGAGTGTTAGTAAAGCGTCTGGAATGTTGCACCCGAGTACCAGGGGAGGAAAACTGAGACATATTTGAACACGTCTCCCGTTCACATGGTTGATCATACTTGGGTTCCACATGCATGTTTTAGCTGAAGGAAGAATACCTTAAACCTGGAGAGTTGAGACCTGTGGAATGGGTACCATGCAATATGACTTCAAAGGGTCTTCATTTGCTCACCGAACCTCTCCAATCCTATCACTGCTGCGTTTATGCCCCTGTACACATGCTTGATTCTCTTTCGGAGACATAGCAATCCATAGGTTTTAAGATACTTACTAGTCAGGTACATTCTTAGGCGTTTAATATGCGGTGTTGAGTCCATTTCGTTGAGCAAGGAGTAGCTCTTGTCTATTCCATATTTGGCTTAAGGAACTTTATCTGTGCTCATTTCAATCTCTGGTTTTATGCAGCACCCCAACTCACCTTTACCCTTAAGCAAGCATAAGTTGGTTTTCTAAATTTGAGACCCTGTTCTGTTCTGTAATTCAGTTCCTGTGTAGCCAAGTTTCCATTCCGTGTATTACTGATATCTTATGATGTTTCTTTTTCTGTGTGACTTACTTCAGTTAGAATCATCATACCTGAATACACTCATTGTGCTGCTAAGGGCCTGATGACACAGATTTCATTGCTGAGTGATATTGCTTTGTAAGTAAATACCACAACTTCTTTCTCCATTTTTCACTTTCTGCGATGTTGAACTTGTACTGTAAACGAGGTTCTTGTAAACAGAGCCGTTCCAAACTTTGGGGTGGCTGTGTCTTTTTGATTTTAATTTCCCTAAGCTATAGGACCATAAGTGGCAGTGCCCTAGGTTCTGTTGCTTTGTTTTTTAGATGTTTCAGGAAACACCATACACTTCTCCCGAGTGGTTGTTGGCAATTTACATCCCGCCCATCAGCATAACAAGGCTCCCAGTTCTCCATGGCCTGTCCTGCCTTTCTGGATTTTACACTTTTTTCAGATGGCCCTTTTGACCGGGGGGAAGTGAGACTTCATTGTAGTGCAGATTTCCTTTGCAAGCTTGCTTGGTTGGCCAAAAAGGGCGTATGCGTTTTTTCCTGAATATATTCAGGAAAAAACGCATACGCCCTTTTTGGCCAAGTGCATCATTGTGGACGTTCTGCCTCTTTTCCTATGCTTTCAATGCAATTCCAGTCTACCTCCTGAAATCGGTTTCCTGCAGTTCTGCCCCGCTTTCAAGTCCTCTTGGCAGCCTTACTTCAGTATATTTTCGGACGATAGCTGTCATTTATAACTCTGCAGGTTTGTGAATTACAGTGCCCCTGAGCTCCTTTCTTCAACTCGCTTTCTTTTGAGCTGGCCGCAACACCGCAGGATGGCTTCAGGCCCTAATCTGGTTCCGGTACGGCACGCTGAGCCTTTGGTTATTTCCTCTTCCTGGTGGGAAATGAGAGTTAAATTTGCCCGTCCAGACACCTCCAGCTAGCCTCTCATTGGTTCTCGCTATTCCTGTTCATCTTCCGCAGAAATTGCAAACTGGGCCAAACAGGAGGTTAAAGGCGCTGACTCTCCAAGTGGGGAGAGTGTTAGTAAAGCGTCTGGAATGTTGCACCCGAGTACCAGGGGAGGAAAACTGAGACATATTTGAACACGTCTCCCGTTCACATGGTTGATCATACTTGGGTTCCACATGCATGTTTTAGCTGAAGGAAGAATACCTTAAACCTGGAGAGTTGAGACCTGTGGAATGGGTACCATGCAATATGACTTCAAAGGGTCTTCATTTGCTCACCGAACCTCTCCAATCCTATCACTGCTGCGTTTATGCCCCTGTACACATGCTTGATTCTCTTTCGGAGACATAGCAATCCATAGGTTTTAAGATACTTACTAGTCAGGTACATTCTTAGGCGTTTAATATGCGGTGTTGAGTCCATTTCGTTGAGCAAGGAGTAGCTCTTGTCTATTCCATATTTGGCTTAAGGAACTTTATCTGTGCTCATTTCAATCTCTGGTTTTATGCAGCACCCCAACTCACCTTTACCCTTAAGCAAGCATAAGTTGGTTTTCTAAATTTGAGACCCTGTTCTGTTCTGTAATTCAGTTCCTGTGTAGCCAAGTTTACATTCCGTGTATTACTGATATCTTATGATGGTTCATTTTCTGTGTGACTTATTTCAGTTAGAATCATCATACCTGAATCCACTCATTGTGATGCTAAGGGCCTGATGACATAGATTTCATTGCTGAGTGATATTGCTTTGTAAGTAAATACCACAACTTCTTTATCCATTTTTCACTTTCTGCGATGTTGAACTTGTACTGTAAACGAGGTTCTTGTAAACAGAGCCGTTCCAAACTTTGGGGTGGCTGTGTCTTTTTGATTTTAAATTCCCTAAGCTATAGGACCATAAGTGGAAGTGCCCTAGGCTCTGTTGCTTTGTTTTTTAGATGTTTCAGGAAACACCATACACTTCTCCCGAGTGGTTGTTGGCAATTTACATCCCGCCCATCAGCATAACAAGGCTCCCAGTTCTCCATGGCCTGTCCTGCCTTTCTGGATTTTACACTTTTTTCAGATGGCCCTTTTGACCAGGGGGAAGTGAGACTTCATTGTAGTGCAGATTTCCTTTGCAAGCTTTTTGGTTGGCCAAAAAGGGCGTATGCGTTTTTTCCTGAATATATTCAGGAAAAAACACATACGCCCTTTTTGGCCAAGTGCATCATTGTGGACGTTCTGCCTCTTTTCCTATGCTTTCAATGCAATTCCAGTCTACCTCCTGAAATCGGTTTCCTGCAATTCTGCCCCGCTTTCAAGTCCTCTTGGCAGCCTTACTTCAGTCTATTTTTGGACGATAGCTGTCATTTATAACTCTGCAGGTTTGTGAATTACAGTGCCCCTGAGCTCCTTTCTTCAACTCGCTTTCTTGTGACCTGGCCGCAACACCGCAGGATGGCTTCAGGCCCTAATCTGATTCCGGCACGGCACGCTCAGCCTTTGGTTATTTCCTCTTCCTGGTGGGAAATGAGAGTTAAATTTGCCCGTCCAGACACCTCCAGCTAGCCTCTCATTGGTTCTCGCTATTCCTGTTCATCTTCCGCAGAAATCGCAAACTGGGCCAAACAGGAGGTTAAAGGCGCTGACTCTCCAAGTGGGGAGAGTGTTAGTAAAGCATCTGGAATGTTGCACCCGAGTACCAGGGGAGGAAAACTGAGACATATTTGAACACGTCTCTCGTTCACATGGTTGACCTTACTTGATTCCACATGCATGTTTTAGCTGAAGGAAGAATACCTTAAACCTGGAGAGTTGAGACCCGTGTAATGGGTACCATGCAATATGACTTCAAACGGTCTTCATTTGCTCACCGAACCTCTCCAATCCTATCACTGCTGCGTTTATGCCCCTGTACACACTCTTGATTCTCTTTCGGAGACATAGCAATCCATAGGTTTTAAGATACTTACTAGTCAGGTACATTCTTAGGCGTTTAATATGCGGTGTTGGGTCCATTTCGTTGAGCAAGGAGTAGCTCTTGTCTATTCCATATTTGGCTTAAGGAACTTTATCTGTGCTCATTTCAATCTCTGGTTCTATGCAGCACCCCAACTCACCTTTACCCTTAAGCAAGAATAAGTTGGTTTTCTAAATTTGAGACCCTGTTGTGTTCTGTAATTCAGTTCCTGTGTAGCCAAGTTTACATTCCGTGTATTACTGATATCTTATGATGTTTCTTTTTCTGTGTGACTTATTTCAGTTAGAATCATCATACCTGAATCCACTCATTGTGCTGCTAAGGGCCTGATGACATAGATTTCATTGCTGAGTGATATTGCTTTGTAAGTAAATACCACAACTTCTTTATCCATTTTTCACTTTCTGCGATGTTGAACTTGTACTGTAAACGAGGTTCTTGTAAACAGAGGCGTCCCAAACTTTGGGGTGGCTGTGTCTTTTTGATTTTAATTTCCCTAAGCTATAGGACCATAAGTGGCAGTGCCCTAGGCTCTGTTGCTTTGTTTTTTAGATGTTTCAGGAAACACCATACACTTCTCCGGAGTGGTTGTTGGCAATTTACATCCCGCCTTTCAGCATAACAAGGCTCCCAGTTCTCCATGGCCTGTCCTGCCTTTCTGGATTTTACACTTTTTTCAGATGGCCCTTTTGACCGGGGGGAAGTGAGACTTCATTGTAGTGCAGATTTCCTTTGCAAGCTTGCTTGGTTGGCCAAACAGGGCGTATGCGTTTTTTCCTGAATATATTCAGGAAAAAACGCATACGCCCTTTTTGGCCAAGTGCATCATTGTGGACGTTCTGCCACTTTTCCTATGCTTTCAATGCAATTCCAGTCTACCTCCTGAAATCGGTTTCCTGCAATTCTGCCCCGCTTTCAAGTCCTCTTGGCAGCCTTACTTCAGTCTATTTTTGGACGATAGCTGTCATTTATAACTCTGCAGGTTTGTGAATTACAGTGCCCCTGAGCTCCTTTCTTCAACTCGCTTTCTTGTGAGCTGGCCGCAACACCGCAGGATGGCTTTAGGCCCTAATCTGGTTCCGGCCCGGCATGCTGAGCCTTTGGTTAATTCCTCTTCCTGGTGGGAAATGAGAGTTAAATTTGCCCGTCCAGACACCTGCAGCTAGCCTCTCATTGGTTCTCGCTATTCCTGTTCATCTTCCGCAGAAATTGCAAACTGGGCCAAACAGGAGGTTAAAGGGACTGACTCTCCAAGTCGGGAGAGTGTTAGTAAAGCGTCTGGAGTGTTGCACCCGAGTACCAGGGTAGGAAAACTGAGACATATTTGAACACGTCTCCCGTTCACATGGTTGATCATACTCTGGGTTCCACATGCATGTTTTAGCTGAAGGAAGAATACCTTAAACCTGGAGAGTTGAGACCCGTGGAATGGGTACCATGCAATATGACTTCAAAGGGTCTTCATTTGCTCACCGAACCTCTCCAATCCTATCACTGCTGCATTTATGCCCCTGTACACACGCTTGATTCTCTTTTGGAGACATAGCAATCCATAGGTTTTAAGATACTTACTAGTCAGGTACATTCTTAGGCGTTTAATATGGGGTTTTGAGTCCATTTCGTTGAGCAAGGAGTAGCTCTTGTCTATTCCATATTTGGCTTAAGGAACTTTATCTGTGCTCATTTCAATCTCTGGTTTTATGCAGCACCCCAACTCACCTTTCCCCTTAAGCAAGCATAAGTTGGTTTTCTAAATTTGAGACCCTGTTCTGTTTTGGAATGCAGTTCCTGTGTAGCCAAGTTTACATTCCGTGTATTAGTGATATCTTATGATGTTTCTTTTTCTGTGTGACTTATTTCAGTTAGAATCATCGTACCTGAATCCACTCATTATGCTGCTACGGGCCTGATGACATAGATTTCATTGCTGAGTGATACTGCATTGTACGTAAGTACCACAAGTTCTTTATCCATTTTTCACTTTCTGTGATATTGAACTTGTACGGTAAACGAGGTTCTTGTAAACGGAGGCGTCCCAAACTTTGGGGTGGCTGTGTCTTTTTGATTTTAATTTCTCGAAGCTATAGGACCATAAGTGGAAGTGCCCTAGGCTCTGTTGCTTTGTTTTTTAGATGTTTCAGGAAACACCATACACTTCTCCTGAGTGTCTGTTGGCAATTTACATCCCGCCCATCAGCATAACAAGGCTCCCAGTTCTCCATGGCCTGTCCTGCCTTTCTGGATTTTACACTTTTTTCAGATGGCCCTTTTGACCGGGGGGAAGTGAGACTTCATTGTAGTGCAGATTTCCTTTGCAAGTTTGCTTGGTTGGCCAAAAAGGGCGTATGCGTTTTTTCCTGAATATATTCAGGAAAAAACGCATACGCCCTTTTTGGCCAAGTGCATCATTGTGGACGTTCTGCCTCTTTTCCTATGCTTTCAATGCAATTCCAGTCTACCTCCTGAAATCGGTTTCCTGCAATTCTGCCCCGCTTTCAAGTCCTCTTGGCAGCCTTACATCAGTCTATTATTGGACGATAGCTGTCATTTATAACTCTGCAGGTTTGTGAATTACAGTGCCCCTGAGCTCCTTTCTTCAATTTGCTTTCTTTTGAGCTGGCCGCAACACCGCAGGAGGGCTTCAGGCCCTAATCTGGTTCCGGCACGGCACGCTGAGCCTCTGGTTATTTCCTCTTCCTGGTGGGAAATGAGAGTTAAATTTGCCCGTCCAGACACCTCCAGCTAGTCTCTCATTGGTTCTCGCTATTCCTGTTCATCTTCCGCAGAAATTGCAAACTGTGCCAAACAGGAGGTTAAAGGCGCTGACTCTCCAAGTGGGGAGAGTGTTAGTAAAGCGTCTGGAATGTTGCACCCGAGTACCAGGGGAGGAAAACTGAGACATATTTGAACACATCTCCCGATCACATGGTTGATCATACTCTGGGTTCCACATGCATGTTTTAGCTGAAGGAAGAATACCTAAAACCTGGGTAGTTGAAACCCGTGGAATGGGTACCATGCAATATGACTTCAAAGGGTCTTCATTTGCTCACCGAACCTCTCCAATCCTATCACTGCTGCGTTTATGCCCCTGTACACATGCTTGATTCTCTTTCGGAGACATAGCAATCCCTAGATTTTAAGATACTTACTAGTCAGGTACATTCTTAGGCGTTTAATATGCGGTGTTGAGTCCATTTCTTTGAGCAAGGAGTAGCTCTTGTCTATTCCATATTTGGCTTAAGGAACTTTATCTGTGCTCATTTCAATCTCTGGTTTTATGCAGTACCCCAACTCACCTTTACCCTTAAGCAAGCATAAGTTGGTTTTCTAAATTTGAGACCCTGTTCTGTTCTGTAATTCAGTTCCTGTGTAGCCAAGTTTACATTCCGTGTATTACTGATATCTTATGATGTTTCTTTTTCTGTGTGACTTATTTCAGTTAGAATCATCATACCTGAATCCACTCATTGTGCTACTAAGGGCCTGATGACACAGATTTCATTGCTGAGTGATATTGCTTTGTAAGTAAATACCACAACTTTTTTATCCATTTTTCACTTTCTGCGATGTTGAACTTGTACTGTAAACGAGGTTCTTGTAAACAGAGCCGTTCCAAACTTTGGGGTGGCTGTGTCTTTTTGATTTTAAATTCCCTAAGCTATAGGACCATAAGTGGCAGTGCCCTAGGCTCTGTTGCTTTGTTTTTTAGATGTTTCAGGAAACACCATACACTTCTCCTGAGTGTCTGTTGGCAATTTACATCCCGCCCATCAGCATAACAAGGCTCCCAGTTCTCCATGGCCTGTCCTGCCTTTCTGGATTTTACACTTTTTTCAGATGGCCCTTTTGACCGGGGGGAAGTGAGACTTCATTGTAGTGCAGATTTCCTTTGCAAGCTTGCTTGGTTGGCCAAAAAGGGCGTATGCGTTTTTTCCTGAATATATTCAGGAAAAAACGCATACGCCCTTTTTGGCGAAGTGCATCATTGTGGACGTTCTGCCTCTTTTCCTATGCTTTCAATGCAATTCCAGTCTACCTCCTGAAATCAGTTTCCCGTAATTCTGCCCCGCTTTCAAGTCCTCTTGGCAGCCTTACTTCAGTATATTTTTGGACGATAGCTGTCATTTATAACTCTGCAGGTTTGTGAATTACAGTGCCCCTGAGCTCCTTTCTTCAACTCGCTTTCTTGTGACCTGGTCGCAACACCGCAGGATGTCTTCAGGCCCTAATCTGGTTCTGGCACGGCACGCTGAGCCTTTGGTTAATTCCTCTTCCTGGTGGGAAATGAGAGTTAAATTTGCCCATCCAGACACCTCCAGCTAGTCTCTCATTGGTTGTCGCTATTCCTGTTCATCTTCCACAGAAATTGCAAACTGGGCCAAACAGGAGGTTAAAGGGACTGACTCTCCAAGTCGGGAGAGTGTTAGTAAAGCATCTGGAATGTTGCACCCAAGTACCAGGGTACGAAAACTGAGACATATTTGAACACGTCTCCCGATCACATGGTTGATCATACTCTGGGTTCCACATGCATGTTTTAGCTGAAGGAAGAATACCTTAAACCTTGAGAGTTGAGACCCGTGGAATGGGTACCATGCAATATGACTTCAAAGGGTCTTCATTTGCTCACCGAACATCTCCAATCCTATCACTGCTGCGTTTATGCCCCTGTACACATGCTTGATTCTCTTTCGGAGACATAGCAATCCATAGGTTTTAAGATACTTACTAGTCAGGTACATTCTTAGGCGTTTAATATGGGGTTTTGAGTCCATTTCGTTGAGCAAGGAGTAGCTCTTGTCTATTCCATATTTGGCTTAAGGAACTTTATCTGTGCTCATTTCAATCTCTGGTTTTATGCAGCACCCCAACTCACCTTTCCCCTTAAGCAAGCATAAGTTGATTTTCTAAATTTGAGACCCTGTTCTGTTCTGTAATTCAGTTCCTGTGTAGCCAAGTATACATTCCGTGTATTACTGATATCTTATGATGTTTCTTTTTCTGTGTGACTTATTTCAGTTAGAAACATCATACCTGAATCCACTCATTGTGCTGCTAAGGGCCTGATGACATAGATTTCATTGCTGAGTGATATTGCTTTGTAAGTAAATACCACAATTTCTTTATCCATTTTTCACTTTCTGCGATGTTGAACTTGTACTGTAAACGAGGTTCTTGTAAACAGAGGCGTCCCAAACTTTGGGGTGGCTGTGTCTTTTTGATTTTAATTTCCCTAAGCTATAGGACCATAAGTGGCAGTGCCCTAGGCTCTGTTGCTTTGTTTTTTAGATGTTTCAGGAAACACCATACACTTCTCCCGAGTGTCTGTTGGCAATTTACATCCCGCCCATCAGCATAACAAGGCTCCCAGTTGTCCATGGCCTGTCCTGCCTTTCTGGATTTTACACTTTTTTCAGATGGCCCTTTTGACCGGGGGGAAGTGAGACTTCATTGTAGTGCAGATTTCCTTTGCAAGCTTGCTTGGTTGGCCAAAAAGGGCGTATGCGTTTTTTCCTGAATATATTCAGGAAAAAACGCATACGCCCTTTTTGGCCAAGTGCATCATTGTGGACGTTCTGCCTCTTTTCCTATGCTTTCAATGCAATTCCAGTCTACCTCCTGAAATCGGTTTCCTGCAATTCTGCCCCGCTTTCAAGTCCTCTTGGCAGCCTTACTTCAGTATATTTTGGACGATAGCTGTCATTTATAACTCTGCAGGTTTGTGAATTACAGTGCCCCTGAGCTCCTTTCTTCAACTCGCTTTCTTGTGAGCTGGCCGCAACACCGCAGGATGGCTTCAGGCCCTAATCTGGTTCCGGCCCGGCATGCTGAGCCTTTGGTTGATTCCTCTTCCTGGTGGGAAATGAGAATTAAATTTGCCCGTCCAGACACCTGCAGCTAGCCTCTCATTGGTTCTCGCTATTCCTGTTCATCTTCCGCAGAAATTGCAAACTGGGCCAAACAGGAGGTTAAAGGGACTGACTCTCCAAGTCGGGAGAGTGTTAGTAAAGAGTCTGGAGTGTTGCACCCGAGTACCAGGGTAGGAAAACTGAGACATATTTGAACACGTCTCCCATTCACATGGTTGATCATACTCTGGGTTCCACATGCATGTTTTAGCTGAAGGAAGAATACCTTAAACCTGGAGAGTTGAGACCCGTGGAATGGGTACCGTGCAATATGACTTCAAAGGGTCTTCATTTGCTCACCGAACGTCTCCAATCCTATCACTGCTGCATTTATGCCCCTGTACACACGCTTGATTCTCTTTTGGAGACATAGCAATCCATAGGTTTTAAGATACTTACTAGTCAGGTACATTCTTAGGCGTTTAATATGGGGTTTTGAGTCCATTTCGTTGAGCAAGGAGTAGCTCTTGTCTATTTCATATTTGGCTTAAGGAACTTTATCTGTGCTCATTTCAATCTCTGGTTTTATGCAGCACCCCAACTCACCTTTACCCTTAAGCAAGCATAAGTTGGTTTTCTAAATTTGAGACCCTGTTCTGTTTTGGAATGCAGTTCCTGTGTAGCCAAGTTTACATTCCGTGTATTAGTGATATCTTATGATGTTTCTTTTTCTGTGTGACTTATTTCAGTTAGAATCATCGTACCTGAATCCACTCATTATGCTGCTACGGGCCTGATGACATAGATTTCATTGCTGAGTGATACTGCATTGTACGTAAGTACCACAAGTTCTTTATCTATTTTTCACTTTCTGTGATATTGAACTTGTACGGTAAACGAGGTTCTTGTAAGCGGAGGCGTCCCAAACTTTGGGGTGGCTGTGTCTTTTTGATTTTAATTTCCCTAAGCTATAGGACCATAAGTGGAAGTGCCCTAGGCTCTGTTGCTTTGTTTTTTAGATGTTTCAGGAAACACCATACACTTCTCCCGAGTGTCTGTTGGCAATTTACATCCCGCCCATCAGCATAACAAGGCTCCCAGTTCTCCATGGCCTGTCCTGCCTTTCTGGATTTTACACTTTTTTCAGATGGCCCTTTTGACCGGGGGGAAGTGAGACTTCATTGTAGTGCAGATTTCCTTTGCAAGCTTGCTTGGTTGGCCAAAAAGGGCGTATGCGTTTTTTCCTGAATATATTCAGGAAAAAACGCATACGCCCTTTTTGGCCAAGTGCATCATTGTGGACGTTCTGCCTCTTTTCCTATGCTTTCAATGCAATTTCCGTCTACCTCCTGAAATCGGTTTCCTGCAATTCTGCCCCGCTTTCAAGTCCTCTTGGCAGCCTTACTTCAGTCTATTTTTGGACGATAGCTGTCATTTATAACTCTGCAGGTTTGTGAATTACAGTGCCCCTGAGCTCCTTTCTTCAACTCGCTTTCTTGTGAGCTGGCCGCAACACCGCAGGATGGCTTCAGGCCCTAATCTGGTTCCGGCACGGCACGCTGAGCCTTTGGTTATTTCCTCTTCCTGGTGGGAAATGAGAGTTAAATTTGCCCGTCCAGACACCTCCAGCTAGTCTCTCATTGGTTCTCGCTATTCCTGTTCATCTTCCGCAGAAATTGCAAACTGGGCCAAACAGGAGGTTAAAGGGACTGACTCTCCAAGTGGGGAGAGTGTTAGTAAAGCGTCTGGAATGTTGCACCCGAGTACCAGGGGAGGAAAACTGAGACATATTTGAACACGTCTCCCGATCACATGGTTGATCATACTCTAGGTTCCACATGCATGTTTTAGCTGAAGGAAGAATACCTTAAACCTGGAGAGTTGAGACCCGTGTAATGGGTATCATGCAATATGACTTCAAAGGGTCTTCATTTGCTCACCGAACCTCTCCAATCCTATCACTGCTGCGTTTATGCCCCTGTACACATGCTTGATTCTCTTTCGGAGACATAGCAATCCATAGGTTTTAAGATACTTACTAGTCAGGTACATTCTTAGGCGTTTAATATGCGGTGTTGAGTCCATTTGGTTGAGCAAGGAGTAGCTCTTGTCTATTCCATATTTGGCTTAAGGAACTTTATCTGTGCTCATTTCAATCTCTGGTTTTATGCAGCACCCCAACTCACCTTTCCCCTTAAGCAAGCATAAGTTGGTTTTCTAAATTTGAGACCCTGTTCTGTTCTGTAATTCAGTTCCTGTGTAGCCAAGTTTACATTCCATGTATTACTGATATCTTATGATGTTTCTTTTTCTGTGTGACTTATTTCAGTTAGAATCATCATACCTGAATCCACTCATTGTGCTGCTAAGGGCCTGATGACATAGATTTCATTGCTGAGTGATACTGCTTTGTAAGTAAATACCACAACTTCTTTATCCATTTTTCACTTTCTGCGATGTTGAACTTGTACTGTAAACGAGGTTCTTGTAAACAGAGCCGTTCCAAACTTTGGGGTGTCTGTGTCTTTTTGATTTTAATTTCCCTAAGCTATAGGACCATAAGTGGAAGTGCCCTAGGTTCTGTTGCTTTGTTTTTTAGATGTTTCAGGAAACACCATACACTTCTCCCAAGTGGTTGTTGGCAATTTACATCCCGCCCATCAGCATAACAAGGCTCCCAGTTCTCCATGGCCTGTCCTGCCTTTCTGGATTTTACACTTTTTTCAGATGGCCCTTTTGACCGGGGGGAATGAGACTTCATTGTAGTGCAGATTTCCTTTGCAAGCTTGCTTGGTTGGCCAAAAAGGACGTATGCGTTTTTTCCTGAATATATTCAGGAAAAAACGCATACGCCCTTTTTGGCCAAGTGCATCATTGTGCACGTTCTGCCTCTTTTCCTATGCTTTCAATGCAATTCCAGTCTACCTCCTGAAATCGGTTTCCTGCAATTCTGCCCCGCTTTCAAGTCCTCTTGGCAGCCTTACTTCAGTCTATTTTTGGACGATAGCTGTCATTTATAACTCTGCAGGTTTGTGAATTACAGTGCCCCTGAGCTCCTTTCTTCAACTCGCTTTCTTGTGAGCTGGCCGCAACACCGCAGGATGGCTTCAGGCCCTAATCTGGTTCCGGCACGGCACGCTGAGCCTTTGGTTATTTCCTCTTCCTGGTGGGAAATGAGAGTTAAATTTGCCCGTCCAGACACCTCCAGCTAGTCTCTCATTGGTTCTCGCTATTCCTGTTCATCTTCCGCAGAAATTGCAAACTGGGCCAAACAGGAGGTTAAAGGGACTGACTCTCCAAGTCGGGAGAGTGTTAGTAAAGTGTCTGGAATGTTGCACCCGAGTACCAGGGTACGAAAACTGAGACATATTTGAACACTTCTCCCGATCACATGGTTGATCATACTCTAGGTTCCACATGCATGTTTTAGCTGAAGGAAGAATACCTTAAACCTGGGTAGTTGAAACCCGTGGAATGGGTACCATGCAATATGACTTCAAAGGGTCTTCATTTGCTCACCGAACATCTCCAATCCTATCACTGCTGCGTTTATGCCCCTGTACACATGCTTGATTCTCTTTCGGAGACATAGCAATCCATAGGTTTTAAGATACTTACTAGTCAGGTACATTCTTAGGCGTTTAATATGCGGTGTTGAGTCCATTTCGTTGAGCAAGGAGTAGCTCTTGTCTATTCCATATTTGACTTAAGGAACTTTATCTGTGCTCATTTCAATCTCTGGTTTTATGCAGCACCCCAACTCACCTTTACCCTTAAGCAAGCATAAGTTGGTTTTCTAAATTTGAGACCCTGTTCTGTTCTGTAATTCAGTTCCTGTGTAGCCAAGTTTACATTCCGTGTATTACTGATATCTTATGATGTTTCTTTTTCTGTGTGACTTATTTCAGTTAGAATCATCATACCTGAATCCACTCATTGTGCTGCTAAGGGCCTGATGACACAGATTTCATTGCTGAGTGATATTGCTTTGTAAGTAAATACCACAACTTCTTTATCCATTTTTCACTTTCTGCGATGTTGAACTTGTACTGTAAACGAGGTTCTTGTAAACAGAGCCGTTCCAAACTTTGGGGTGGCTGTGTCTTTTTGATTTTAATTTCCCTAAGCTATAGGACCATAAGTGGAAGTGCCCTAGGTTCTGTTGCTTTGTTTTTTAGATGTTTCAGGAAACACCATACACTTCTCCCAAGTGGTTGTTGGCAATTTACATCCCGCCCATCAGCATAACAAGGCTCCCAGTTCTCCATGGCCTGTCCTGCCTTTCTGGATTTTACACTTTTTTCAGATGGCCCTTTTGACCGGGGGGAATGAGACTTCATTGTAGTGCAGATTTCCTTTGCAAGCTTGCTTGGTTGGCCAAAAAGGGCGTATGCGTTTTTTCCTGAATATATTCAGGAAAAAACGCATACGCCCTTTTTGGCGAAGTGCATCATTGTGGACGTTCTGCCTCTTTTCCTATGCTTTCAATGCAATTCCAGTCTACCTCCTGAAATCGGTTTCCTGCAATTCTGCCCCGCTTTCAAGTCCTCTTGGCAGCCTTACTTCAGTCTATTTTTGGATGATAGCTGTCATTTATAAGTCTGCAGGTTTGTGAATTACAGTGCCCCTGAGCTCCTTTCTTCAACTCGCTTTCTTGTGAGCTGGCCGCAACACCGCAGGATGGCTTCAGGCCCTAATCTGGTTCCGGCACGGCACGCTGAGCCTTTGGTTATTTCCTCTTCCTGGTGGGAAATGAGAGTTAAATTTGCCCGTCCAGACACCTCCAGCTAGTCTCTCATTGGTTCTCGCTATTCCTGTTCATCTTCCGCAGAAATTGCAAACTGGGCCAAACAGGAGGTTAAAGGGACTGACTCTCCAAGTCGGGAGAGTGTTAGTAAAGTGTCTGGAATGTTGCACCCGAGTACCAGGGTACGAAAACTGAGACATATTTGAACACGTCTCCCGATCACATGGTTGATCATACTCTAGGTTCCACATGCATGTTTTAGCTGAAGGAAGAATACCTTAAACCTGGATAGTTGAAACCCGTGGAATGGGTACCATGCAATATGACTTCAAAGGGTCTTCATTTGCTCACCGAACATCTCCAATCCTATCACTGCTGCGTTTATGCCCCTGTACACATGCTTGATTCTCTTTCGGAGACATAGCAATCCATAGGTTTTAAGATACTTACTAGTCAGGTACATTCTTAGGCGTTTAATATGCGGTGTTGAGTCCATTTCGTTGAGCAAGGAGTAGCTCTTGTCTATTCCATATTTGACTTAAGGAACTTTATCTGTGCTCATTTCAATCTCTGGTTTTATGCAGCACCCCAACTCACCTTTACCCTTAAGCAAGCATAAGTTGGTTTTCTAAATTTGAGACCCTGTTCTGTTCTGTAATTCAGTTCCTGTGTAGCCAAGTTTACATTCCGTGTATTACTGATATCTTATGATGTTTCTTTTTCTGTGTGACTTATTTCAGTTAGAATCATCATACCTGAATCCACTCATTGTGCTGCTAAGGGCCTGATGACACAGATTTCATTGCTGAGTGATATTGCTTTGTAAGTAAATACCACAACTTCTTTATCCATTTTTCACTTTCTGCGATGTTGAACTTGTACTGTAAACGAGGTTCTTGTAAACAGAGCCGTTCCAAACTTTGGGGTGGCTGTGTCTTTTTGATTTTAATTTCCCTAAGCTATAGGACCATAAGTGGAAGTGCCCTAGGTTCTGTTGCTTTGTTTTTTAGATGTTTCAGGAAACACCATACACTTCTCCCAAGTGGTTGTTGGCAATTTACATCCCGCCCATCAGCATAACAAGGCTCCCAGTTCTCCATGGCCTGTCCTGCCTTTCTGGATTTTACACTTTTTTCAGATGGCCCTTTTGACCGGGGGGAATGAGACTTCATTGTAGTGCAGATTTCCTTTGCAAGCTTGCTTGGTTGGCCAAAAAGGGCGTATGCGTTTTTTCCTGAATATATTCAGGAAAAAACGCATACGCCCTTTTTGGCGAAGTGCATCATTGTGGACGTTCTGCCTCTTTTCCTATGCTTTCAATGCAATTCCAGTCTACCTCCTGAAATCGGTTTCCTGCAATTCTGCCCCGCTTTCAAGTCCTCTTGGCAGCCTTACTTCAGTCTATTTTTGGACGATAGCTGTCATTTATAACTCTGCAGGTTTGTGAATTACAGTGCCCCTGAGCTCCTTTCTTCAACTCGCTTTCTTGTGAGCTGGCCGCAACACCGCAGGATGGCTTCAGGCCCTAATCTGGTTCCGGCACGGCACGCTGAGCCTTTGGTTATTTCCTCTTCCTGGTGGGAAATGAGAGTTAAATTTGCCCGTCCAGACACCTCCAGCTAGTCTCTCATTGGTTCTCGCTATTCCTGTTCATCTTCCGCAGAAATTGCAAACTGGGCCAAACAGGAGGTTAAAGGGACTGACTCTCCAAGTCGGGAGAGTGTTAGTAAAGTGTCTGGAATGTTGCACCCGAGTACCAGGGTACGAAAACTGAGACATATTTGAACACGTCTCCCGATCACATGGTTGATCATACTCTAGGTTCCACATGCATGTTTTAGCTGAAGGAAGAATACCTTAAACCTGGGTAGTTGAAACCCGTGGAATGGGTACCATGCAATATGACTTCAAAGGGTCTTCATTTGCTCACCGAACATCTCCAATCCTATCACTGCTGCGTTTATGCCCCTGTACACATGCTTGATTCTCTTTCGGAGACATAGCAATCCATAGGTTTTAAGATACTTACTAGTCAGGTACATTCTTAGGCGTTTAATATGCGGTGTTGAGTCCATTTCGTTGAGCAAGGAGTAGCTCTTGTCTATTCCATATTTGACTTAAGGAACTTTATCTGTGCTCATTTCAATCTCTGGTTTTATGCAGCACCCCAACTCACCTTTACCCTTAAGCAAGCATAAGTTGGTTTTCTAAATTTGAGACCCTGTTCTGTTCTGTAATTCAGTTCCTGTGTAGCCAAGTTTACATTCCGTGTATTACTGATATCTTATGATGTTTCTTTTTCTGTGTGACTTATTTCAGTTAGAATCATCATACCTGAATCCACTCATTGTGCTGCTAAGGGCCTGATGACACAGATTTCATTGCTGAGTGATATTGCTTTGTAAGTAAATACCACAACTTCTTTATCCATTTTTCACTTTCTGCGATGTTGAACTTGTACTGTAAACGAGCTTCTTGTAAACAGAGGCGTCCCAAACTTTGGGGTGGCTGTGTCTTTTTGATTTTAATTTCCCTAAGCTATAGGACCATAAGTGGCAGTGCCCTAGGCTCTGTTGCTTTGTTTTTTAGATGTTTCAGGAAACACCATACACTTCTCCCGAGTGTTTATTGGCAATTTACATCCCGCCCTTCAGCATAACAAGGCTCCCAGTTCTCCATGGCCTGTCCTGCCTTTCTGGATTTTACACTTTTTTCAGATGGCCCTTTTGACCGGGGGGAAGTGAGACTTCATTGTAGTGCAGATTTCCTTTGCAAGCTTGCTTGGTTGGCCAAAAAGGGCGTATGCGTTTTTTCCTGAATATATTCAGGAAAAAACGCATACGCCCTTTTTGGCCAAGTGCATCATTGTGGACGTTCTGCCTCTTTTCCTATGCTTTCAATGCAATTCCAGTCTACCTCCTGAAATCGGTTTCCTGCAATTCTGCCCCGCTTTCAAGTCCTCTTGGCAGCCTTACTTCAGTCTATTTTTGGACGATAGCTGTCATTTATAAGTCTGCAGGTTTGTGAATTACAGTGCCCCTGAGCTCCTTTCTTCAACTCGCTTTCTTGTGAGCTGGCCGCAACACCGCAGGATGGCTTCAGGCCCTAATCTGGTTCCGGCACGGCACGCTGAGCCTTTGGTTATTTCCTCTTCCTGATGGGAAATGAGAGTTAAATTTGCCCGTCCAGACACCTCCAGCTAGCCTCTCATTGGTTCTCGCTATTCCTGTTCATCTTCCGCAGAAATTGCAAACTGGGCCAAACAGGAGGTTAAAGGGACTGACTCTCCAAGTCGGGAGAGTGTTAGTAAAGTGTCTGGAATGTTGCACCCGAGTACCAGGGTACGAAAACTGAGACATATTTGAACACTTCTCCCGATCACATGGTTGATCATACTCTAGGTTCCACATGCATGTTTTAGCTGAAGGAAGAATACCTTAAACCTGGGTAGTTGAAACCCGTGGAATGGGTACCATGCAATATGACTTCAAAGGGTCTTCATTTGCTCACCGAACATCTCCAATCCTATCACTGCTGCGTTTATGCCCCTGTACACATGCTTGATTCTCTTTCGGAGACATAGCAATCCATAGGTTTTAAGATACTTACTAGTCAGGTACATTCTTAGGCGTTTAATATGCGGTGTTGAGTCCATTTCGTTGAGCAAGGAGTAGCTCTTGTCTATTCCATATTTGACTTAAGGAACTTTATCTGTGCTCATTTCAATCTCTGGTTTTATGCAGCACCCCAACTCACCTTTACCCTTAAGCAAGCATAAGTTGGTTTTCTAAATTTGAGACCCTGTTCTGTTCTGTAATTCAGTTCCTGTGTAGCCAAGTTTACATTCCGTGTATTACTGATATCTTATGATGTTTCTTTTTCTGTGTGACTTATTTCAGTTAGAATCATCATACCTGAATCCACTCATTGTGCTGCTAAGGGCCTGATGACACAGATTTCATTGCTGAGTGATATTGCTTTGTAAGTAAATACCACAACTTCTTTATCCATTTTTCACTTTCTGCGATGTTGAACTTGTACTGTAAACGAGGTTCTTGTAAACAGAGCCGTTCCAAACTTTGGGGTGGCTGTGTCTTTTTGATTTTAATTTCCCTAAGCTATAGGACCATAAGTGGAAGTGCCCTAGGTTCTGTTGCTTTGTTTTTTAGATGTTTCAGGAAACACCATACACTTCTCCCAAGTGGTTGTTGGCAATTTACATCCCGCCCATCAGCATAACAAGGCTCCCAGTTCTCCATGGCCTGTCCTGCCTTTCTGGATTTTACACTTTTTTCAGATGGCCCTTTTGACCGGGGGGAATGAGACTTCATTGTAGTGCAGATTTCCTTTGCAAGCTTGCTTGGTTGGCCAAAAAGGGCGTATGCGTTTTTTCCTGAATATATTCAGGAAAAAACGCATACGCCCTTTTTGGCCAAGTGCATCATTGTGGACGTTCTGCCTCTTTTCCTATGCTTTCAATGCAATTCCAGTCTACCTCCTGAAATCGGTTTCCTGCAATTCTGCCCCGCTTTCAAGTCCTCTTGGCAGCCTTACTTCAGTCTATTTTTGGATGATAGCTGTCATTTATAACTCTGCAGGTTTGTGAATTACAGTGCCCCTGAGCTCCTTTCTTCAACTCGCTTTCTTGTGAGCTGGCCGCAACACCGCAGGATGGCTTCAGGCCCTAATCTGGTTCCGGCATGGCACGCTGAGCCTTTGGTTATTTCCTCTTCCTGGTGGGAAATGAGAGTTAAATTTGCCCGTCCAGACACCTCCAGCTAGTCTCTCATTGGTTCTCGCTATTCCTGTTCATCTTCCGCAGAAATTGCAAACTGGGCCAAACAGGAGGTTAAAGGGACTGACTCTCCAAGTCGGGAGAGTGTTAGTAAACTGTCTGGAATGTTGCACCCGAGTACCAGGGTACGAAAACTGAGACATATTTGAACACTTCTCCCGATCACATGGTTGATCATACTCTAGGTTCCACATGCATGTTTTAGCTGAAGGAAGAATACCTTAAACCTGGGTAGTTGAAACCCGTGGAATGGGTACCATGCAATATGACTTCAAAGGGTCTTCATTTGCTCACCGAACATCTCCAATCCTATCACTGCTGCGTTTATGCCCCTGTACACATGCTTGATTCTCTTTCGGAGACATAGCAATCCATAGGTTTTAAGATACTTACTAGTCAGGTACATTCTTAGGCGTTTAATATGCGGTGTTGAGTCCATTTCATTGAGCAAGGAGTAGCTCTTGTCTATTCCATATTTGACTTAAGGAACTTTATCTGTGCTCATTTCAATCTCTGGTTTTATGCAGCACCCCAACTCACCTTTACCCTTAAGCAAGCATAAGTTGGTTTTCTAAATTTGAGACCCTGTTCTGTTCTGTAATTCAGTTCCTGTGTAGCCAAGTTTACATTCCGTGTATTACTGATATCTTATGATGTTTCTTTTTCTGTGTCACTTATTTCAGTTAGAATCATCATACCTGAATCCACTCATTGTGCTGCTAAGGGCCTGATGACACAGATTTCATTGCTGAGTGATATTGCTTTGTAAGTAAATACCACAACTTCTTTATCCATTTTTCACTTTCTGCGATGTTGAACTTGTACTGTAAACGAGCTTCTTGTAAACAGAGGCGTCCCAAACTTTGGGGTGGCTGTGTCTTTTTGATTTTAATTTCCCTAAGCTATAGGACCATAAGTGGCAGTGCCCTAGGCTCTGTTGCTTTGTTTTTTAGATGTTTCAGGAAACACCATACACTTCTCCCGATTGTTTATTGGCAATTTACATCCCGCCCTTCAGCATAACAAGGCTCCCAGTTCTCCATGGCCTGTCCTGCCTTTCTGGATTTTACACTTTTTTCAGATGGCCCTTTTGACCGGGGGGAAGTGAGACTTCATTGTAGTGCAGATTTCCTTTGCAAGCTTGCTTGGTTGGCCAAAAAGGGCGTATGCGTTTTTTCCTGAATATATTCAGGAAAAAACGCATACGCCCTTTTTGGCCAAGTGCATCATTGTGGACGTTCTGCCTCTTTTCCTATGCTTTCAATGCAATTCCAGTCTACCTCCTGAAATCGGTTTCCTGCAATTCTGCCCCGCTTTCAAGTCCTCTTGGCAGCCTTACTTCAGTCTATTTTTGGACGATAGCTGTCATTTATAAGTCTGCAGGTTTGTGAATTACAGTGCCCCTGAGCTCCTTTCTTCAACTCGCTTTCTTGTGACCTGGCCGCAACACCGCAGGATGGCTTCAGGCCCTAATCTGGTTCCGGCCCGGCATGCTGAGCCTTTGGTTAATTCCTCTTCCTGGTGAGAAATGAGAGTTAAATTTGCCCGTCCAGACACCTGCAGCTAGCCTCTCATTGGTTCTCGCTATTCCTGTTCATCTTCCGCAGAAATTGCAAACTGGGCCAAACAGGAGGTTAAAGGGACTGACTCTCCAAGTCGGGAGAGTGTTAGTAAAGCGTCTGGAATGTTGCACCCGAGTACCAGGGGAGGAAAACTGAGACATATTTGAACACGTCTCCCGATCACATGGTTGATCATACTCTAGGTTCCACATGCATGTTTTAGCTGAAGGAAGAATACCTTAAACCTGGGTAGTTGAAACCCGTGGAATGGGTACCATGCAATATGACTTCAAAGGGTCTTCATTTGCTCACCGAACCTCTCCAATCCTATCACTGCTGCGTTTATGCCCCTGTACACATGCTTGATTCTCTTTCGGAGACATAGCAATCCATAGGTTTTAAGATACTCACTAGTCAGGTACATTCTTAGGCGTTTAATATGCGGTGTTGAGTCCATTTCGTTGAGCAAGGAGTAGCTCTTGTCTATTCCATATTTGACTTAAGGAACTTTATCTGTGCTCATTTCAATCTCTGGTTTTATGCAGCACCCCAACTCACCTTTACCCTTAAGCAAGCATAAGTTGGTTTTCTAAATTTGAGACCCTGTTCTGTTCTGTAATTCAGTTCCTGTGTAGCCAAGTTTACATTCCGTGTATTACTGATATCTTATGATGTTTCTTTTTCTGTGTGACTTATTTCAGTTAGAATCATCATACCTGAATCCACTCATTGTGCTGCTAAGGGCCTGATGACACAGATTTCATTGCTGAGTGATATTGCTTTGTAAGTAAATACCACAACTTCTTTATCCATTTTTCACTTTCTGCGATGTTGAACTTGTACTGTAAACGAGGTTCTTGTAAACAGAGCCGTTCCAAACTTTGGGGTGGCTGTGTCTTTTTGATTTTAAATTCCCTAAGCTATAGGACCATAAGTGGAAGTGCCCTAGGTTCTGTTGCTTTGTTTTTTAGATGTTTCAGGAAACACCATACACTTCTCCCCAGTGTCTGTTGGCAATTTACATCCCGCCCATCAGCATAACAAGCCTCCCAGTTCTCCATGGCCTGTCCTGCCTTTCTGGATTTTACACTTTTTTCAGATGGCCCTTTTGACCGGGGGGAAGTGAGACTTCATTGTAGTGCAGATTTCTTTGCAAGCTTGCTTGGTTGGCCAAAAAGGGCGTATGCGTTTTTTCCTGAATATATTCAGGAAAAAACGCATACGCCCTTTTTGGCCAAATGCATCATTGTGGACGTTCTGCCTCTTTTCCTATGCTTTCAATGCAATTCCAGTCTACCTCCTGAAATCGGTTTCCTGCAATTCTGCCCCGCTTTCAAGTCCTCTTGGCAGCCTTACTTCAGTCTATTTTTGGACGATAGCTGTCATTTATAACTCTGCAGGTTTGTGAATTACAGTGCCCCTGAGCTCCTTTCTTCAACTCGCTTTCTTGTGACCTGGCCGCAACACCGCAGGATGGCTTCAGGCCCTAATCTGGTTCCAGCCCGGCATGCTGAGCCTTTGGTTAATTCCTCTTCCTGGTGGGAAATGAGAGTTAAATTTGCCCGTCCAGACACCTGCAGCTAGCCTCTCATTGGTTCTCGCTATTCCTGTTCAGCTTCCGCAGAAATTGCAAACTGGGCCAAACAGGAGGTTAAAGGGACTGACTCTCCAAGTCGGGAGAGTGTTAGTAAAGCGTCTGGAATGTTGCACCCGAGTACCAGGGGAGGAAAACTGAGACATATTTGAACACGTCTCCCGATCACATGGTTGATCATACTCTAGGTTCCACATGCATGTTTTAGCTGAAGGAAGAATACCTTAAACCTGGGTAGTTGAAACCCGTGGAATGGGTACCATGCAATATGACTTCAAAGGGTCTTCATTTGCTCACCGAACATCTCCAATCCTATCACTGCTGCGTTTATGCCCCTGTACACATGCTTGATTCTCTTTCGGAGACATAGCAATCCCTAGGTTTTAAGATACTTACTAGTCAGGTACATTCTTAGGAGTTTAATATGGGGTGTTGAGTCCATTTCGTTGAGCAAGGAGTAGCTCTTGTCTATTCCATATTTGGCTTAAGGAACTTTATCTGTGCTCATTTCAATCTCTGGTTTTATGCAGCACCCCAACTCACCTTTACCCTTAAGCAAGCATAAGTTGGTTTTTTAAATTTGAGACCCTGTTCTGTTCTGTAATTCAGTTCCTGTGTAGCCAAGTTTACATTCCGTGTATTACTGATATCTTATGATGTTTCTTTTTCTGTGTCACTTATTTCAGTTAGAATCATCATACCTGAATCCACTCATTTTGCTGCTAAGGGCCTGATGACACAGATTTCATTGCTGAGTGATATTGCTTTGTAAGTAAATACCACAAGTTCTTTATCCATTTTTCACTTTCTGCGATGTTGAACTTGTACTGTAAATGAGGTTCTTGTAAACAGAGCCGTTCGAAACATTGGGGTGGCTGTGTCTTTTTGATTTTAAATTCCCTAAGCTATAGGACCATAAGTTGAAGTGCCCTAGGCTCTGTTGCTTTGTTTTTTAGATGTTTCAGGAAACACCATACAATTCTCCCGAGTGGTTGTTGGCAATTTACATCCCGCCCATCAGCATAACAAGGCTCCCAGTTCTCCATGGCCTCTCCTGCCTTTCTGGATTTTACACTTCTTTCAGATGGCCCTTTTGACCGGGGGAAGTGAGACTTCATTGTAGTGCAGATTTCCTTTGCAAGTGCTTGGTTGGCCAAAAAGGACGTATGCGTTTTTTCCTGAATATATTCAGGAAAAAACGCATACGCCCTTTTTGGCCAAGTGCATCATTGTGGACGTTCTGCCTCTTTTCCTATGCTTTCAATGTAATTCCAGTCTACCTCCTGAAATCGGTTTCCTGCAATTCTGCCCCGCTTTCAAGTCCTCTTGGCAGCCTTACTTCAGTATATTTTTGGACAATAGCTGTCATTTATAACTCTGCAGGTTTGTGAATTACAGTGCCCCTGAGCTCCTTTCTTCAACTCGCTTTCTTGTGAGCTGGCCGCAACACCGCAGGATGGCTTCAGGCCTTAATCTGGTTCCGGTACGGCACGCTGAGCCTTTGGTTATTTCCTCTTCCTGGTGGGAAATGAGAGTTAAATTTGCCCGTCCAGACACCTCCAGCTAGCCTCTCATTGGTTCTCGCTATTCCTGTTCATCTTCCGCAGAAATTGCAAACTGGGCCAAACAGGAGGTTAAAGGGACTGACTCTCCAAGTGGGGAGAGTGTTAGTAAAGCGTCTGGAATGTTGCACCCGAGTACCAGGGGAGGAAAACTGAGACATATTTGAACACATCTCCCGATCACATGGTTGATCATACTCTAGGTTCCACATGCATTTTTTAGCTGAAGGAAGAATACCTTAAACCTGGGTAGTTGAAACCCGTGGAATGGGTACCATGCAATATGACTTCAAAGGGTCTTCATTTGCTCACCGAACCTCTCCAATCCTATCACTGCTTCATTTATGCCCCTGTACACATGCTTGATTCTCTTTCGGAGACATAGCAATCCATAGGTTTTAAGATACTTACTAGTCAGGTACATTCTTAGGCGTTTAATATGGGGTGTTGAGTCCATGTCGTTGAGCAAGGAGTAGCACTTGTCTATTCCATATTTGGCTTAAGGAACTTTATCTGTGCTCATTTCAATCTCTGGTTTTATGCAGCACCCCAACTCACCTTTACCCTTAAGCAAGAATAAGTTGGTTTTCTAAATTTGAGACCCTGTTCTGTTCTGTAATTCAGTTCCTGTGTAGCCAAGTTTACATTCCGTGTATTACTGATATCTTATGATGTTTCTTTTTCTGTGTGACTTATTTCAGTTAGAATCATCATACCTGAATCCACTCATTGTGCTGCTAAGGGCCTGATGACACAGATTTCATTGCTGAGTGATATTGGTTTGTAAGTAAATACCACAACTTCTTTATCCATTTTTCACTTTCTGCGATGTTGAACTTGTACTGTAAACGAGGTTCTTGTAAACAGAGCCGTTCCAAACTTTGGGGTGGCTGTGTCTTTTTGATTTTAATTTCCCTAAGCTATAGGACCATAAGTGGAAGTGCCCTAGGTTCTGTTGCTTTGTTTTTTAGATGTTTCAGGAAACACCATACACTTCTCCCGAGTGGTTGTTGGCAATTTACATCCCACCCATCAGCATAACAAGGCTCCCAGTTCTCCATGGCCTGTCCTGCCTTTCTGGATTTTACACTTTTTTCAGATGGCCCTTTTGACCGGGGGGAAGTGAGACTTCATTGTAGTGCAGATTTCCTTTGCAAGCTTGCTTGGTTGGCCAAAAAGGGCGTATGCGTTTTTTCCTGAATATATTCAGGAAAAAACGCATACGCCCTTTTTGGCCAAGTGCATCATTGTGGACGTTCTGCCTCTTTTCCTATGCTTTCAATGCAATTCCAGTCTACCTCCTGAAATCGGTTTCCTGCAATTCTGCCCCGCTTTCAAGTCCTCTTGGCAGCCTTACTTCAGTATATTTTTGGACGATAGCTGTCATTTATAACTCTGCAGGTTTTTGAATTATAGTGCCCCTGAGCTCCTTTCTTCAACTCGGTTTCTTTTGAGGTGGCCGCAACACCGCAGGATGGCTTCAGGCCCTAATCTGGTTCCGGTACGGCACGCTGAGCCTTTGGTTATTTCCTCTTCCTGTTGGGAAATGAGAGTTAAATTTGCCCGTCCAGACACCTCCAGCTAGCCTCTCATTGGTTCTCGCTATTCCTGTTCATCTTCCGCAGAAATTGCAAACTGGGCCAAACAGGAGGTTAAAGGGACTGACTCTCCAAGTGGGGAGAGTGTTAGTAAAGCGTCTGGAATGTTGCACCCGAGTACCAGGGGAGGAAAACTGAGACATATTTGAACACGTCTCCCGATCACATGGTTGATCATACTCTGGGTTCCACATGCATGTTTTAGCTGAAGGAAGAATACCTTAAACCTGGGTAGTTGAAACCCGTGGAATGGGTACCATGCAATATGACTTCAAAGGGTCTTCATTTGCTCACCGAACCTCTCCAATCCTATCACTGCTGCGTTTATGCCCCTGTACACATGCTTGATTCTCTTTCGGAGACATAGCAATCCATAGGTTTTAAGATACTTACTAGTCAGGTACATTCTTAGGCGTTTAATATGGGGTGTTGAGTCCATTTCATTGAGCAAGGAGTAGCTCTTGTCTATTCCATATTTGGCTTAAGGAACTTTATCTGTGCTCATTTCAATCTCTGGTTTTATGCAGCACCCCAACTCACCTTTACCCTTAAGCAAGCATAAGTTGGTTTTCTAAATTTGAGACCCTGTTCTGTTCTGTAATTCAGTTCCTGTGTAGCCAAGTTTACATTCCGTGTATTACTGATATCTTATGATGTTTCTTTTTCTGTGTGACTTATTTCAGTTAGAATCATCATACCTGAATCCACTCATTGTGCTGCTAAGGGCCTGATGACACAGATTTCATTGCTGAGTCATATTGCTTTGTAAGTAAATACCACAACTTCTTTCTCCATTTTTCACTTTCTGCGATGTTGAACTTGTACTGTAAACGAGGTTCTTGTAAACAGAGCCTTTCCAAACTTTGGGGTGGCTGTGTCTTTTTGATTTTAAATACCCTAAGCTATAGGACCATAAGTGGAAGTGCCCTAGGCTCTGTTGCTTTGTTTTTTAGATGTTTCAGGAAACACCATACACTTCTCCGGAGTGGTTGTTGGCAATTTACATCCCGCCCATCAGCATAACAAGGCTCCCAGTTCTCCATGGCCTGTCCTGCCTTTCTGGATTTTACACTTTTTTCAGATGGCCCTTTTGACCAGGGGGAAGTGAGACTTCATTGTAGTGCAGATTTCCTTTGCAAGCTTGCTTGGTTGGCCAAAAAGGGCGTATGCGTTTTTTCCTGAATATATTCAGGAAAAAACGCATACGCCCTTTTTGGCCAAGTGCATCATTGTGGACGTTCTGCCTCTTTTCCTATGCTTTCAATGCAATTCCAGTCTACCTCCTGAAATCGGTTTCCTGCAATTCTGCCCCGCTTTCAAGTCCTCTTAGCAGCCTTACTTCAGTCTATTTTTGGATGATCGCTGTCATTTATAACTCTGCAGGTTTGTGAATTACAGTGCCCCTGAGCTCCTTTGTTCAACTTGCTTTCTTGTGCCCTGGCCGCAACACCGCAGGATGGCTTCAGGTGCTAATCTGGTTCCGGCACGGCACGCTGAGCCTTTGGTTATTTCCTCTTCCTGGTGGGAAATGAGAGTTAAATTTGCCCGTCCAGACACCTCCAGCTAGTCTCTCATTGGTTCTCGCTATTCCTGTTCATCTTCCGCAGAAATTGCAAATTGGGCCAAACAGGATGTTAAAGGCGCTGACTCTCCAAGTGGGGAGAGTGTTAGTAAAGCGTCTGGAATGTTGCACCCGAGTACCAGGGGAGGAAAACTGAGAAATATTTGAACACGTCTCCCGTTCACATGGTTGATCATACTTGGGTTCCACATGCATGTTTTAGCTGAAGGAAGAATACCTTAAACCTGGAGAGTTAAGACCCGTGTAATGGGTACCATGCAATATGACTTCAAAGGGTCTTCATTTGCTCACCGAACCTCTCCAATCCTATCACTGCTGCGTTTATGCCCCTGTACACATGCTTGATTCTCTTTCGGAGACATAGCAATCCATAGGTTTTAAGATACTTACTAGTCAGGTACATTCTTAGGCGTTTAATATGCGGTGTTGAGTCCATTTCGTTGAGCAAGGAGTAGCTCTTGTCTATTCCATATTTGACTTAAGGAACTTTATCTGTGCTCATTTCAATCTCTGGTTTTATGCAGCACCCCAACTCACCTTTACCCTTAAGCAAGCATAAGTTGGTTTTCTAAATTTGAGACCCTGTTCTGTTCTGTAATTCAGTTCCTGTGTAGCCAAGTTTACATTCCGTGTATTACTGATATCTTATGATGTTTCTTTTTCTGTGTGACTTACTTCAGTTAGAATCATCATACCTGAATCCACTCATTGTGCTGCTAAGAGCCTGATGACACAGATTTCATTGCTGAGTGATATTGCTTTGTAAGTAAATACCACAACTTCTTTATCCATTTTTCACTTTCTGCGATGTTGAACTTGTACTGTAAACGAGGTTCTTGTAAACAGAGCCGTCCCAAACTTTGGGGTGGCTGTGTCTTTTTGATTTTAATTTCCCTATGCTATAGGACCATAAGTGGCAGTGCCCTAGGCTCTGTTGCTTTGTTTTTTAGATGTTTCAAGAAACACCATACACTTCTCCCGAGTGGTTGTTGGCAATTTACATCCCGCCCATCAGCATAACAAGGCTCCCAGTTCTCCATGGCCTGTCCTGCCTTTCTGGATTTTACACTTTTTTCAGATGGCCCTTTTGACCGGGGGGAAGTGAGACTTCATTGTAGTGCAGATTTCCTTTGCAAGCTTGCTTGGTTGGCCAAAAAGGGCGTATGCGTTTTTTCCTGAATATATTCAGGAAAAAACGCATACGCCCTTTTTGGCCAAGTGCATCATTGTGGACGTTCTGCCTCTTTTCCTATGCTTTCAATGCAATTCCAGTCTACATCCTGAAATTGGTTTCCTGCAATTCTGCCCCGCTTTCAAGTCCTCTTGGCAGCCTTACTTCAGTGTATTTTTGGACGATAGCTGTCATTTATAACTCTGCAGGTTTGTGAATTATAGTGCCCCTGAGCTCCTTTCTTCAACTCGGTTTCTTTTGAGGTGGCCGCAACACCGCAGGATGGCTTCAGGCCCTAATCTGGTTCCGGTACGGCACGCTGAGCCTTTGGTTATTTCCTCTTCCTGTTGGGAAATGAGAGTTAAATTTGCCCGTCCAGACACCTCCAGCTAGCCTCTCATTGGTTCTCGCTATTCCTGTTCATCTTCCGCAGAAATTGCAAACTGGGCCAAACAGGAGGTTAAAGGGACTGACTCTCCAAGTGGGGAGAGTGTTAGTAAAGCGTCTGGAATGTTGCACCCGAGTACCAGGGGAGGAAAACTGAGACATATTTGAACACGTCTCCCGATCACATGGTTGATCATACTCTAGGTTCCACATGCATATTTTAGCTGAAGGAAGAATACCTTAAACCTGGGTAGTTGAAATCCGTGGAATGGGTACCATGCAATATGACTTCAAAGGGTCTTCATTTGCTCACCGAACCTCTCCAACCCTATCACTGCTGCGTTTATGCCCCTGTACACATGCTTGATTCTCTTTCGGAGACATAGCAATCCATAGGTTTTAAGATACTTACTAGTCAGGTACATTCTTAGGCGTTTAATATGCGGTGTTGAGTCCATTTCGTTGAGCAAGGAGTAGCTCTTGTCTATTCCATATTTGACTTAAGGAACTTTATCTGTGCTCATTTCAATCTCTGGTTTTATGCAGCACCCCAACTCACCTTTACCCTTAAGCAAGCATAAGTTTGTTTTCTAAATTAGAGACCCTGTTCTGTTCTGTAATTCAGTTCCTGTGTAGCCAAGTTTACATTCTGTGTATTACTGATATCTTATGATGTTTCTTTTTCTGTGTGACTTATTTCAGTTAGAATCATCATACCTGAATCCACTCATTGTGCTGCTAAGGGCCTGATGACACAGATTTCATTGCTGAGTGATATTGCTTTGTAAGTAAATACCACAACTTCTTTATCCATTTTTCACTTTCTGCGATGTTGAACTTGTACTGTAAACGAGGTTGTTGTAAACAGAGCCGTTCCAAATTTTGGGGTAGCTGTGTCTTTTTGATTTTAATTTCCCTAAGCTATAGGACCATAAGTGGAAGTGCCCTAGGCTCTGTTGCTTTGTTTTTTAGATGTTTCAGGAAACACCATACACTTCTCCCGAGTGTCTGTTGGCAATTTACATCCCGCCCATCAGCATAACAAGGCTCCCAGTTCTCCATGGCCTGTCCTGCCTTTCTGGATTTTACACTTTTTTCAGATGGCCCTTTTGACCAGAGGGAAGTGAGACTTCATTGTAGTGCAGATTTCCTTTGCAAGTTTGCTTGGTTGGCCAAAAAGGGCGTATGCGTTTTTTCCTGAATATATTCAGGAAAAAACGCATACGCCCTTTTTGGCCAAGTGCATCATTGTGGACGTTCTGCCTCTTTTCCTATGCTTTCAATGCAATTCCAGTCTACCTCCTGAAATCGGTTTCCTGCAATTCTGCCCCGCTTTCAAGTCCTCTTAGCAGCCTTACTTCAGTCTATTTTTGGATGATAGCTGTCATTTATAACTCTGCAGGTTTGTGAATTACAGTGCCCCTGAGCTCCTTTCTTCAACTTGCTTTCTTGTGAGCTGGCCGCAACACCGCAGGATGGCTTCAGGCGCTAATCTGGTTCCGGCACGGCACGCTGAGCCTTTGGTTAATTCCTCTTCCTGGTGGGAAATGAGAGTTAAATTTGCCCGTCCAGACACCTCCAGCTAGTCTCTCATTGGTTCTCGCTATTCCTGTTCATCTTCCGCAGAAATTGCAAACTGGGCCAAACAGGAGGTTAAAGGGACTGACTCTCCAAGTGGGGAGAGTGTTAGTAAAGCGTCTGGAATGTTGCACCCGAGTACCAGGGGAGGAAAACTGAGACATATTTGAACACGTCTCCCGATCACATGGTTGATCATACTCTGGGTTCCACATGCATATTTTAGCTGAAGGAAGAATACCTTAAACCTGGGTAGTTGAAACCCGTGGAATGGGTACCATGCAATATGACTTCAAAGGGTCTTCATTTGCTCACCGAACCTCTCCAATCCTATCACTGCTGCGTTTATGCCCCTGTACACATGCTTGATTCTCTTTCGGAGACATAGCAATCCATAGGTTTTAAGATACTTACTAGTCAGGTACATTCTTAGGCGTTTAATATGGGGTGTTGAGTCCATTACATTGAGCAAGGAGTAGCTCTTGTCTATTCCATATTTGGCTTAAGGAACTTTATCTGTGCTCATTTCAATCTCTGGTTTTATGCAGCACCCCAACTCACCTTTACCCTGAAGCAAGCATAAGTTGGTTTTCTAAATTTGAGACCCTGTTCTGTTCTGTAATTCAGTTCCTGTGTAGCCAAGTTTACATTCCGTGTATTACTGATATCTTATGATGTTTCTTTTTCTGTGTGACTTATTTCAGTTAGAATCATCATACCTGAATCCACTCATTGTGCTGCTAAGGGCCTGATGACACAGATTTCATTGCTGAGTGATATTGCTTTGTAAGTAAATACCACAACTTCTTTATCCATTTTTCACTTTCTGGGATGTTGAACTTGTACTGTAAACGAGGTTCTTGTAAACAGAGCCGTTCCAAACTTTGGGGTGGCTGTGTCTTTTTGATTTTAATTTCCCTAAGCTATATGACCATAAGTGGAAGTGCCCTAGGTTCTGTTGCTTTGTTTTTTAGATGTTTCAGGAAACACCATACACTTCTCCCGAGTGGTTGTTGGCAATTTACATCTCGCCCATCAGCATAACAAGGCTCCCAGTTCTCCATGGCCTGTCCTGCCTTTCTGGATTTTACACTTTTTTCAGATGGCCCTTTTGACCGGGGGGAAGTGAGACTTCATTGTAGTGCAGATTTCCTTTGCAAGTTTGCTTGGTTGGCCAAAAAGCGCGTATGCGTTTTTTCCTGAATATATTCAGGAAAAAACGCATACGCACTTTTTGGCCAAGTGCATCATTGTGGACGTTCTGCCTCTTTTCCTATGCTTTCAATGCAATTCCAGTCTACCTCCTGAAATCGGTTTCCTGCAATTCTGCCCCGCTTTCAAGTCCTCTTGGCAGCCTTACTTCAGTCTATTTTTGGACGATAGCTGTCATTTATAACTCTGCAGGTTTGTGAATTACAGTGCCCCTGAGCTCCTTTCTTCAACTCGCTTTCTTGTGACCTGGCCGCAACACCGCAGGATGGCTTCAGGCCCTAATCTGGTTCCGGCACGGCACGCTGAGCCTTTGGTTAATTCCTCTTCCTGGTGGGAAATGAGAATTAAATTTGCCCGTTCAGACACCTCCAGCTAGCCTCTCATTGGTTCTCGCTATTCCTGTTCATCTTCCGCAGAAATTGCAAACTGGGCCAAACAGGAGGTTAAAGGGACTGACTCTCCAAGTCGGGAGAGTGTTAGTAAAGTGTCTGGAATGTTGCACCCGAGTACCAGGGTACGAAAACTGAGACATATTTGAACACGTCTCCCGATCACATGGTTGATCATACTCTAGGTTCCACATGCATGTTTTAGCTGAAGGAAGAATAACTTAAACCTGGGTAGTTGAAACCCGTGGAATGGGTACCACGCAATATGACTTCAAAGGGTCTTCATTTGCTCACCGAACCTCTCCAATCCTATCACTGCTGCGTTTATGCCCCTGTACACATGCTTGATTCTCTTTCGGAGACATAGCAATCCATAGGTTTTAAGATACTTACTAGTCAGGTACATTTTTAGGCGTTTAATATGGGGTGTTGAGTCCATTTCGTTGAGCAAGGAGTAGCTCTTGTCTATTCCATATTTGGCTTAAGGAACTTTATCTGTGCTCATTTCAATCTCTGGTTTTATGCAGCACCCCAACTCTCCTTTACCCTTAAGCAAGAATAAGTTGGTTTTCTAAATTTGAGACCCTGTTATGTTCTGTAATTCAGTTCCTGTGTAGCCAAGTTTACATTCCGTGTATTACTGATATCTTATGATGTTTCTTTTTCTGTGTGACTTATTTCAGTTAGAATCATCATACCTGAATCCACTCATTGTGCTGCTAAGGGCCTGATGACACAGATTTCATTGCTGAGTGATATTGCTTTGTAAGTAAATACCACAACTTCTTTATCCATTTTTCACTTTCTGTGATGTTGAACTTGTACTGTAAACGAGGTTCTTGTAAACAGAGCCGTTCCAAACTTTGGGGTGGCTGTGTCTTTTTGATTTTAAATTCCCTAAGCTATAGGACCATAAGTGGAAGTGCCCTAGGCTCTGTTGCTTTGTTTTTTAGATGTTTCAGGAAACACCATACACTTCTCCCGAGTGGTTGTTGGCAATTTACATCCCGCCCATCAGCATAACAAGGCTCCCAGTTCTCCATGGCCTGTCCTGTCTTTCTGGATTTTACACTTTTTTCAGATGGCCCTTTTGACCGGGGGGAAGTGAGACTTCATTGTAGTGCAGATTTCCTTTGCAAGCTTGCTGGGTTGGCCAAAAAGGGCGTATGCGTTTTTTCCTGAATATATTCAGGAAAAAACGCATACGCCCTTTTTGGCCAAGTGCATCATTGTGGACGTTCTGCCTCTTTTCCTATGCTTTCAATGCAATTCCAGTCTACCTCCTGAAATCGGTTTCCTGCAATTCTGCCCCGCTTTCAAGTCCTCTTGGCAGCCTTACTTCAGTCTATTTTTGGACGATAGCTGTCATTTATAACTCTGCAGGTTTGTGAATTACAGTGCCCCTGAGCTCCTTTCTTCAACTCGCTTTCTTGTGTGCTGGCCGCAACACCGCAGGATGGCTTCAGGCCCTAATCTGGTTCCGGCACGGCACGCTGAGCCTTTGGTTAATTCCTCTTCCTGGTGGGAAATGAGAGTTAAATTTGCCCGTCCAGACACCTCCAGCTAGTCTCTCATTGGTTCTCGCTATTCCTGTTCATCTTCCGCAGAAATTGCAAACTGGGCCAAACAGGAGGTTAAAGGGACTGACTCTCCAAGTCGGGAGAGTGTTAGTAAAGCGTCTGGAATGTTGGACCCGAGTACCAGGGGAGGAAAACTGAGACATATTTGAACACGTCTCCCGATCACATGGTTGATCATACTCTGGGTTCCACATGCATGTTTTAGCTGAAGGAAGAATACCTAAAACCTGGGTAGTTGAAACCCGTGGAATGGGTACCATGCAATATGACTTCAAAGGGTCTTCATTTGCTCACCGAACCTCTCCAATCCTATCACTGCTGCGTTTATTCCCCTGTACACATGCTTGATTCTCTTTCGGAGACATAGCAATCCATAGGTTTTAAGATACTTACTAGTCAGGTACATTCTTAGGCGTTTAATATGCGGTGTTGAGTCCATTTCGTTGAGCAAGGAGTAGCTCTTGTCTATTCCATATTTGGCTTAAGGAACTTTATCTGTGCTCATTTCAATCTCTGGTTTTATGCAGCACCCCAACTCACCTTTACCCTTAAGCAAGCATAAGTTGGTTTTCTAAATTTGAGACCCTGTTCTGTTCTGTAATTCAGTTCCTGTGTAGCCAAGTTTACATTCCGTGTATTACTGATATCTTATGATGTTTCTTTTTCTGTGTGGCTTACTTCAGTTAGAATCATCATACCTGAATCCACTCATTGTGCTGCTAAGGGCCTGATGACACAGATTTCATTGCTGAGTGATATTGCTTTGTAAGTAAATACCACAACTTCTTTATCCATTTTTCACTTTCTGCGATGTTGAACTTGTACTGTAAATGAGGTTGTTGTAAACAGAGCCGTTCCAAATTTTGGGGTGGCTGTGTCTTTTTGATTTTAATTTCCCTAAGCTATAGGACCATAAGTGGAAGTGCCCTAGGCTCTGTTGCTTTGTTTTTTAGATGTTTCAGAAAACACCATACACTTCTCCCGAGTGTCTGTTCGCAATTTACATCCCGCCCATCAGCATAACAAGGCTCCCAGTTCTCTATGGCCTGTCCTGCCTTTCTGGATTTTACACTTTTTTCAGATGGCCCTTTTGACCGGGGGGAAGTGAGACTTCATTGTAGTGCAGATTTCCTTTGCAAGCTTGCTTGGTTGGCCAAAAAGGGCGTATGCGTTTTTTCCTGAATATATTCAGGAAAAAACGCATACGCCCTTTTTGGCCAAGTGCATCATTGTGGACGTTCTGCCTCTTTTCCTATGCTTTCAATGCAATTCCAGTCTACATCCTGAAATTGGTTTCCTGCAATTCTGCCCCGCTTTCAAGTCCTCTTGGCAGCCTTACTTCAGTATATTTTTGGACGATAGCTGTCATTTATAACTCTGCAGGTTTGTGAATTATAGTGCCCCTGAGCTCCTTTCTTCAACTCGGTTTCTTTTGAGGTGGCCGCAACACCGCAGGATGGCTTCAGGCCCTAATCTGGTTCTGGTACGGCACGCTGAGCCTTTGGTTATTTCCTCTTCCTGTTGGGAAATGAGAGTTAAATTTGCCCGTCCAGAAACCTCCAGCTAGCCTCTCATTGGTTCTCGCTATTCCTGTTCATCTTCCGCAGAAATTGCAAACTGGGCCAAACAGGAGGTTAAAGGGACTGACTCTCCAAGTGGGGAGAGTGTTAGTAAAGCGTCTGGAATGTTGCACCCGAGTACCAGGGGAGGAAAACTGAGACATATTTGAACACGTCTCCCGATCACATGGTTGATCATACTCTGGGTTCCACATGCATATTTTAGCTGAAGGAAGAATACCTTAAACCTGGGTAGTTGAAACCCGTGGAATGGGTACCATGCAATATGACTTCAAAGGGTCTTCATTTGCTCACCGAACCTCTCCAATCCTATCACTGCTGCGTTTATGCCCCTGTACACATGCTTGATTCTCTTTCGGAGACATAGCAATCCATAGGTTTTAAGATACTTACTAGTCAGGTACATTCTTAGGCGTTTAATATGGGGTGTTGAGTCCATTTCGTTGAGCAAGGAGTAGCTCTTGTCTATTCCATATTTGGCTTAAGGAACTTTATCTGTGCTCATTTCAATCTCTGGTTTTATGCAGCACCCCAACTCTCCTTTACCCTTAAGCAAGCATAAGTTGGTTTTCTAAATTTGAGACCCTGTTCTGTTCTGTAATTCAGTTCCTGTGTAGCCAAGTTTACATTCCGTGTATTACTGATATCTTATGATGTTTCTTTTTCTGTGTGACTTATTTCAGTTAGAATCATCATACCTGAATCCACTCATTGTGCTGCTAAGGGCCTGATGACACAGATTTCATTGCTGAGTCATATTGCTTTGTAAGTAAATACCACAACTTCTTTATCCATTTTTCACTTTCTGTGATGTTGAACTTGTACTGTAAACGAGGTTCTTGTAAACAGAGCTTTTCCAAACTTTGGGGTGGCTGTGTCTTTTTGATTTTAAATTCCCTAAGCTATAGGACCATAAGTGGAAGTGCCCTAGGCTCTGTTGCTTTGTTTTTTAGATGTTTCAGGAAACACCATACACTTCTCCCGAGTGTCTGTTGGCAATTTACATCCCGCCCATCAGCATAACAAGGCTCCCAGTTCTCCATGGCCTGTCCTGCCTTTCTGGATTTTACACTTTTTTCAGATGGCCCTTTTGACCGGGGGGAAGTGAGACTTCATTGTAGTGCAGATTTCCTTTGCAAGTTTGCTTGGTTGGCCAAAAAGTGCGTATGCGTTTTTTCCTGAATATATTCAGGAAAAAACGCAAACGCCCTTTTTGGCCAAGTGCATCATTGTGGACGTTCTGCCTCTTTTCCTATGCTTTCAATGCAATTCCAGTCTACCTCCTGAAATCGGTTTCCTGCAATTCTGCCCCGCTTTCAAGTCCTCTTGGCAGCCTTACTTCAGTATATTTTTGGACGATAGCTGTCATTTATAACTCTGCAGGTTTGTGAATTACAGTGCCCCTGAGCTCCTTTCTTCAACTCGCTTTCTTGTGAGCTGGCCGCAACACCGCAGGATGGCTTCAGGCCCTTATCTGGTTCCGGCACGGCATGCTGAGCCTTTGGTTATTTCCTCTTCCTGGTGGGAAATGAGAGTTAAATTTGCCCGTCCAGACACCTCCAGCTAGTCTCTCACTGGTTCTCGCTATTCCTGTTCATCCTCCGCAGAAATTGCAAACTGGGCCAAACAGGAGGTTAAAGGCGCTGACTCTCCAAGTCGGGAGAGTGTTAGTAAAGCGTCTGGAATGTTGCACCCGAGTACCAGGGTACGAAAACTGAGACATATTTGAACACATCTCCCGTTCACACGGATGATCATACTCTTGGTTCCACATGCATGTTTTAGCTGAAGGAAGAATACCTTAAACCTGGGTAGTTGAAACCCGTGGAATGGGTACCATGCAATATGACTTCAAAGGGTCTTCATTTGCTCACCGAACCTCTCCAATCCTATCACTGCTGCGTTTATGCCCCTGTACACATGCTTGATTCCCCTTCGGAGACATAGCAATCCATAAGTTTTAAGATACTTACTAGTCAGGTACATTCTTAGGCGTTTAATATGCGGTGTTGGGTCCATTTCGTTGAGAAAGGAGTAGCTCTTGTCTATTCCATATTTGGCTTAAGGAACTTTATCTGTGCTCATTTCAATCTCTGGTTTTATGCAGCACCCCAACTCACCTTTCCCCTTAAGCAAGCATAAGTTGGTTTTCTAAATTTGAGACCCTGTTCTGATTTGGAATGCAGTTCCTGTGTAGCCAAGTTTACATTCCGTGTATTACTGATATCTTATGATGTTTCTTTTTCTGTGTGACGTATTTCAGTTAGAATCATCGTACCTGAATCCACTCATTATGCTGCTACGGGCCTGATGACATAGATTTCATTGCTGAGTGATACTGCATTGTACGTAAGTACCACAAGTTCTTTATCCATTTTTCACTTTATGTGATATTGAACTTGTACGGTAAACGGGGTTCTTGTAAACGGAGGCGTCCCAAACTTTGGGGTGGCTGTGTCTTTTTGATTTTAATTTCCCTAAGCTATAGGACCATAAGTGGAAGTGCCCTAGGCTCTGTTGCTTTGTTTTTTAGATGTTTCAGGAAACACCATACACTTCTCCCGAGTGTCTGTTGGCAATTTACATCCCGCCCATCAGCATAACAAGGCTCCCAGTTCTCCATGGCCTGTCCTGCCTTTCTGGATTTTACACTTTTTTCAGATGGCCCTTTTGACCGGGGGTAAGAGAAACTTCATTGTAGTGCAGATTTTCTTTGCAAGCTTGCTTGGTTGGCCAAAAAGGGCGTATGCGTTTTTTCCTGAATATATTCAGGAAAAAACGCATACGCCCTTTTTGGCCAAGTGCATCATTGTGGACGTTCTGCCTCTTTTCCTATGCTTTCAATGCAATTCCAGTCTACCTCCTGAAATCGGTTTCCTGCAATTCTGCCCCGCTTTCAAGTCCTCTTGGCAGCCTTACTTCAGTCTATTTTTGGACGATAGCTGTCATTTATAAGTCTGCAGGTTTGTGAATTACAGTGCCCCTGAGCTCCTTTCTTCAACTCGCTTTCTTGTGACCTGGCCGCAACACTGCAGGATGGCTTCAGGTCCTAATCTGGTTCCGGCACGGCACGCTGAGCCTTTGGTTAATTCCTCTTCCTGGTGGGAAATGAGAGTTAAATTTGCCCGTCCAGACACCTCCAGCTAGTCTCTCATTGGTTCTCGCTATTCCTGTTCATCTTCCGCAGAAATTGCAAACTGGGCCAAACAGGAGGTTAAAGGTGCTGACTCTCCAAGTGGGGAGAGTGTTAGTAAAGCGTCTGGAATGTTGCACCCGAGTACCAGGGTACGAAAACTGAGACATATTTGAACACGTCTCCCGATCACATGGTTGATCATACTCTGGGTTCCACATGCATGTTTTAGCTGAAGGAAGAATACCTTAAACCTGGGTAGTTGAAACCCGTGGAATGGGTACCATGCAATATGACTTCAAAGGGTCTTCATTTGCTCACCGAACCTCTCCAATCCTATCACTGCTGCCTTTATGCCCCTGTACACATGCTTGATTCCCCTTCGGAGACATAGCAATCCATAGGTTTTAAGATACTTACTAGTCAGGTACATTCTTAGGCGTTTAATATGCGGTGTTGAGTCCATTTCGTTGAGCAAGGAGTAGCTCTTGTCTATTCCATATTTGGCTTAAGGAACTTTATCTGTGCTCATTTCAATCTCTGGTTTTATGCAGCACCCCAACTCACCTTTACCCTTAAGCAAGCATAAGTTGGTTTTCTAAATTTGAGACCCTGTTCTGTTCTGTAATTCAGTTCCTGTGTAGCCAAGTTTCCATTCCGTGTATTATTGATATCTTATGATGTTTCCTTTTCTGTGTGACTTATTTCAGTTAGAATCATCATACCTGAATCCACTGATTGTGCTGCTACGGGCCTGATGACATAGATTTCATTGCTGAGTGATATTGCTTTCTAAGTGAATACCACAACTTCTTTATCAATTTTTCACTTTCTGCGATGTTGAACTTGTACTGTAAACGAGGTTCTTGTAAACAGAGCCGTTCCAAACTTTGGGGTGGCTGTGTCTTTTTGATTTTAATTTCCCTAAGCTATAGGACCATAAGTGGCAGTGCCCTAGGCTCTGTTGCTTTGTTTTTTAGATGTTTCAGGAAACACCATACACTTCTCCCGAGTGTCTGTTGGCAATTTACATCCCGCCCATCAGCATAACAAGGCTCCCAGTTCTCAATGGCCTGTTGACTTTCTGGATTTTACACTTTTTTCAGATGGCCCTTTTGACCGGGGGGAAGTGAGACTTCATTGTAGTGCAGATTTCCTTTGCAAGCTTGCTTGGTTGGCCAAAAAGGGCGTATGCGTTTTTTCCTGAATATATTCAGGAAAAAACGCATACGCCCTTTTTGGCCAAGTGCATCATTGTGGACGTTCTGCCTCTTTTCCTATGCTTTCAATGCAATTCCAGTCTACCTCCTGAAATCGGTTTCCTGCAATTCTGCCCCGCTTTCAAGTCCTCTTGGCAGCCTTACTTCAGTCTATTTTTGGACGATAGCTGTCATTTATAACTCTGCAGGTTTGTGAATTACAGTGCCCCTGAGCTCCTTTCTTCAACTCGCTTTCTTGTGAGCTGGCCGCAACACCGCAGGATGGCTTCAGGCCCTAATCTTGTTCCGGCCCGGCATGCTGAGCCTTTGGTTAATTCCTCTTCCTGGTGGGAAATGAGAGTTAAATTTGCCCGTCCAGACACCTCCAGCTAGTCTCTCATTGGTTCTCGCTATTCCTGTTCATCTTCCGCAGAAATTGCAAACTGGGCCAAACAGGAGGTTAAAGGTGCTTACTCTCCAAGTCGGGAGAGTGTTAGTAAAGCGTCTGGAATGTTGCACCCGAGTACCAGGGGAGGAAAACTGAGACATATTTGAACACGTCTCCCGATCACATGGTTGATCATACTCTGGGTTCCACATGCATGTTTTAGCTGAAGGAAGAATACCTTAAACCTGGAGAGTTGAGACCCGTGTAATGGGTACCATGCAATATGACTTCAAAGGGTCTTCATTTGCTCACCGAACCTCTCCAATCCTATCACTGCTGCGTTTATGCCCCTGTACACACGCTTGATTCTCTTTTGGAGACATAGCAATCCATAGGTTTTAAGATACTTACTAGTCAGGTACATTCTTAGGCGTTTAATATGGGGTTTTGAGTCCATTTCGTTGAGCAAGGAGTAGCTCTTGTCTATTCCATATTTGGCTTAAGGAACTTTATCTGTGCTCATTTCAATCTCTGGTTTTATGCAGCACCCCAACTCACCTTTCCCCTTAAGCAAGCATAAGTTGGTTTTCTAAATTTGAGACCCTGTTCTGTTCTGTATTTCAGTTCCTGTGTAGCCAAGTTTACATTCCGTGTATTACTGATATCTTATGATGTTTCTTTTTCTGTGTGACTTATTTCAGTTAGAATCATCATACCTGAATCCACTCATTGTGCTGCTAAGGGCCTGATGACACAGATTTCATTGCTGAGTGATATTGCTTTGTAAGTAAATACCACAACTTCTTTCTCCATTTTTCACTTTCTGCGATGTTGAACTTGTACTGTAAACGAGGTTCTTGTAAACGGAGCTGTTCCAAAATTTGGGGTGGCTGTGTCTGTTTGATTTTAATTTCCCTAAGCTATAGGACCATAAGTGGAAGTGCCCTAGGTTCTGTTGCTTTGTTTTTTAGATGTTTCAGGAAACACCATACACTTCTCCCGAGTGGTTGTTGGCAATTTACATCCCGCCCATCAGCATAACAAGGCTCCCAGTTCTCCATGGCCTGTCCTGCCTTTCTGGATTTTACACTTTTTTCAGATGGCCCTTTTGACCGGGGGGAAGTGAGACTTCATTGTAGTGCAGATTTCCTTTGCAAGCTTGCTTGGTTGGCCAAAAAGGGCGTATGCGTTTTTTCCTGAATATATTCAGGAAAAAACGCATACGCCCTTTTTGGCCAAGTGCATCATTGTGGACGTTCTGCCTCTTTTCCTATGCTTTCAATGCAATTCCAGTCTACCTCCTGAAATCGGTTTCCTGCAATTCTGCCCCGCTTTCAAGTCCTCTTGGCAGCCTTACTTCAGTCTATTTTTGGACGATAGCTGTCATTTATAACTCTGCAGGTTTGTGAATTACAGTGCCCCTGAGCTCCTTTCTTCAACTCGCTTTCTTGTGAGCTGGCCGCAATACCGCAGGATGGCTTCAGGCCCTAATCTGGTTCCGGTACGGCACGCTGAGCCTTTGGTTATTTCCTCTTCCTGGTGGGAAATGAGAGTTAAATTTGCCCGTCCAGACACCTCCAGCTAGTCTCTCATTGGTTCTCGGTATTCCTGTTCATCTTCCGCAGAAATTGCAAACTGGGCCAAACAGGAGGTTAAAGGCGCTGACTCTCCAAGTGGGGAGAGTGTTAGTAAAGCGTCTGGAATGTTGCACCCGAGTACCAGGGGAGGAAAACTGAGACATATTTGAACACGTCTCCCGTTCACATGGTTGATCATACTTGGGTTCCACATGCATGTTTTAGCTGAAGGCAGAATACCTTAAACCTGGAGAGTTGAGACCCGTGTAATGGGTACCATGCAATATGACTTCAAAGGGTCTTCATTTGCTCACCGAACCTCTCCAATCCTATCACTGCTGCGTTTATTCCCCTATACACACGCTTGATTCTCTTTTGGAGACATAGCAATCCATAGGTTTTAAGATACTTACTAGTCAGGTACATTCTTAGGGGTTTAATATGGGGTTTTGAGTCCATTTCGTTGAGCAAGGAGTAGCTCTTGTCTATTCCATATTTGGCTTAAGGAACTTTATCTGTGCTCATTTCAATCTCTGGTTTTATGCAGCACCCCAACTCACCTTTCCCCTTAAGCAAGCATAAGTTGGTTTTCTAAATTTGAGACCCTGTTCTGTTCTGGAATGCAGTTCCTGTGTAGCCAAGTTTACATTCCGTGTATTAGTGATATCTTATGATGTTTCTTTTTCTGTGTGACTTATTTCAGTTAGAATCATCGTACCTGAATCCACTCATTATGCTGCTACGGGCCTGATGACATAGATTTCATTGCTGAGTGATACTGCATTGTACGTAAGTACCACAAGTTCTTTATCCATTTTTCACTTTCTGCGATGTTGAACTTGTACTGTAAACGAGGTTCTTGTAAACAGAGGCGTCCCAAACTTTGGGGTGGCTGTGTCTTTTTGATTTTAATTTCCCTAAGCTATAGGACCATAAGTGGCAGTGACCTAGGCTCTGTTGCTTTGTTTTTTATTTGTTTCAGGAAACACCATACACTTCTCCCGAGTGTCTGTTGGCAATTTACATCCCGCCCATCAGCATAACAAGGCTCCCAGTTCTCCATGGCCTGTCCTGCCTTTCTGGATTTTACACTTTTTTCAGATGGCCCTTTTGACCGGGGGGAAGTGAGACTTCATTGTAGTGCAGATTTCCTTTGCAAGCTTGCTTGGTTGGCCAAAAAGGGCGTATGCGTTTTTTCCTGAATATATTCAGGAAAAAACGCATACGCCCTTTTTGGCCAAGTGCATCATTGTGGACGTTCTGCCTCTTTTCCTATGCTTTCAATGCAATTCCAGTCTACCTCCTGAAATCGGTTTCCTGCAATTCTGCCCCGCTTTCAAGTCCTCTTGGCAGCCTTACTTCAGTCTATTTTTGGACGATAGCTGTCATTTATAACTCTGCAGGTTTGTGAATTACAGTGCCCCTGAGCTCCTTTCTTCAACTCGCTTTCTTTTGAGCTGGCCGCAACACCGCAGGATGGCTTCAGGCCCTAATCTGGTTCCAGTACGGCACGCTGAGCCTTTGGTTATTTCCTCTTCCTGTTGGGAAATGAGAGTTAAATTTGCCCGTCCAGACACCTCCAGCTAGTCTCTCATTGGTTCTCGCTATTCCTGTTCATCTTCCGCAGAAATTGCAAACTGGGCCAAACAGGAGGTTAAAGGTGCTGACTCTCCAAGTGGGGAGAGTGATAGTAAAGCGTCTGGAATGTTGCACCCGAGTACCAGGGGAGGAAAACTGATACATATTTGAACACGTCTCCCGATCACATGGTTGATCATACTTGGGTTCCACATGCATGTTTTAGCTGAAGGAAGAATACCTTAAACCTGGAGAGTTGAGAACCGTGTAATGGGTACCATGCAATATGACTTCAAAGGGTCTTCATTTGCTCACCGAACCTCTCCAATCCTATCACTGCTGCGTTTATGCCCCTGTACACACGCTTGATTCTCTTTTGGAGACATAGCAATCCATAGGTTTTAAGATACTTACTAGTCAGGTACATTCTTAGGCGTTTAATATGGGGTGTTGAGTCCATTTCGTTGAGCAAGGAGTAGCTCTTGTCTATTCCATATTTGGCTTAAGGAACTTTATCTGTGCTCATTTCAATCTCTGGTTTTATGCAGCACCCCAACTCACCTTTACCCTTAAGCAAGCATAAGTTGGTTTTCTAAATTTGAGTCCCTGTTCTGTTCTGTAATTCAGTTCCTGTGTAGCCAAGTTTACATTCCGTGTATTACTGATATCTTATGATATTTCTTTTTCTGTGTGACTTACTTCAGTTAGAATCATCATACCTGAATCCACTCATTGTGCTGCTAAGGGCCTGATGACACAGATTTCATTGCTGAGTGATATTGCTTTGTAAGTAAATACCACAACTTCTTTATCCATTTTTCACTTTCTGCGATGTTGAACTTGTACTGTAAACGAGGTTCTTGTAAACAGAGCCGTTCCAAACTTTGGGGTGGCTGTGTCTTTTTGATTTTAATTTCCCTAAGCTATAGGACCATAAGTGGAAGTGCCCTAGGTTCTGTTGCTTTGTTTTTTAGATGTTTCAGGAAACACCATACACTTCTCCCGAGTGGTTGTTGGCAATTTACATCCCGCCCATCAGCATAACAAGGCTCCCAGTTCTCCATGGCCTGTCCTGCCTTTCTGGATTTTACACTTTTTTCAGATGGCCCTTTTGCCCGGGGGGAAGTGAGACTTCATTGTAGTGCAGATTTCCTTTGCAAGCTTGCTTGGTTGGCCAAAAAGGGCGTATGCGTTTTTTCCTGAATATATTCAGGAAAAAACGCATACGCCCTTTTTGGCCAAGTGCATCATTGTGGACGTTCTGCCTCTTTTCCTATGCTTTCAATGCAATTCCAGTCTACCTCCTGAAATCGGTTTCCTGCAATTCTGCCCCGCTTTCAAGTCCTCTTGGCAGCCTTACTTCAGTCTATTTTTGGACGATAGCTGTCATTTATAACTCTGCAGGTTTGTGAATTACAGTGCCCCTGAGCTCCTTTCTTCAACTCGCTTTCTTGTGACCTGGCTGCAACACCGCAGGATGTCTTCAGGCCCTAATCTGGTTCCGGTACGGCATGCTGAGCCTTTGGTTATTTCCTCTTCCTGGTGGGAAATGAGAGTTAAATTTGCCCGTCCAGACACCTCCAGCTAGCCTCTCATTGGTTCTCGCTATTCCTGTTCATCTTCCGCAGAAATTGCAAACTGGGCCAAACAGGAGGTTAAAGGGACTGACTCTCCAAGTGGGGAGAGTGTTAGTAAAGCGTCTGGAATGTTGCACCCAAGTACCAGGGGAGGAAAACTGAGACATATTTGAACACGTCTCCCATTCACATGGTTGATCATACTTGGGTTCCACATGCATGTTTTAGCTGAAGGAAGAATACCTTAAACCTGGAGAGTTGAGACCCGTGGAATGCGTACCATGCAATATGACTTCAAAGGGTCTTCATTTGCTCACCGAACCTCTCCAATCCTATCACTGCTGCGTTTATGCCCCTGTACACATGCTTGATTCTCTTTTGGAGACATAGCAATCCATAGGTTTTCCGATACTTACTAGTCAGGTACATTCTTAGGCGTTTAATATGCGGTGTTGAGTCCATTTCTTTGAGCAAGGAGTAGCTCTTGTCTATTCCATATTTGACTTAAGGAACTTTATCTGTGCTCATTTCAATCTCTGGTTTTATGCAGCACCCCAACTCACCTTTACCCTTAAGCAAGCATAAGTTGGTTTTCTAAATTTAAGACCCTGTTCTGTTCTGTAATTCAGTTCCTGTGTAGCCAAGTTTACATTCCGTGTATTACTGATATCTTATGATGTTTCTTTTCTGTGTGACTTATTTCAGTTAGAATCATCATACCTGAATCCACTCATTGTGCTCCTACGGGCCTGATGACACAGATTTCATTGCTGAGTGATATTGCTTTGTAAGTAAATACCACAACTTCTTTATCCGTTTTTCACTTTCTGCGATGTTGAACTTGTACTGTAAACGAGGTTCTTGTAAACAGAGCCGTTCGAAAGTTTGAGGTGGCTGTGTCTTTTTGATTTTAATTTCCCTAAGCTATAGGACCATAAGTGGCAGTGCCCTAGGCTCTGTTGCTTTGTTTTTTAGATGTTTCAGGAAACACCATACACTTCTCCCGAGTGGTTGTTGGCAATTTACATCCCGCCCATCAGCATAACAAGGCTCCCAGTTCTCCATGGCCTGTCCTGCCTTTCTGGATTTTACACTTTTTTCAGATGGCCCTTTTGACCGGGGGGAAGTGAGACTTCATTGTAGTGCAGATTTCCTTTGCAAGCTTGCTTGGTTGGCCAAAAAGGGCGTATGCGTTTTTTCCTGAATATATTCAGGAAAAAACGCATACGCCCTTTTTGGCCAAGTGCATCATTGTGGACGTTCTGCCTCTTTTCCTATGCTTTCAATGCAATTCCAGTCTACCTCCTGAAATCGGTTTCCTGCAATTCTGCCCCGCTTTCAAGTCCTCTTGGCAGCCTTACTTCAGTCTATTTTCTGACGATAGCTGTCATTTATAACTCTGCAGGTTTGTGAATTACAGTGCCCCTGAGCTCCTTTCTTCAACTCGCTTTCTTGTGACCTGGCCGCAACACCGCAGGATGGCTTCAGGCCCTAATCTGGTTCCGGCACGGCACGCTGAGCCTTTGGTTAATTCCTCTTCCTGGTGGGAAATGAGAGTTAAATTTGCCCGTCCAGACACCTCCAGCTAGTCTCTCATTGGTTCTCGCTATTCCTGTTCATCTTCCGCAGAAATTGCAAACTGGGCCAAACAGGAGGTTAAAGGGACTGACTCTCCAAGTCGGAAGAGTGTTAGTAAAGCGTCTGGAATGTTGCACCCGAGTACCAGGGGAGGAAAACTGAGACATATTTGAACACGTCTCCCGTTCACATGGTTGATCATACTCTGGGTTCCACATGCATGTTTTAGCTGAAGGAAGAATACCTTAAACCTGGGTACTTGAGACCCGTGGAATGGGTACCATGCAATATGACTTCAAAGGGTCTTCATTTGCTCACCGAACCTCTCCAATCCTATCACTGCTGCGTTTATGCCCCTGTACACATGCTTGATTCTCTTTCGGAGACATAGCAATCCATAGGTTTTAAGATACTAGTCAGGTACATTCTTAGGCGTTTAATATGCGGTGTTGAGTCCATTTCGTTGAGCAAGGAGTAGCTCTTGTCTATTCCATATTTGACTTAAGGAACATTATCTGTGCTCATTTCAATCTCTGGTTTTATGCAGCACCCCAACTCACCTTTACCCTTAAGCAAGCATAAGTTGGTTTTCTAAATTTGAGACCCTGTTCTGTTCTGTAATTCAGTTCTTGTGTAGCCAAGTTTACATTCCGTGTATTACTGATATCTTATGATGTTTCTTTTTCTGTGTGACTTATTTAAGTTAGAATCATCATACCTGAATCCACTCATTGTGATGCTAAGGGCCTGATGACATAGATTTCATTGCTGAGTGATATTGCTTTGTAAGTAAATACCACAACTTCTTTATCCATTTTTCACTTTCTGCGATGTTGAACTTGTACTGTAAACGAGGTTCTTGTAAACAGAGGCGTCCCAAACTTTGGGGAGGCTGTGTCCTTCTGATTTTAATTTCCCTAAGCCATAGGACCATAAGTGGAAGTGCCCTAGGTTCTGTTGCTTTGTTTTTTAGATGTTTCAGGAAACACCATACACTTCTCCCGAGTGGTTGTTGGCAACTTACATCCCGCCCATCAGCATAACAAGGCTCCCAGTTCTCCATGGCCTGTCCTGCCTTTCTGGATTTTACACTTTTTTCAGATGGCCCTTTTGACCGGGGGGAAGTGAGACTTCATTGTAGTGCAGATTTCCTTTGCAAGCTTGCTTGGTTGGCCAAAAAGGGCGTATGCGTTTTTTCCTGAATATATTCAGGAAAAAACGCATACGCCCTTTTTGGCCAAGTGCATCATTGTGGATGTTCTGCTTCTTTTCCTATGCTTTCAATGCAATTCCAGTCTACCTCCTGAAATCGGTTTCCTGCAATTCTGCCCCGCTTTCAAGTCCTCTTGGCAGCCTTACTTCAGTCTATTTTTGGACGATAGCTGTCATTTATAACTCTGCAGGTTTGTGAATTACAGTGCCCCTGAGCTCCTTTCTTCAACTCGCTTTCTTGTGACCTGGCCGCAACACCGCAGGATGGCTTCAGGCCCTAATCTGGTTCCGGCACGGCACGCTGAGCCTTTGGTTAATTCCTCTTCCTGGTGAGAAATGAGAGTTAAATTTGCCCGTCCAGACACCTCCAGCTAGTCTCTCATTGGTTCTCGCTATTCCTGTTCATCTTCCGCAGAAATTGCAAACTGGGCCAAACAGGAGGTTAAAGGGACTGACTCTCCAACTCGGGAGAGTGTTAGTAAAGCGTCTGGAATGTTGCACCCGAGTACCAGGGGAGGAAAACTGAGACATATTTGAACACGTCTCCCGATCACATGGTTGATCATACTCTAGGTTCCACATGCATGTTTTAGCTGAAGGAAGAATACCTTAAACCTGGAGAGTTGAGACCCTTGTAATGCGTACCATGCAATATGACTTCAAAGGGTCTTCATTTGCTCACCGAACCTCTCCAATCCTATCACTGCTGCGTTTATGCCCCTGTACACATGCTTGATTCTCTTTTGGAGACATAGCAATCCATAGGTTTTCCGATACTTACTAGTCAGGTACATTCTTAGGCGTTTAATATGCGGTGTTGAGTCCATTTCTTTGAGCAAGGAGTAGCTCTTGTCTATTCCATATTTGACTTAAGGAACTTTATCTGTGCTCATTTCAATCTCTGGTTTTATGCAGCACCCCAACTCACCTTTACCCTTAAGCAAGCATAAGTTGGTTTTCTAAATTTGAGACCCTGTTCTGTTCTGTAATTCAGTTCCTGTGTAGCCAAGTTTACATTCCGTGTATTAATGATATCTTATGATGTTTCTTTTCTGTGTGACTTATTTCAGTTAGAATCATCATACCTGAATCCACTCATTGTGCTGCTACGGGCCTGATGACACAGATTTCATTGCTGAGTGATATTGCTTTGTAAGTAAATACCACAACTTCTTTATCCATTTTTCACTTTCTGCGATGTTGAACTTGTACTGTAAACGAGGTTCTTGTAAACAGAGCCGTTCGAAAGTTTGGGGTGGCTGTGTCTTTTTGATTTTAATTTCCCTAAGCTATAGGACCATAAGTGGCAGTGCCCTAGGCTCTGTTGCTTTGTTTTTTAGATGTTTCAGGAAACACCATACACTTCTCCCGAGTGTCTGTTGGCAATTTACATCCCGCCCATCAGCATAACAAGGCTCCCAGTTCTCCATGGCCTGTCCTGCCTTTCTGGATTTTACACTTTTTTCAGATGGCCCTTTTGACCGGGGGGAAGTGAGACTTCATTGTAGTGCAGATTTCCTTTGCAAGCTTGCTTGGTTGGCCAAAAAGGGCGTATGCGTTTTTTCCTGAATATATTCAGGAAAAAACGCATACGCCCTTTTTGGCCAAGTGCATCATTGTGGACGTTCTGCCTCTTTTCCTATGCTTTCAATGCAATTCCAGTCTACCTCCTGAAATCGGTTTCCTGCAATTCTGCCCCGCTTTCAAGTCCTCTTGGCAGCCTTACTTCAGTCTATTTTTGGACGATAGCTGTCATTTATAACTCTGCAGTTTTGTGAATTACAGTGCCCCTGAGCTCCTTTCTTCAACTCGCTTTCTTGTGACCTGGCCGCAACACCGCAGGATGGCTTCAGGCCCTAATCTGGTTCCGGCACGGCACGCTGAGCCTTTGGTTAATTCCTCTTCCTGGTGGGAAATGAGAGTTAAATTTGCCCGTCCAGACACCTCCAGCTAGTCTCTCATTGGTTCTCGCTATTCCTGTTCATCTTCCGCAGAAATTGCAAACTGGGCCAAACAGGAGGTTAAAGGGACTGACTCTCCAGGTCGGAAGAGTGTTAGTAAAGCGTCTGGAATGTTGCACCCGAGTACCAGGGGAGGAAAACTGAGACATATTTGAACACGTCTCCCATTCACATGGTTGATCATACTCTGGGTTCCACATGCATGTTTTAGCTGAAGGAAGAATACCTTAAACGTGGAGAGTTGAGACCCGTGGAATGGGTACCATGCAATATGACTTCAAAGGGTCTTCATTTGCTCACCGAACCTCTCCAATCCTATCACTGCTGCGTTTATTCCCCTGTACACACGCTTGATTCTCTTTTGGAGACATAGCAATCCATAGGTTTTAAGATACTTACTAGTCAGGTACATTCTTAGGCGTTTAATATGGGGTGTTGAGTCCATTTCGTTGAGCAAGGAGTAGCTCTTGTCTATTCCATATTTGGCTTAAGGAACTTTATCTGTGCTCATTTCAATCTCTGGTTTTATGCAGCACCCCAACTCACCTTTCCCCTTAAGCAAGCATAAGTTGGTTTTCTAAATTTGAGACCCTGTTCTGTTCTGTAATTCAGTTCCTGTGTAGCCAAATTTCCATTCCGTGTATTACTGATATCTTATGATGTTTCTTTTTCTGTGTGACTTATTTCAGTTAGAATCATCATACCTGAATCCACTCATTGTGATGCTAAGGGCCTGATGACATAGATTTCATTGCTGAGTGATATTGCTTTGTAAGTAAATACCACAACTTCTTTATCCATTTTTCACTTTCTGCGATGTTGAACTTGTACTGTAAACGAGGTTCTTGTAAACAGAGGCGTCCCAAACTTTGGGGTGGCTGTGTCTTTTTGATTTTAATTTCCCTAAGCTATAGGACCATAAGTGGCAGTGCCCTAGGCTCTGTTGCTTTGTTTTTTAGATGTTTCAGGAAACACCATACACTTCTCCGGAGTGTCTGTTGGCAATTTACATCCCGCCCATCAGCATAACAAGGCTCCCAGTTCTCCATGGCCTGTCCTGCCTTTCTGGATTTTACACTTTTTTCAGATGGCCCTTTTGACCGGGGGGAAGTGAGACTTCATTGTAGTGCAGATTTCCTTTGCAAGCTTGCTTGGTTGGCCAAAAAGGGCGTATGCGTTTTTTCCTGAATATATTCAGGAAAAAACGCATACGCCCTTTTTGGCCAAGTGCATCATTGTGGACGTTCTGCCTCTTTTCCTATGCTTTCAATGCATTTCCAGTCTATCTCCTGAAATCGGTTTCCTGCAATTCTGCCCCGCTTTCAAGTCCTCTTGGCAGCCTTACTTCAGTCTATTTTTGGACGATAGCTGTCATTTATAACTCTGCAGGTTTGTGAATTACAGTGCCCCTGAGCTCCTTTCTTCAACTCGCTTTCTTGTGACCTGGCCGCAACACCGCAGGATGGCTTCAGGCCCTAATCTGGTTCCGGCCCGGCATGCTGAGCCTTTGGTTAATTCCTCTTCCTGGTGGGAAATGAGAGTTAAATTTGCCCGTCCAGACACCTCCAGCTAGCCTCTCATTGGTTCTCGCTATTCCTGTTCATCTTCCGCAGAAATTACAAACTGGGCCAAACAGGAGGTTAAAGGGACTGACTCTCCAAGTCGGGAGAGTGTTAGTAAAGCGTCTGGAATGTTGCACCCGAGTACCAGGGAAGGAAAACTGAGACATATTTGAACACGTCTCCCGTTCACATGGTTGATCATACTTGGGTTCCACATGCATGTTTTAGCTGAAGGAAGAATACCTTAAACCTGGAGAGTTCAGACCCGTGTAATGGGTACCATGCAATATGACTTCAAAGGGTCTTCATTTGCTCACCGAACCTCTCCAATCCTATCACTGCTGCGTTTATGCCCCTGTACACATGCTTGATTCTCTTTCGGAGACATAGCAATCCATAGGTTTTAAGATACTTACTAGTCAGGTACATTCTTAGGCGTTTAATATGCGGTGTTGAGTCCATTTCGTTGAGCAAGGAGTAGCTCTTGTCTATTCCATATTTGACTTAAGGAACTTTATCTGTGCTCATTTCAATCTCTGGTTTTATGCAGCACCCCAACTCACCTTTCCCCTTAAGCAAGCATAAGTTGGTTTTCTAAATTTGAGACCCTGTTCTGTTCTGTAATTCAGTTCCTGTGTAGCCAAATTTCCATTCCGTGTATTACTGATATCTTATGATGTTTCTTTTTCTGTGTGACTTATTTCAGTTAGAATCATCATACCTGAATCCACTCATTGTGATGCTAAGGGCCTGATGACATAGATTTCATTGCTGAGTGATATTGCTTTGTAAGTAAATACCACAACTTCTTTATCCATTTTTCACTTTCTGCGATGTTGAACTTGTACTGTAAACGAGGTTCTTGTAAACAGAGCCGTTCCAAACTTTGGGGTGGCTGTGTCTTTTTGATTTTAATTTCCCTAAGCTATAGGACCATAAGTGGCAGTGCCCTAGGCTCTGTTGCTTTGTTTTTTAGATGTTTCAGGAAACACCATACACTTCTCCCAAGTGTCTGTTGGCAATTTACATCCCGCCCATCAGCATAACAAGGCTCCCAGTTCTCCATGGCCTGTCCTGCCTTTCTGGATTTTACACTTTTTTCAGATGGCCCTTTTGACCGGGGGGAAGTGAGACTTCATTGTAGTGCAGATTTCCTTTGCAAGCTTGCTTGGTTGGCCAAAAAGGGCGTATGCGTTTTTTCCTGAATATATTAAGGAAAAAACGCATACGCCCTTTTTGGCCAAGTGCATCATTGTGGACGTTCTGCCTCTTTTCCTATGCTTTCAATGCATTTCCAGTCTATCTCCTGAAATCGGTTTCCTGCAATTCTGCCCCGCTTTCAAGTCCTCTTGGCAGCCTTACTTCAGTCTATTTTTGGACGATAGCTGTCATTTATAAGTCTGCAGGTTTGTGAATTACAGTGCCCCTGAGCTCCTTTCTTCAACTCGCTTTCTTGTGACCTGGCCGCAACACCGCAGGATGGCTAAAGGCCCTAAGCTGGTTCCGGCCCGGCATGCTGAGCCTTTGGTTAATTCCTCTTCCTGGTGGGAAATGAGAGTTAAATTTGCCCGTCCAGACACCTCCAGCTAGCCTCTCATTGGTTCTCGCTATTTCTGTTCATCTTCCGCAGAAATTACAAACTGGGCCAAACAGGAGGTTAAAGGGACTGACTCTCCAAGTCGGGAGAGTGTTAGTAAAGCGTCTGGAATGTTGCACCCGAGTACCAGGGAAGGAAAACTGAGACATATTTGAACACGTCTCCCGTTCACATGGTTGATCATACTTGGGTTCCACATGCATGTTTTAGCTGAAGGAAGAATACCTTAAACCTGGAGAGTTCAGACCCGTGTAATGGGTACCATGCAATATGACTTCAAAGGGTCTTCATTTGCTCACCGAACCTCTCCAATCCTATCACTGCTGCGTTTATGCCCCTGTACACATGCTTGATTCTCTTTCGGAGACATAGCAATCCATAGGTTTTAAGATACTTACTAGTCAGGTACATTCTTAGGCGTTTAATATGCGGTGTTGAGTCCATTTCGTTGAGCAAGGAGTAGCTCTTGTCTATTCCATATTTGACTTAAGGAACTTTATCTGTCCTCATTTCAATCTCTGGTTTTATGCAGCACCCCAACTCACCTTTACCCTTAAGCAAGCATAAGTTGGTTTTCTAAATTTGAGACCCTGTTCTGTTCTGTAATTCAGTTCCTGTGTAGCCAAGTTTACATTCCGTGTATTACTGATATCTTATGATGTTTCTTTTTCTGTGTGACTTATTTCAGTTAGAATCATCATACCTGAATCCACTCATTGTGATGCTAAGGGCCTGATGACATAGATTTCATTGCTGAGTGATATTGCTTTGTAAGTAAATACCACAACTTCTTTATCCATTTTTCACTTTCTGCGATGTTGAACTTGTACTGTAAACGAGGTTCTTGTAAACGGAGCCGTCCCAAACTTTGGGGTGGCTGTGTCCTTCTGATTTTAATTTCCCTAAGCTATAGGGCCATAAGTGGCAGTGCCCTAGGCTCTGTTGCTTTGTTTTTTAGATGTTTCAGGAAACACCATACGCTTCTCCCGAGTGTCTGTTGGCAATTTACATCCCTCCCATCAGCATAACAAGGCTCCCTGTTCTCCATGGCCTGTCCTGACTTTCTGGATTTTACACTTTTTTCAGATGGCCCTTTTGACCGGGGGGAAGTGAGACTTCATTGTAGTGCAGATTTCCTTTGCAAGCTTGCTTGGTTGGCCAAAAAGGGCGTATGCGTTTTTTCCTGAATATATTCAGGAAAAAACGCATACGCCCTTTTTGGCCAAGTGCATCATTGTGGACGTTCTGCCTCTTTTCCTATGCTTTCAATGCAATTCCAGTCTACCTCCTGAAATCGGTTTCCTGCAATTCTGCCCCGCTTTCAAGTCCTCTTGGCAGCCTTACTTCAGTCTATTTTTGGACGATAGCTGTCATTTATAACTCTGCAGGTTTGTGAATTACAGTGCCCCTGAGCTCCTTTCTTCAACTCGCTTTCTTTTGAGCTGGCCGCAACACCGCAGGATGGCTTCAGGCCCTAATCTGGTTCCGGTACGGCACGCTGAGCCTTTGGTTATTTCCTCTTCCTGTTGGGAAATGAGAGTTAAATTTGCCCGTCCAGACACCTCCAGCTAGCCTCTCATTGGTTCTCGCTATTCCTGTTCATCTTCCGCAGAAATTGCAAACTGTGCCAAACAGGAGGTTAAAGGCGCTGACTCTCCAAGTGGGGAGAGTGTTAGTAAAGCGTCTGGAATGTTGCACCCGAGTACCAGGGGAGGAAAACTGAGACATATTTGAACACGTCTCCCGATCACATGGTTGATCATACTCTGGGTTCCACATGCATGTTTTATCTGAAGGAAGAATACCTAAAACCTGGGTAGTTGAAACCCGTGGAATGGGTACCATGCAATATGACTTCAAAGGGTCTTCATTTGCTCACCGAACCTCTCCAATCCTATCACTGCTGCGTTTATGCCCCTGTACACATGCTTGATTCTCTTTCGGAGACATAGCAATCCATAGGTTTTAAGATACTTACTAGTCAGGTACATTCTTAGGCGTTTAATATGCGGTGTTGAGTCCATTTCGTTGAGCAAGGAGTAGCTCTTGTCTATTCCATATTTGACTTAAGGAACTTTATCTGTCCTCATTTCAATCTCTGGTTTTATGCAGCACCCCAACTCACCTTTACCCTTAAGCAAGCATAAGTTGGTTTTCTAAATTTGAGACCCTGTTCTGTTCTGTAATTCAGTTCCTGTGTAGCCAAGTTTACATTCCGTGTATTACTGATATCTTATGATGTTTCTTTTTCTGTGTGACTTATTTCAGTTAGAATCATCATACCTGAATCCACTCATTGTGATGCTAAGGGCCTGATGACATAGATTTCATTGCTGAGTGATATTGCTTTGTAAGTAAATACCACAACTTCTTTATCCATTTTTCACTTTCTGCGATGTTGAACTTGTACTGTAAACGAGGTTCTTGTAAACGGAGCCGTCCCAAACTTTGGGGTGGCTGTGTCCTTCTGATTTTAATTTCCCTAAGCTATAGGGCCATAAGTGGCAGTGCCCTAGGCTCTGTTGCTTTGTTTTTTAGATGTTTCAGGAAACACCATACGCTTCTCCCGAGTGTCTGTTGGCAATTTACATCCCTCCCATCAGCATAACAAGGCTCCCTGTTCTCCATGGCCTGTCCTGACTTTCTGGATTTTACACTTTTTTCAGATGGCCCTTTTGACCGGGGGGAAGTGAGACTTCATTGTAGTGCAGATTTCCTTTGCAAGCTTGCTTGGTTGGCCAAAAAGGGCGTATGCGTTTTTTCCTGAATATATTCAGGAAAAAACGCATACGCCCTTTTTGGCCAAGTGCATCATTGTGGACGTTCTGCCTCTTTTCCTATGCTTTCAATGCAATTCCAGTCTACCTCCTGAAATCGGTTTCCTGCAATTCTGCCCCGCTTTCAAGTCCTCTTGGCAGCCTTACTTCAGTCTATTTTTGGACGATAGCTGTCATTTATAACTCTGCAGGTTTGTGAATTACAGTGCCCCTGAGCTCCTTTCTTCAACTCGCTTTCTTTTGAGCTGGCCGCAACACCGCAGGATGGCTTCAGGCCCTAATCTGGTTCCGGTACGGCACGCTGAGCCTTTGGTTATTTCCTCTTCCTGTTGGGAAATGAGAGTTAAATTTACCCGTCCAGACACCTCCAGCTAGCCTCTCATTGGTTCTCGCTATTCCTGTTCATCTTCCGCAGAAATTGCAAACTGTGCCAAACAGGAGGTTAAAGGCGCTGACTCTCCAAGTGGGGAGAGTGTTAGTAAAGCGTCTGGAATGTTGCACCCGAGTACCAGGGGAGGAAAACTGAGACATATTTGAACACGTCTCCCGATCACATGGTTGATCATACTCTGGGTTCCACATGCATGTTTTATCTGAAGGAAGAATACCTAAAACCTGGGTAGTTGAAACCCGTGGAATGGGTACCATGCAATATGACTTCAAAGGGTCTTCATTTGCTCACCGAACCTCTCCAATCCTATCACTGCTGCGTTTATGCCCCTGTACACATGCTTGATTCTCTTTCGGAGACATAGCAATCCATAGGTTTTAAGATACTTACTAGTCAGGTACATTCTTAGGCGTTTAATATGCGGTGTTGAGTCCATTTCGTTGAGCAAGGAGTAGCTCTTGTCTATTCCATATTTGACTTAAGGAACTTTATCTGTGCTCATTTCAATCTCTGGTTTTATGCAGCACCCCAACTCACCTTTACCCTTAAGCAAGCATAAGTTGGTTTTCTAAATTTGAGACCCTGTTCTGTTCTGTAATTCAGTTCCTGTGTAGCCAAGTTTACATTCCGTGTATTACTGATATCTTATGATGTTTCTTTTTCTGTGTGACTTACTTCAGTTAGAATCATCATACCTGAATCCACTCATTGTGCTGCTAAGGGCCTGATGACACAGATTTCATTGCTGAGTGATATTGCTTTGTAAGTAAATACCACAACTTCTTTATCCATTTTTCACTTTCTGCGATGTTGAACTTGTACTGTAAACGAGGTTCTTGTAAACAGAGCCGTTCCAAACTTTGGGGTGGCTGTGTCTTTTTGATTTTAATTTCCCTAAACTATAGGACCATAAGTGGAAGTGCCCTAGGTTCTGTTGCTTTGTTTTTTAGATGTTTCAGGAAACACCATACACTTCTCCCGAGTGTCTGTTGGCAATTTACATCCCGCCCATCAGCATAACAAGGCTCCCAGTTCTCCATGGCCTGTCCTGCCTTTCTGGATTTTACACTTTTTTCAGATGGCCCTTTTGACCGGAGGGAAGTGAGACTTCATTGTAGTGCAGATTTCCTTTGCAAGCTTGCTTGGTTGGCCAAAAAGTGCGTATGCGTTTTTTCCTGAATATATTCAGGAAAAAACGCATACGCCCTTTTTGGCCAAGTGCATCATTGTGGACGTTCTGCCTCTTTTCCTATGCTTTCAATGCAATTCCAGTCTACCTCCTGAAATCGGTTTCCTGCAATTCTGCCCCGGTTTCAAGTCCTCTTGGCAGCCTTACTTCAGTATATTTTTGGACGATAGCTGTCATTTATAACTCTGCAGGTTTGTGAATTACAGTGCCCCTGAGCTCCTTTCTTCAACTCGCTTTCTTTTGAGCTGGCCGCAACACCGCAGGATGGCTTCAGGCCCTAATCTGGTTCCGGTACGGCACGCTGAGCCTTTGGTTATTTCCTCTTCCTGGTGGGAAATGAGAGTTAAATTTGCCCGTCCAGACACCTCCAGCTAGCCTCTCCTTGGTTCTCGCTATTCCTGTTCATCTTCCGCAGAAATTGCAAACTGTGCCAAACAGGAGGTTAAAGGCGCTGACTCTCCAAGTGGGGAGAGTGTTAGTAAAGCGTCTGGAATGTTGCACCCGAGTACCAGGGGAGGAAAACTGAGACATATTTGAACACGTCTCCCGATCACATGGTTGATCATACTCTGGGTTCCACATGCATGTTTTATCTGAAGGAAGAATACCTAAAACCTGGGTAGTTGAAACCCGTGGAATGGGTACCATGCAATATGACTTCAAAGGGTCTTCATTTGCTCACCGAACCTCTCCAATCCTATCACTGCTGCGTTTATGCCCCTGTACACATGCTTGATTCTCTTTCGGAGACATAGCAATCCATAGGTTTTAAGATACTTACTAGTCAGGTACATTCTTAGGCGTTTAATATGCGGTGTTGAGTCCATTTCGTTGAGCAAGGAGTAGCTCTTGTCTATTCCATATTTGACTTAAGGAACTTTATCTGTGCTCATTTCAATCTCTGGTTTTATGCAGCACCCCAACTCACCTTTACCCTTAAGCAAGCATAAGTTGGTTTTCTAAATTTGAGACCCTGTTCTGTTCTGTAATTCAGTTCCTGTGTAGCCAAGTTTACATTCCGTGTATTACTGATATCTTATGATGTTTCTTTTTCTGTGTGACTTACTTCAGTTAGAATCATCATACCTGAATCCACTCATTGTGCTGCTAAGGGCCTGATGACACAGATTTCATTGCTGAGTGATATTGCTTTGTAAGTAAATACCACAACTTCTTTATCCATTTTTCACTTTCTGCGATGTTGAACTTGTACTGTAAACGAGGTTCTTGTAAACGGAGCCGTTCCAAACTTTGGGGTGGCTGTGTCTTTTTGATTTTAATTTCCCTAAGCTATAGGACCATAAGTGGAAGTGCCCTAGGTTCTGTTGCTTTGTTTTTTAGATGTTTCAGGAAACACCATACACTTCTCCCGAGTGGTTGTTGGCAATTTACATCCCGCCCATCAGCATAACAAGGCTGCCAGTTCTCCATGGCCTGTCCTGCCTTTCTGGATTTTACACTTTTTTCAGATGGCCCTTTTGACCGGGGGGAAGTGAGACTTCATTGTAGTGCAGATTTCCTTTGCAAGCTTGCTGGGTTGGCCAAAAAGGGCGTATGCGTTTTTTCCTGAATATATTCAGGAAAAAACGCATACGCCCTTTTTGGCCAAGTGCATCATTGTGGACGTTCTGCCTCTTTTCCTATGCTTTCAATGCAATTCCAGTCTACCTCCTGAAATCGGTTTCCTGCAATTCTGCCCCGCTTTCAAGTCCTCTTGGCAGCCTTACTTCAGTATATTTTTGGACGATAGCTGTCATTTATAACTCTGCAGGTTTGTGAATTACAGTGCCCCTGAGCTCCTTTCTTCAACTCGCTTTCATTTGAGCTGGCCGCAACACCGCAGGATGGCTTCAGGCCCTAATCTGGTTCTGGTACGGCACGCTGAGCCTTTGGTTATTTCCTCTTCCTGTTGGGAAATGAGAGTTAAATTTGCCCGTCCAGACACCTCCAGCTAGCCTCTCATTGGTTCTCGCTATTCCTGTTCATCTTCCGCAGAAATTGCAAACTGTGCCAAACAGGAGGTTAAAGGCGCTGACTCTCCAAGTGGGGAGAGTGTTAGTAAAGCGTCTGGAATGTTGCACCCGAGTACCAGGGGAGGAAAACTGAGACATATTTGAACACGTCTCCCGTTCACATGGTTGATCATACTCTGGGTTCCACATGCATGTTTTAGCTGAAGGAAGAATACCTTAAACCTGGAGAGTTGAGACCTGTGGAATGGGTACCATGCAATATGACTTCAAAGGGTCTTCATTTGCTCACCGAACCTCTCCAATCCTATCACTGCTGCGTTTATGTCCCTGTACACATGCTTGATTCTCTTTCGGAGACATAGCAATCCATAGGTTTTAAGATACTTACTAGTCAGGTACATTCTTAGGCGTTTAATATGCGGTGTTGAGTCCATTTCGTTGAGCAAGGAGTAGCTCTTGTCTATTCCATATTTGACTTAAGGAACTTTATCTGTGCTCATTTCAATCTCTGGTTTTATGCAGCACCCCAACTCACCTTTACCCTTAAGCAAGCATAAGTTGGTTTTCTAAATTTGAGACCCTGTTCTGTTCTGTAATTCAGTTCCTGTGTAGCCAAGTTTACATTCCGTGTATTACTGATATCTTATGATGTTTCTTTTTCTGTGTGACTTACTTCAGTTAGAATCATCATACCTGAATCCACTCATTGTGCTGTTAAGGGCCTGATGACACAGATTTCATTGCTGAGTGATATTGCTTTGTAAGTAAATACCACAACTTCTTTATCCATTTTTCACTTTCTGCGATGTTGAACTTGTACTGTAAACGAGGTTCTTGTAAACGGAGCCGTTCCAAACTTTGGGGTGGCTGTGTCTTTTTGACTTTAATTTCCCTAAGCTATAGGACCATAAGTGGAAGTGCCCTAGGTTCTGTTGCTTTGTTTTTTAGATGTTTCAGGAAACACCATACACTTCTCCCGAGTGGTTGTTGGCAATTTACATCCCGCCCATCAGCATAACAAGGCTCCCAGTTCTCCATGGCCTGTCCTGCCTTTCTGGATTTTACACTTTTTTCAGATGGCCCTTTTGACCGGGGGGAAGTGAGACTTCATTGTAGTGCAGATTTCCTTTGCAAGCTTGCTTGGTTGGCCAAAAAGGGCGTATGCGTTTTTTCCTGAATATATTCAGGAAAAAACGCATACACCCTTTTTGGCCAAGTGCATCATTGTGGACGTTCTGCCTCTTTTCCTATGCTTTCAATGCAATTCCAGTCTACCTCCTGAAATCGGTTTCCTGCAATTCTGCCCCGCTTTCAAGTCCTCTTGGCAGCCTTACTTCAGTCTATTTTTGGACGATAGCTGTCATTTATAACTCTGCAGGTTTGTGAATTACAGTGCCCCTGAGCTCCTTTCTTCAACTCGCTTTCTTTTGAGCTGGCCGCAACACCGCAGGATGGCTTCAGGCCCTAATCTTGTTCCGGTACGGCACGCTGAGCCTTTGGTTATTTCCTCTTCCTGGTGGGAAATGAGAGTTAAATTTTGCCCGTCCAGACACCTTCAGCTAGCCTCCCATTGGTTCTCGCTATTCCTGTTCATCTTCCGCAGAAATTGCAAACTGGGCCAAACAGGAGGTTAAAGGCGCTGACTCTCCAAGTGGGGAGAGTGTTAGTAAAGCGTCTGGAATGTTGCACCCGAGTACCAGGGGAGGAAAACTGAGACATATTTGAACACGTCTCCCGTTCACATGGTTGATCATACTTGGGTTCAACATGCATGTTTTAGCTGAAGGAAGAATACCTAAAACCTGGGTAGTTGAAACCCGTGGAATGGGTACCATGCAATATGACTTCAAAGGGTCTTCATTTGCTCACCGAACCTCTCCAATCCTATCACTGCTGCGTTTATGCCCCTGTACACATCCTTGATTCTCTTTCGGAGACATAGCAATCCATAGGTTTTAAGATACTTACTAGTCAGGTACATTCTTAGGCGTTTAATATGCGGTGTTGAGTCCATTTCGTTGAGCAAGGAGTAGCTCTTGTCTATTCCATATTTGGCTTAAGGAACTTTATCTGTGCTCATTTCAATCTCTGGTTTTATGCAGCACCCCAACTCACCTTTCCCCTTAAGCAAGCATAAGTTGGTTTTCTAAATTTGAGACCCTGTTCTGTTTTGGAATTCAGTTCCTGTGTAGCCAAGTTTACATTCCGTGTATTAGTGATATCTTATGATGTTTCTTTTTCTGTGTGACTTATTTCAGTTAGAATCATCATACCTGAATCCACTCATTGTGATGCTAAGGGCCTGATGACACAGATTTCATTGCTGAGTGATATTGCTTTGTAAGTGAATACTACAACTTCTTTATCCATTTTTCACTTTCTGCGATGTTGAACTTGTACTGTAAACGAGGTTCTTGTAAACACAGCCGTTCCAAACATTGGGGTGGCTGTGTCTTTTTGATTTTTATTTCCCTAAGCTATAGGACCATAAGTGGAAGTGCCCTAGGCTCTGTTGCTTTGTTTTTTAGATGTTTCAGGAAACACTATACACTTCTCCCAAGTGTCTGTTGGCAATTTACATCCCGCCCATCAGCATAACAAGGCTCCCAGTTCTCAATGGCCTGTTGCCTTTCTGGATTTTACACTTTTTTCAGATGGCCCTTTTGACCGGGGGGAAGTGAGACTTCATTGTAGTGCAGATTTCCTTTGCAAGCTTGCTTGGTTGGCCAAAAAGGGCGTATGCGTTTTTTCCTGAATATATTCAGGAAAAAACGCATACGCCCTTTTTGGCCAAGTGCATCATTGTGGACGTTCTGCCTCTTTTCCTATGCTTTCAATGCAATTCCAGTCTACCTCCTGAAATCGGTTTCCTGCAATTCTGCCCCGCTTTCAAGTCCTCTTGGCAGCCTTACTTCAGTCTATTTTTGGACGATAGCTGTCATTTATAACTCTGCAGGTTTGTGAATTACAGTGCCCCTGAGCTCCTTTCTTCAACTCGCTTTCTTGTGACCTGGCCGCAACACCGCAGGATGGCTTCAGGCCCTAATCTGGTTCCGGCCCGGCATGCTGAGCCTTTGGTTAATTCCTCTTCCTGGTGGGAAATGAGAGTTAAATTTGCCCGTCCAGACACCTCCAGCTAGCCTCTCATTGGTTCTCGCTATTCCTGTTCATCTTCCGCAGAATTTGCAAACTGGGCCAAACAGGAGGTTAAAGGGACTGACTCTCCAAGTCGGGAGAGTGTTAGTAAAGCGTCTGGAATGTTGCACCCGAGTACCAGGGGAGGAAAACTGAGACATATTTGAACACGTCTCCCGATCACATGGTTGATCATACTTGGGTTCCACATGCATGTTTTAGCTGAAGGAAGAATACCTTAAACCTGGAGATTTGAGACCCGTGTAATGGGTACCATGCAATATGACTTCAAAGGGTCTTCATTTGCTCACCGAACCTCTCCAATCCTATCACTGCTGCGTTTATTCCCCTGTACACACGCTTGATTCTCTTTTGGAGACATAGCAATCCATAGGTTTTAAGATACTTACTAGTCAGGTACATTCTTAGGGGTTTAATATGGGGTTTTGAGTCCATTTCGTTGAGCAAGGAGTATCTCTTGTCTATTCCATATTTGGCTTAAGGAACTTTATCTGTGCTCATTTCAATCTCTGGTTTTATGCAGCACCCCAACTCACCTTTAACCTTAAGCAAGCATAAGTTGGTTTTCTAAATTTGAGACCCTGTTCTGTTCTGTAATTCAGTTCCTGTGTAGCCAAGTTTACATTCCGTGTATTACTGATATCTTATGATGTTTCTTTTTCTGTGTGACTTACTTCAGTTAGAATCATCATACCTGAATCCACTCATTGTGCTGCTACGGGCCTGATGACACAGATTTCATTGCTGAGTGATATTGCTTTGTAAGTAAATACCACAACTTCTTTATCCATTTTTCACTTTCTGCGATGTTGAACTTGTACTGTAAACGAGGTTCTTGTAAACAGAGCCGTTCCAAACTTTGGGGTGGCTGTGTCTTTTTGATTTTAATTTCCCTATGCTATAAGACCATAAGTGGAAGTGCCCTAGGCTCTGTTGCTTTGTTTTTTAGATGTTTCAGGAAACACCATACACTTCTCCCAAGTGTCTGTTGGCAATTTACATCCCGCCCATCAGCATAACAAGGCTCCCAGTTCTCAATGGCCTGTTGCCTTTCTGGATTTTACACTTTTTTCAGATGGCCCTTTTGACCGGGGGGAAGTGAGACTTCATTGTAGTGCAGATTTCCTTTGCAAGCTTGCTTGGTTGGCCAAAAAGGGCGTATGCGTTTTTTCCTGAATATATTCAGGAAAAAACGCATACGCCCTTTTTGGCCAAGTGCATCATTGTGGACGTTCTGCCTCTTTTCCTATGCTTTCAATGCAATTCCAGTCTACCTCCTGAAATCGGTTTCCTGCAATTCTGCCCCGCTTTCAAGTCCTCTTGGCAGCCTTACTTCAGTCTATTTTTGGACGATAGCTGTCATTTATAACTCTGCAGGTTTGTGAATTACAGTGCCCCTGATCTCCTTTCTTCAACTCGCTTTCTTTTGAGCTGGCCGCAACACCGCAGGATGGCTTCAGGCCCTAATCTGGTTCCGGTACGGCATGCTGAGCCTTTGGTTATTTCCTCTTCCTGGTGGGAAATGAGAGTTAAATTTGCCCGTCCAGACACCTCCAGCTAGTCTCTCATTGGTTCTCGCTATTCCTGTTCATCTTCCGCAGAAATTGCAAACTGGGCCAAACAGCAGGTTAAAGGGACTGACTCTCCAAGTCGGGAGAGTGTTAGTAAAGCGTCTGGAATGTTGCACCCGAGTACCAGGGGAGGAAAACTGAGACATATTTGAACACGTCTCCCGTTCACATGGTTGATCATACTTGGGTTCCACATGCATGTTTTAGCTGAAGGAAGAATACCTTAAACCTGTAGAGTTCAGACCCGTGTAATGGGTACCATGCAATATGACTTCAAAGGGTCTTCATTTGCTCACCGAACCTCTCCAATCCTATCACTGCTGCGTTTATGCCCCTGTACACACGCTTGATTCTCTTTTGGAAACATAGCAATCCATAGGTTTTAAGATACTTACTAGTCAGGTACATTCTTAGGCGTTTAATATGGGGTGTTGAGTCCATTTCGTTGAGCAAGGAGTAGCTCTTGTCTATTCCATATTTGGCTTAAGGAACTTTATCTGTGCTCATTTCAATCTCTGCTTTTATGCAGCACCCCAACTCACCTTTCCCCTTAAGCAAGCATAAGTTGGTTTTCTAAATTTGAGACCCTGTTCTGTTTTGGAATTCAGTTCCTGTGTAGCCAAGTTTACATTCCGTGTATTACTGATATCTTATGATGTTTCTTTTCTGTGTGACTTATTTCAGTTAGAATCATCATACCTGAATCCACTCATTGTGCTGCTAAGGGCCTGATGACACAGATTTCATTGCTGAATGATATTGCTTTGTAAGTGAATACCACAACTTCTTTATCCATTTTTCACTTTCTGCGATGTTGAACTTGTACTGTAAACGAGGTTCTTGTAAACAGAGCCGTTCCAAACTTTGGGGTGGCTGTGTCTTTTTGATTTTAATTTCCCTAAGCTATAGGACCATAAGTGGCAGTGCCCTAGGCTCTGTTGCTTTGTTTTTTAGATGTTTCAGGAAACACCATACACTTCTCCCGAGTGTCTGTTGGCAATTTACATCCCGCCCATCAGCATAACAAGGTTCCCAGTTCTCCATGGCCTGTCCTGCCTTTCTGGATTTTACACTTTTTTCAGATGGCCCTTTTGACCGGGGGGAAGTGAGACTTCATTGTAGTGCAGATTTCCTTTGCAAGCTTGCTTGGTTGGCCAAAAGGGGCGTATGCGTTTTTTCCTGAATATATTCAGGAAAAAACGCATACGCCCTTTTTGGCCAAGTGCATCATTGTGGACGTTCTGCCTCTTTTCCTATGCTTTCAATGCAATTCCAGTCTACCTCCTGAAATCGGTTTCCTGCAATTCTGCCCCGCTTTCAAGTCCTCTTGGCAGCCTTACTTCAGTCTATTTTTGGACGATAGCTGTCATTTATAACTCTGCAGGTTTGTGAATTACAGTGCCCCTGAGCTTCTTTCTTCAACTCGCTTTCTTGTGAGCTGGCCGCAACACCGCAGGATGGCTTCAGGCCCTAATCTGGTTCCGGCACGGCACGCTGAGCCTTTGGTTATTTCCTCTTCCTGGTGGGAAATGAGAGTTAAATTTGCCCGTCCAGACACCTCCAGCTAGCCTCTCATTGGTTCTCGCTATTCCTGTTCATCTTCCGCAGAAATTGCAAACTGGGCCAAACAGGAGGTTAAAGGCGCTGACTCTCCAAGTCGGGAGAGTGTTAGTAAAGCGTCTGGAATGTTGCACCCGAGTACCAGGGGAGGAAAACTGAGACATATTTGAACACGTCTCCCGTTCACATGGTTGATCATACTTGGGTTCCACATGCATGTTTTAGCTGAAGGAAGAATACCTTAAACCTGGAGAGTTCAGACCCGTGTAATGGGTACCATGCAATATGACTTCAGAGGGTCTTCATTTGCTCACCGAACCTCTCCAATCCTATCACTGCTGCGTTTATGCCCCTGTACACATGCTTGATTCTCTTTTGGAAACATAGCAATCCATAGGTTTTAAGATACTTACTAGTCAGGTACATTCTTAGGCGTTTAATATTTGGTTTTGAGTCCATTTCGTTGAGCAAGGAGTAGCTCTTGTCTATTCCATATTTGGCTTAAGGAACTTTATCTGTGCTCATTTCAATCTCTGCTTTTATGCAGCACCCCAACTCACCTTTCCCCTTAAGCAAGCATAAGTTGGTTTTCTAAATTTGAGACCCTGTTCTGTTCTGTAATTCAGTTCCTGTGTAGCCAAGTTTACATTCCGTGTATTACTCATATCTTATGATGTTTCTTTTCTGTGTGACTTATTTCAGTTAGAATCATCATACCTGAATCCACTCATTGTGCTGCTACGGGCCTGATGACACAGATTTCATTGCTGAGTGATATTGCTTTGTAAGTAAATACCACAACTTCTTTATCCATTTTTCACTTTCTGCGATGTTGAACTTGTACTGTAAACGAGGTTCTTGTAAACAGAGCCGTTCCAAACTTTGGGGTGGCTGTGTCTTTTTGATTTTAATTTCCCTAAGCTATAGGACCATAAGTGGCAGTGCCCTAGGCTCTGTTGCTTTGTTTTTTAGATGTTTCAGGAAACACCATACACTTCTCCCGAGTGTCTGTTGGCAATTTACATCCCGCCCATCAGCATAACAAGGCTCCCAGTTCTCCATGGCCTGTCCTGCCTTTCTGGATTTTACACTTTTTTCAGATGGCCCTTTTGACCGGGGGGAAGTGAGACTTCATTGTAGTGCAGATTTCCTTTGCAAGCTTGCTTGGTTGGCCAAAAAGGGCGTATGCGTTTTTTCCTGAATATATTCAGGAAAAAACGCATACGCCCTTTTTGGCCAAGTGCATCATTGTGGACGTTCTGCCTCTTTTCCTATGCTTTCAATGCAATTCCAGTCTACCTCCTGAAATCGGTTTCCTGCAATTCTGCCCCGCTTTCAAGTCCTCTTGGCAGCCTTACTTCAGTCTATTTTTGGACGATAGCTGTCATTTATAACTCTGCAGGTTTGTGAATTACAGTGCCCCTGAGCTCCTTTCTTCAACTCGCTTTCTTTTGAGCTGGCCGCAACACCGCAGGATGGCTTCAGGCCCTAATCTGGTTCCGGTACGGCACGCTGAGCCTTTGGTTATTTCCTCTTCCTGGTGGGAAATGAGAGTTAAATTTGCCCGTCCAGACACCTCCAGCTAGTCTCTCATTGGTTCTCGCTATTCCTGTTCATCTTCCGCAGAAATTGCAAACTGGGCCAAACAGGAGGTTAAAGGCGCTGACTCTCCAAGTCGGGAGAGTGTTAGTAAAGCGTCTGGAATGTTGCACCCGAGTACCAGGGGAGGAAAACTGAGACATATTTGAACACGTCTCCCGTTCACATGGTTGATCATACTTGGGTTCCACATGCATGTTTTAGCTGAAGGAAGAATACCTTAAACCTGGAGAGTTCAGACCCGTGTAATGGGTACCATGCAATATGACTTCAAAGGGTCTTCATTTGCTCACCGAACCTCTCCAATCCTATCACTGCTGCGTTTATGCCCCTGTACACACGCTTGATTCTCTTTTGGAAACATAGCAATCCATAGGTTTTAAGATACTTACTAGTCAGGTACATTCTTAGGCGTTTAATATGGGGTGTTGAGTTCATTTCGTTGAGCAAGGAGTAGCTCTTGTCTATTCCATATTTGGCTTAAGGAACTTTATCTGTGCTCATTTCAATCTCTGCTTTTATGCAGCACCCCAACTCACCTTTCCTCTTAAGCAAGCATAAGTTGGTTTTCTAAATTTGAGACCCTGTTCTGTTCTGTAATTCAGTTCCTGTGTAGCCAAGTTTACATTCCGTGTATTACTGATATCTTATGATGTTTCTTTTCTGTGTGACTTATTTCAGTTAGAATCATCATACCTGAATCCACTCATTGTGCTGCTACGGGCCTGATGACACAGATTTCATTGCTGAGTGATATTGCTTTGTAAGTAAATACCACAACTTCTTTATCCATTTTTCACTTTCTGCGATGTTGAACTTGTACTGTAAACGAGGTTCTTGTAAACAGAGCCGTTCCAAACTTTGGGGTGGCTGTGTCTTTTTGATTTTAATTTCCCTAAGCTATAGGACCATAAGTGGCAGTGCCCTAGGCTCTGTTGCTTTGTTTTTTAGATGTTTCAGGAAACACCATACACTTCTCCCGAGTGTCTGTTGGCAATTTACATCCCGCCCATCAGCATAACAAGGCTCCCAGTTCTCCATGGCCTGTCCTGCCTTTCTGGATTTTACACTTTTTTCAGATGGCCCTTTTGACCGGGGGGAAGTGAGACTTCATTGTAGTGCAGATTTCCTTTGCAAGCTTGCTTGGTTGGCCAAAAAGGGCGTATGCGTTTTTTCCTGAATATATTCAGGAAAAAACGCATACGCCCTTTTTGGCCAAGTGCATCATTGTGGACGTTCTGCCTCTTTTCCTATGCTTTCAATGCAATTCCAGTCTACCTCCTGAAATCGGTTTCCTGCAATTCTGCCCCGCTTTCAAGTCCTCTTGGCAGCCTTACTTCAGTCTATTTTTGGACGATAGCTGTCATTTATAACTCTGCAGGTTTGTGAATTACAGTGCCCCTGAGCTCCTTTCTTCAACTCGCTTTCTTGTGACCTGGCCGCAACACCGCAGGATGGCTTCAGGCCCTAATCTGGTTCCAGCACGGCACGCTGAGACTTTGGTTAATTCCTCTTCCTGGTGGGAAATGAGAGTTAAATTTGCCCGTCCAGACACCTCCAGCTAGTCTCTCATTGGTTCTCGCTATTCCTGTTCATCTTCCGCAGAAATTGCAAACTGGGCCAAACAGCAGGTTAAAGGGACTGACTCTCCAAGTCGGGAGAGTGTTAGTAAAGCGTCTGGAATGTTGCACCCGAGTACCAGGGGAGGAAAACTGAGACATATTTGAACACGTCTCCCGTTCACATGGTTGATCATACTTGGGTTCCACATGCATGTTTTAGCTGAAGGAAGAATACCTTAAACCTGTAGAGTTCAGACCCGTGTAATGGGTACCATGCAATATGACTTCAAAGGGTCTTCATTTGCTCACCGAACCTCTCCAATCCTATCACTGCTGCGTTTATGCCCCTGTACACACGCTTGATTCTCTTTTGGAAACATAGCAATCCATAGGTTTTAAGATACTTACTAGTCAGGTACATTCTTAGGCGTTTAATATGGGGTGTTGAGTCCATTTCGTTGAGCAAGGAGTAGCTCTTGTCTATTCCATATTTGGCTTAAGGAACTTTATCTGTGCTCATTTCAATCTCTGCTTTTATGCAGCACCCCAACTCACCTTTCCCCTTAAGCAAGCATAAGTTGGTTTTCTAAATTTGAGACCCTGTTCTGTTTTGGAATTCAGTTCCTGTGTAGCCAAGTTTACATTCCGTGTATTACTGATATCTTATGATGTTTCTTTTCTGTGTGACTTATTTCAGTTAGAATCATCATACCTGAATCCACTCATTGTGCTGCTAAGGGCCTGATGACACAGATTTCATTGCTGAATGATATTGCTTTGTAAGTGAATACCACAACTTCTTTATCCATTTTTCACTTTCTGCGATGTTGAACTTGTACTGTAAACGAGGTTCTTGTAAACAGAGCCGTTCCAAACTTTGGGGTGGCTGTGTCTTTTTGATTTTAATTTCCCTAAGCTATAGGACCATAAGTGGCAGTGCCCTAGGCTCTGTTGCTTTGTTTTTTAGATGTTTCAGGAAACACCATACACTTCTCCCGAGTGTCTGTTGGCAATTTACATCCCGCCCATCAGCATAACAAGGTTCCCAGTTCTCCATGGCCTGTCCTGCCTTTCTGGATTTTACACTTTTTTCAGATGGCCCTTTTGACCGGGGGGAAGTGAGACTTCATTGTAGTGCAGATTTCCTTTGCAAGCTTGCTTGGTTGGCCAAAAGGGGCGTATGCGTTTTTTCCTGAATATATTCAGGAAAAAACGCATACGCCCTTTTTGGCCAAGTGCATCATTGTGGACGTTCTGCCTCTTTTCCTATGCTTTCAATGCAATTCCAGTCTACCTCCTGAAATCGGTTTCCTGCAATTCTGCCCCGCTTTCAAGTCCTCTTGGCAGCCTTACTTCAGTCTATTTTTGGACGATAGCTGTCATTTATAACTCTGCAGGTTTGTGAATTACAGTGCCCCTGAGCTTCTTTCTTCAACTCGCTTTCTTGTGAGCTGGCCGCAACACCGCAGGATGGCTTCAGGCCCTAATCTGGTTCCGGCACGGCACGCTGAGCCTTTGGTTATTTCCTCTTCCTGGTGGGAAATGAGAGTTAAATTTGCCCGTCCAGACACCTCCAGCTAGCCTCTCATTGGTTCTCGCTATTCCTGTTCATCTTCCGCAGAAATTGCAAACTGGGCCAAACAGGAGGTTAAAGGCGCTGACTCTCCAAGTCGGGAGAGTGTTAGTAAAGCGTCTGGAATGTTGCACCCGAGTACCAGGGGAGGAAAACTGAGACATATTTGAACACGTCTCCCGTTCACATGGTTGATCATACTTGGGTTCCACATGCATGTTTTAGCTGAAGGAAGAATACCTTAAACCTGGAGAGTTCAGACCCGTGTAATGGGTACCATGCAATATGACTTCAGAGGGTCTTCATTTGCTCACCGAACCTCTCCAATCCTATCACTGCTGCGTTTATGCCCCTGTACACATGCTTGATTCTCTTTTGGAAACATAGCAATCCATAGGTTTTAAGATACTTACTAGTCAGGTACATTCTTAGGCGTTTAATATTTGGTTTTGAGTCCATTTCGTTGAGCAAGGAGTAGCTCTTGTCTATTCCATATTTGGCTTAAGGAACTTTATCTGTGCTCATTTCAATCTCTGCTTTTATGCAGCACCCCAACTCACCTTTCCCCTTAAGCAAGCATAAGTTGGTTTTCTAAATTTGAGACCCTGTTCTGTTCTGTAATTCAGTTCCTGTGTAGCCAAGTTTACATTCCGTGTATTACTCATATCTTATGATGTTTCTTTTCTGTGTGACTTATTTCAGTTAGAATCATCATACCTGAATCCACTCATTGTGCTGCTACGGGCCTGATGACACAGATTTCATTGCTGAGTGATATTGCTTTGTAAGTAAATACCACAACTTCTTTATCCATTTTTCACTTTCTGCGATGTTGAACTTGTACTGTAAACGAGGTTCTTGTAAACAGAGCCGTTCCAAACTTTGGGGTGGCTGTGTCTTTTTGATTTTAATTTCCCTAAGCTATAGGACCATAAGTGGCAGTGCCCTAGGCTCTGTTGCTTTGTTTTTTAGATGTTTCAGGAAACACCATACACTTCTCCCGAGTGTCTGTTGGCAATTTACATCCCGCCCATCAGCATAACAAGGCTCCCAGTTCTCCATGGCCTGTCCTGCCTTTCTGGATTTTACACTTTTTTCAGATGGCCCTTTTGACCGGGGGGAAGTGAGACTTCATTGTAGTGCAGATTTCCTTTGCAAGCTTGCTTGGTTGGCCAAAAAGGGCGTATGCGTTTTTTCCTGAATATATTCAGGAAAAAACGCATACGCCCTTTTTGGCCAAGTGCATCATTGTGGACGTTCTGCCTCTTTTCCTATGCTTTCAATGCAATTCCAGTCTACCTCCTGAAATCGGTTTCCTGCAATTCTGCCCCGCTTTCAAGTCCTCTTGGCAGCCTTACTTCAGTCTATTTTTGGACGATAGCTGTCATTTATAACTCTGCAGGTTTGTGAATTACAGTGCCCCTGAGCTCCTTTCTTCAACTCGCTTTCTTTTGAGCTGGCCGCAACACCGCAGGATGGCTTCAGGCCCTAATCTGGTTCCGGTACGGCACGCTGAGCCTTTGGTTATTTCCTCTTCCTGGTGGGAAATGAGAGTTAAATTTGCCCGTCCAGACACCTCCAGCTAGTCTCTCATTGGTTCTCGCTATTCCTGTTCATCTTCCGCAGAAATTGCAAACTGGGCCAAACAGGAGGTTAAAGGCGCTGACTCTCCAAGTCGGGAGAGTGTTAGTAAAGCGTCTGGAATGTTGCACCCGAGTACCAGGGGAGGAAAACTGAGACATATTTGAACACGTCTCCCGTTCACATGGTTGATCATACTTGGGTTCCACATGCATGTTTTAGCTGAAGGAAGAATACCTTAAACCTGGAGAGTTCAGACCCGTGTAATGGGTACCATGCAATATGACTTCAAAGGGTCTTCATTTGCTCACCGAACCTCTCCAATCCTATCACTGCTGCGTTTATGCCCCTGTACACACGCTTGATTCTCTTTTGGAAACATAGCAATCCATAGGTTTTAAGATACTTACTAGTCAGGTACATTCTTAGGCGTTTAATATGGGGTGTTGAGTTCATTTCGTTGAGCAAGGAGTAGCTCTTGTCTATTCCATATTTGGCTTAAGGAACTTTATCTGTGCTCATTTCAATCTCTGCTTTTATGCAGCACCCCAACTCACCTTTCCTCTTAAGCAAGCATAAGTTGGTTTTCTAAATTTGAGACCCTGTTCTGTTCTGTAATTCAGTTCCTGTGTAGCCAAGTTTACATTCCGTGTATTACTGATATCTTATGATGTTTCTTTTCTGTGTGACTTATTTCAGTTAGAATCATCATACCTGAATCCACTCATTGTGCTGCTACGGGCCTGATGACACAGATTTCATTGCTGAGTGATATTGCTTTGTAAGTAAATACCACAACTTCTTTATCCATTTTTCACTTTCTGCGATGTTGAACTTGTACTGTAAACGAGGTTCTTGTAAACAGAGCCGTTCCAAACTTTGGGGTGGCTGTGTCTTTTTGATTTTAATTTCCCTAAGCTATAGGACCATAAGTGGCAGTGCCCTAGGCTCTGTTGCTTTGTTTTTTAGATGTTTCAGGAAACACCATACACTTCTCCCGAGTGTCTGTTGGCAATTTACATCCCGCCCATCAGCATAACAAGGCTCCCAGTTCTCCATGGCCTGTCCTGCCTTTCTGGATTTTACACTTTTTTCAGATGGCCCTTTTGACCGGGGGGAAGTGAGACTTCATTGTAGTGCAGATTTCCTTTGCAAGCTTGCTTGGTTGGCCAAAAAGGGCGTATGCGTTTTTTCCTGAATATATTCAGGAAAAAACGCATACGCCCTTTTTGGCCAAGTGCATCATTGTGGACGTTCTGCCTCTTTTCCTATGCTTTCAATGCAATTCCAGTCTACCTCCTGAAATCGGTTTCCTGCAATTCTGCCCCGCTTTCAAGTCCTCTTGGCAGCCTTACTTCAGTCTATTTTTGGACGATAGCTGTCATTTATAACTCTGCAGGTTTGTGAATTACAGTGCCCCTGAGCTCCTTTCTTCAACTCGCTTTCTTGTGACCTGGCCGCAACACCGCAGGATGGCTTCAGGCCCTAATCTGGTTCCAGCACGGCACGCTGAGACTTTGGTTAATTCCTCTTCCTGGTGGGAAATGAGAGTTAAATTTGCCCGTCCAGACACCTCCAGCTAGTCTCTCATTGGTTCTCGCTATTCCTGTTCATCTTCCGCAGAAATTGCAAACTGGGCCAAACAGGAGGTTAAAGGCGCTGACTCTCCAAGTGGGGAGAGTGTTAGTAAAGCGTCTGGAATGTTGCACCCGAGTACCAGGGGAGGAAAACTGAGACATATTTGAACACGTCTCCCGTTCACACGGTTGATCATACTCTAGGTTCCACATGCATGTTTTAGCTGAAGGAAGAATACCTAAAACCTGGGTAGTTGAAACCCGTGGAATGGGTACCATGCAATATGACTTCAAAGGGTCTTCATTTGCTCACCGAACCTCTCCAATCCTATCACTGCTGCGTTTATGCCCCTGTACACATGCTTGATTCTCTTTCGGAGACATAGCAATCCATAGGTTTTAAGATACTTACTAGTCAGGTACATTCTTAGGCGTTTAATATGCGGTGTTGAGTCCATTTCGTTGAGCAAGGAGTAGCTCTTGTCTATTCCATATTTGACTTAAGGAACTTTATCTGTGCTCATTTCAATCTCTGGTTTTATGCAGCACCCCAACTCACCTTTACACTTAAGCAAGCATAAGTTGGTTTTCTAAATTTGAGACCCTGTTCTGTTTTGGAATTCAGTTCCTGTGTAGCCAAGTTTACATTCCGTGTATTAGTGATATCTTATGATGTTTCTTTTTCTGTGTGACTTATTTCAGTTAGAATCATCATACCTAAATCCACTCATTGTGCTGCTAAGGGCCTGATGACACAGATTTCATTGCTGAGTGATATTGCTTTGTAAGTAAATACCACAACTTCTTTATCCATTTTTCACTTTCTGCGATGTTGAACTTGTACTGTAAACGAGGTTCTTGTAAACAGAGCCGTTCTAAACTTTGGGGTGGCTGTGTCTTTTTGATTTTAATTTCCCTAAGCTATAGGACCATAAGTGGAAGTGCCCTAGGTTCTGTTGCTTTGTTTTTTAGATGTTTCAGGAAACACCATATACTTCTCCCGAGTGGTGGTTGGCAATTTACATCCCGCCCATCAGATTACCAAGGCTCCCAGTTCTCCATGGCCTGTCCTGCCTTTCTGGATTTTACACTTTTTTCAGATGGCCCTTTTGACCGGGGGGAAGTGAGACTTCATTGTAGTGCAGATTTCCTTTGCAAGCTTGCTTGGTTGGCCAAAAAGGGCGTATGCGTTTTTTCCTGAATATATTCAGGAAAAAACGCATACGCCCTTTTTGGCCAAGTGCATCATTGTGGACGTTCTGCCTCTTTTCCTATGCTTTCAATGCAATTCCAGTCTACCTCCTGAAATCGGTTTCCTGCAATTCTGCCCCGCTTTCAAGTCCTCTTGGCAGCCTTACTTCAGTCTATTTTTGGACGATAGCTGTCATTTATAACTCTGCAGGTTTGTGAATTACAGTGCCCCTGAGCTCCTTTCTTCAACTTGCTTTCTTGGGACCTGGCCGCAACACCGCAGGATGGCTTCAGGCCCTAATCTGGTTCCGGCACGGCACGCTGAGCCTTTGGTTATTTCCTCTTCCTGGTGGGAAATGAGAGTTAAATTTGCCCGTCCAGACTCCTCCAGCTAGTCTCTCATTGGTTCTCGCTATTCCTGTTCATCTTCCGCAGAAATTGCAAACTGGGCCAAACAGGAGGTTAAAGGCGCTGACTCTCCAAGTGGGGAGAGTGTTAGTAAAGCGTCTGGAATGTTGCACCCGAGTACCAGGGGAGGAAAACTGAGACATATTTGAACACGTCTCCCGTTCATATTGTTGATCATACTTGGGTTCCACATGCATGTTTTAGCTGAAGGAAGAATACCTTAAACCTGGAGAGTTAAGACCCGTGTAATGGGTACCATGCAATATGACTTCAAAGGGTCTTCATTTGCTCACCGAACCTCTCCAATCCTATCACTGCTGCGTTTATGCCCCTGTACACATGCTTGATTCTCTTTCGGAGACATAGCAATCCATAGGTTTTAAGATACTTACTAGTCAGGTACATTCTTAGGCGTTTAATATGCGGTGTTGAGTCCATTTCGTTGAGCAAGGAGTAGCTCTTGTCTATTCCATATTTGGCTTAAGGAACTTTATCTGTGCTCATTTCAATCTCTGGTTTTATGCAGCACTCCAACTCACCTTTACCCTTAAGCAAGCATAAGTTGGTTTTCTAAATTTGAGACCCTGTTCTGTTCTGTAATTCAGTTCCTGTGTAGCCAAGTTTACATTCCGTGTATTACTGATATCTTATGATGTTTCTTTTTCTGTGTGACTTACTTCAGTTAGAATCATCATACCTGAATCCACTCATTGTGCTGCTACGGGCCTGATGACACAGATTTCATTGCTGAGTGATATTGCTTTGTAAGTAAATACCACAACTTCTTTATCCATTTTTCACTTTCTGCGATGTTGAACTTGTACTGTAAACGAGGTTCTTGTAAACAGAGCCGTTCCAAACTTTGGGGTGGCTGTGTCTTTTTGATTTTAATTTCCCTAAGCTATAGGACCATAAGTGGAAGTGCCCTAGGTTCTGTTGCTTTGTTTTTTAGATGTTTCAGGAAACACCATACACTTCTCCCGAGTGGTTGTTGGCAATTTACATCCCGCCCATCAGCATAACAAGGCTCCCAGTTCTCCATGGCCTGTCCTGCCTTTCTGGATTTTACACTTTTTTCAGATGGCCCTTTTGACCGGGGGAAAGTGAGACTTCATTGTAGTGCAGATTTCCTTTGCAAGCTTGCTTGGTTGGCCAAAAAGGGCGTATGCGTTTTTTCCTGAATATATTCAGGAAAAAACGCATATGCCCTTTTTGGCCAAGTGCATCATTGTGGACGTTCTGCCTCTTTTCCTATGCTTTCAATGCAATTCCAGTCTACCTCCTGAAATCGGTTTCCTGCAATTCTGCCCCGCTTTCAAGTCCTCTTGGCAGCCTTACTTCAGTCTATTTTTGGACGATAGCTGTCATTTATAACTCTGCAGGTTTGTGAATTACAGTGCCCCTGAGCTCCTTTGTTCAACTCGCTTTCTTTTGAGCTGGCCGCAACACCGCAGGATGGCTTCAGGCCCTAATCTGGTTCCGGTACGGCACGCTGAGCCTTTGGTTATTTCCTGTTCCTGGTGGGAAATGAGAGTTAAATTTGCCCGTCCAGACACCTCCAGCTAGCCTCTCATTGGTTCTCGCTATTCCTGTTCATCTTCCGCAGAAATTGCAAACTGGGCCAAACAGGAGGTTAAAGGCGCTGACTCTCCAAGTGGGGAGAGTGTTAGTAAAGCGTCTGGAATGTTGCACCCGAGTACCAGGGGAGGAAAACTGAGACATATTTGAACACGTCTCCCGTTCACATGGTTGATCATACTCTGGGTTCCACATGCATGTTTTAGCTGAAGGAAGAATACCTTAAACCTGGAGAGTTGAGACCCGTGTAATGGGTACCATGCAATATGACTTCAAAGGGTCTTCATTTGCTCACCGAACCTCTCCAATCCTATCACTGCTGCGTTTATGCCCCTGTACACATGCTTGATTCTCTTTTGGAGACATAGCAATCCATAGGTTTTAAGATACTTACTAGTCAGGTACATTCTTAGGCGTTTAATATGCGGTGTTGAGTCAATTTCGTTGAGCAAGGAGTAGCTCTTGTCTATTCCATATTTGGCTTAAAGAACTTTATCTGTGCTCATTTCAATCTCTGGTTTTATGCAGCACCCCAACTCACCTTTACCCTTAAGCAAGCATAAGTTGGTTTTCTAAATTTGAGAACCTGTTCTGTTTTGGAATTCAGTTCCTGTGTAGCCAAGTTTACATTCCGTGTATTAGTGATATCTTATGATATTTCTTTTTCTGTGTGACTTATTTCAGTTAGAATCATCGTACCTGAATCCACTCATTGTGCTGCTAAGGGCCTGATGACACAGATTTCATTGCTGAGTGATATTGCTTTCTAAGTAAATACCACAACTTCTTTATCCATTTTTCACTTTCTGCGATGTTGAACTTGTACTGTAAATGTGGTTCTTGTAAACAGAGCCGTTCCAAACTTTGGGGTGGCTGTGTCTTTTTGATTTTAATTTCCCTAAGCTATAGGACCATAAGTGGCAGTGCCCTAGGCTCTGTTGCTTTGTTTTTTAGATGTTTCAGGAAACACCATACACTTCTCCCGAGTGGTTGTTGGCAATTTACATCCCGCCCATCAGCATAACAAGGCTCCCAGTTCTCCATGGCCTGTCCTGCCTTTCTGGATTTTACACTTTTTTCAGATGGCCCTTTTGACCGGGGGGAAGTGAGACTTCATTGTAGTGCAGATTTCCTTTGCAAGCTTGCTTGGTTGGCCAAAAAGGGCGTATGCGTTTTTTCCTGAATATATTCAGGAAAAAACGCATACGCCCTTTTTGGCCAAGTGCATCATTGTGGACGTTCTGCCTCTTTTCCTATGCTTTCAGTGCAATTCCAGTCTACCTCCTGAAATCGGTTTCCTGCAATTCTGCCCCGCTTTCAAGTCCTCTTGGCAGCCTTACTTCAGTCTATTTTTGGACGATAGCTGTCATTTATAACTCTGCAGGTTTGTGAATTACAGTGCCCCTGAGCTCCTTTCTTCAACTCGCTTTCATTTGAGCTGGCCGCAACACCGCAGGATGGCTTCAGGCCCTAATCTGGTTCCGGTACGGCACGCTGAGCCTTTGGTTATATCCTCTTCCTGGTGGGAAATGAGAGTTAAATTTGCCCGTCCAGACACCTCCAGCTAGCCTCTCATTGGTTCTCGCTATTCCTGTTCATCTTCCGCAGAAATTGCAAACTGGTCCAAACAGGAGGTTAAAGGGACTGACTCTCCAAGTCGGGAGAGTGTTAGTAAAGCGTCTGGAATGTTGCACCCGAGTACCAGGGGAGGAAAACTGAGACATATTTGAACACGTCTCCCGTTCACATGGTTGATCATACTCTGGGTTCCACATGCATGTTTTAGCTGAAGGAAGAATACCTTAAACATGGAGAGTTGAGACCCGTGGAATGGGTACCATGCAATATGACTTCAAAGGGTCTTCATTTGCTCACCGAACCTCTCCAATCCTATCACTGCTGCGTTTATTCCCCTGTACACATGCTTGATTCTCTTTTGGAGACATAGCAATCCATAGGTTTTAAGATACTTACTAGTCAGGTACATTCTTAGGTGTTTAATATGGGGTGTTGAGTCCATTTCGTTGAGCAAGGAGTAGCTCTTGTCTATTCCATATTTGGCTTAAAGAACTTTATCTGTGCTCATTTCAATCTCTGGTTTTATGCAGCACCCCAACTCACCTTTACCCTTAAGCAAGCATAAGTTGGTTTTCTAAATTTGAGACCCTGTTCTGTTTTGGAATGCCGTTCCTGTGTAGCCAAGTTTAAATTCCGTGTATTAGTGATATCTTATGATGTTTCTTTTTCTGTGTGACTTATTTCAGTTAGAATCATCGTACCTGAATCCACTCATTGTGCTGCTAAGGGCCTGATGACACAGATTTCATTGCTGAGTGATATTGCTTTGTAAGTAAATACCACAACTTCTTTATCCATTTTTCACTTTCTGCAATATTGCACTTGTACTGTAAACGAGGTTCTTGTAAACAGAGCCGTTCCAAACTTTGCGGTGGCTGTGTCTTTTTGATTTTAATTTCCCTAAGCTATAGGACCATAAGTGGCAGTGCACTAGGCTCTGTTGCTTTGTTTTTTAGATGTTTCAGGAAACACCATACACTTCTCCCGAGTGGTTGTTGGCAATTTACATCCCGCCCATCAGCATAACAAGGCTCCCAGTTCTCCATGGCCTGTCCTGCCTTTCTGGATTTTACACTTTTTTCAGATGGCCCTTTTGACCGGGGGGAAGTGAGACTTCATTGTAGTGCAGATTTCCTTTGCAAGCTTGCTTGGTTGGCCAAAAAGGGCGTATGCGTTTTTTCCTGAATATATTCAGGAAAAAACGCATACGCCCTTTTTGGCCAAGTGCATCATTGTGGACGTTCTGCCTCTTTTCCTATGCTTTCAGTGCAATTCCAGTCTACCTCCTGAAATCGGTTTCCTGCAATTCTGCCCCGCTTTCAAGTCCTCTTGGCAGCCTTACTTCAGTCTATTTTTGGACGATAGCTGTCATTTATAACTCTGCAGGTTTGTGAATTACAGTGCCCCTGAGCTCCTTTCTTCAACTCGCTTTCTTGTGACCTGGCCGCAACACTGCAGGATATCTTCAGGCCCTAATCTGGTTCCGGTACGGCACGCTGAGCCTTTGGTTATTTCCTCTTCCTGGTGGGAAATGAGAGTTAAATTTGCCCGTCCAGACACCTCCAGCTAGCCTCTAATTGGTTCTCGCTATTCCTGTTCATCTTCCGCAGAAATTGCAAACTGGGCCAAACAAGAGGTTAAAGGCGCTGACTCTCCAAGTGGGGAGAGTGTTAGTAAAGCGTCTGGAATGTTGCACCCGAGTACCAGGGGAGGAAAACTGAGACATATTTGAACACGTCTCCCGTTCACATGGTTGATCATACTTGGGTTCCACATGCATGTTTTAGCTGAAGGAAGAATACCTAAAACCTGGGTAGTTGAAACCCGTGGAATGGGTACCATGCAATATGACTTCAAAGGGTCTTCATTTGCTCACCGAACCTCTCCAATCCTATCACTGCTGCGTTTATGCCCCTGTACACATGCTTGATTCTCTTTCGGAGACATAGCAATCCATAGGTTTTAAGATACTTACTAGTCAGGTACATTCTTAGGCGTTTAATATGCGGTGTTGAGTCCATTTCGTTGAGCAAGGAGTAGCTCTTGTCTATTCCATATTTGGCTTAAGGAACTTTATCTGTGCTCATTTCAATCTCTGGTTTTATGCAGCACCCCAACTCACCTTTACCCTTAAGCAAGCATAAGTTGGTTTTCTAAATTTGAGTCCCTGTTCTGTTCTGTAATTCAGTTCCTTTGTAGCCAAGTTTACATTCCGTGTATTACTGATATCTTATGATGTTTCTTTTTCTGTGTGACTTACTTCAGTTAGAATCATCATACCTGAATCCACTCATTGTGCTGCTAAGTGCCTGATGACACAGATTTCATTGCTGAGTGATATTGCTTTGTAAGTAAATACCACAAGTTCTTTATCCATTTTTCACTTTCTGTGATGTTGAACTTGTACTGTAAACGAGGTTCTTGTAAACAGAGCCGTTCCAAACTTTGGGGTGGCTGTGTCTTTTTGATTTTAATTTCCCTAAGCTATAGGACCATAAGTGGAAGTGCCCTAGTTTCTGTTGCTTTGTTTTTTAGATGTTTCAGGAAACACCATACACTTCTCCCGAGTGGTTGTTGGCAATTTACATCCCGCCCATCAGCATAACAAGGCTCCCAGTTCTCCATGGCCTGTCCTGCCTTTCTGGATTTTACACTTTTTTCAGATGGCCCTTTTGACCGGGGGGAAGTGAGACTTCATTGTAGTGCAGATTTCCTTTGCAAGCTTGCTTGGTTGGCCAAAAAGGGCGTATGCGTTTTTTCCTGAATATATTCAGGAAAAAACGCATACGCCCTTTTTGGCCAAGTGCATCATTGTGGACGTTCTGCCTCTTTTCCTATGCTTTCAATGCAATTCCAGTCTACCTCCTGAAATCGGTTTCCTGCAATTCTGCCCTGCTTTCAAGTCCTCTTGGCAGCCTTACTTCAGTCTATTTTTGGATGATAGCTGTCATTTATAACTCTGCAGGTTTGTGAATTACAGTGCCCCTGAGCTCCTTTCTTCAACTCGCTTTCTTTTGAGCTGGCCGCAACACCGCAGGATGGCTTCAGGATCTAATCTGGTTCCGGTACGGCACGCTGAGCCTTTGGTTAATTCCTCTTCCTGGTGGGAAATGAGAGTTAAATTTGCCCGTCCAGACACCTCCAGCTAGTCTCTCATTGGTTCTCGCTATTCCTGTTCATCTTCCGCAGAAATTGCAAACTGGGCCAAACAGGAGGTTAAAGGCGCTGACTCTCCAAGTGGGGAGAGTGTTAGTAAAGCGTCTGGAATGTTGCACCCGAGTACCAGGGGAGGAAAACTGAGACATATTTGAACACGTCTCCCGTTCACATGGTTGATCATACTTGGGTTCCACATGCATGTTTTAGCTGAAGGAAGAATACCTTAAACCTGGGTAGTTGAAACCCGTGGAACGGGTACCATGCAATATGACTTCAAAGGGTCTTCATTTGCTCACCGAACCTCTCCAATCTTATCACTGCTGTGTTTATGCCCCTGTACACATGCTTGATTCTCTTTCGGAGACATAGCAATCCATAGGTTTTAAGATACTTACTAGTCAGGTACATTCTTAGGCGTTTAATATGGGGTGTTGAGTCCATTTCGTTGAGCAAGGAGTAGCTCTTGTCTATTCCATATTTGGCTTAAGGAACTTTATCTGTGCTCATTTCAATCTCTGGTTTTATGCAGCACCCCAACTCACCTTTACCCTTAAGCAAGCATAAGTTGGTTTTCTAAATTTGAGACCCTGTTCTGTTCTGTAATTCAGTTCCTGTGTAGGCAAGTTTACATTCCGTGTATTAGTGATATCTTATGATGTTTCTTTTTCTGTGTGACTTATTTCAGTTAGAATCATCATACCTGAATCCACTCATTGCGATGCTAAGGGCCTGATGACACAGATTTCATTGCTAAGTGATATTGCTTTGTAAGTGAATACCACAACTTCTTTCTCCATTTTTCACTTTCTGCGATGTTGAACTTGTACTGTAAACGAGGTTCTTGTAAACAGAGCCGTTCCAAACTTTGGGGTGGCTGTGTCTTTTTGATTTTAATTTCCCTAAGCTATAGGACCATAAGTGGAAGTGCCCTAGGCTCTGTTGCTTTGTTTTTTAGATGTTTCAGGAAACACCATACACTTCTCCCAAGTGTCTGTTGGCAATTTACATCCCGCCCATCAGCATAACAAGGCTCCCAGTTCTCAATGGCCTGTTGCCTTTATGGATTTTACACTTTTTTCAGATGGCCCTTTTGACCGGGGGGAAGTGAGACTTCATTGTAGTGCAGATTTCCTTTGCAAGCTTGCTTGGTTGGCCAAAAAGGGCGTATGCGTTTTTTCCTGAATATATTCAGGAAAAAACGCATACGCCCTTTTTGGCCAAGTGCATCATTGTGGACGTTCTGCCTCTTTTCCTATGCTTTCAATGCAATTCCAGTCTACCTCCTGAAATCGGTTTCCTGCAATTCTGCCCCGCTTTCAAGTCCTCTTGGCAGCCTTACTTCAGTCTATTTTTGGACGATAGCTGTCATTTATAACTCTGCAGGTTTGTGAATTACAGTGCCCCTGAGCTCCTTTCTTCAACTCGCTTTCTTGTGACCTGGCTGCAACACCGCATGATGGCTTCAGGCCCTAATCTGGTTCCGGCCCGGCATGCTGAGCCTTTGGTTAATTCCTCTTCCTGGTGGGAAATGAGAGTTAAATTTGCCCGTCCAGACACCTCCAGCTAGTCTCTCATTGGTTCTCGCTATTCCTGTTCATCTTCCGCAGAAATTGCAAACTGGGCCAAACAGGAGGTTAAAGGCGCTGACTCTCCAAGTCGGGAGAGTGTTAGTAAAGCGTCTGGAATGTTGCACCCGAGTACTAGGGGAGGAAAACTGAGACATATTTGAACACGTCTCCCGTTCACATGGTTGATCATACTTGGGTTCCACATGCATGTTTTAGCTGAAGGAAGAATACCTTAAACCTGGAGAGTTAAGACCCGTGTAATGGGTACCATGCAATATGACTTCAAAGGGTCTTCATTTGCTCACCGAACCTCTCCAATCCTATCACTGCTGCGTTTATGCCCCTGTACACATGCTTGATTCTCTTTCGGAGACATAGCAATCCATAGGTTTTTAAGATACTTACTAGTCAGGTACATTCTTAGGCGTTTAATATGCGGTGTTGAGTCCATTTCGTTGAGCAAGGAGTAGCTCTTGTCTATTCCATATTTGACTTAAGGAACTTTATCTGTGCTCATTTCAATCTCTGGTTTTATGCAGCACCCCAACTCACCTTTACCCTTAAGCAAGCATAAGTTGGTTTTCTAAATTTGAGTCCCTGTTCTGTTCTGTAATTCAGTTCCTGTGTAGCCAAGTTTACATTCCGTGTATTACTGATATCTTATGATGTTTCTTTTTCTGTGTGACTTACTTCAGTTAGAATCATCATACCTGAATCCACTCATTGTGCTGCTAAGGGCCTGATGACACAGATTTCATTGCTGAGTGATATTGCTTTGTAAGTAAATACCACAACTTCTTTATCCATTTTTCACTTTCTGCGATGTTGAACTTGTACTGTAAACGAGGTTCTTGTAAACAGAGGCGTCCCAAACTTTGGGGTGGCTGTGTCTTTTTGATTTTAATTTCCCTAAGCTATAGGACCATAAGTGGAAGTGCCCTAGGTTCTGTTGCTTTGTTTTTTAGATGTTTCAGGAAACACCATACACTTCTCCCGAGTGGTTGTTGGCAATTTACATCCCGCCCATCAGCATAACAAGGCTCCCAGTTCTCCATGGCCTGTCCTGCCTTTCTGGATTTTACACTTTTTTCAGATGGCCCTTTTGACCGGGGGGAAGTGAGACTTCATTGTAGTGCAGATTTCCTTTGCAAGCTTGCTTGGTTGGCCAAAAAGGGCGTATGCGTTTTTTCCTGAATATATTCAGGAAAAAACGCATACGCCCTTTTTGGCCAAGTGCATCATTGTGGACGTTCTGCCTCTTTTCCTATGCTTTCAATGCAATTCCAGTCTACCTCCTGAAATCGGTTTCCTGCAATTCTGCCCCGCTTTCAAGTCCTCTTGGCAGCCTTACTTCAGTCTATTTTTGGACGATAGCTGTCATTTATAACTCTGCAGGTTTGTGAATTACAGTGCCCCTGAGCTCCTTTCTTCAACTCGCTTTCTTTTGAGCTGGCCGCAACACCGCAGGATGGCTTCAGGCTCTAATCTGGTTCCGGTACGGCACGCTGAGCCTTTGGTTAATTCCTCTTCCTGGTGGGAAATGAGAGTTAAATTTGCCCGTCCAGACACCTCCAGCTAGCCTCTCATTGGTTCTCGCTATTCCTGTTCATCTTCCGCAGAAATTGCAAACTGGGCCAAACAGGAGGTTAAAGGCGCTGACTCTCCAAGTGGGGAGAGTGTTAGTAAAGCGTCTGGAATGTTGCACCCGAGTACCAGGGGAGGAAAACTGAGACATATTTGAACACGTCTCCCGTTCACATGGTTGATCATACTTGGGTTCCACATGCATGTTTTAGCTGAAGGAAGAATACCTTAAACCTGGGTAGTTGAAACCCGTGGAATGGGTACCATGCAATATGACTTCAAAGGGTCTTCATTTGCTCACCGAACCTCTCCAATCCTATCACTGCTGCGTTTATGCCCCTGTACACATGCTTGATTCTCTTTCGGAGACATAGCAATCATTAGGTTTTAAGATACTTACTAGTCAGGTACATTCTTAGGCGTTTAATATGGGGTGTTGAGTCCATTTCGTTGAGCAAGGAGTAGCTCTTGTCTATTCCATATTTGGCTTAAGGAACTTTATCTGTGCTCATTTCAATCTCTGGTTTTATGCAGCAACCCAACTCACCTTTCCCCTTAAGCAAGCATAAGTTGGTTTTCTAAATTTGAGACCCTGTTCTGTTTTGGAATTCAGTTCCTGTGTAGCCAAGTTTACATTCCGTGTATTAGTGATATCTTATGATGTTTCTTTTTCTGTGTGACTTATTTCAGTTAGAATCATCGTACCTGAATCTACTCATTATGCTGCTACGGGCCTGATGACATAGATTTCATTGCTGAGTGATACTGCATTGTACTTAAGTACCACAAGTTCTTTATCCATTTTTCACTTTCTGCGATGTTGAACTTGTACTGTAAACGAGGTTCTTGTAAACAGAGCCGTTCCAAACTTTGGGGTGGCTGTGTCTTTTTGATTTTAATTTCCCTAAGCTATAGGACCATAAGTGGAAGTGCCCTAGGCTCTGTTGCTTTGTTTTTTAGATGTTTCAGGAAACACCATACACTTCTCCCGAGTGGTTGTTGGCAATTTACATCCCGCCCATCAGCATAACAAGGCTCCCAGTTCTCCATGGCCTGTCCTGCCTTTCTGGATTTTACACTTTTTTCAGATGGCCCTTTTGACTGGGGGGAAGTGAGACTTCATTGTAGTGCAGATTTCCTTTGCAAGTTTGCTTGGTTGGCCAAAAAGGGCGTATACGTTTTTTCCTGAATATATTCAGGAAAAAACGCATACGCCCTTTTTGGCCAAGTGCATCATTGTGGACGTTCTGCCTCTTTTCCTATGCTTTCAATGCAATTCCAGTCTACCTCCTGAAATCGGTTTCCTGCAATTCTGCCCCGCTTTCAAGTCCTCTTGGCAGCCTTACTTCAGTCTATTTTTGGACGATAGCTGTCATTTATAACTCTGCAGGTTTGTGAATTACAGTGCCCCTGAGCTCCTTTCTTCAACTCGCTTTCTTGTGACCTGGCCGCAACACCGCAGGATGGCTTCAGGACCTAATCTGGTTCCGGCACGGCACGCTGAGCCTTTGGTTAATTCCTCTTCCTGGTGGGAAATGAGAGTTAAATTTGCCCGTCCAGACACCTCCAGCTAGTCTCTCATTGGTTCTCGCTATTCCTGTTCATCTTCCGCAGAAATTGCAAACTGGGCCAAACAGGAGGTTAAAGGGACTGACTCTCCAAGTCGGGAGAGTGTTAGTAAAGCGTCTGGAATGTTGCACCCGAGTACCAGGGTACGAAAACTGAGACATATTTGAACACGTCTCCCGATCACATGGTTGATCATACTCTAGGTTCCACATGCATGTTTTAGCTGAAGGAAGAATACCTTAAACCTGGGTAGTTGAAACCCGTGGAATGGGTACCATGCAATATGACTTCAAAGTGTCTTCATTTGCGCACCGAACCTCTCCAATCCTATCACTGCTGCGTTTATGCCCCTGTACACATGCTTGATTCTCTTTTGGAGACATAGCAATCCATAGGTTTTAAGATACTTACTAGTCAGGAACATTCTTAGGCGTTTAATATGGGGTGTTGAGTCCATTTCATTGAGAAAGGAGTAGCTCTTGTCTATTCCATATTTGGCTTAAGGAACTTTATCTGTGCTCATTTCAATCTCTGGTTTTATGCAGCACCCCAACTCACCTTTCCCCTTAAGCAAGCATAAGTTGGTTTTCTAAATTTGAGTCCCTGTTCTGTTCTGTAATTCAGTTCCTGTGTAGCCAAGTTTACATTCCGTGTATTACTGATATCTTATGATGTTTCTTTTTCTGTGTGACTTATTTCAGTTAGAATCATCGTACCTGAATCTACTCATTATGCTGCTACGGGCCTGATGACATAGATTTCATTGCTGAGTGATACTGCATTGTACGTAAGTACCACAAGTTCTTTATCCATTTTTCACTTTCTGCGATGTTGAACTTGTACTGTAAACGAGGTTCTTGTAAACAGAGCCGTTCCAAACTTTGGGGTGGCTGTGTCTTTTTGATTTTAATTTCCCTAAGCTATAGGACCATAAGTGGAATTGCCCTAGGCTCTGTTGCTTTGTTTTTTAGATGTTTCAGGAAACACCATACACTTCTCCCGAGTGGTTGTTGGCAATTTACATCCCGCCCATCAGCATAACAAGGCTCCCAGTTCTCCATGGCCTGTCCTGCTTTTCTGGATTTTACACTTTTTTCAGATGGCCCTTTTGACCGGGGGGAAGTGAGACTTCATTGTAGTGCAGATTTCCTTTGCAAGCTTGCTTGGTTGGCCAAAAAGGGCGTATGCGTTTTTTCCTGAATATATTCAGGAAAAAACGCATACGCCCTTTTTGGCCAAGTGCATCATTGTGGACGTTCTGCCTCTTTTCCTATGCTTTCAATGCAATTCCAGTCTACCTCCTGAAATCGGTTTCCTGCAATTCTGCCCCGCTTTCAAGTCCTCTTGGCAGCCTTACTTCAGTCTATTTTTGGACGATAGCTGTCATTTATAACTCTGCAGGTTTGTGAATTACAGTGCCCCTGAGCTCCTTTGTTCAACTCGCTTTCTTTTGAGCTGGCCGCAACACCGCAGGATGGCTTCAGGCTCTAATCTGGTTCCGGTACGGCACGCTGAGCCTTTGGTTAATTCCTCTTCCTGGTGGGAAATGAGAGTTAAATTTGCCCGTCCAGACACCTCCAGCTAGCCTCTCATTGGTTCTTGCTATTCCTGTTCATCTTCCGCAGAAATTGCAAACTGGGCCAAACAGGAGGTTAAAGGCGCTGACTCTCCAAGTGGGGAGAGTGTTAGTAAAGCGTCTGGAATGTTGCACCCGAGTACCAGGGGAGGAAAACTGAGACATATTTGAACACGTCTCCCGTTCACATGGTTGATCATACTTGGGTTCCACATGCATGTTTTAGCTGAAGGAAGAATACCTTAAACCTGGGTAGTTGAAACCCGTGGAATGGGTACCATGCAATATGACTTCAAAGGGTCTTCATTTGCTCACCGAACCTCTCCAATCCTATCACTGCTGCGTTTATGCCCCTGTACACATGCTTGATTCTCTTTCGGAGACATAGCAATCCATAGGTTTTAAGATACTTACTAGTCAGGTACATTCTTAGGCGTTTAATATGCGGTGTTGAGTCCATTTCGTTGAGCAAGGAGTAGCTCTTGTCTATTCCATATTTGGCTTAAGGAACTTTATCTGTGCTCATTTCAATCTCTGGTTTTATGCAGCAACCCAACTCACCTTTCCCCTTAAGCAAGCATAAGTTGGTTTTCTAAATTTGAGACCCTGTTCTGTTTTGGAATTCAGTTCCTGTGTAGCCAAGTTTACATTCCGTGTATTAGTGATATCTTATGATGTTTCTTTTTCTGTGTGACTTATTTCAGTTAGAATCATCGTACCTGAATCTACTCATTATGCTGCTACGGGCCTGATGACATAGATTTCATTGCTGAGTGATACTGCATTGTACGTAAGTACCACAAGTTCTTTATCCATTTTTCACTTTCTGCGATGTTGAACTTGTACTGTAAACGAGGTTCTTGTAAACAGAGCCGTTCCAAACTTTGGGGTGGCTGTGTCTTTTTGATTTTAATTTCCCTAAGCTATAGGACCATAAGTGGAATTGCCCTAGGCTCTGTTGCTTTGTTTTTTAGATGTTTCAGGAAACACCATACACTTCTCCCGAGTGGTTGTTGGCAATTTACATCCCGCCCATCAGCATAACAAGGCTCCCAGTTCTCCATGGCCTGTCCTGCCTTTCTGGATTTTACACTTTTTTCAGATGGCCCTTTTGACCGGGGGGAAGTGAGACTTCATTGTAGTGCAGATTTCCTTTGCAAGCTTGCTTGGTTGGCCAAAAAGGGCGTATGCGTTTTTTCCTGAATATATTCAGGAAAAAACGCATACGCCCTTTTTGGCCAAGTGCATCATTGTGGACGTTCTGCCTCTTTTCCTATGCTTTCAATGCAATTCCAGTCTACCTCCTGAAATCGGTTTCCTGCAATTCTGCCCCGCTTTCAAGTCCTCTTGGCAGCCTTACTTCAGTCTATTTTTGGACGATAGCTGTCATTTATAACTCTGCAGGTTTGTGAATTACAGTGCCCCTGAGCTCCTTTCTTCAACTCGCTTTCTTGTGACCTGGCCGCAACACCACAGGATGGCTTCAGGACCTAATCTGGTTCCGGCACGGCACGCTGAGCCTTTGGTTAATTCCTCTTCCTGGTGGGAAATGAGAGTTAAATTTGCCCGTCCAGACACCTCCAGCTAGTCTCTCATTGGTTCTCGCTATTCCTGTTCATCTTCCGCAGAAATTGCAAACTGGGCCAAACAGGAGGTTAAAGGGACTGACTCTCCAAGTTGGGAGAGTGTTAGTAAAGCGTCTGGAATGTTGCACCCGAGTACCAGGGTACGAAAACTGAGACATATTTGAACACGTCTCCCGATCACATGGTTGATCATACTCTAGGTTCCACATGCATGTTTTAGCTGAAGGAAGAATACCTTAAACCTGGGTAGTTGAAACCCGTGGAATGGGTACCATGCAATATGACTTCAAAGTGTCTTCATTTGCGCACCGAACTTCTCCAATCCTATCACTGCTGCGTTTATGCCCCTGTACACATGCTTGATTCTCTTTTGGAGACATAGCAATCCATAGGTTTTAAGATACTTACTAGTCAGGAACATTCTTAGGCGTTTAATATGGGGTGTTGAGTCCATTTCGTTGAGCAAGGAGTAGCTCTTGTCTATTCCATATTTGGCTTAAGGAACTTTATCTGTGCTCATTTCAATCTCTGGTTTTATGCAGCACCCCAACTCACCTTTCCCCTTAAGCAAGCATAAGTTGGTTTTCTAAATTTGAGTCCCTGTTCTGTTCTGTAATTCAGTTCCTTTGTAGCCAAGTTTACATTCCGTGTATTACTGATATCTTATGATGTTTCTTTTTCTGTGTGACTTACTTAAGTTAGAATCATCATACCTGAATCCACTCATTGTGCTGCTAAGTGCCTGATGACACAGATTTCATTGCTGAGTGATATTGCTTTGTAAGTAAATACCACAAGTTCTTTATCCATTTTTCACTTTCTGTGATGTTGAACTTGTACTGTAAACGAGGTTCTTGTAAACAGAGCCGTTCCAAACTTTGGGGTGGCTGTGTCTTTTTGATTTTAATTTCCCTAAGCTATAGGACCATAAGTGGAAGTGCCCTAGTTTCTGTTGCTTTGTTTTTTAGATGTTTCAGGAAACACCATACACTTCTCCCGAGTGGTTGTTGGCAATTTACATCCCGCCCATCAGCATAACAAGTCTCCCAGTTCTCCATGGCCTGTCCTGCCTTTCTGGATTTTACACTTTTTTCAGATGGCCCTTTTGACTGGGGGGAAGTGAGACTTCATTGTAGTGCAGATTTCCTTTGCAAGCTTGCTTGGTTGGCCAAAAAGGGCGTATGCATTTTTTCCTGAATATATTCAGGAAAAAACGCATACGCCCTTTTTGGCCAAGTGCATCATTGTGGACGTTCTGCCTCTTTTCCTATGCTTTCAATGCAATTCCAGTCTACCTCCAGAAATCGGTTTCCTGCAATTCTGCCCCGCTTTCAAGTCCTCTTGGCAGCCTTACTTCAGTCTATTTTTGGACGATAGCTGTCATTTACAACTCTGCAGGTTTGTGAATTACAGTGCCCCTGAGCTCCTTTCTTCAACTCGCTTTCTTTTGAGCTGGCCGCAACACCGCAGGATGGCTTCAGGACCTAATCTGGTTCTGGTACGGCACACTGTGCCTTTGGTTATTTCCTCTTCCTGGTGGGAAATGAGAGTTAAATTTGCCCGTCCAGACACCTCCAGCTAGCCTCTCATTGGTTCTCGCTATTCCTGTTCATCTTCCGCAGAAATTGCAAACTGGGCCAAACAGGAGGTTAAAGGCGCTGACTCTCCAAGTGGGGAGAGTGTTAGTAAAGCGTCTGGAATGTTGCACCCGAGTACCAGGGGAGGAAAACTGAGACATATTTGAACACGTCTCCCGTTCACATGGTTGATCATACTTGGGTTCCACATGCATGTTTTAGCTGAAGGAAGAATACCTTAAACCTGGAGAGTTAAGACCCGTGTAATGGGTACCATGCAATATGACTTCAAAGGGTCTTCATTTGCTCACCGAACCTCTCCAATCCTATCACTGCTGCGTTTATGCCCCTGTACACATGCTTGATTCTCTTTCGGAGACATAGCAATCCATAGGTTTTAAGATACTTACTAGTCAGGTACATTCTTAGGCGTTTAATATGGGGTGTTGAGTCCATTTCGTTGAGCAAGGAGTAGCTCTTGTCTATTCCATATTTGGCTTAAAGAACTTTATCTGTGCTCATTTCAATCTCTGGTTTTATGCAGCACCCCAACTCACCTTTACCCTTAAGCAAGCATAAGTTGGTTTTCTAAATTTGAGACCCTGTTCTTTTCTGTAATTCAGTTCCTGTGCAGCCAAGTTTACATTCCGTGTATTACTGATATCTTATGATGTTTCTTTTTCTGTGTGACTTACTTCAGTTAGAATCATCATACCTGAATCCACTCATTGTGCTGCTAAGGGCCTGATGACACAGATTTCATTGCTGAGTGATATTGCTTTGTAAGTAAATACCACAACTTCTTTATCCATTTTTCACTTTCTGCGATGTTGAACTTGTGCTGTAAACGAGGTTCTTGTAAACAGAGCCGTTCCAAACTTTGGGGTGGCTGTGTCTTTTTGATTTTAATTTCCCTAAGCTATAGGACCATAAGTGGAAGTGCCCTAGGTTCTGTTGCTTTGTTTTTTAGATGTTTCAGGAAACACCATACACTTCTCCCGAGTGGTTGTTGGCAATTTACATCCCGCCCATCAGCATAACAAGGCTCCCAGTTCTCCATGGCCTGTCCTGCCTTTCTGGATTTTACACTTTTTTCAGATGGCCCTTTTGACCGGGGGGAAGTGAGACTTCATTGTAGTGCAGATTTCCTTTCCAAGCTTGCTTGGTTGGCCAAAAAGGGCGTATGCGTTTTTTCCTGAATATATTCAGGAAAAAACGCATACGCCCTTTTTGGCCAAGTGCATCATTGTGGACGTTCTGCCTCTTTTCCTATGCTTTCAATGCAATTCCAGTCTACCTCCTGAAATCGGTTTCCTGCAATTCTGCCCCGCTTTCAAGTCCTCTTGGCAGCCTTACTTCAGTCTATTTTTGGACGATGGCTGTCATTTATAACTCTGCAGGTTTGTGAATTACAGTGCCCCTGAGCTCCTTTCTTCAACTCGCTTTCTTGTGACCTGGCCGCAACACCGCAGGATGGCTTCAGGACCTAATCTGGTTCCGGCATGGCATGCTGAGCCTTTGGTTAATTCCTCTTCCTGGTGGGAAATGAGAGTTAAATTTGCCCGTCCAGACACCTCCAGCTAGCCTCTCATTGGTTCTCGCTATTCCTGTTCATCTTCCGCAGAAATTGCAAACTGGGCCAAACAGGAGGTTAAAGGGACTGACTCTCCAAGTCGGGAGAGTGTTAGTAAAGCGTCTGGAATGTTGCACCCAAGTACCAGGGTACAAAAACTGAGACATATTTGAACACGTATCCCGATCACATGGTTGATCATACTCTAGGTTCCACATGCATGTTTTAGCTGAAGGAAGAATACCTTAAACCAGGGTAGTTGAAACCTGTGGAATGGGTAGCATGCAATATGACTTCAAAGGGTCTTCATTTGCTCACCGAACCTCTCCAATCCTATCACTGCTGCGTTTATGCCCCTGTACACATGCTTGATTCTCTTTTGGAGACATAGCAATCCATAGGTTTTAAGATACTTACTAGTCAGGAACATTCTTAGGCGTTTAATATGGGGTGTTGAGTCCATTTCGTTGAGCAAGGAGTAGCTCTTGTCTATTCCATATTTGGCTTAAGGAACTTTATCTGTGCTCATTTCAATCTCTGGTTTTATGCAGCACCCCAACTCACCTTTACCCTTAAGCAAGCATAAGTTGGTTTTCTAAATTTGAGACACTGTTCTGTTCTGTAATTCAGTTCCTGTGTAGGCAAGTTTACATTCCGTGTATTAGTGATATCTTATGATGTTTCTTTTTCTGTGTGACTTATTTCAGTTAGAATCATCATACCTGAATCCACTCATTTTGATGCTACGGGCCTGATGACATAGATTTCATTGCTGAGTGATATTGCTTTGTAAGTGAATACCACAACTTCTTACTCCATTTTTCACTTTCTGCGATGTTGAACTTGTACTGTAAACGAGGTTCTTGTAAACAGAGCCGTTCCAAACTTTGGGGTGGCTGTGTCTTTTTGATTTTAATTTCCCTAAGCTATAGGACCATAAGTGGAAGTGCCCTAGGCTCTGTTGCTTTGTTTTTTAGATGTTTCAGGAAACACCATACACTTCTCCCAAGTGTCTGTTGGCAATTTACATCCCGCCCATCAGCATAACAAGGCTCCCAGTTCTCAATGGCCTGTTGCCTTTCTGGATTTTACACTTTTTCCAGATGGCCCTTTTGACCGGGGGGAAGTGAGACTTCATTGTAGTGCAGATTTCCTTTGCAAGCTTGCTTGGTTGGCCAAAAAGGGCGTATGCGTTTTTTCCTGAATATATTCAGGAAAAAACGCATACGCCCTTTTTGGCCAAGTGCATCATTGTGGACGTTCTGCCTCTTTTCCTATGCTTTCAATGCAATTCCAGTCTACCTCCTGAAATCGGTTTCCTGCAATTCTGCCCCGCTTTCAAGTCCTCTTGGCAGCCTTACTTCAGTCTATTTTTGGACGATAGCTGTCATTTATAACTCTGCAGGTTTGTGAATTACAGTGCCCCTGAGCTCCTTTCTTCAACTCGCTTTCTTGTGACCTGGCCGCAACACCGCAGAATGGCTTCAGGCCCTAATCTGGTTCCGGCCCGGCATGCTGAGCCTTTGGTAAATTCCTCTTCCTGGTGGGAAATGAGAGTTAAATTTGCCCGTCCAGACACCTCCAGCTAGCCTCTCATTGGTTCTCGCTATTCCTGTTCATCTTCCGCAGAAATTGCAAACTGGGCCAAACAGGAGGTTAAAGGGACTGACTCTCCAAGTGGGGAGAGTGTTAGTAAAGCGTCTGGAATGTTGCACCCGAGTAGCAGGGGAGGAAAACTGAGACATATTTGAACACGTCTCCCGTTCACATGGTTGATCATACTCTGGGTTCCACATGCATGTTTTAGCTGAAGGAAGAATACCTTAAACCTGGGTAGTTGAAACCCGTGGAATGGGTACCATGCAATATGACTTCAAAGGGTCTTCATTTGCTCACCGAACCTCTCCAATCCTATCACTGCTGCGTTTATTCCCCTGTACACACGCTTGATTCTCTTTTGGAGACATAGCAATCCATAGGTTTTAAGATACTTACTAGTCAGGTACATTCTTAGGGGTTTAATATGGGGTTTTGAGTCCATTTCGTTGAGCAAGGAGTAGCTCTTGTCTATTCCATATTTGGCTTAAGGAACTTTATCTGTGCTCATTTCAATCTCTGGTTTTATGCAGCACCCCAACTCACCTTTCCCCTTAAGCAAGCATAAGTTGGTTTTCTAAATTTGAGACCCTGTTCTGTTCTGTAATTCAGTTCCTGTGTAGCCAAGTTTACATTCCGTGTATTACTGATATCTTATGATGTTTCTTTTTCTGTGTGACTTATTTCAGTTAGAATCATCATACCTGAATCCACTCATTGTGCTGCTAAGGGCCTGATGACACAGATTTCATTGCTGAGTGATATTGCTTTGTAAGTAAATACCACAACTTCTTTATCCATTTTTCACTTTCTGCGATGTTGAACTTGTACTGTAAACGAGGTTCTTGTAAACAGAGCCATTCCAAACTTTGGGGTGGCTGTGTCTTTTTGATTTTAATTTCCCTAAGCTATAGGACCATAAGTGGAAATGCCCTAGGTTCTGTTGCTTTGTTTTTTAGATGTTTCAGGAAACACCATACACTTCTCCCGAGTGGTTGTTGGCAATTTACATCCCGCCCATCAGCATAACAAGGCTCCCAGTTCTCCATGGCCTGTCCTGCCTTTCTGGATTTTACACTTTTTTCAGATGGCCCTTTTGACCGGGGGGAAGTGAGACTTCATTGTAGTGCAGATTTCCTTTGCAAGCTTGCTTGGTTGGCCAAAAAGTGCGTATGCGTTTTTTCCTGAATATATTCAGGAAAAAACGCATATGCCCTTTTTGGCCAAGTGCATCATTGTGGACGTTCTGCCTCTTTTCCTATGCTTTCAATGCAATTCCAGTCTACCTCCTGAAATCGGTTTCCTGCAATTCTGCCCCGCTTTCAAGTCCTCTTGGCAGCCTTACTTCAGTCTATTTTTGGACGATAGCTGTCATTTATAACTCTGCAGGTTTGTGAATTACAGTGCCCCTGAGCTCCTTTCTTCAACTCGCTTTCTTTTGAGCTGGCCGCAACACCGCAGGGTGGCTTCAGGCCCTAATCTGGTTCCGGTACGGCACGCTGAGCCTTTGGTTATTTCCTCTTCCTGGTGGGAAATGAGAGTTAAATTTGCCCGTCCAGACACCTCCAGCTAGCCTCTCATTGGTTCTCGCTATTCCTGTTCATCTTCCGCAGAAATTGCAAACTGGGCCAAACAGGAGGTTAAAGGCGCTGACTCTCCAAGTGGGGAGAGTGTTAGTAAAGCGTCTGGAATGTTGCACCCGAGTACCAGGGGAGGAAAACTGAGAAATATTTGAACACGTCTCCCGTTCACATGGTTGATCATACTTGGGATCCACATGCATGTTTTAGCTGAAGGAAGAATACCTTAAACCTGGAGAGTTGAGACCCGTGTAATGGGTACCATGCAATATGACTTCAAAGGGTCTTCATTTGCTCACCGAACCTCTCCAATCCTATCACTGCTGCGTTTATGCCCCTGTACACATGCTTGATTCTCTTTTGGAGACATAGCAATCCATAGGTTTTAAGATACTTACTAGTCAGGTACATTCTTAGGCGTTTAATATGCGGTGTTGAGTCCATTTCGTTGAGCAAGGAGTAGCTCTTGTCTATTCCATATTTGACTTAAGGAACTTTATCTGTGCTCTTTTCAATCTCTGGTTTTATGCAGCACCCCAACTCACCTTTACCCTTAAGCAAGCATAAGTTGGTTTTCTAAATTTTAGACCCTGTTCTGTTTTGGAATTCAGTTCCTGTGTAGCCAAGATTACATTCCGTGTATTAGTGATATCTTATGATGTTTCTTTTTCTGTGTGACTTATTTCAGTTAGAATCATCGTACCTGAATCCACTCATTGTGCTGCTAAGGGCCTGATGACATAGATTTCATTGCTGAGTGATATTGCTTTGTAAGTAAATACCACAACTTCTTTATCCATTTTTCACTTTCTGCGATGTTGAACTTGTACTGTAAACGAGGTTCTTGTAAACAGAGCCATTCCAAACTTTGGGGTGGCTGTGTCTTTTTGATTTTAATTTCCCTAAGCTATAGGACCATAAGTGGAAGTGCCCTAGGTTCTGTTGCTTTGTTTTTTACATGTTTCAGGAAACACCATACACTTCTCCCGAGTGGTTCTTGGCAATTTACATCCCGCCCATCAGCATAACAAGGCTCCCAGTTCTCCATGGCCTGTCCTGCCTGTCTGGATTTTACACTTCTTTCAGATGGCCCTTTTGACCGGGGGGAAGTGAGACTTCATTGTAGTGCAGATTTCCTTTGCAAGCTTGCTTGGTTGGCCAAAAAGGGCGTATGTGTTTTTTCCTGAATATATTCAGGAAAAAACGCATACGCCCTTTTTGGCCAAGTGCATCATTGTGGACGTTCTGCTTCTTTTCCTATGCTTTCAATGCAATTCCAGTCTACCTCCAGAAATCGGTTTCCTGCAATTCTGCCCTGCTTTCAAGTCCTCTTGGCAGCCTTACTTCAGTCTATTTTTGGACGATAGCTGTCATTTATAACTCTGCAGGTTTGTGAATTACAGTGCCCCTGAGCTCCTTTCTTCAACTCGCTTTCTTTTGAGCTGGCCGCAACACCGCAGGATGGCTTCAGGCCCTAATCTGGTTCCGGCACGGCACGCTGAGCCTTTGGTTATTTCCTCTTCCTGGTGGGAAATGAGAGTTAAATTTGCCCGTCCAGACACCTCCAGCTAGCCTCTCATTGGTTCTCGCTATTCCTCTTCATCTTCCGCAGAAATTGCAAACTGGGCCAAACAGGAGGTTAAAGGCGCTGACTCTCCAAGTGGGGAGAGTGTTAGTAAAGCGTCTGGAATGTTGCACCCGAGTACCAGGGGAGGAAAACTGAGACATATTTGAACACGTCTCCCGATCACATGGTTGATCATACTCTAGGTTCCATATGCATGTTTTAGCTGAAGGAAGAATACCTTAAACCTGGGTAGTTGAAACCCGTGGAATGGGTACCATGCAATATGACTTCAAAGGGTCTTCATTTGCTCACCGAACCCCTCCAATCCTATCACTGCTGCGTTTATGCCCCTGTACACATGCTTGATTCTCTTTCGGAGACATAGCAATCCATAGGTTTTAAGATACTTACTAGTCAGGTACATTCTTAGGCGTTTAATATGGGGTGTTGAGTCCATTTCGTTGAGCAAGGAGTAGCTCTTGTCTATTCCATATTTGGCTTAAGGAACTTTATCTGTGCTCATTTCAATCTCTGGTTTTATGCAGCACCCCAACTCACCTTTACCCTTAAGCAAGAATAAGTTGGTTTTCTAAATTTGAGACCCTGTTCTGTTCTGTAATTCAGTTCCTGTGTAGCCAAGTTTACATTCCGTGTATTACTGATATCTTATGATGTTTCTTTTTCTGTGTGACTTATTTCAGTTAAAATCATCATACCTGAATCCACTCATTGTGCTGCTAAGGGCCTGATGACACAGATTTCATTGCTGAGTGATATTGCTTTGTAAGTAAATACCACAACTTCTTTCTCCATTTTTCACTTTCTGCGATGTTGAACTTGTACTGTAAACGAGGTTCTTGTAAACAGAGGCGTCCCAAACTTTGGGGTGGCTGTGTCTTTTTGATTTTAATTTCCCTAAGCTATAGGACCATAAGTGGAATTGCCCTAGGTTCTGTTGCTTTGTTTTTTAGATGTTTCAGGAAACACCATACACTTCTCCCGAGTGGTTGTTGGCAATTTACATCCCGCCCATCAGCATAACAAGGCTCCGAGTTCTCCATGGCCTGTCCTGCCTTTCTGGATTTTACACTTTTTTCAGATGGCCCTTTTGACCGGGGAGAAGTGAGACTTCATTGTAGTGCAGATTTCCTTTGCAAGCTTGCTTGGTTGGCCAAAAAGTGCGTATGCGTTTTTTCCTGAATATATTCAGGAAAAAACGCATATGCCCTTTTTGGCCAAGTGCATCATTGTGGACGTTCTGCCTCTTTTCCTATGCTTTCAATGCAATTCCAGTCTACCTCCTGAAATCGGTTTCCTGCAATTCTGCCCCGCTTTCAAGTCCTCTTGGCAGCCTTACTTCAGTCTATTTTTGGACGATAGCTGTCATTTATAACTCTGCAGGTTTGTGAATTACAGTGCCCCTGAGCTCCTTTCTTCAACTCGCTTTCTTGTGACCTGGCCGCAACACCGCAGGATGGCTTCAGGCCCTAATCTGGTTCCGGCACGGCACGCTGAGCCTTTGGTTATTTCCTCTTCCTGGTGGGAAATGAGAGTTATATTTGCCCGTCCAGACACCTCCAGCTAGTCTCTCATTGGTTCTCGCTATTCCTGTTCATCTTCCGCAGAAATTGCAAACTGGGCCAAACAGGAGGTTAAAGGCGCTGACTCTCCAAGTGGGGAGAGTGTTAGTAAAGCGTCTGGAATGTTGCACCCGAGTACCAGGGGAGGAAAACTGAGACATATTTGAACACGTCTCCCGTTCACATGGTTGATCATACTTGGGTTCCACATGCATGTTTTAGCTGAAGGAAGAATACCTTAAACCTGGAGAGTTAAGACCCGTGTAATGGGTACCATGCAATATGACTTCAAAGGGTCTTCATTTGCTCACCGAACCTCTCCAATCCTATCACTGCTGCGTTTATGCCCCTGTACACATGCTTGATTCTCTTTCGGAGACATAGCAATCCATAGGTTTTACGATACTTACTAGTCAGGTACATTCTTAGGCGTTTAATATGCGGTGTTGAGTCCATTTCGTTGAGCAAGGAGTAGTTCTTGTCTATTCCATATTTGACTTAAGGAACTTTATCTGTGCTCATTTCAATCTCTGGTTTTATGCAGCACCCCAACTCACCTTTACCCTTAAGCAAGCATAAGTTGGTTTTCTAAATTTGAGACCCTGTTCTGTTCTGTAATTCAGTTCCTGTGTAGCCAAGTTTACATTCCGTGTATTACTGATATCTTATGATGTTTCTTTTTCTGTGTGACTTACTTCAGTTAGAATCATCATACCTGAATCCACTCATTGTGCTGCTAAGGGCCTGATGACACAGATTTCATTGCTGAGTGATATTGCTTTGTAAGTAAATACCACAACTTCTTTATCCATTTTTCACTTTCTGCGATGTTGAACTTGTACTGTAAACGAGGTTCTTGTAAACAGAGCCGTTCCAAACTTTGGGGTGGCTGTGTCTTTTTGATTTTAATTTCCCTAAGCTATAGGACCATAAGTGGAAGTGCCCTAGGTTCTGTTGCTTTGTTTTTTAGATGTTTCAGGAAACACCATACACTTCTCCCGAGTGGTTGTTGGCAATTTACATCCCGCCCATCAGCATAACAAGGCTCCCAGTTCTCCATGGCCTGTCCTGCCTTTCTGGATTTTACACTTTTTTCAGATGGCCCTTTTGACGGGGGGGAAGTGAGACTTCATTGTAGTGCAGATTTCCTTTGCAAGCTTGCTTGGTTGGCCAAAAAGGGCGTATGCGTTTTTTCCTGAATATATTCAGGAAAAAACGCATACGCCCTTTTTGGCCAAGTGCATCATTGTGGACGTTCTGCCTCTTTTCCTATGCTTTCAATGCAATTGCAGTCTACCTCCTGAAATCGGTTTCCTGCAATTCTGCCCCGCTTTCAAGTCCTCTTGGCAGCCTTACTTCAGTCTATTTTTGGACGATAGCTGTCATTTATAAGTCTGCAGGTTTGTGAATTACAGTGCCCCTGAGCTCCTTTCTTCAACTCGCTTTCTTTTGAGCTGGCCGCAACACCGCAGGATGGCTTCAGGCCCTAATCTGGTTCCGGCACGGCACGCTGAGCCTTTGGTTAATTCCTCTTCCTGGTGGGAAATGAGAGTTAAATTTGCCCGTCCAGACACCTCCAGCTAGCCTCTCATTGGTTCTCGCTATTCCTGTTCATCTTCCGCAGAAATTGCAAACTGGGCCAAACAGGAGGTTAAAGGGACTGACTCTCCAAGTGGGGAGAGTGTTAGTAAAGCGTCTGGAATGTTGCACCCGAGTACCAGGGGAGGAAAACTGAGACATATTTGAACACGTCTCCCGATCACATGGTTGATCATACTTGGGTTCCACATGCATGTCTTAGCTGAAGGAAGAATACCTTAAACCTGGAGAGTTGAGACCCGTGTAATGGGTACCATGCAATATGACTTCAAAGGGTCTTCATTTGCTCACCGAACCTCTCCAATCCTATCACTGCTGCGTTTATGCCCCTGTACACATGCTTGATTCTCTTTCGGAGACATAGCAATCCATAGGTTTTAAGATACTTACTAGTCAGGTACATTCTTAGGCGTTTAATATGCGGTGTTGAGTCCATTTCATTGAGCAAGGAGTAGCTCTTGTCTATTCCATATTTGACTTAAGGAACTTTATCTGTGCTCATTTCAATCTCTGGTTTTATGCAGCACCCCAACTCACCTTTACACTTAAGCAAGCATAAGTTGTTTTTCTAAATTTGAGTCCCTGTTCTGTTCTGTAATTCAGTTCCTGTGTAGCCAAGTTTACATTCCGTGTATTACTGATATCTTATGATGTTTCTTTTTCTGTGTGACTTACTTCAGTTAGAATCATCATACCTGAATCCACTCATTGTGCTGCTAAGGGCCTGATGACACAGATTTCATTGCTGAGTGATATTGCTTTGTAAGTAAATACCACAACTTCTTTATCCATTTTTCACTTTCTGCGATGTTGAACTTGTACTGTAAACGAGGTTCTTGTAAACAGAGCCGTTCCAAACTTTGGGGTGGCTGTGTCTTTTTGATTTTAATTTCCCTAAGCTATAGGACCATAAGTGGAAGTGCCCTAGGTTCTGTTGCTTTGTTTTTTAGATGTTTCAGGAAACACCATACACTTCTCCCGAGTGGTTGTTGGCAATTTACATCCCGCCCATCAGCATAACAAGGCTCCCAGTTCTCCATGGCCTGTCCTGCCTTTCTGGATTTTACACTTTTTTGAGATGGCCCTTTTGACCGGGGGGAATTGAGACTTCATTGTAGTGCAGATTTCCTTTGCAAGCTTGCTTGGTTGGCCAAAAAGGGCGTATGCGTTTTTTCCTGAATATATTCAGGAAAAAACGCATACGTCCTTTTTGGCCAAGTGCATCATTGTGGACGTTCTGCCTCTTTTCCTATGCTTTCAATGCAATTGCAGTCTACCTCCTGAAATCGGTTTCCTGCAATTCTGCCCCGCTTTCAAGTCCTCTTGGCAGCCTTACTTCAGTCTATTTTTGGACGATAGCTGTCATTTATAACTCTGCAGGTTTGTGAATTACAGTGCCCCTGAGCTCCTTTCTTCAACTCGCTTTCTTTTGAGCTGGCCGCAACACCGCAGGATGGCTTCAGGCCCTAATCTGGTTCCGGTACGGCACGCTGAGCCTTTGGTTATTTCCTCTTCCTGGTGGGAAATGAGAGTTAAATTTGCCCGTCCAGACACCCCCAGCTAGCCTCTCATTGGTTCTCGCTATTCCTGTTCATCTTCCGCAGAAATTGCAAACTGTGCCAAACAGGACGTTAAAGGTGCTGACTCTCCAAGTGGGGAGAGTGTTAGTAAAGCGTCTGGAATGTTGCACCCGAGTACCAGGGGAGGAAAACTGAGACATATTTGAACACGTCTCCCGTTCACATGGTTGATCATACTCTGGGTTCCACATGCATGTTTTAGCTGAAGGAAGAATACCTTAAATCTGGAGAGTTGAGACCCGTGGAATGGGTACCATTCAATATGACTTCAAAGGGTCTTCATTTGCTCACCGAACCTCTCCAATCCTATCACTGCTGCGTTTATGCCCCTGTACACACGCTTGATTCTCTTTTGGAGACATAGCAATCCATAGGTTTCAAGATACTTACTAGTCAGGTACATTCTTTGGCGTTTAATATGGGGTGTTGAGTCCATTTCGTTGAGCAAGGAGTAGCTCTTGTCTATTCCATATTTGGCTTAAGGAACTTTATCTGTGCTCTTTTCAATCTCTGGTTTTTTGCAGCACCCCAACTCACCTTTCCCCTTAAGCAAGAATAAGTTGTTTTTCTAAATTTGAGACCCTGTTCTGTTCTGTAATTCAGTTTCTGTGTAGCCAAGTTTACATTCCGTGTATTACTGATATCTTATGATGTTTCTTTTTCTGTGTGACTTACTTCAGTTAGAATCATCATACCTGAATCCACTCATTGTGCTGCTAAGGGCCTGATGACACATATTTCATTGCTGAGTGATATTGCTTTGTAAGTAAATACCACAACTTCTTTATCCATTTTTTACTTTCTGTGATGTTGAACTTGTACTGTAAACGAGGTTCTTGTAAACAGAGCCGTTCCAAACTTTGGGGTGGCTGTGTCTTTTTGATTTTAATTTCCCTAAGCTATAGGACCATAAGTGGCAGTGCCCTAGGCTCTGTTGCTTTGTTTTTTAGATGTTTCAGGAAACACCATACACTTCTCCCAAGTGTCTGTTGGCAATTTACATCCCGCCCATCAGCATAACAAGGCTCCCAGTTCTCAATGGCCTGTTGCCTTTCTGGATTTTACACTTTTTACAGATGTCCCTTTTGACCGGGGGAACTGAGACTTCATTGTAGTGCAGATTTCCTTTGCAAGCTTTCTTGGTTGGCCAAAAAGGGCGTATGCGTTTTTTCCTGAATATATTCAGGAAAAAACGCATACGCCCTTTTTGGCCAAGTGCATCATTGTGGACGTTCTGCCTCTTTTCCTATGCTTTCAATGCAATTGCAGTCTACCTCCTGAAATCGGTTTCCTGCAATTCTGCCCCGCTTTCAAGTCCTCTTGGCAGCCTTACTTCAGTCTATTTTTGGACGATAGCTGTCATTTATAACTCTGCAGGTTTGTGAATTACAGTGCCCCTGAGCTCCTTTCTTCAACTCGCTTTCTTTTGAGCTGGCCGCAACACCGCAGGATGGCTTCAGGCCCTAATCTGGTTCCGGTACGGCACGCTGAGCCTTTGGTTATTTCCTCTTCCTGGTGGGAAATGAGAGTTAAATTTGCCCGTCCAGACACCTTCAGCTAGCCTCTCATTGGTTCTCGCTATTCCTGTTCATCTTCCGCAGAAATTGCAAACTGGGCCAAACAGGAGGTTAAAGGGACTGACTCTCCAAGTGGGGAGAGTGTTAGTAAAGCGTCTGGAATGTTGCACCCGAGTACCAGGGGAGGAAAACTGAGACATATTTGAACATGTCTCCCGTTCACATGGTTGATCATACTCTGGGTTCCACATGCATGTTTTAGCTGAAGGAAGAATACCTTAAACCTGGAGAGTTGAGACCCGTGGAATGGGTACCATGCAATATGACTTCAAAGGGTCTTCATTTGCTCACCGAACCTCTCCAATCCTATCACTGCTGCGTTTATGCCCCTGTACACACGCTTGATTCTCTTTTGGAGACATAGCAATCCATAGGTTTCAAGATACTTACTAGTCAGGTACATTCTTAGGCGTTTAATATGGGGTGTTGAGTCCATTTCGTTGAGCAAGGAGTAGCTCTTGTCTATTCCATATTTGGCTTAAGGAACTTTATCTGTGCTCTTTTCAATCTCTGGTTTTTTGCAGCACCCCAACTCACCTTTCCCCTTAAGCAAGAATAAGTTGTTTTTCTAAATTTGAGACCCTGTTCTGTTCTGTAATTCAGTTTCTGTGTAGCCAAGTTTACATTCCGTGTATTACTGATATCTTATGATGTTTCTTTTTCTGTGTGACTTATTTCAGTTAGAATCATCGTACCTGAATCTACTCATTATGCTGCTACGGGCCTGATGACATAGATTTCATTGCTGAGTGATACTGCATTGTACGTAAGTACCACAAGTCATTTATCCATTTTTCACTTTCTGCGATGTTGAACTTGTACTGTAAACGAGGTTCTTGTAAACAGAGGCGTCCCAAACTTTGGGGTGGCTGTGTCTTTTTGATTTTAATTTCCCTAATCTATAGGACCATAAGTGGAAGTGCCCTAGGTTCTGTTGCTTTGTTTTTTAGATGTTTCAGGAAACACCATACACTTCTCCCGAGTGGTTGTTGGCAATTTACATGCCGCCCATCAGCATAACAAGGCTCCCAGTTCTCCATGGCCTGTCCTGCCTTTCTGGATTTTACACTTTTTTCAGATGGCCCTTTTGACCGGGGGGAAGTGAGACTTCATTGTAGTGCAGATTTCCTTTGCAAGCTTGCTTGGTTGGCCAAAAAGGGCGTATGCGTTTTTTCCTGAATATATTCAGGAAAAAACGCATACGCCCTTTTTGGCCAAGTGCATCATTGTGGACGTTCTGCCTCTTTTCCTATGCTTTCAATGCAATTGCAGTCTACCTCCTGAAATCGGTTTCCTGCAATTCTGCCCCGCTTTCAAGTCCTCTTGGCAGCCTTACTTCAGTCTATTTTTGGACGATAGCTGTCATTTATAACTCTGCAGGTTTGTGAATTACAGTGCCCCTGAGCTCCTTTCTTCAACTCGCTTTCTTGTGACCTGGCCGCAACACCGCAGGATGGCTTCAGGACCTAATCTGGTTCCGGTACGGCACGCTGAGCCTTTGGTTATTTCCTCTTCCTGGTGGGAAATGAGAGTTAAATTTGCCCGTCCAGACACCTCCAGCTAGCCTCTCATTGGTTCTCGCTATTCCTGTTCATCTTCCGCAGAAATTGCAAACTGGGCCAAACAGGAGGTTAAAGGCGCTGACTCTCCAAGTGGGGAGAGTGTTAGTAAAGCGTCTGGAATGTTGCACCCGAGTACCAGGGGAGGAAAACTGAGACATATTTGAACACGTCTCCCGTTCACATGGTTGATCATACTTGGGTTCCACATGCATGTTTTAGCTGAAGGAAGAATACCTTAAACCTGGAGAGTTGAGACCCGTGGAATGGGTACCATGCAATATGACTTCAAAGGGTCTTCATTTGCTCACCGAACCTCTCCAATCCTATCACTGCTGCGTTTATGCCCCTGTACACACGCTTGGTTCTCTTTTGGAGACATAGCAATCCATAGGTTTTAAGATACTTACTAGTCAGGTACATTCTTAGGCGTTTAATATGGGGTGTTGAGTCCATTTCGTTGAGCAAGGAGTAGCTCTTGTCTATTCCATATTTGGCTTAAGGAACTTTATCTGTGCTCATTTCAATCTCTGGTTTTATGCAGCACCCCAACTCACCTTTACCCTTAAGCAAGCATAAGTTGGTTTTCTAAATTTGAGACCCTGTTTTGTTTTGGAATGCAGTTCCTGTGTAGCCAAGTTTACATTCCGTGTATTAGTGATATCTTGTGATGTTTCTTTTTCTGTGTGACTTATTTCAGTTAGAATCATCGTACCTGAATCCACTCATTATGCTGCTACGGGCCTGATGACATAGATTTCATTGCTGAGTGATACTGCATTGTACGTAAGTACCACAAATTCTTTATCCATTTTTCACTTTCTGTGATATTGAACTTGTACGGTAAACGAGGTTCTTGTAAATGGAGGCGTCCCAAACTTTTGGGTGGCTGTGTCTTTTTGATTTTAATTTCCCTATGCTATAGGACCATAAGTGGAAGTGCCCTAGGCTCTGTTGCTTTGTTTTTTAGATGTTTCAGGAAACACCATACACTTCTCCCGAGTGTCTGTTGGCAATTTACATCCCGCCCATCAGCATAACAAGGCTCCCAGTTCTCCATGGCCTGTCCTGCCTTTCTGGATTTTACACTTTTTTCAGATGGCCCTTTTGACCGGGGGGAAGTGAGACTTCATTGTAGTGCAGATTTCCTTTGCAAGCTTGCTTGGTTGGCCAAAAAGGGCGTATGCGTTTTTTCCTGAATATATTCAGGAAAAAACGCATACGCCCTTTTTGGCCAAGTGCATCATTGTGGACGTTCTGCCTCTTTTCCTATGCTTTCAATGCAATTGCAGCCTACCTCCTGAAATCGGTTTCCTGCAATTCTGCCCCGCTTTCAAGTCCTCTTGGCAGCCTTACTTCAGTCTATTTTTGGACGATAGCTGTCATTTATAACTCTGCAGGTTTGTGAATTACAGTGCCCCTGAGCTCCTTTCTTCAACTCACTTTCTTGTGACCTGGCCGCAACACCGCAGGATGGCTTCAGGCCCTAATCTGGTTCCGGCACGGCACGCTGAGCCTTTGGTTATTTCCTCTTCCTGGTGGGAAATGAGAGTTAAATTTGCCCGTCCAGACACCTCCAGCTAGTCTCTCATTGGTTCTCGCTATTCCTGTTCATCTTCCGCAGAAATTGCAAACTGGGCCAAACAGGAGGTTAAAGGCGCTGACTCTCCAAGTGGGGAGAGTGTTAGTAAAGCGTCTGGAATGTTGCACCCGAGTACCAGGGGAGGAAAACTGAGACATATTTGAACACGTCTCCCGTTCACATGGTTGATCATACTTGGGTTCCACATGCATGTTTTAGCTGAAGGAAGAATACCTTAAACCTGGAGAGTTAAGACCCGTGAAATGGGTACCATGCAATATGACTTCAAAGGGTCTTCATTTGCTCACCGAACCTCTCCAGTCCTATCACTGCTGCGTTTATGCCCCTGTACACATGCTTGATTCTCTTTCGGAGACATAGCAATCCATAGGTTTTACGATACTTACTAGTCAGGTACATTCTTAGGCGTTTAATATGCGGTGTTGAGTCCATTTCGTTGAGCAAGGAGTAGTTCTTGTCTATTCCATATTTGACTTAAGGAACTTTATCTGTGCTCATTTCAATCTCTGGTTTTATGCAGCACCCCAACTCACCTTTACCCTTAAGCAAGCATAAGTTGGTTTTCTAAATTTGAGACCCTGTTCTGTTCTGTAATTCAGTTCCTGTGTAGCCAAGTTTACATTCCGTGTATTACTGATATCTTATGATGTTTCTTTTTCTGTGTGACTTACTTCAGTTAGAATCATCATACCTGAATCCACTCATTGTGCTGCTAAGGGCCTGATGACACAGATTTCATTGCTGAGTGATATTGCTTTGTAAGTAAATACCACAACTTCTTTATCCATTTTTCACTTTCTGCGATGTTGAACTTGTACTGTAAACGAGGTTCTTGTAAACAGAGCCGTTCCAAACTTTGGGGTGGCTGTGTCTTTTTGATTTTAATTTCCCTAAGCTATAGGACCATAAGTGGAAGTGCCCTAGGTTCTGTTGCTTTGTTTTTTAGATGTTTCAGGAAACACCATACATTTCTCCCGAGTGGTTGTTGGCAATTTACATCCCGCCCATCAGCATAACAAGGCTCCCAGTTCTCCATGGCCTGTCCTGCCTTTCTGGATTTTACACTTTTTTCAGATGGCCCTTTTGACCGGGGGGAAGTGAGACTTCATTGTAGTGCAGATTTCCTTTGCAAGCTTGCTTGGTTGGCCAAAAAGGGCGTATGCGTTTTTTCCTGAATATATTCAGGAAAAAACGCATACGCCCTTTTTGGCCAAGTGCATCATTGTGGACGTTCTGCCTCTTTTCCTATGCTTTCAATGCAATTCCAGTCTACCTCCTGAAATCGGTTTCCTGCAATTCTGCCCCGCTTTCAAGTCCTCTTGGCAGCCTTACTTCAGTCTATTTTTGGACGATAGCTGTCATTTATAACTCTGCAGGTTTGTGAATTACAGTGCCCCTGAGCTCCTTTCTTCAACTCGCTTTCTTTAGAGCTGGCCGCAACACCGCAGGATGGCTTCAGGCCCTAATCTGGTTCCGGCACGGCACGCTGAGCCTTTGGTTAATTCCTCTTCCTGGTGGGAAATGAGAGTTAAATTTGCCCGTCCAGACACCTCCAGCTAGCCTCTCATTGGTTCTCGCTATTCCTGTTTATCTTCCGCAGAAATTGCAAACTGGGCCAAACAGGAGGTTAAAGGGACTGACTCTCCAAGTGGGGAGAGTGTTAGTAAAGCGTCTGGAATGTTGCACCCGAGTACCAGGGGAGGAAAACTGAGACATATTTGAACACGTCTCCCGATCACATGGTTGATCATACTTGGGTTCCACATGCATGTCTTAGCTGAAGGAAGAATACCTTAAACCTGGAGAGTTGAGACCCGTGTAATGGGTACCATGCAATATGACTTCAAAGGGTCTTTATTTGCTCACCGAACCTCTCCAATCCTATCACTGCTGCGTTTATGCCCCTGTACACATGCTTGATTCTCTTTTGGAGACATAGCAATCCATAGGTTTTACGATACTTACTAGTCAGGTACATTCTTAGGCGTGTAATATGCGGTGTTGAGTCCATTTCGTTGAGCAAGGAGTAGCTCTTGTCTATTCCATATTTGACTTAAGGAACTTTATCTGTGCTCATTTCAATCTCTGGTTTTATGCAGCACCCCAACTCACCTTTACCCTTAAGCAAGCATAAGTTGTTTTTCTAAATTTGAGTCCCTGTTCTGTTCTGTAATTCAGTTCCTGTGTAGCCAAGTTTACATTCCGTGTATTACTGATATCTTATGATGTTTCTTTTTCTGTGTGACTTACTTCAGTTAGAATCATCATACCTGAATCCACTCATTGTGCTGCTAAGGGCCTGATGACACAGATTTCATTGCTGAGTGATATTGCTTTGTAAGTAAATACCACAACTTCTTTATCCATTTTTCACTTTCTGCGATGTTGAACTTGTACTGTAAACGAGGTTCTTGTAAACAGAGCCGTTCCAAACTTTGGGGTGGCTGTGTCTTTTTGATTTTAATTTCCCTAAGCTATAGGACCATAAGTGGAAGTGCCCTAGGTTCTGTTGCTTTGTTTTTTAGATGTTTCAGGAAACACCATACACTTCTCCTGAGTGGTTGTTGGCAATTTACATCCCGCCCATCAGCATAACAAGGCTCCCAGTTCTCCATGGCCTGTCCTGCCTTTCTGGATTTTACACTTTTTTGAGATGGCCCTTTTGACCGGGGGGAATTGAGACTTCATTGTAGTGCAGATTTCCTTTGCAAGCTTGCTTGGTTGGCCAAAAAGGGCGTATGCGTTTTTTCCTGAATATATTCAGGAAAAAACGCATACGCCCTTTTTGGCCAAGTGCATCATTGTGGACGTTCTGCCTCTTTTCCTATGCTTTCAATGCAATTCCAGTCTACCTCCTGAAATCGGTTTCCTGCAATTCTGCCCCGCTTTCAAGTCCTCTTGGCAGCCTTACTTCAGTCTATTTTTGGACGATAGCTGTCATTTATAACTCTGCAGGTTTGTGAATTACAGTGCCCCTGAGCTCCTTTCTTCAACTCGCTTTCTTTTGAGCTGGCCGCAACACCGCAGGATGGCTTCAGGCCCTAATCTGGTTCCGGTACGGCACGCTGAGCCTTTGGTTATTTCCTCTTCCTGGTGGGAAATGAGAGTTAAATTTGCCCGTCCAGACACCTTCAGCTAGCCTCTCATTGGTTCTCGCTATTCCTGTTAATCTTCCGCAGAAATTGCAAACTTGGCCAAACAGGAGGTTAAAGGGACTGACTCTCCAAGTCGGGAGAGTGTTAGTAAAGCGTCTGGAATGTTGCACCCGAGTACCAGGGGAGGAAAACTGAGACATATTTGAACACGTCTCCCGTTCACATGGTTGATCATACTCTGGGTTCCACATGCATGTTTTAGCTGAAGGAAGAATACCTTAAACCTGGAGAGTTGAGACCCGTGGAATGGGTACCATGCAATATGACTTCAAAGGGTCTTCATTTGCTCACCGAACCTCTCCAATCCTATCACTGCTGCGTTTATGCCCCTGTACACATGCTTGATTCTCTTTTGGAGACATAGCAATCCATAGGTTTCAAGATACTTACTAGTCAGGTACATTCTTAGGCGTTTAATATGGGGTGTTGAGTCCATTTCGTTGAGCAAGGAGTAGCTCTTGTCTATTCCATATTTGGCTTAAGGAACTTTATCTGTGCTCTTTTCAATCTCTGGTTTTTTGCAGCACCCCAACTCACCTTTCCCCTTAAGCAAGAATAAGTTGTTTTTCTAAATTTGAGACCCTGTTCTGTTCTGTAATTCAGTTCCTGTGTAGCCAAGTTTACATTCCGTGTATTACTGATATCTTATGATGTTTCTTTTTCTGTGTGACTTATTTCAGTTAGAATCATCGTACCTGAATCTACTCATTATGCTGCTACGGGCCTGATGACATAGATTTCATTGCTGAGTGATACTGCATTGTACGTAAGTACCACAAGTCCTTTATCCATTTTTCACTTTCTGCGATGTTGAACTTGTACTGTAAACGAGGTTCTTGTAAACCGAGCCGTTCCAAACTTTGGGGTGGCTGTGTCTTTTTGATTTTAATTTCCCTAAGCTATAGGACCATAAGTGGAAGTGCCCTAGGTTCTGTTGCTTTGTTTTTTAGATGTTTCAGGAAACACCATACACTTCTCCCGAGTGTCTGTTGGCAATTTACATCCCGCCCATCAGCATAACAAGGCTCCCAGTTCTCAATGGCCTGTTGCCTTTCTGGATTTTACACTTTTTTCAGATGGCCCTTTTGACCGGGGGGAAGTGAGACTTCATTGTAGTGCAGATTTCCTTTGCAAGCTTGCTTGGTTGGCCAAAAAGGGCGTATGCGTTTTTTCCTGAATATATTCAGGAAAAAACGCATACGCCCTTTGTGGCCAAGTGCATCATTGTGGACGTTCTGCCTCTTTTCCTATGCTTTCAATGCAATTCCAGTCTACCTCCTGAAATCGGTTTCCTGCAATTCTGCCCCGCTTTCAAGTCCTCTTGGCAGCCTTACTTCAGTCTATTTTTGGACGATAGCTGTCATTTATAACTCTGCACGTTTGTGAATTACAGTGCCCCTGAGCTCCTTTCTTCAACTCGCTTTCTTTTGAGCTGGCCGCAACACCGCAGGATGGCTTCAGGCCCTAATCTGGTTCCGGTACGGCACGCTGAGCCTTTGGTTATTTCCTCTTCCTGGTGGGAAATGAGAGTTAAATTTGCCCGTCCAGACACCCCCAGCTAGCCTCTCATTGGTTCTCGCTATTCCTGTTCATCTTCCGCAGAAATTGCAAACTGTGCCAAACAGGAGGTTAAAGGCGCTGACTCTCCAAGTGGGGAGAGTGTTAGTAAAGCGTCTGGAATGTTGCACCCGAGTACCAGGGGAGGAAAACTGAGACATATTTGAACACGTCTCCCGTTCACATGGTTGATCATACTCTGGGTTCCACATGCATGTTTTAGCTGAAGGAAGAATACCTTAAATCTGGAGAGTTGAGACCCGTGGAATGGGTACCATGCAATATGACTTCAAAGGGTCTTCATTTGCTCACCGAACCTCTCCAATCCTATCACTGCTGCGTTTATGCCCCTGTACACACGCTTGATTCTCTTTTGGAGACATAGCAATCCATAGGTTTCAAGATACTTACTAGTCAGGTACATTCTTTGGCGTTTAATATGGGGTGTTGAGTCCATTTCGTTGAGCAAGGAGTAGCTCTTGTCTATTCCATATTTGGCTTAAGGAACTTTATCTGTGCTCTTTTCAATCTCTGGTTTTTTGCAGCACCCCAACTCACCTTTCCCCTTAAGCAAGAATAAGTTGTTTTTCTAAATTTGAGACCCTGTTCTGTTCTGTAATTCAGTTTCTGTGTAGCCAAGTTTACATTCCGTGTATTACTGATATCTTATGATGTTTCTTTTTCTGTGTGACTTACTTCAGTTAGAATCATCATACCTGAATCCACTCATTGTGCTGCTAAGGGCCTGATGACACATATTTCATTGCTGAGTGATATTGCTTTGTAAGTAAATACCACAACTTCTTTATCCATTTTTTACTTTCTGCGATGTTGAACTTGTACTGTAAACGAGGTTCTTGTAAACAGAGCCGTTCCAAACTTTGGGGTGGCTGTGTCTTTTTGATTTTAATTTCCCTAAGCTATAGGACCATAAGTGGCAGTGCCCTAGGCTCTGTTGCTTTGTTTTTTAGATGTTTCAGGAAACACCATACACTTCTCCCAAGTGTCTGTTGGCAATTTACATCCCGCCCATCAGCATAACAAGGCTCCCAGTTCTCAATGGCCTGTTGCCTTTCTGGATTTTACACTTTTTACAGATGTCCCTTTTGACCGGGGGAACTGAGACTTCATTGTAGTGCAGATTTCCTTTGCAAGCTTTCTTGGTTGGCCAAAAAGGGCGTATGCGTTTTTTCCTGAATATATTCAGGAAAAAACGCATACGCCCTTTTTGGCCAAGTGCATCATTGTGGACGTTCTGCCTCTTTTCCTATGCTTTCAATGAAATTCCAGTCTACCTCCTGAAATCGGTTTCCTGCAATTCTGCCCCGCTTTCAAGTCCTCTTGGCAGCCTTACTTCAGTATATTTTTGGACGATAGCTGTCATTTATAACTCTGCAGGTTTGTGAATTACAGTGCCCCTGAGCTCCTTTCTTCAACTCGCTTTCTTGTGACCTGGCCGCAACACCGCAGGATGGCTTCAGGCCCTAATCTGGTTCCGGCCCGACATGCTGAGCCTTTGGTTAATTCCTCTTCCTGGTGGGAAATGAGAGTTAAATTTGCCCGTCCAGACACCTCCAACTAGCCTCTCATTGGTTCTCGCTATTCCTGTTCATCTTCCGCAGAAATTGCAAACTGGGCCAAACAGGAGGTTAAAGGCGCTGACTCTCCAAGTGGGGAGAGTGTTAGTAAAGCGTCTGTAATGTTGCACCCGAGTACCAGGGGAGGAAAACTGAGACATATTTGAACACGTCTCCCGTTCACATGGTTGATCATACTTGGGTTCCACATGCATGTTTTAGCTGAAGGAAGAATACCTTAAACCTGGAGAGTTGAGACCCGTGTAATGGGTACCATGCAATATGACTTCAAAGGGTCTTCCTTTGCTCACCGAACCTCTCCAATCCTATCACTGCTGCGTTTATGCCCCTGTACACATGCTTGATTCTCTTTTGGAGACATAGCAATCCATAGGTTTTACGATACTTACCAGTCAGGTACATTCTTAGGCGTTTAATATGCGGTGTTGAGTCCATTTCGTTGAGCAAGGAGTAGCTCTTGTCTATTCCATATTTGACTTAAGGAACTTTATCTGTGCTCATTTCAATCTCTGGTTTTATGCAGCACCCCAACTCACCTTTACCCTTAAGCAAGCATAAGTTGGTTTTCTAAATTTGAGACCCTGTTCTGTTCTGTAATTCAGTTCCTGTGTAGCCAAGTTTACATTCCGTGTATTACTGATATCTTATGATGTTTCTTTTTCTGTGTGACTTATTTCAGTTAGAATCATCATACCTGAATCCACTCATTGTGCTGCTAAGGGCCTGATGACACAGATTTCATTGCTGAGTGATATTGCTTTGTAAGTAAATACCACAACTTCTTTATCCATTTTTCACTTTCTGCGATGTTGAACTTGTACTGTAAACGAGGTTCTTGTAAACAGAGCCGTTCCAAACTTTGGGGTGGCTGTGTCTTTTTGATTTTAATTTCCCTAAGCTATAGGACCATAATTGGCAGTGCCCTAGGCTCTGTTGCTTTGTTTTTTAGATGTTTCAGGAAACACCATACACTTCTCCGGAGTGGTTGTTGGCAATTTACATCCCGCCCATCAGCATAACAAGGCTCCCAGTTCTCCATGGCCTGTCCTGCCTTTCTGGATTTTACACTTTTTTCAGATGGCCCTTTTGACCGGGGGGAAGTGAGACTTCATTGTAGTGCAGATTTCTTTTGCAAGCTTGCTTGGTTGGCCAAAAAGGGCGTATGCGTTTTTTCCTGAATATATTCAGGAAAAAACGCATACGCCCTTTTTGGCCAAGTGCATCATTGTGGACGTTCTGCCTCTTTTCCTATGCTTTCAATGCAATTCCAGTCTACCTCCTGAAATCGGTTTCCTGCAATTCTGCCCCGCTTTCAAGTCCTCTTGGCAGCCTTACTTCAGTCTATTTTTGGACGATAGCTGTCATTTATAACTCTGCAGGTTTGTGAATTACAGTGCCCCTGAGCTCCTTTCTTCAACTCGCTTTCTTGTGACCTGGCCGCAACACCGCAGGATGGCTTCAGGACCTAATCTGGTTCCGGTACGGCACGCTGAGCCTTTGGTTATTTCCTCTTCCTGGTGGGAAATGAGAGTTAAATTTGCCCGTCCAGACACCTCCAGCTAGCCTCTCATTGGTTCTCGCTATTCCTGTTCATCTTCCGCAGAAATTGCAAACTGGGCCAAACAGGAGGTTAAAGGCGCTGACTCTCCAAGTGGGGAGAGTGTTAGTAAAGCGTCTGGAATGTTGCACCCGAGTACCAGGGGAGGAAAACTGAGACATATTTGAACACGTCTCCCGTTCACATGGTTGATCATACTTGGGTTCCACATGCATGTTTTAGCTGAAGGAAGAATACCTTAAACCTGGAGAGTTGAGACCCGTGGAATGGGTACCATGCAATATGACTTCAAAGGGTCTTCATTTGCTCACCGAACCTCTCCAATCCTATCACTGCTGCGTTTATGCCCCTGTACACACGCTTGGTTCTCTTTTGGAGACATAGCAATCCATAGGTTTTAAGATACTTACTAGTCAGGTACATTCTTAGGCGTTTAATATGGGGTGTTGAGTCCATTTCGTTGAGCAAGGAGTAGCTCTTGTCTATTCCATATTTGGCTTAAGGAACTTTATCTGTGCTCATTTCAATCTCTGGTTTTATGCAGCACCCCAACTCACCTTTACCCTTAAGCAAGCATAAGTTGGTTTTCTAAATTTGAGACCCTGTTTTGTTTTGGAATGCAGTTCCTGTGTAGCCAAGTTTACATTCCGTGTATTAGTGATATCTTGTGATGTTTCTTTTTCTGTGTGACTTATTTCAGTTAGAATCATCGTACCTGAATCCACTCATTATGCTGCTACGGGCCTGATGACATAGATTTCATTGCTGAGTGATACTGCATTGTACGTAAGTACCACAAATTCTTTATCCATTTTTCACTTTCTGTGATATTGAACTTGTACGGTAAACGAGGTTCTTGTAAACGGAGGCGTCCCAAACTTTTGGGTGGCTGTGTCTTTTTGATTTTAATTTCCCTATGCTATAGGACCATAAGTGGAAGTGCCCTAGGCTCTGTTGCTTTGTTTTTTAGATGTTTCAGGAAACACCATACACTTCTCCCGAGTGTCTGTTGGCAATTTACATCCCGCCCATCAGCATAACAAGGCTCCCAGTTCTCCATGGCCTGTCCTGCCTTTCTGGATTTTACACTTTTTTCAGATGGCCCTTTTGACCGGGGGGAAGTGAGACTTCATTGTAGTGCAGATTTCCTTTGCAAGCTTGCTTGGTTGGCCAAAAAGGGCGTATGCGTTTTTTCCTGAATATATTCAGGAAAAAACGCATACGCCCTTTTTGGCCAAGTGCATCATTGTGGACGTTCTGCCTCTTTTCCTATGCTTTCAATGCAATTCCAGTCTACCTCCTGAAATCGGTTTCCTGCAATTCTGCCCCGCTTTCAAGTCCTCTTGGCAGCCTTACTTCAGTCTATTTTTGGACGATAGCTGTCATTTATAACTCTGCAGGTTTGTGAATTACAGTGCCCCTGAGCTCCTTTCTTCAACTCACTTTCTTGTGACCTGGCCGCAACACCGCAGGATGGCTTCAGGCCCTAATCTGGTTCCGGCACGGCACGCTGAGCCTTTGGTTATTTCCTCTTCCTGGTGGGAAATGAGAGTTAAATTTGCCCGTCCAGACACCTCCAGCTAGTCTCTCATTGGTTCTCGCTATTCCTGTTCATCTTCCGCAGAAATTGCAAACTGGGCCAAACAGGAGGTTAAAGGCGCTGACTCTCCAAGTGGGGAGAGTGTTAGTAAAGCGTCTGGAATGTTGCACCCGAGTACCAGGGGAGGAAAACTGAGACATATTTGAACACGTCTCCCGTTCACATGGTTGATCATACTTGGGTTCCACATGCATGTTTTAGCTGAAGGAAGAATACCTTAAACCTGGAGAGTTAAGACCCGTGTAATGGGTACCATGCAATATGACTTCAAAGGGTCTTCATTTGCTCACCGAACCTCTCCAATCCTATCACTGCTGCGTTTATGCCCCTGTACACATGCTTGATTCTCTTTCGGAGACATAGCAATCCATAGGTTTTAAGATATTTACTAGTCAGGTACATTCTTAGGCGTTTAATATGCGGTGTTGAGTCCATTTCGTTGAGCAAGGAGTAGTTCTTGTCTATTCCATATTTGACTTAAGGAACTTTATCTGTGCTCATTTCAATCTCTGGTTTTATGCAGCACCCCAACTCACCTTTACACTTAAGCAAGCATAAGTTGGTTTTCTAAATTTGAGACCCTGTTCTGTTCTGTAATTCAGTTCCTGTGTAGCCAAGTTTACATTCCGTGTATTACTGATATCTTATGATGTTTCTTTTTCTGTGTGACTTACTTCAGTTAGAATCATCATACCTGAATCCACTCATTGTGCTGCTAAGGGCCTGATGACACAGATTTCATTGCTGAGTGATATTGCTTTGTAAGTAAATACCACAACTTCTTTATCCATTTTTCACTTTCTGCGATGTTGAACTTGTACTGTAAACGAGGTTCTTGTAAACAGAGCCGTTCCAAACTTTGGGGTGGCTGTGTCTTTTTGATTTTAATTTCCCTAAGCTATAGGACCATAAGTGGAAGTGCCCTAGGTTCTGTTGCTTTGTTTTTTAGATGTTTCAGGAAACACCATACACTTCTCCTGAGTTGTTGTTGGCAATTTACATCCCGCCCATCAGCATAACAAGGCTCCCAGTTCTCCATGGCCTGTCCTGCCTTTCTGGATTTTACACTTTTTTGAGATGGCCCTTTTGACCGGGGGGAATTGAGACTTCATTGTAGTGCAGATTTCCTTTGCAAGCTTGCTTGGTTGGCCAAAAAGGGCGTATGCGTTTTTTCCTGAATATATTCAGGAAAAAACGCATACGCCCTTTTTGGCCAAGTGCATCATTGTGGACGTTCTGCCTCTTTTCCTATGCTTTCAATGCAATTCCAGTCTACCTCCTGAAATCGGTTTCCTGCAATTCTGCCCCGCTTTCAAGTCCTCTTGGCAGCCTTACTTCAGTCTATTTTTGGACGATAGCTGTCATTTATAACTCTGCAGGTTTGTGAATTACAGTGCCCCTGAGCTCCTTTCTTCAACTCGCTTTCTTTTGAGCTGGCCGCAACACCGCAGGATGGCTTCAGGCCCTAATCTGGTTCCGGTACGGCACGCTGAGCCTTTGGTTATTTCCTCTTCCTGGTGGGAAATGAGAGTTAAATTTGCCCGTCCAGACACCTTCAGCTAGCCTCTCATTGGTTCTCGCTATTCCTGTTAATCTTCCGCAGAAATTGCAAACTTGGCCAAACAGGAGGTTAAAGGGACTGACTCTCCAAGTCGGGAGAGTGTTAGTAAAGCGTCTGGAATGTTGCACCCGAGTACCAGGGGAGGAAAACTGAGACATATTTGAACACGTCTCCCGTTCACATGGTTGATCATACTCTGGGTTCCACATGCATGTTTTAGCTGAAGGAAGAATACCTTAAACCTGGAGAGTTGAGACCCGTGGAATGGGTACCATGCAATATGACTTCAAAGGGTCTTCATTTGCTCACCGAACCTCTCCAATCCTATCACTGCTGCGTTTATGCCCCTGTACACATGCTTGATTCTCTTTTGGAGACATAGCAATCCATAGGTTTCAAGATACTTACTAGTCAGGTACATTCTTAGGCGTTTAATATGGGGTGTTGAGTCCATTTCGTTGAGCAAGGAGTAGCTCTTGTCTATTCCATATTTGGCTTAAGGAACTTTATCTGTGCTCTTTTCAATCTCTGGTTTTTTGCAGCACCCCAACTCACCTTTCCCCTTAAGCAAGAATAAGTTATTTTTCTAAATTTGAGACCCTGTTCTGTTCTGTAATTCAGTTTCTGTGTAGCCAAGTTTACATTCCGTGTATTACTGATATCTTATGATGTTTCTTTTTCTGTGTGACTTATTTCAGTTAGAATCATCGTACCTGAATCTACTCATTATGCTGCTACGGGCCTGATGACATAGATTTCATTGCTGAGTGATACTGCATTGTACGTAAGTACCACAAGTCCTTTATCCATTTTTCACTTTCTGCGATGTTGAACTTGTACTGTAAACGAGGTTCTTGTAAACAGAGCCGTTCCAAACTTTGGGGTGGCTGTGTCTTTTTGATTTTAATTTCCCTAAGCTATAGGACCATAAGTGGAAGTGCCCTAGGTTCTGTTGCTTTGTTTTTTAGATGTTTCAGGAAACACCATACACTTCTCCCGAGTGTCTGTTGGCAATTTACATCCCGCCCATCAGCATAACAAGGCTCCCAGTTCTCAATGGCCTGTTGCCTTTCTGGATTTTACACTTTTTTCAGATGGCCCTTTTGACCGGGGGGAAGTGAGACTTCATTGTAGTGCAGATTTCCTTTGCAAGCTTGCTTGGTTGGCCAAAAAGGGCGTATGCGTTTTTTCCTGAATATATTCAGGAAAAAACGCATACGCCCTTTTTGGCCAAGTGCATCATTGTGGACGTTCTGCCTCTTTTCCTATGCTTTCAATGCAATTCCAGTCTACCTCCTGAAATCGGTTTCCTGCAATTCTGCCCCGCTTTCAAGTCCTCTTGGCAGCCTTACTTCAGTCTATTTTTGGACGATAGCTGTCATTTATAACTCTGCAGGTTTGTGAATTACAGTGCCCCTGAGCTCCTTTCTTCAACTCGCTTTCTTTTGAGCTGGCCGCAACACCGCAGGATGGCTTCAGGCCCTAATCTGGTTCCGGTACGGCACGCTGAGCCTTTGGTTGTTTCCTCTTCCTGGTGGGAAATGAGAGTTAAATTTGCCCGTCCAGACACCTCCAGCTAGCCTCTCATTGGTTCTCGCTATTCCTGTTCATCTTCCGCAGAAATTGCAAACTGGGCCAAACAGGAGGTTAAAGGGACTGACTCTCCAAGTGGGGAGAGTGTTAGTAAAGCGTCTGGAATGTTGCACCCGAGTACCAGGGAAGGAAAACTGAGACATATTTGAACACGTCTCCCGTTCACATGGTTGATCATACTTGGGTTCCACATGCATGTTTTAGCTGAAGGAAGAATATCTTAAACCTGGAAAGTTAAGACCCGTGTAATGGGTACCATGCAATATGACTTCAAAGGGTCTTCATTTGCTCACCGAACCTCTCCAATCCTATCACTGCTGTGTTTATGCCCCTGTACACATGCTTGATTCTCTTTCGGAGACATAGCAATCCATAGGTTTTAAGATACTTACTAGTCAGGTACATTCTTAGGCGTTTAATATGCGGTGTTGAGTCCATATCGTTGAGCAAGGAGTAGCTCTTGTCTATTCCATATTTGGCTTAAGGAACTTTATCTGTGCTCATTTCAATCTCTGGTTTTATGCAGCTCCCCAACTCACCTTTACCTTTAAGCAAGAATAAGTTGGTTTTCTAAATTTGAGACCCTGTTCTGTTCTGTAATTCAGTTCCTGTGTAGCCAAGTTTACATTCCGTGTATTACTGATATCTTATGATGTTTCTTTTTCTGTGTGACTTACTTCAGTTAGAATCATCATACCTGAATCCACTCATTGTGCTGCTAAGGGCCTGATGACACAGATTTCATTGCTGAGTGATATTGCTTTGTAAGTAAATACCACAACTTCTTTATCCATTTTTCAATTTCTGCGATGTTGAACTTGTACTGTAAACGAGGTTCTTGTAAACAGAGCCATTCCAAACTTTGGGGTGGCTGTGTCTTTTTGATTTTAATTTCCCTAAGCAATAGGACCATAAGTGGAAGTGCCCTAGGTTCTGTTGCTTTGTTTTTTAGATGTTTCAGGAAACACCATACACTTCTCCCGAGTGTCTGTTGGCAATTTACATCCCGCCCATCAGCATAAAAAGGCTCCCAGTTCTCCATGGCCTGTCCTGCCTTTCTGGATTTTACACTTTTTTCAGATGGCCCTTTTGACCGGGGGGAAGTGAGACTTCATTGTAGTGCAGATTTCCTTTGCAAGCTTGCTTGGTTGGCCAAAAAGGGCGTATGCGTTTTTTCCTGAATATATTCAGGAAAAAACGCATACGCACTTTTCGGCCAAGTGCATCATTGTGGACGTTCTGCCTCTTTTCCTATGCTTTCAATGCAATTCCAGTCTACCTCCTGAAATCGGTTTCCTGCAATTCTGCCCCGCTTTCAAGTCCTCTTGGCAGCCTTACTTCAGTCTATTTTTGGACGATAGCTGTCATTTATAACTCTGCAGGTTTGTGAATTACAGTGCCCCCGAGCTCCTTTCTTCAACTCGCTTTCTTGTGACCTGGCCGCAACACCGCAGGATGGCTTCAGGCCCTAATCTGGTTCCGGCACGGCACGCTGAGCCTTTGGTTATTTCCTCTTCCTGGTGGGAAATGAGAGTTAAATTTGCCCGTCCAGACACCTCCAGCTAGTCTCTCATTGGTTCTCGCTATTCCTGTTCATCTTCCGCAGAAATTGCAAACTGGGCCAAACAGGAGGTTAAAGGCGCTGACTCTCCAAGTGGGGAGAGTGTTAGTAAAGCGTCTGGAATGTTGCACCCGAGTACCAGGGGAGGAAAACTGAGACATATTTGAACACGTCTCCCGTTCACATGGTTGATCATACTTGGGTTCCACATGCATGTTTTAGCTGAAGGAAGAATACCTTAAACCTGGAGAGTTAAGACCCGTGTAATGGGTACCATGCAATATGACTTTAAAGGGTCTTCATTTGCTCACCGAACCTCTCCAATCCTATCACTGCTGCGTTTATGCCCCTGTACACATGCTTGATTCTCTTTCGGAGACATAGCAATCCATAGGTTTTAAGATACTTACTAGTCAGGTACATTCTTAGGCGTTTAATATGCGGTGTTGAGTCCATTTCGTTGAGCAAGGAGTAGTTCTTGTCTATTCCATATTTGACTTAAGGAACTTTATCTGTGCTCATTTCAATCTCTGGTTTTATGCAGCACCCCAACTCACCTTTACCCTTAAGCAAGCATAAGTTGTTTTTCTAAATTTGAGACCCTGTTCTGTTCTGTAATTCAGTTCCTGTGTAGCCAAGTTTACATTCCGTGTATTACTGATATCTTATGATGTTTCTTTTTCTGTGTGACTTACTTCAGTTAGAATCATCATACCTGAATCCACTCATTGTGCTGCTAAGGGCCTGATGACACAGATTTCATTGCTGAGTGATATTGCTTTGTAAGTAAATACCACAACTTCTTTATCCATTTTTCACTTTCTGCGATGTTGAACTTGTACTGTAAACGAGGTTCTTGTAAACAGAGCCGTTCCAAACTTTGGGGTGGCTGTGTCTTTTTGATTTTAATTTCCCTAAGCTATAGGACCATAAGTGGAAGTGCCCTAGGTTCTGTTGCTTTGTTTTTTAGATGTTTCAGGAAACACCATACACTTCTCCCGAGTGGTTGTTGGCAATTTACATCCCGCCCATCAGCATAACAAGGCTCCCAGTTCTCCATGGCCTGTCCTGCCTTTCTGGATTTTACACTTTTTTCAGATGGCCCTTTTGACCGGGGGGAAGTGAGACTTCATTGTAGTGCAGATTTCCTTTGCAAGCTTGCTTGGTTGGCCAAAAAGGGCGTATGCGTTTTTTCCTGAATATATTCAGGAAAAAACGCATACGCCCTTTTTGGCCAAGTGCATCATTGTGGACGTTCTGCCTCTTTTCCTATGCTTTCAATGCAATTGCAGTCTACCTCCTGAAATCGGTTTCCTGCAATTCTGCCCCGCTTTCAAGTCCTCTTGGCAGCCTTACTTCAGTCTATTTTTGGACGATAGCTGTCATTTATAACTCTGCAGGTTTGTGAATTACAGTGCCCCTGAGCTCCTTTCTTCAACTCGCTTTCTTTAGAGCTGGCCGCAACACCGCAGGATGGCTTCAGGCCCTAATCTGGTTCCGGCACGGCACGCTGAGCCTTTGGTTAATTCCTCTTCCTGGTGGGAAATGAGAGTTAAATTTGCCCGTCCAGACACCTCCAGCTAGCCTCTCATTGGTTCTCGCTATTCCTGTTTATCTTCCGCAGAAATTGCAAACTGGGCCAAACAGGAGGTTAAAGGGACTGACTCTCCAAGTCGGGAGAGTGTTAGTAAAGCGTCTGGAATGTTGCACCCGAGTACCAGGGGAGGAAAACTGAGACATATTTGAACACGTCTCCCGATCACATGGTTGATCATACTTGGGTTCCACATGCATGTCTTAGCTGAAGGAAGAATACCTTAAACCTGGAGAGTTGAGACCCGTGTAATGGGTACCATGCAATATGACTTCAAAGGGTCTTCATTTGCTCACCGAACCTCTCCAATCCTATCACTGCTGCGTTTATGCCCCTGTACACATGCTTGATTCTCTTTCGGAGACATAGCAATCCATAGGTTTTAAGATACTTACTAGTCAGGTACATTCTTAGGCGTTTAATATGCGTAGTTGAGTCCATTTCGTTGAGCAAGGAGTAGCTCTGGTCTATTCCATATTTGACTTAAGGAACTTTATCTGTGCTCATTTCAATCTCTGGTTTTATGCAGCACCCCAACTCACCTTTACCCTTAAGCAAGCATAAGTTGTTTTTCTAAATTTGAGTCCCTGTTCTGTTCTGTAATTCAGTTCCTGTGTAGCCAAGTTTACATTCCGTGTATTACTGATATCTTATGATGTTTCTTTTTCTGTGTGACTTACTTCAGTTAGAATCATCATACCTGAATCCACTCATTGTGCTGCTAAGGGCCTGATGACACAGATTTCATTGCTGAGTGATATTGCTTTGTAAGTAAATACCACAACTTCTTTATCCATTTTTCACTTTCTGCGATGTTGAACTTGTACTGTAAACGAGGTTCTTGTAAACAGAGCCGTTCCAAACTTTGGGGTGGCTGTGTCTTTTTGATTTTAATTTCCCTAAGCTATAGGACCATAAGTGGAAGTGCCCTAGGTTCTGTTGCTTTGTTTTTTAGATGTTTCAGGAAACACCATACACTTCTCCTGAGTGGTTGTTGGCAATTTACATCCCGCCCATCAGCATAACAAGGCTCCCAGTTCTCCATGGCCTGTCCTGCCTTTCTGGATTTTACACTTTTTTGAGATGGCCCTTTTGACCGGGGGGAATTGAGACTTCATTGTAGTGCAGATTTCCTTTGCAAGCTTGCTTGGTTGGCCAAAAAGGGCGTATGCGTTTTTTCCTGAATATATTCAGGAAAAAACGCATACGCCCTTTTTGGCCAAGTGCATCATTGTGGACGTTCTGCCTCTTTTCCTATGCTTTCAATGCAATTGCAGTCTACCTCCTGAAATCGGTTTCCTGCAATTCTGCCCCGCTTTCAAGTCCTCTTGGCAGCCTTACTTCAGTCTATTTTTGGACAATAGCTGTCATTTATAACTCTGCAGGTTTGTGAATTACAGTGCCCCTGAGCTCCTTTCTTCAACTCGCTTTCTTTTGAGCTGGCCGCAACACCGCAGGATGGCTTCAGGCCCTAATCTGGTTCCGGTACGGCACGCTGAGCCTTTGGTTATTTCCTCTTCCTGGTGGGAAATGAGAGTTAAATTTGCCCGTCCAGACACCTTCAGCTAGCCTCTCATTGGTTCTCGCTATTCCTGTTCATCTTCCGCAGAAATTGCAAACTGGGCCAAACAGGAGGTTAAAGGGACTGACTCTCCAAGTCGGGAGAGTGTTAGTAAAGCGTCTGGAATGTTGCACCCGAGTACCAGGGGAGGAAAACTGAGACATATTTGAACACGTCTCCCGTTCACATGGTTGATCATACTCTGGGTTCCACATGCATGTTTTAGCTGAAGGAAGAATACCTTAAACCTGGAGAGTTGAGACCCGTGGAATGGGTACCATGCAATATGACTTCAAAGGGTCTTCATTTGCTCACCGAACCTCTCCAATCCTATCACTGCTGCGTTTATGCCCCTGTACACACGCTTGATTCTCTTTTGGAGACATAGCAATCCATAGGTTTCAAGATACTTACTAGTCAGGTACATTCTTAGGCGTTTAATATGGGGTGTTGAGTCCATTTCGTTGAGCAAGGAGTAGCTCTTGTCTATTCCATATTTGGCTTAAGGAACTTTATCTGTGCTCTTTTCAATCTCTGGTTTTTTGCAGCACCCCAACTCACCTTTCCCCTTAAGCAAGAATAAGTTGTTTTTCTAAATTTGAGACCCTGTTCTGTTCTGTAATTCAGTTTCTGTGTAGCCAAGTTTACATTCCGTGTATTACTGATATCTTATGATGTTTCTTTTTCTGTGTGACTTATTTCAGTTAGAATCATCGTACCTGAATCTACTCATTATGCTGCTACGGGCCTGATGACATAGATTTCATTGCTGAGTGATACTGCATTGTACGTAAGTACCACAAGTCCTTTATCCATTTTTCACTTTCTGTGATGTTGAACTTGTACTGTAAACGAGGTTCTTGTAAACAGAGCCGTTCCAAACTTTGGGGTGGCTGTGTCTTTTTTATTTTAATTTCCCTAAGCTATAGGACCATAAGTGGAAGTGACCTAGGTTCTGTTGCTTTGTTTTTTAGATGTTTCAGGAAACACCATACACTTCTCCCGAGTGTCTGTTGGCAATTTACATCCCGCCCATCAGCATAACAAGGCTCCCAGTTCTCAATGGCCTGTTGCCTTTCTGGATTTTACACTTTTTTCAGATGGCCCTTTTGACCGGGGGGAAGTGAGACTTCATTGTAGTGCAGATTTCCTTTGCAAGCTTGCTTGGTTGGCCAAAAAGGGCGTATGCGTTTTTTCCTGAATATATTCAGGAAAAAACGCATACGCCCTTTTTGGCCAAGTGCATCATTGTGGACGTTCTGCCTCTTTTCCTATGCTTTCAATGCAATTGCAGTCTACCTCCTGAAATCGGTTTCCTGCAATTCTGCCCCGCTTTCAAGTCCTCTTGGCAGCCTTACTTCAGTCTATTTTTGGACGATAGCTGTCATTTATAACTCTGCAGGTTTGTGAATTACAGTGCCCCTGAGCTCCTTTCTTCAACTCGCTTTCTTTTGAGCTGGCCGCAACACCGCAGGATGGCTTCAGGCCCTAATCTGGTTCCGGTACGGCACGCTGAGCCTTTGGTTGTTTCCTCTTCCTGGTGGGAAATGAGAGTTAAATTTGCCCGTCCAGACACCTCCAGCTAGCCTCTCATTGGTTCTCGCTATTCCTGTTCATCTTCCGCAGAAATTGCAAACTGGGCCAAACAGGAGGTTAAAGGGACTGACTCTCCAAGTTGGGAGAGTGTTAGTAAAGCGTCTGGAATGTTGCACCCGAGTACCAGGGGAGGAAAACTGAGACATATTTGAACACGTCTCCCGTTCACATGGTTGATCATACTTGGCTTCCACATGCATGTTTTAGCTGAAGGAAGAATATCTTAAACCTGGAAAGTTAAGACCCGTGTAATGGGTACCATGCAATATGACTTCAAAGGGTCTTCATTTGCTCACCGAACCTCTCCAATCCTATCACTGCTGTGTTTATGCCCCTGTACACATGCTTGATTCTCTTTCGGAGACATAGCAATCCATAGGTTTTAAGATACTTACTAGTCAGGTACATTCTTAGGCGTTTAATATGCGGTGTTGAGTCCATTTCGTTGAGCAAGGAGTAGCTCTTGTCTATTCCATATTTGACTTAAGGAACTTTATCTGTGCTCATTTCAATCTCTGGTTTTATGCAGCACCCCAACTCACCTTTACCCTTAAGCAAGCATAAGTTGGTTTTCTAAATTTGAGACCCTGTTCTGTTCTGTAATTCAGTTCCTGTGTAGCCAAGTTTACATTCCGTGTATTACTGATATCTTATGATGTTTCTTTTTCTGTGTGACTTATTTCAGTTAGAATCATCATACCTGAATCCACTCATTGTGATGCTAAGGGCCTGATGACACAGATTTCATTGCTGAGTGATATTGCTTTGTAAGTAAATACCACAACTTCTTTATCCATTTTTCACTTTCTGCGATGTTGAACTTGTACTGTAAACGAGGTTCTTGTAAACAGAGCCGTTCCAAACTTTGGGGTGGCTGTGTCTTTTTGATTTTAATTTCCCTAAGCTATAGGACCATAAGTGGAAGTGCCCTAGGTTCTGTTGCTTTGTTTTTTAGATGTTTCAGGAAACACCATACACTTCTCCCGAGTGGTTGTTGGCAATTTACATCCCGCCCATCAGCATAACAAGGCTGCCAGTTCTCCATCGCCTGTCCTGCCTTTCTGGATTTTACACTTTTTTCAGATGGCCCTTTTGACCGGGGGGAAGTGAGACTTCATTGTAGTGCAGATTTCCTTTGCAAGCTTGCTTGGTTGGCCAAAAAGGGCGTATGCGTTTTTTCCTGAATATATTCAGGAAAAAACGCATACGCCCTTTTTGGCCAAGTGCATCATTGTGGACGTTCTGCCTCTTTTCCTATGCTTTCAATGCAATTCCAGTCTACCTCCTGAAATCGGTTTCCTGCAATTCTGCCCCGCTTTCAAGTCCTCTTGGCAGCCTTACTTCAGTCTATTTTTGGACGATAGCTGTCATTTATAACTCTGCAGGTTTGTGAATTACAGTGCCCCTGAGCTCCTTTCTTCAACTCGCTTTCTTTTGAGCTGGCCGCAACACCGCAGGATGGCTTCAGGCCCTAATCTGGTTCCGGTACGGCACACTGAGCCTTTGGTTATTTCCTCTTCCTGGTGGGAAATGAGAGTTAAATTTGCCCGTCCAGACACCTCCAGCTAGCCTCTCATTGGTTCTCGCTATTCCTGTTCATCTTCCGCAGAAATTGCAAACTGGGCCAAACAGGAGGTTAAAGGCGCTGACTCTCCAAGTGGGGAGAGTGTTAGTAAAGCGTCTGGAATGTTGCACCCGAGTACCAGGGGAGGAAAACTGAGACATATTTGAACACGTCTCCCGTTCACATGGTTGATCATACTTAGGTTCCACATGCATGTTTTAGCTGAAGGAAGAATACGTTAAACCTGGAGAGTTGAGACTCGTGTAATGGGTACCATGCAATATGACTTTAAAGGGTCTTCATTTGCTCACCGAACCTCTCCAATCCTATCACTGCTGCGTTTATGCCCCTGTACACATGCTTGATTCTCTTTCGGAGACATAGCAATCCATAGGTTTTACGATACTTACTAGTCAGGTACATTCTTAGGCGTTTAATATGCGGTGTTGAGTCCATTTCATTGAGCAAGGAGTAGCTCTTGTCTATTCCATATTTGACTTAAGGAACTTTATCTGTGCTCATTTCAATCTCTGGTTTTATGCAGCACCCCAACTCACCTTTACCCTTAAGCAAGCATAAGTTGGTTTTCTAAATTTGAGACCCTGTTCTGTTCTGTAATTCAGTTCCTGTGTAGCCAAGTTTACATTCCGTGTATTACTGATATCTTATGATGTTTCTTTTTCTGTGTGACTTATTTCAGTTAGAATCATCATACCTGAATCCACTCATTGTGATGCTAAGGGCCTGATGACATAGATTTCATTGCTGAGTGATATTGCTTTGTAAGTAAATACCACAACTTCTTTATCCAATTTTCACTTTCTGCGATGTTGAACTTGTACTGTAAACGAGGTTCTTGTAAACAGAGGTGTCCCAAACTTTGGGGTGGCTGTGTCTTTTTGATTTTAATTTCCCTAAGCTATAGGACCATAAGTGGCAGTGCCCTAGGCTCTGTTGCTTTGTTTTTTAGATGTTTCAGGAAACACCATACACTTCTCCCAAGTGTCTGTTGGCAATTTACATCCCACCCATCAGCATAACAAGGCTCCCGTTCTCCATGGCCTGTTGCCTTTCTGGATTTTACACTTTTTTCAGATGGCCCTTTTGACCGGGGGGAAGTGAGACTTCATTGTAGTGCAGATTTCCTTTGCAAGCTTGCTTGGTTGGCCAAAAAGGGCGTATGCGTTTTTTCCTGAATATATTCAGGAAAAAACGCATACGCCCTTTTTGGCCAAGTGCATCATTGTGGACGTTCTGCCTCTTTTCCTATGCTTTCAATGCAATTCCAGTCTACCTCCTGAAATCGGTTTCCTGCAATTCTGCCCCGCTTTCAAGTCCTCTTGGCAGCCTTACTTCAGTATATTTTTGGACGATAGCTGTCATTTATAACTCTGCAGGTTTGTGAATTACAGTGCCCCTGAGCTCCTTTCTTCAACTCGCTTTCTTGTGACCTGGCCGCAACACCGCAGGATGGCTTCAGGCCCTAATCTGGTTCCGGCCCGGAATGCTGAGCCTTTGGTTAATTCCTCTTCCTGGTGGGAAATGAGAGTTAAATTTGCCCGTCCAGACACCTCCAGCTAGCCTCTCATTGGTTCTCGCTATTCCTGTTCATCTTCCGCAGAAATTGCAAACTGGGCCAAACAGGAGGTTAAAGGGACTGACTCTCCAAGTGGGGAGAGTGTTAGTAAAGCGTCTGGAATGTTGCACCCGAGTACCAGGGGAGGAAAACTGAGACATATTTGAACACGTCTCCCGATCACATGGTTGATCATACTCTAGGTTCCACATGCATGTTTTAGCTGAAGGAAGAATACCTTAAACCTGGGTAGTTGAAACCCGTGGAATGGGTACCATGCAATATGACTTCAAAGGGTCTTCATTTGCTCACCGAACCTCTCCAATCCTATCACTGCTGCGTTTATGCCCCTGTACACATGCTTGATTCTCTTTCGGAGACATAGCAATCCATAGGTTTTAAGATACTTACTAGTCAGGTACATTCTTAGGCGTTTAATATGCGGTGTTGAGTCCATTTCGTTGAGCAAGGAGTAGATCTTGTCTATTCCATATTTGGCTTAAGGAACTTTATCTGTGCTCATTTCAATCTCTGGTTTTATGCAGCACCCCAACTCACCTTTACCCTTAAGCAAGAATAAGTTGGTTTTCTAAATTTGAGACCCTGTTCTGTTCTGTAATTCAGTTCCTGTGTAGCCAAGTTTACATTCCGTGTATTAGTGATATCTTATGATGTTTCTTTTTCTGTGTGACTTATTTCAGTTAGAATCATCATACCTGAATCCACTCATTGTGCTGCTAAGGGCCTGATGACACAGATTTCATTGCTGAGTGATATTGCTTTGTAAGTAAATACCACAACTTCTTTATCCATTTTTCACTTTCTGCGATGTTGAACTTGTACTGTAAACGAGGTTCTTGTAAACAGAGCCGTTCCAAACTTTGGGGTGGCTGTGTCTTTTCGATTTTAATTTCCCTAAGCTATAGGACCATAAGTGGCAGTGCCCTAGGCTCTGTTGCTTTGTTTTTTAGATGTTTCAGGAAACACCATACACTTCTCCCGAGTGTCTGTTGGCAATTTACATCCCGCCCATCAGCATAACAAGGCTGCCAGTTCTCAATGGCCTGTTGCCTTTCTGGATTTTACACTTTTTTCAGATGGCCCTTTTGACCGGGGGGAAGTGAGACTTCATTGTAGTGCAGATTTCCTTTGCAAGCTTGCTTGGTTGGCCAAAAAGGGCGTATGCGTTTTTTCCTGAATATATTCAGGAGAAAACGCATACGCCCTTTTTGGCCAAGTGCATCATTGTGGACGTTCTGCCTCTTTTCCTATGCTTTCAATGCAATTCCAGTCTACCTCCTGAAATCGGTTTCCTGCAATTCTGCCCCGCTTTCAAGTCCTCTTGGCAGCCTTACTTCAGTCTATTTTTGGACGATAGCTGTCATTTATAACTCTGCAGGTTTGTGAATTACAGTGCCCCTGAGCTCCTTTCTTCAACTCGCTTTCTTGTGACCTGGCCGCAACACCGCAGGATGGCTTCAGGCCCTAATCTGGTTCCGGCCCAGCATGCTGAGCCTTTGGTTAATTCCTCTTCCTGGTGGGAAATGAGAGTTAAATTTGCCCGTCCAGACACCTCCAGCTAGCCTCTCATTGGTTCTCGCTATTCCTGTTCATCTTCCGCAGAAATTGCAAACTGGGCCAAACAGGATGTTAAAGGGACTGACTCTCCAAGTGGGGAGAGTGTTAGTAAAGCGTCTGGAATGTTGCACCCGAGTACCAGGGGAGGAAAACTGAGACATATTTGAACACGTCTCCCGATCACATGGTTGATCATACTCTAGGTTCCACATGCATGTTTTAGCTGAAGGAAGAATACCTTAAACCTGGGTAGTTGAAACCCGTGGAATGGGTACCATGCAATATGACTTCAAAGGGTCTTCATTTGCTCACCGAACCTCTCCAATCCTATCACTGCTGCGTTTATGCCCCTGTACACATGCTTGATTCTCTTTCGGAGACATAGCAATCCATAGGTTTTAAGATACTTACTAGTCAGGTACATTCTTAGGCGTTTAATATGGGGTGTTGAGTCCATTTCGTTGAGCGAGGAGTAGCTCTTGTCTATTCCATATTTGGCTTAAGGAACTTTATCTGTGCTCATTTCAATCTCTGGTTTTATGCAGCACCCCAACTCACCTTTAACCTTAAGCAAGAATAAGTTGGTTTTCTAAATTTGAGATCCTGTTCTGTTCTGTAATTCAGTTCCTGTGTAGCCAAGTTTACATTCCGTGTATTACTGATATCTTATGATGTTTCTTTTTCTGTGTGACTTATTTCAGTTAGAATCATCATACCTGAATCCACTCATTGTGCTGCTAAGGGCCTGATGACACAGATTTCATTGCTGAGTGATATTGCTTTGTAAGTAAATACCACAACTTCTTTATCCATTTTTCACTTTCTGCGATGTTGAACTTGTACTGTAAACGAGGTTCTTGTAAACAGAGCCGTTCCAAACTTTGGGGTGGCTGTGTCTTTTTGATTTTAATTTCCCTAAGCTATAGGACCATAAGTGGCAGTGCCCTAGGCTCTGTTGCTTTGTTTTTTAGATGTTTCAGGAAACACCATACACTCCTCCCAAGTGTCTGTTGGCAATTTACATCCCGCCCATCAGCATAACAAGGCTCCCAGTTCTCCATGGCCTGTCCTGCCTTTCTGGATTTTACACTTTTTTCAGATGGCCCTTTTGACCGGGGGGAAGTGAGACTTCATTGTAGTGCAGATTTCCTTTGCAAGCTTGCTTGGTTGGCCAAAAAGTGCGTATGCGTTTTTTCCTGAATATATTCAGGAAAAAACGCATACGCCCTTTTTGGCCAAGTGCATCATTGTGGACGTTCTGCCTCTTTTCCTATGCTTTCAATGCAATTCCAGTCTACCTCTTGAAATCGGTGTCCTGCAATTCTGCCCGGCTTTCAAGTCCTCTTGGCAGCCTTACTTCAGTCTATTTTTGGACGATAGCTGTCATTTATAACTCTGCAGGTTTGTGAATTACAGTGCCCCTGAGCTCCTTTCTTCAACTCGCTTTCTTGTGACCTGGCCGCAACACCGCAGGATGGCTTCAGGCCCTAATCTGGTTCCGGCCCGGCATGCTGAGCCTTTGGTTAATTCCTCTTCCTGGTGGGAAATGAGAGTTAAATTTGCCCGTCCAGACACCTCCAGCTAGCCTCTCATTGGTTCTCGCTATTCCTGTTCATCTTCCGCAGAAATTGCAAACTGGGCCAAACAGGAGGTTAAAGGGACTGACTCTCCAAGTGGGGAGAGTGTTAGTAAAGCGTCTGGAATGTTGCACCCGAGTACCAGGGGAGGAAAACTGAGACATATTTAAACACGTCTCCCGATCACATGGTTGATCATACTCTAGGTTCCACATGCATGTTTTAGCTGAAGGAAGAATACCTTAAAACTGGGTAGTTGAAACCCGTGGAATGGGTACCATGCAATATGACTTCAAAGGGTCTTCATTTGCTCACCGCACCTCTCCAATCCTATCAATGCTGCGTTTATGCCCCTGTACACATGCTTGATTCTCTTTCGGAGACATAGCAATCCATAGGTTTTAAGATACTTACTAGTCAGGTACATTCTTAGGCGTTTAATATGGGGTTTTGAGTCCATTTCGTTGAGCAAGGAGTAGCTCTTGTCTATTCCATATTTGGCTTAAGGAACTTTATCTGTGCTCATTTCAATCTCTGGTTTTATGCAGCACCCCAACTCACCGTTACTCTTAAGCAAGCATAAGTTGTTTTTCTAAATTTGAGACCGTGTTCTGTTCTGTAATTCAGTTCCTGTGTAGCCAAGTTTCCATTCCGTGTATTACTGATATCTTATGATGTTTCTTTTTCTGTGTGACTTATTTCAGTTAGAATCATCATACCTGAATCCACTCATTGTGCTGCTAAGGGCCTGATGACACAGATTTCATTGCTGAGTGATATTGCTTTGTAAGTAAATACCACAACTTCTTTATCCATTTTTCACTTTCTGCGATGTTGAACTTGTACTGTAAACGAGGTTCTTGTAAACAAAGCCGTTCCAAACTTTGGGGTGGCTGTGTCTTTTTGATTTTAATTTCCCTAAGCTATAGGACCATAAGTGGCAGTGCCCTAGGCTCTGTTGCTTTGTTTTTTAGATGTTTCAGGAAACACCATACACTTCTCCCGAGTGGTTGTTGGCAATTTACATCCCGCCCATCAGCATAACAAGGTTCCCAGTTCTCCATGGCCTGTCCTGCCTTTCTGGATTTTACACTTTTTTCAGATGGCCCTTTTGACCGGGGGGAAGTGAGACTTCATTGTAGTGCATATTTCCTTTGCAAGCTTGCTTGGTTGGCCAAAAAGGGCGTATGCGTTTTTTCCTGAATATATTCAGGAAAAAACGCATACGCCCTTTTTGGCCAAGTGCATCATTGTGGACGTTCTGCCTCTTTTCCTATGCTTTCAATGCAATTCCAGTCTACCTCCTGAAATCGGTTTCCTGCAATTCTGCCCCGCTTTCAAGTCCTCTTGGCAGCCTTACTTCAGTCTATTTTTGGACGATAGCTGTCATTTATAACTCTGCAGGTTTGTGAATTACAGTGCCCCTGAGCTCCTTTCTTCAACTCGCTTTCTTTTGAGCTGGCCGCAACACCGCAGGATGGCTTCAGGCCCTAATCTGGTTCCGGTACGGCACGCTGAGCCTTTGGTTATTTCCTCTTCCTGGTGGGAAATGAGAGTTAAATTTGCCCGTCCAGACACCTCCAGCTAGTCTCTCATTGGTTCTCGCTATTCCTGTTCATCTTCCGCAGAAATTGCAAACTGGGCCAAACAGGAGGTTAAAGGCGCTGACTCTCCAAGTGGGGAGAGTGTTAGTAAAGCGTCTGGAATGTTGCACCCGAGTTCCAGGGGAGGAAAACTGAGACATATTTGAACACGTCTCCCGATCATATGGTTGATCATACTCTAGGTTCCACATGCATGTTTTAGCTGAAGGAAGAATACCTTAAACCTGGGTAGTTGAAACCCGTGGAATGGGTACCATGCAATATGACTTCAAAGGGTCTTCATTTGCTCACCGAACCTCTCCAATCCTATCACTGCTGCATTTATGCCCCTGTACACATGCTTGATTCTCTTTCGGAGACATAGCAATCCATAGGTTTTAAGATACTTACTAGTCAGGTACATTCTTAGGCATTTAATATGCGGTGTTGAGTCCATTTCGTTGAGCAAGGAGTAGCTCTTGTCTATTCCATATTTGGCTTAAGGAACTTTATCTGTGCTCATTTCAATCTCTGGTTTTATACAGCACCCCAACTCACCTTTACCCTTAAGCAAGCATAAGTTGTTTTTCTAAATTTGAGACCCTGTTCTGTTCTGTAATTCAGTTCCTGTGTAGCCAAGTTTACATTCCGTGTATTACTGATATCTTATGATGTTTCTTTTTCTGTGTGACTTATTTCAGTTAGAATCATCATACCTGAATCCACTCATTGTGCTGCTAAGGGCCTGATGACATAGATTTCATTGCTGAGTGATATTGCTTTGTAAGTGAATACCACAACTTCTTTATCCATTTTTCACTTTCTGCGATGTTGAACTTGTACTGTAAACGAGGTTCTTGTAAACAGAGCCGTTCCAAACTTTGGGGTGGCTGTGTCTTTTTGATTTTAATTTCCCTAAGCTATAGAACCATAAGTGGAAGTGCCCTAGGTTCTGTTGCTTTGTTTTTTAGATGTTTCAGGAAACACCATACACTTCTCCCGAGTGGTTGTTGGCAATTTACATCCCGCCCATCAGCATAACAAGGCTCCCAGTTCTCCATGGCCTGTCCTGCCTTTCTGGATTTTACACTTTTTTCAGATGGCCCTTTTGACCGGGGGGAAGTGAGACTTCATTGTAGTGCAGATTTCCTTTGCAAGCTTGCTTGGTTGGCCAAAAAGGGCGTATGCGTTTTTTCCTGAATATATTCAGGAAAAAACGCATACGCCCTTTGTGGCCAAGTGCATCATTGTGGACGTTCTGCCTCTTTTCCTATGCTTTCAATGCAATTCCAGTCTACCTCCTGAAATCGGTTTCCTGCAATTCTGCCCCGCTTTCAAGTCCTCTTGGCAGCCTTACTTCAGTCTATTTTGGATGATAGCTGTCATTTATAACTCTGCAGGTTTGTGAATTACAGTGCCCCTGAGCTCCTTTCTTCAACTTGCTTTCTTGTGACCTGGCCGCAACACCGCAGGATGGCTTCAGGCCCTAATCTGGTTCCGGCATGGCACGCTGAGCCTTTGGTTATTTCCTTTTCCTGGTGGGAAATGAGAGTTAAATTTGCCCGTCCAGACACCTCCAGCTAGTCTCTCATTGGTTCTCGCTATTCCTGTTCATCTTCCGCAAAAATTGCAAACTGGGCCAAACAGGAGGTTAAAGGCGCTGACTCTCCAAGTGGGGAGAGTGTTAGTAAAGCGTCTGGAATGTTGCACCAGAGTACCAGGGGAGGAAAACTGAGACATATTTGAACACGTCTCCCGTTCACATGGTTGATCATACTTGGGTTCCACATGCATGTTTTAGCTGAAGGAAGAATACCTTAAACCTGGAGAGTTGAGACCCGTGTAATGGGTACCATGCAATATGACTTCAAAGGGTCTTCATTTGCTCACCGAACCTCTCCAATCCTATCACTGCTGCGTTTATGCCCCTGTACACATGCTTGATTCTCTTTCGGAGACATAGCAATCCATAGGTTTTAAGATACTTACTAGTCAGGTACATTCTTAGGCGTTTAATATGCGGTGTTGAGTCCATTTCGTTGAGCAAGGAGTAGCTCTTGTCTATTCCATATTTGGCTTAAGGAACTTTATCTGTGCTCATTTCAATCTCTGGTTTTATGCAGCAACCCAACTCACCTTTCCCCTTAAGCAAGCATAAGTTGGTTTTCTAAATTTGAGAACCTGTTCTGTTTTGGAATTCAGTTCCTGTGTAGCCAAGTTTACATTCCGTGTATTAGTGATATCTTATGATGTTTCTTTTTCTGTGTGACTTATTTCAGTTAGAATCATCGTACCTGAATCTACTCATTATGCTGCTACGGGCCTGATGACATAGATTTCATTGCTGAGTGACACTGCATTGTACGTAAGTACCACAAGTTCTTTATCCATTTTTCACTTTCTGGGATGTTGAACTTGTACTGTAAACGAGGTTCTTGTAAACAGAGCCGTTCCAAACTTTGGGGTGGCTGTGTCTTTTTGATTTTAATTTCCCTAAGCTGTAGGACCATAAGTGGAAGTGCCCTAGGCTCTGTTGCTTTGTTTTTTAGATGTTTCAGGAAACACCATACACTTCTCCCAAGTGTCTGTTGGCAATTTACATCCCGTCCATCAGCATAACAAGGCTCCCAGTTCTCAATGGCCTGTTGCCTTTCTGGATTTTACACTTTTTTCAGATGGCCCTTTTGACCGTGGGGAAGTGAGACTTCATTGTAGTGCAGATTTCCTTTGCAAGCTTGCTTGGTTGGCCAAAAAGGGCGTATGCGTTTTTTCCTGAATATATTCAGGAAAAAACGCATACGCCCTTTTTGGCCAAGTGCATCATTGTGGACGTTCTGCCTCTTTTCCTATGCTTTCAATGCAATTCCAGTCTACCTCCTGAAATCGGTTTCCTGCAATTCTGCCCCGCTTTCAAGTCCTCTTGGCAGCCTTACTTCAGTCTATTTTTGGACGATAGCTGTCATTTATAACTCTGCAGGTTTGTGAATTACAGTGCCCCTGAGCTCCTTTCTTCAACTCGCTTTCTTGTGACCTGGCCGCAACACCGCAGGATGGCTTCAGGCCCTAATCTGGTTCCGGTACGGAACGCTGAGCCTTTGGTTATTTCCTCTTCCTGTTGCGAAATGAGAGTTAAATTTGCCCGTCCAGACACCTCCAGCTAGCCTCTCATTGGTTCCCGCTCTTCCTGTTTATCTTCCGCAGAAATTGCAAACTGTGCCAAACAGGAGGTTAAAGGCGCTGACTCTCCAAGTGGGGAGAGTGTTAGTAAAGCGTCTGGAATGTTGCACCCGAGTACCACGGGAGGAAAACTGAGACATATTTGAACACGTCTCCCGATCACATGGTTGATCATACTCTGGGTTCCACATGCATGTTTTAGCTGAAGGAAGAATACCTAAAACCTGGGTAGTTGAAACCCGTGGAATGGGTACCATGCAATATGACTTCAAAGGGTCTTCATTTGCTCACCGAACCTCTCCAATCCTATCACTGCTGCATTTATGCCCCTGTACACATGCTTGATTCTCTTTCGGAGACATAGCAATCCATAGGTTTTAAGATACTTACTAGTCAGGTACATTCTTAGGCGTTTAATATGCGGTGTTGAGTCCATTTCTTTGAGCAAGGAGTAGCTCTTGTCTATTCCATATTTGACTTAAGGAACTTTATCTGTGCTCATTTCAATCTCTGGTTTTATTCAGCACCCCAACTCACCTTTCCCCTTAAGCAAGCATAAGTTGGTTTTCTAAATTTGAGACCCTGTTCTGTTCTGTAATTCAGTTCCTGTGTAGCCAAGTTTCCATTCCGTGTATTACTGATATCTTATGATGTTTCTTTTTCTGTGTGACTTACTTCAGTTAGAATCATCATACCTGAATCCACTAATTGTGCTGCTAAGGGCCTGATGACACAGATTTCATTGCTGAGTGATATTGCTTTGTAAGTAAATACCACAACTTCTTTATCCATTTTTCACTTTCTGCGATGTTGAACTTGTACTGTAAACGAGGTTCTTGTAAACAGAGCCGTTCCAAACTTTGGGGTGGCTGTGTCTTTTTGATTTTAATTTCCCTAAGCTATAGGACCATAAGTGGAAGTGCCCTAGGTTCTGTTGCTTTGTTTTTTAGATGTTTCAGGAAACACCATACACTTCTCCCGAGTGGTTGTTGGCAATTTACATCCCGCCCATCAGCATAACAAGGCTCCCAGTTCTCCATGGCCTGTCCTGCCTTTCTGGATTTCAGATGGCCCTTTTGACCGGGGGGAAGTGAGACTTCATTGTAGTGCAGATTTCCTTTGCAAGCTTGCTTGGTTGGCCAAAAAGGGCGTATGCGTTTTTTCCTGAATATATTCAGGAAAAAACGCATACGCCCTTTTTGGCCAAGTTCATCATTGTGGACGTTCTGCCTCTTTTCCTATGCTTTCAATGCAATTCCAGTCTACCTCCTGAAATCGGTTTCCTGCAATTCTGCCCCGCTTTCAAGTCCTCTTGGCAGCCTTACTTCAGTCTATTTTTGGACGATAGCTGTCATTTATAACTCTGCAGGATTGTGAATTACAGTGCCCCTGAGCTCCTTTCTTCAACTCGCTTTCTTTTGAGCTGGCCGCCACACCGCAGGATGGCTTGAGGCCCAAATCTGGTTCCGGTACGGCACGCTGAGCCTTTGGTTATTTCCTCTTCCTGTTGGGAAATGAGAGTTAAATTTGCCCGTCCAGACACCTCCAGCTAGCCTCTCATTGGTTCTCGCTATTCCTGTTCATCTTCCGCAGAAATTGCAAACTGGGCCAAACAGGAGGTTAAAGGCGCTGACTCTCCAAGTGGGGATAGTGTTAGTAAAGCGTCTGGAATGTTGCACCCGAGTTCCAGGGGAGGAAAACTGAGACATATTTGAACACGTCTCCCGATCACATGGTTGATCATACTCTAGGTTCCACATGCATGTTTTAGCTGAAGGAAGAATACCTTAAACCTGGGTAGTTGAAACCCGTGGAATGGGTACCATGCAATATGACTTCAAAGGGTCTTCATTTGCTCACCGAACCTCTCCAATCCTATCAGTGCTGCGTTTATGCCCCTGTACACATGCTTGATTCTCTTTTGGAGACATAGCAATCCATAGGTTTTACAATACTTACTAGTCAGGTACATTCTTAGGCGTTTAATATGCGGTGTTGAGTCCATTTCGTTGAGCAAGGAGTAGCTCTTGTCTATTCCATATTTGACTTAAGGAACTTTATCTGTGCTCATTTGAATCTCTGGTTTTATGCAGCACCCCAACTCACCTTTACCCTTAAGCAAGCATAAGTTGGTTTTCTAAATTTGAGACCCTGTTCTGTTCTGTAATTCAGTTCCTGTGTAGCCAAGTTTACATTCCGTGTATTACTGATATCTTATGATGTTTCTTTTTCTGTGTGACTTATTTCAGTTACAATCATCATACCTGAATCCACTCATTGTGATGCTAAGGGCCTGATGACATAGATTTCATTGCTGAGTGATATTGCTTTGTAAGTAAATACCACAACTTCTTTATCCATTTTTCACTTTCTGCGATGTTGAACTTGTACTGTAAACGAGGTTCTTGTAAACAGAGGCGTCCCAAACTTTGGGGTGGCTGTGTCTTTTTGATTTTAATTTCCCTAAGCTATAGGACCATAAGCGGCAGTGCCCTAGGCTCTGTTGCTTTGTTTTTTAGATGTTTCAGGAAACACCATACACTTCTCCCGAGTGTCTGTTGGCAATTTACATCCCGCCCATCAGCATAACAAGGCTCCCAGTTCTCCATGGCCTGTCCTGCCTTTCTGGATTTTACACTTTTTTCAGATGGCCCTTTTGACCGGGGGGAAGTGAGACTTCATTGTAGTGCAGATTTCCTTTGCAAGCTTGCTTGGTTGGCCAAAAAGTGCGTATGCGTTTTTTCCTGAATATATTCAGGAATAATCTGCCCGTCCAGACACCTCCAGCTAGCCTCTCATTGGTTCTCGCTATTCCTGTTCATCTTCCGCAGAAATTGCAAACTGGGCCGAACAGGAGGTTAAAGGCGCTGACTCTCCAAGTGGGGAGAGTGTTAGTAAAGCGTCTGGAATGTTGCACCCGAGTACCAGGGGAGGAAAACTGAGACATATTTGAACACGTCTCCCGTTCACATGGTTGATCATACTTGGGTTCCACATGCATGTTTTAGCTGAAGGAAGAATACCTTAAACCTGGAGAGTTGAGACCCGTGTAATGGGTACCATGCAATATGACTTCAAAGGGTCTTCATTTGCTCACCGAACCTCTCCAATCCTATCACTGCTGCGTTTATGCCCCTGTACACATGCTTGATTCTCTTTTGGAGACATAGCAATCCATAGGTTTTACGATACTTACTAGTCAGGTACATTCTTAGGCGTTTAATATGCGGTGTTGAGTCCATTTCGTTGAGCAAGGAGTAGCTCTTGTCTATTCCATATTTGACTTAAGGAACTTTATCTGTGCTCATTTCAATCTCTGGTTTTATGCAGCACCCCAACTCACCTTTACCCTTAAGCAAGCATAAGTTGGTTTTCTAAATTTGAGACCCTGTTCTGTTCTGTAATTCAGTTCCTGTGTAGCCAAGTTTACATTCTGTGTATTACTGATATCTTATGATGTTTTTTTTCTGTGTGACTTATTTCAGTTAGAATCATCATACCTGAATCCACTCATTGTGATGCTAAGGGCCTGATGACATAGATTTCATTGCTGAGTGATATTGCTTTGTAAGTAAATACCACAACTTCTTTATCCATTTTTCACTTTCTGCGATGTTGAACTTGTACTGTAAACGAGGTTCTTGTAAACAGAGGCGTCCCAAACTTTGGGGTGGCTGTGTCTTTTTGATTTTAATTTCCCTAAGCTATAGGACCATAAGTGGCAGTGCCCTAGGCTCTGTTGCTTTGTTTTTTAGATGTTTCAGGAAACACCATACACTTCTCCCAAGTGTCTGTTGGCAATTTACATCCCGCCCATCAGCATAACAAGGCTCCCAGTTCTCCATGGCCTGTCCTGCCTTTCTGGATTTTACACTTTTTTCAGATGGCTCTTTTGACCGGGGGGAAGTGAGACTTCATTGTAGTGCAGATTTCCTTTGCAAGTTTGCTTGGTTGGCCAAAAAGGGCGTATGCGTTTTTTCCTGAATATATTCAGGAAAAAACGCATACGCCCTTTTTGGCCAAGTGCATCATTGTGGACGTTCTGCCTCTTTTCCTATGCTTTCAATGCAATTCCAGTCTACCTCCTGAAATCGGTTTCCTGCAATTCTGCCCCGCTTTCAAGTCCTCTTGGCAGCCTTACTTCAGTCTATTTTTGGACGATAGCTGTCATTTATAACTCTGCAGGTTTGTGAATTACAGTGCCCCTGAGCTCCTTTCTTCAACTCGCTTTCTTGTGACCTGGCCGCAACACCGCAGGATGGCTTCAGGCCCTAATCTGGTTCCGGCCCGGCACACTGAGCCTTTGGTTAATTCCTCTTCCTGGTGGGAAATGAGAGTTAAATTTGCCCGTCCAGACACCTCCAGCTAGCCTCTCATTTGTTCTCACTATTCCTGTTCATCTTCCGCAGAAATTGCAAACTGGGCCAAACAGGAGGTTAAAGGGACTGACTCTCCAAGTGGGGAGAGTGTTAGTAAAGCGTCTGGAATGTTGCACCCGAGTACCAGGGGAGGAAAACTGAGACATATTTGAACACGTCTCCCGATCACATGGTTGATCATACTCTAGGTTCCACATGCATGTTTTAGCTGAAGGAAGAATACCTTAAACCTGGGTAGTTGAAACCCGTGTAATGGGTACCATGCAATATGACTTCAAAGGGTCTTCATTTGCTCACCGAACCTCTCCAATCCTATCACTGCTGCGTTTATGCCCCTGTACACATGCTTGATTCTCTTTTGGAGACATAGCAATCCATAGGTTTTAAGATACTTACAAGTCAGGTACATTCTTAGGCGTTTAATATGCGGTGTTGAGTCCATTTCGTTGAGCAAGGAGTAGCTCTTGTCTATTCCATATTTGGCTTAAGGAACTTTATCTGTGCTCATTCCAATCTCTGGTTTTATGCAGCACCCCAACTCACCTTTACCCTTAAGCAAGCATAAGTTGTTTTTCTAAATTTGAGACGCTGTTCTGTTCTGTAATTCAGTTCCTGTGTAGCCAAGTTTCCATTCCGTGTATTACTGATATCTTATGATGTTTCTTTTTCTGTGTGACTTATTTCAGTTAGAATCATCATACCTGAATCCACTCATTGTGATGCTAAGGGCCTGATGACATAGATTTCATTGCTGAGTGATATTGGTTTGTAAGTAAATACCACAACTTCTTTATCCATTTTTCACTTTCTGCGATGTTGAACTTGTACTGTAAACGAGGTTCTTGTAAACAGAGGCGTCCCAAACTTTGGGGTGGCTGTGTCTTTTTGATTTTAATTTCCCTAAGCTATAGGACCATAAGTGGCAGTGCCCTAGGCTCTGTTGCTTTGTTTTTTAGATGTTTCAGGAAACACCATACACTTCTCCCAAGTGTCTGTTGGCAATTTACATCCCGCCCATCAGCATAACAAGGCTCCCAGTTCTCCATGGCCTGTCCTGCCTTTCTGGATTTTACACTTTTTCCAGATGGCCCTTTTGACCGGGGGGAAGTGAGACTTCATTGTAGTGCAGATTTCCTTTGCAAGCTTGCTTGGTTGGCCAAAAAGGGCGTATGCGTTTTTTCCTGAATATATTCAGGAAAAAACGCATACGCCCTTTTTGGCCAAGTGCATCATTGTGGACGTTCTGCCTCTTTTCCTATGCTTTCAATGCAATTCCAGTCTACCTCCTGAAATCGGTTTCCTGCAATTCTGCCCCGCTTTCAAGTCCTCTTGGCAGCCTTACTTCAGTCTATTTTTGGACGATAGCTGTCATTTATAACTCTGCAGGTTTGTGAATTACAGTGCCCCTGAGCTCCTTTCTTCAACTCGCTTTCTTGTGACCTGGCCGCAACACCGCAGGATGGCTTCAGGCCCTAATCTGGTTCCGGCCCGGCATGCTGAGCCTTTGGTTAATTCCTCTTCCTGGTGGGAAATGAGAGTTAAATTTGCCCGTCCAGACACCTCCAGCTAGCCTCTCATTGGTTCTCACTATTCCTGTTCATCTTCCGCAGAAATTGCAAACTGGGCCAAAGAGGAGGTTAAAGGGACTGACTCTCCAAGTGGGGAGAGTGTTAGTAAAGCGTCTGGAATGTTGCACCCGAGTACCAGGGGAGGAAAACTGAGACATATTTGAACACGTCTCCCGATCACATGGTTGATCATACTCTAGGTTCCACATGCATGTTTTAGCTGAAGGAAGAATACCTTAAACCTGGGTAGTTGAAACCCGTGTAATGGGTACCATGCAATATGACTTCAAAGGGTCTTCATTTGCTCACCGAACCTCTCCAATCCTATCACTGCTGCGTTTATGCCCCTGTACACATGCTTGATTCTCTTTTGGAGACATAGCAATCCATAGGTTTTAAGATACTTACAAGTCAGGTACATTCTTAGGCGTTTAATATGCGGTGTTGAGTCCATTTCGTTGAGCAAGGAGTAGCTCTTGTCTATTCCATATTTGGCTTAAGGAACTTTATCTGTGCTCATTCCAATCTCTGGTTATATGCAGCACCCCAACTCACCTTTACCCTTAAGCAAGCATAAGTTGTTTTTCTAAATTTGAGACCCTGTTCTGTTCTGTAATTCAGTTCCTGTGTAGCCAAGTTTCCATTCCGTGTATTACTGATATCTTATGATGTTTCTTTTTCTGTGTGACTTATTTCAGTTAGAATCATCATACCCGAATCCACTCATTGTGCTGCTAAGGGCCTGATGACATAGATTTCATTGCTGAGTGATATTGCTTTGTAAGTGAATACCACAACTTCTTTATCCATTTTTCACTTTCTGCGATGTTGAACTTGTACTGTAAACGAGGTTCTTGTAAACAGAGCCGTTCCAAACTTTGGGGTGGCTGTGTCTTTTTGATTTTAATTTCCCTAAGCTATAGGACCATAAGTGGAAGTGCCCTAGGCTCTGTTGCTTTGTTTTTTAGATGTTTCAGGAAACACCATACACTTCTCCCAAGTGTCTGTTGGCAATTTACATCCCGCCCATCAGCATAACAAGGTTCCCAGTTCTCAATGGCCTGTTGCCTTTCTGGATTTTACACTTTTTTCAGATGGCCCTTTTGACCGGGGGGAAGTGAGACTTCATTGTAGTGCAGATTTCCTTTGCAAGCTTGCTTGGTTGGCCAAAAAGGGCGTATGCGTTTTTTCCTGAATATATTCAGGAAAAAACGCATACGCCCTTTTTGGCCAAGTGCATCATTGTGGACGTTCTGCCTCTTTTCCTATGCTTTCAATGCAATTCCAGTCTACCTCCTGAAATCGGTTTCCTGCAATTCTGCCCCGCTTTCAAATCCTCTTGGCAGCCTTACTTCAGTCTATTTTTGGACGATAGCTGTCATTTATAACTCTGCAGGTTTGTGAATTACAGTGCCCCTGAGCTCCTTTCTTCAACTCGCTTTCTTGTGACCTGGCCGCAACACCGCAGGATGGCTTCAGGCCCTAATCTGTTTCCGGCCTGGCATGCTGAGCCTTTGGTTAATTCCTCTTCTTGGGGGGAAATGAGAGTTAAATTTGCCCGTCCAGACACCTCCAGCTAGCCTCTCATTGGTTCTCGCTATTCCTGTTCATCTTCCGCAGAAATTGCAAACTGGGCCAAACAGGAGGTTAAAGGCGCTGACTCTCCAAGTGGGGAGAGTGTTAGTAAAGCGTCTGGAATGTTGCACCCGAGTACCAGGGGAGGAAAACTGAGACATATTTGAACACGTCTCCCGTTCACATGGTTGATCATACTTGGGTTCCACATGCATGTTTTAGCTGAAGGAAGAATACCTTAAACCTGGAGAGTTGAGACCCGTGGAATGGGTACCATGCAATATGACTTCAAAGGGTCTTCATTTGCTCACCAAACCTCTCCAATCCTATCACTACTGCGTTTATGCCCCTGTACACATGCTTGATTCTCTTTCGGAGACATAGCAATCCATAGGTTTTACGATACTTACTAGTCAGGTACATTCTTAGGCGTTTAATATGCGGTGTTGAGTCCATTTCGTTGAGCAAGGAGTAGCTCTTGTCTATTCCATATTTGACTTAAGGAACTTTATCTGTGCTCATTTCAATCTCTGGTTTTATGCAGCACCCCAACTCACCTTTACCCTTAAGCAAGCATAAGTTGGTTTTCTAAATTTGAGACCCTGTTCTGTTCTGTAATTCAGTTCCTGTGTAGCCAAGTTTACATTCCGTGTATTACTGATATCTTATGATGTTTTTTTTCTGTGTGACTTATTTCAGTTAGAATCATCATACCTGAATCCACTCATTGAGATGCTAAGGGCCTGATGACATAGATTTCATTGCTGAGTGATATTGCTTTGTAAGTAAATACCACAACTTCTTTATCCATTTTTCACTTTCTGCGATGTTGAACTTGTACTGTAAACGAGGTTCTTGTAAACAGAGGCGTCCCAAACTTTGGGGTGGCTGTGTCTTTTTGATTTTAATTTCCCTAAGCTATAGGACCATAAGTGGCAGTGCCCTAGGCTCTGTTGCTTTGTTTTTTAGATGTTTCAGGAAACACCATACACTTCTCCCAAGTGTCTGTTGGCAATTTACATCCCGCCCATCAGCATAACAAGGCTCCCAGTTCTCCATGGCCTGTCCTGCCTTTCTGGATTTTACACTTTTTTCAGATGGCTCTTTTGACCGGGGGGAAGTGAGACTTCATTGTAGTGCAGATTTCCTTTGCAAGTTTGCTTGGTTGGCCAAAAAGGGCGTATGCGTTTTTTCCTGAATATATTCAGGAAAAAACGCATACGCCCTTTTTGGCCAAGTGCATCATTGTGGACGTTCTGCCTCTTTTCCTATGCTTTCAATGCAATTCCAGTCTACCTCCTGAAATCGCTTTCCTGCAATTCTGCCCCGCTTTCAAGTCCTCTTGGCAGCCTTACTTCAGTCTATTTTTGGACGATAGCTGTCATTTATAACTCTGCAGGTTTGTGAATTACAGTGCCCCTGAGCTCCTTTCTTCAACTCGCTTTCTTGTGACCTGGCCGCAACACCGCAGGATGGCTTCAGGCCCTAATCTGGTTCCGGCCCGGCACACTGAGCCTTTGGTTAATTCCTCTTCCTGGTGGGAAATGAGAGTTAAATTTGCCCGTCCAGACACCTCCAGCTAGCCTCTCATTGGTTCTCACTATTCCTGTTCATCTTCCGCAGAAATTGCAAACTGGGCCAAACAGGAGGTTAAAGGGACTGACTCTCCAAGTGGGGAGAGTGTTAGTAAAGCGTCTGGAATGTTGCACCCGAGTACCAGGGGAGGAAAACTGAGACATATTTGAACACGTCTCCCGATCACATGGTTGATCATACTCTAGGTTCCACATGCATGTTTTAGCTGAAGGAAGAATACCTTAAACCTGGGTAGTTGAAACCCGTGTAATGGGTACCATGCAATATGACTTCAAAGGGTCTTCATTTGCTCACCGAACCTCTCCAATCCTATCACTGCTGCGTTTATGCCCCTGTACACATGCTTGATTCTCTTTTGGAGACATAGCAATCCATAGGTTTTAAGATACTTACAAGTCAGGTACATTCTTAGGCGTTTAATATGCGGTGTTGAGTCCATTTCGTTGAGCAAGGAGTAGCTCTTGTCTATTCCATATTTGGCTTAAGGAACTTTATCTGTGCTCATTCCAATCTCTGGTTTTATGCAGCACCCCAACTCACCTTTACCCTTAAGCAAGCATAAGTTGTTTTTCTAAATTTGAGACGCTGTTCTGTTCTGTAATTCAGTTCCTGTGTAGCCAAGTTTCCATTCCGTGTATTACTGATATCTTATGATGTTTCTTTTTCTGTGTGACTTATTTCAGTTAGAATCATCATACCTGAATCCACTCATTGTGATGCTAAGGGCCTGATGACATAGATTTCATTGCTGAGTGATATTGGTTTGTAAGTAAATACCACAACTTCTTTATCCATTTTTCACTTTCTGCGATGTTGAACTTGTACTGTAAACGAGGTTCTTGTAAACAGAGGCGTCCCAAACTTTGGGGTGGCTGTGTCTTTTTGATTTTAATTTCCCTAAGCTATAGGACCATAAGTGGCAGTGCCCTAGGCTCTGTTGCTTTGTTTTTTAGATGTTTCAGGAAACACCATACACTTCTCCCAAGTGTCTGTTGGCAATTTACATCCCGCCCATCAGCATAACAAGGCTCCCAGTTCTCCATGGCCTGTCCTGCCTTTCTGGATTTTACACTTTTTCCAGATGGCCCTTTTGACCGGGGGGAAGTGAGACTTCATTGTAGTGCAGATTTCCTTTGCAAGCTTGCTTGGTTGGCCAAAAAGGGCGTATGCGTTTTTTCCTGAATATATTCAGGAAAAAACGCATACGCCCTTTTTGGCCAAGTGCATCATTGTGGACGTTCTGCCTCTTTTCCTATGCTTTCAATGCAATTCCAGTCTACCTTCTGAAATCGGTTTCCTGCAATTCTGCCCCGCTTTCAAGTCCTCTTGGCAGCCTTACTTCAGTCTATTTTTGGACGATAGCTGTCATTTATAACTCTGCAGGTTTGTGAATTACAGTGCCCCTGAGCTCCTTTCTTCAACTCGCTTTCTTGTGACCTGGCCGCAACACCGCAGGATGGCTTCAGGCCCTAATCTGGTTCCGGCCCGGCATGCTGAGCCTTTGGTTAATTCCTCTTCCTGGTGGGAAATGAGAGTTAAATTTGCCCGTCCAGACACCTCCAGCTAGCCTCTCATTGGTTCTCACTATTCCTGTTCATCTTCCGCAGAAATTGCAAACTGGGCCAAACAGGAGGTTAAAGGGACTGACTCTCCAAGTGGGGAGAGTGTTAGTAAAGCGTCTGGAATGTTGCACCCGAGTACCAGGGGAGGAAAACTGAGACATATTTGAACACGTCTCCCGATCACATGGTTGATCATACTCTAGGTTCCACATGCATGTTTTAGCTGAAGGAAGAATACCTTAAACCTGGGTAGTTGAAACCCGTGTAATGGGTACCATGCAATATGACTTCAAAGGGTCTTCATTTGCTCACCGAACCTCTCCAATCCTATCACTGCTGCGTTTATGCCCCTGTACACATGCTTGATTCTCTTTTGGAGACATAGCAATCCATAGGTTTTAAGATACTTACAAGTCAGGTACATTCTTAGGCGTTTAATATGCGGTGTTGAGTCCATTTCGTTGAGCAAGGAGTAGCTCTTGTCTATTCCATATTTGGCTTAAGGAACTTTATCTGTGCTCATTCCAATCTCTGGTTATATGCAGCACCCCAACTCACCTTTACCCTTAAGCAAGCATAAGTTGTTTTTCTAAATTTGAGACCCTGTTCTGTTCTGTAATTCAGTTCCTGTGTAGCCAAGTTTCCATTCCGTGTATTACTGATATCTTATGATGTTTCTTTTTCTGTGTGACTTATTTCAGTTAGAATCATCATACCTGAATCCACTCATTGTGCTGCTAAGGGCCTGATGACATAGATTTCATTGCTGAGTGATATTGCTTTGTAAGTGAATACCACAACTTCTTTATCCATTTTTCACTTTCTGCGATGTTGAACTTGTACTGTAAACGAGGTTCTTGTAAACAGAGCCGTTCCAAACTTTGGGGTGGCTGTGTCTTTTTGATTTTAATTTCCCTAAGCTATAGGACCATAAGTGGAAGTGCCCTAGGCTCTGTTGCTTTGTTTTTTAGATGTTTCAGGAAACACCATACACTTCTCCCAAGTGTCCTTTGGCAATTTACATCCCGCCCATCAGCATAACAAGGCTCCCAGTTCTCCATGGCCTGTCCTGCCTTTCTGGATTTTACACTTTTTTCAGATGGCCCTTTTGACCGGGGGGAAGTGAGACTTCATTGTAGTGCAGATTTCCTTTGCAAGCTTGCTTGGTTGGCCAAAAAGGGCGTATGCGTTTTTTCCTGAATATATTCAGGAAAAAATGCATACGCCCTTTTTGGCCAAGTGCATCATTGTGGACGTTCTGCCTCTTTTCCTATGCTTTCAATGCAATTCCAGTCTACCTCCTGAAATCGGTTTCCTGCAATTCTGCCCCGCTTTCAAGTCCTCTTGGCAGCCTTACTTCAGTCTATTTTTGGACGATAGCTGTCATTTATAACTCTGCAGGTTTGTGAATTACAGTGCCCCTGAGCTCCTTTCTTCAACTCGCTTTCTTGTGACCTGGCCGCAACACCGCAGGATGGCTTCAGGCCCTAATCTGGTTCCGGCCCGGCACGCTGAGCCTTTGGTTAATTCCTCTTCCTGGTGGGAAATGAGAGTTAAATTTGCCCGTCCAGACACCTCCAGCTAGCCTCTCATTGGTTCTCGCTATTCCTGTTCATCTTCCGCAGAAATTGCAAACTGGGCCAAACAGGAGGTTAAAGGGACTGACTCTCCAAGTGGGGAGAGTGTTAGTAAAGCGTCTGGAATGTTGCACCCGAGTACCAGGGGAGGAAAACTGAGACATATTTGAACACGTCTCCCGTTCACATGGTTGATCATACTTGGGTTCCACATGCATGTTTTAGCTGAAGGAAGAATACCTTAAACCTGGAGAGTTGAGACCCGTGTAATGGGTACCATGCAATATGACTTCAAAGGGTCTTCATTTGCTCACCGAACCTCTCCAATCCTATCACTACTGCGTTTATGCCCCTGTACACATGCTTGATTCCCTTTCGGAGACATAGCAATCCATAGATTTTAAGATACTTACTAGTCAGGTACATTCTTAGGCGTTTAATATGCGGTGTTGAGTCCATTTCGTTGAGCAAGGAGTAGCTCTTGTCTATTCCATATTTGACTTAAGGAACTTTATCTGTGCTCATTTCAATCTCTGGTTTTATGCAGCACCCCAACTCACCTTTACCCTTAAGCAAGCATAAGTTGGTTTTCTAAATTTGAGAACCTGTTCTGTTCTGTAATTCAGTTCCTGTGTAGCCAAGTTTACATTCCGTGTATTAGAGATATCTTATGATGTTTCTTTTTCTGTGTGACTTATTTCAGTTAGAATCATCATACCTGAATCCACTCATTGTGATGCTAAGGGCCTGATGACATAGATTTCATTGCTGAGTGATATTGGTTTGTAAGTAAATACCACAACTTCTTTATCCATTTTTCACTTTCTGCGATGTTGAACTTGTACTGTAAACGAGGTTCTTGTAAACACAGGCGTCCCAAACTTTGGGGTGGCTGTGTCTTTTTGATTTTAATTTCCCTAAGCTATAGGACCATAAGTGGCATTGCCCTAGGCTCTGTTGCTTTGTTTTTTAGATGTTTCAGGAAACACCATACACTTCTCCCGAGTGTCTGTTGGCAATTTACATCCCGCCCATCAGCATAACAAGGCTCCCAGTTGTCCATGGCCTGTCCAGCCTTTCTGGATTTTACACTTTTTTCAGATGGCCCTTTTGACCGGGGGGAAGTGAGACTTCATTGTAGTGCAGATTTCCTTTGCAAGCTTGCTTGGTTGGCCAAAAAGGGCGTATGCGTTTTTTCCTGAATATATTCAGGAAAAAACACATACGCCCTTTTTGGCCAAGTGCATCATTGTGGACGTTCTGCCTCTTTTCCTATGCTTTCAATGCAATTCCAGTCTACCTCCTGAAATCGGTTTCCTGCAATTCTGCCCCGCTTTCAAGTCCTCTTGGCAGCCTTACTTCAGTCTATTTTTGGACGATAGCTGTCATTTATAACTCTGCAGGTTTGTGAATTACAGTGCCCCTGAGCTCCTTTCTTCAACTTGCTTTCTTGTGACCTGGCCGCAACACCGCAGGATGGCTTCAGGCCCTAATCTGGTTCCGGCACGGCACGCTGAGCCTTTGGTTATTTCCTCTTCCTGGTGGGAAATGAGAGTTAAATTTGCCCGTCCAGACACCTCCAGGTAGCCTCTCATTGTTTCTCGCTATTCCTGTTCATCTTCCGCAGAAATTGCAAACTGGGCCGAACAGGAGGTTAAAGGGACTGACTCTCCAAGTGGGGAGAGTGTTAGTAAAGCGTCTGGAATGTTGCACCCGAGTACCAGGGGAGGAAAACTGAGACATATTTGAACATGTCTCCCGATCACATGGTTGATCATACTCTAGGTTCCACATGCATGTTTTAGCTGAAGGAAGAATACCTTAAACCTGGGTAGTTGAAACCCGTGGAATGGGTACCATGCAATATGACTTCAAAGGGTCTTCATTTGCTCACCGAACCTCTCCAATCCTATCACTGCTGCGTTTATGCCCCTGTACACATGCTTGATTCTCTTTTGGAGACATAGCAATCCATAGGTTTTAAGATACTTACAAGTCAGGTACATTCTTAGGCGTTTAATATGCGGTGTTGAGTCCATTTCGTTGAGCAAGGAGTAGCTCTTGTCTATTCCATATTTGACTTAAGGAACTTTATCTGTGCTCATTTCAATCTCTGGTTTTATGCAGCACCCCAACTCACCTTTACCCTTAAGCAAGCATAAGTTGGTTTTCTAAATTTGAGAACCTGTTCTGTTCTGTAATTCAGTTCCTGTGTAGCCAAGTTTACATTCCGTGTATTAGAGATATCTTATGATGTTTCTTTTTCTGTGTGACTTATTTCAGTTAGAATCATCATACCTGAATCCACTCATTGTGATGCTAAGGGCCTGATGACATAGATTTCATTGCTGAGTGATATTGGTTTGTAAGTAAATACCACAACTTCTTTATCCATTTTTCACTTTCTGCGATGTTGAACTTGTACTGTAAACGAGGTTCTTGTAAACACAGGCGTCCCAAACTTTGGGGTGGCTGTGTCTTTTTGATTTTAATTTCCCTAAGCTATAGGACCATAAGTGGCATTGCCCTAGGCTCTGTTGCTTTGTTTTTTAGATGTTTCAGGAAACACCATACACTTCTCCCGAGTGTCTGTTGGCAATTTACATCCCGCCCATCAGCATAACAAGGCTCCCAGTTGTCCATGGCCTGTCCAGCCTTTCTGGATTTTACACTTTTTTCAGATGGCCCTTTTGACCGGGGGGAAGTGAGACTTCATTGTAGTGCAGATTTCCTTTGCAAGCTTGCTTGGTTGGCCAAAAAGGGCGTATGCGTTTTTTCCTGAATATATTCAGGAAAAAACACATACGCCCTTTTTGGCCAAGTGCATCATTGTGGACGTTCTGCCTCTTTTCCTATGCTTTCAATGCAATTCCAGTCTACCTCCTGAAATCGGTTTCCTGCAATTCTGCCCCGCTTTCAAGTCCTCTTGGCAGCCTTACTTCAGTCTATTTTTGGACGATAGCTGTCATTTATAACTCTGCAGGTTTGTGAATTACAGTGCCCCTGAGCTCCTTTCTTCAACTTGCTTTCTTGTGACCTGGCCGCAACACCGCAGGATGGCTTCAGGCCCTAATCTGGTTCCGGCACGGCACGCTGAGCCTTTGGTTATTTCCTCTTCCTGGTGGGAAATGAGAGTTAAATTTGCCCGTCCAGACACCTCCAGGTAGCCTCTCATTGTTTCTCGCTATTCCTGTTCATCTTCCGCAGAAATTGCAAACTGGGCCGAACAGGAGGTTAAAGGGACTGACTCTCCAAGTGGGGAGAGTGTTAGTAAAGCGTCTGGAATGTTGCACCCGAGTACCAGGGGAGGAAAACTGAGACATATTTGAACATGTCTCCCGATCACATGGTTGATCATACTCTAGGTTCCACATGCATGTTTTAGCTGAAGGAAGAATACCTTAAACCTGGGTAGTTGAAACCCGTGGAATGGGTACCATGCAATATGACTTCAAAGGGTCTTCATTTGCTCACCGAACCTCTCCAATCCTATCACTGCTGCGTTTATGCCCCTGTACACATGCTTGATTCTCTTTCGGAGACATAGCAATCCATAGGTTTTACGATACTTACTAGTCAGGTACATTCTTAGGCGTTTAATATGGGGTGTTGTGTCCATTTCGTTGAGCAAGGAGTAGCTCTTGTCTATTCCATATTTGGCTTAAGGAACTTTATCTGTGCTCATTTCAATCTCTGGTTTTATGCAGCACCCCAACTCACCTTTACCCTTAAGCAAGAATAAGTTGGTTTTCTAAATTTGAGACCCTGTTCTGTTCTGTAATTCAGTTCCTGTGTAGCCAATTTTCCCTTCCGTGTATTACTGATATCCTATGATGTTTCTTTTTCTGTGTGACTTATTTCAGTTAGAATCATCATACCTGAATCCACTCATTGTGCTGCTAAGGGCCTGATGACACAGATTTCATTGCTGAGTGATATTGCTTTGTAAGTAAATACCACAACTTCTTTATCCATTTTTCACTTTCTGCGATGTTGAACTTGTACTGTAAACGAGGTTCTTGTAAACAGAGCCATTCCAAACTTTGGCGTGGCTGTGTCTTTTTGATTTTAATTTCCCTAAGCTATAGGACCATAAGTGGCAGTGCCCTAGGCTCTGTTGCTTTGTTTTTTAGATGTTTCAGGAAACACCATACACTTCTCCCGAGTGGTTGTTGGCAATTTACATCCCGCCCATCAGCATAACAAGGCTCCCAGTTCTCCATGGCCTGTCCTACCTTTCTGGATTTTACACTTTTTTCAGATGGCCCTTTTGACCGGGGGGAAGTGAGACTTCATTGTAGTGCAGATTTCCTTTGCAAGCTTGCTTGGTTGGCCAAAAAGTGCGTATGCGTTTTTTCCTGAATATATTCAGGAATAATCTGCCCGTCCAGACACCTCCAGCTAGCCTCTCATTGGTTCTCGCTATTCCTGTTCATCTTCCGCAGAAATTGCAAACTGGGCCGAACAGGAGGTTAAAGGCGCTGACTCTCCAAGTGGGGAGAGTGTTAGTAAAGCGTCTGGAATGTTGCACCCGAGTACCAGGGGAGGAAAACTGAGACATATTTGAACACGTCTCCCGTTCACATGGTTGATCATACTTGGGTTCCACATGCATGTTTTAGCTGAAGGAAGAATACCTTAAACCTGGAGAGTTGAGACCCGTGTAATGGGTACCATGCAATATGACTTCAAAGGGTCTTCATTTGCTCACCGAACCTCTCCAATCCTATCACTGCTGCGTTTATGCCCCTGTACACATGCTTGATTCTCTTTTGGAGACATAGCAATCCATAGGTTTTACGATACTTACTAGTCAGGTACATTCTTAGGCGTTTAATATGCGGTGTTGAGTCCATTTCGTTGAGCAAGGAGTAGCTCTTGTCTATTCCATATTTGACTTAAGGAACTTTATCTGTGCTCATTTCAATCTCTGGTTTTATGCAGCACCCCAACTCACCTTTCCCCTTAAGCAAGCATAAGTTGGTTTTCTAAATTTGAGACCCTGTTCTGTTCTGTAATTCAGTTCCTGTGTAGCCAAGTTTACATTCCGTGTATTACTGATATCTTATGATGTTTTTTTTCTGTGTGACTTATTTCAGTTAGAATCATCATACCTGAATCCACTCATTGTGATGCTAAGGGCCTGATGACATAGATTTCATTGCTGAGTGATATTGCTTTGTAAGTAAATACCACAACTTCTTTATCCATTTTTCACTTTCTGCGATGTTGAACTTGTACTGTAAACGAGGTTCTTGTAAACAGAGGCGTCCCAAACTTTGGGGTGGCTGTGTCTTTTTGATTTTAATTTCCCTAAGCTATAGGACCATAAGTGGCAGTGCCCTAGGCTCTGTTGCTTTGTTTTTTAGATGTTTCAGGAAACACCATACACTTCTCCCAAGTGTCTGTTGGCAATTTACATCCCGCCCATCAGCATAACAAGGCTCCCAGTTCTCCATGGCCTGTCCTGCCTGTCTGGATTTTACACTTTTTTCAGATGGCTCTTTTGACCGGGGGGAAGTGAGACTTCATTGTAGTGCAGATTTCCTTTGCAAGTTTGCTTGGTTGGCCAAAAAGGGCGTATGCGTTTTTTCCTGAATATATTCAGGAAAAAACGCATACGCCCTTTTTGGCCAAGTGCATCATTGTGGACGTTCTGCCTCTTTTCCTATGCTTTCAATGCAATTCCAGTCTACCTCCTGAAATCGGTTTCCTGCAATTCTGCCCCGCTTTCAAGTCCTCTTGGCAGCCTTACTTCAGTCTATTTTTGGACGATAGCTGTCATTTATAACTCTGCAGGTTTGTGAATTACAGTGCCCCTGAGCTCCTTTCTTCAACTCGCTTTCTTGTGACCTGGCCGCAACACCGCAGGATGGCTTCAGGCCCTAATCTGGTTCCGGCCCGGCACACTGAGCCTTTGGTTAATTCCTCTTCCTGGTGGGAAATGAGAGTTAAATTTGCCCGTCCAGACACCTCCAGCTAGCCTCTCATTGGTTCTCACTATTCCTGTTCATCTTCCGCAGAAATTGCAAACTGGGCCAAACAGGAGGTTAAAGGGACTGACTCTCCAAGTGGGGAGAGTGTTAGTAAAGCGTCTGGAATGTTGCACCCGAGTACCAGGGGAGGAAAACTGAGACATATTTGAACACGTCTCCCGATCACATGGTTGATCATACTCTAGGTTCCACATGCATGTTTTAGCTGAAGGAAGAATACCTTAAACCTGGGTAGTTGAAACCCGTGTAATGGGTACCATGCAATATGACTTCAAAGGGTCTTCATTTGCTCACCGAACCTCTCCAATCCTATCACTGCTGCGTTTATGCCCCTGTACACATGCTTGATTCTCTTTTGGAGACATAGCAATCCATAGGTTTTAAGATACTTACAAGTCAGGTACATTCTTAGGCGTTTAATATGCGGTGTTGAGTCCATTTCGTTGAGCAAGGAGTAGCTCTTGTCTATTCCATATTTGGCTTAAGGAACTTTATCTGTGCTCATTCCAATCTCTGGTTTTATGCAGCACCCCAACTCACCTTTACCCTTAAGCAAGCATAAGTTGTTTTTCTAAATTTGAGACGCTGTTCTGTTCTGTAATTCAGTTCCTGTGTAGCCAAGTTTCCATTCCGTGTATTACTGATATCTTATGATGTTTCTTTTTCTGTGTGACTTATTTCAGTTAGAATCATCATACCTGAATCCACTCATTGTGATGCTAAGGGCCTGATGACATAGATTTCATTGCTGAGTGATATTGGTTTGTAAGTAAATACCACAACTTCTTTATCCATTTTTCACTTTCTGCGATGTTGAACTTGTACTGTAAACGAGGTTCTTGTAAACAGAGGCGTCCCAAACTTTGGGGTGGCTGTGTCTTTTTGATTTTAATTTCCCTAAGCTATAGGACCATAAGTGGCAGTGCCCTAGGCTCTGTTGCTTTGTTTTTTAGATGTTTCAGGAAACACCATACACTTCTCCCAAGTGTCTGTTGGCAATTTACATCCCGCCCATCAGCATAACAAGGCTCCCAGTTCTCCATGGCCTGTCCTGCCTTTCTGGATTTCACACTTTTTCCAGATGGCCCTTTTGACCGGGGGGAAGTGAGACTTCATTGTAGTGCAGATTTCCTTTGCAAGCTTGCTTGGTTGGCCAAAAAGGGCGTATGCGTTTTTTCCTGAATATATTCAGGAAAAAACGCATACGCCCTTTTTGGCCAAGTGCATCATTGTGGACGTTCTGCCTCTTTTCCTATGCTTTCAATGCAATTCCAGTCTACCTCCTGAAATCGGTTTCCTGCAATTCTGCCCTGCTTTCAAGTCCTCTTGGCAGCCTTACTTCAGTCTATTTTTGGACGATAGCTGTCATTTATAACTCTGCAGGTTTGTGAATTACAGTGCCCCTGAGCTCCTTTCTTCAACTCGCTTTCTTGTGACCTGGCCGCAACACCGCAGGATGGCTTCAGGCCCTAATCTGGTTCCGGCCCGGCATGCTGAGCCTTTGGTTAATTCCTCTTCCTGGTGGGAAATGAGAGTTAAATTTGCCCGTCCAGACACCTCCAGCTAGCCTCTCATTGGTTCTCACTATTCCTGTTCATCTTCCGCAGAAATTGCAAACTGGGCCAAACAGGAGGTTAAAGGGACTGACTCTCCAAGTGGGGAGAGTGTTAGTAAAGCGTCTGGAATGTTGCACCCGAGTACCAGGGGAGGAAAACTGAGACATATTTGAACACGTCTCCCGATCACATGGTTGATCATACTCTAGGTTCCACATGCATGTTTTAGCTGAAGGAAGAATACCTTAAACCTGGGTAGTTGAAACCCGTGTAATGGGTACCATGCAATATGACTTCAAAGGGTCTTCATTTGCTCACCGAACCTCTCCAATCCTATCACTGCTGCGTTTATGCCCCTGTACACATGCTTGATTCTCTTTTGGAGACATAGCAATCCATAGGTTTTAAGATACTTACAAGTCAGGTACATTCTTAGGCGTTTAATATGCGGTGTTGAGTCCATTTCGTTGAGCAAGGAGTAGCTCTTGTCTATTCCATATTTGGCTTAAGGAACTTTATCTGTGCTCATTCCAATCTCTGGTTATATGCAGCACCCCAACTCACCTTTACCCTTAAGCAAGCATAAGTTGTTTTTCTAAATTTGAGACCCTGTTCTGTTCTGTAATTCAGTTCCTGTGTAGCCAAGTTTCCATTCCGTGTATTACTGATATCTTATGATGTTTCTTTTTCTGTGTGACTTATTTCAGTTAGAATCATCATACCTGAATCCACTCATTGTGCTGCTAAGGGCCTGATGACATAGATTTCATTGCTGAGTGATATTGCTTTGTAAGTGAATACCACAACTTCTTTATCCATTTTTCACTTTCTGCGATGTTGAACTTGTACTGTAAACGAGGTTCTTGTAAACAGAGCCGTTCCAAACTTTGGGGTGGCTGTGTCTTTTTGATTTTAATTTCCCTAAGCTATAGGACCATAAGTGGAAGTGCCCTAGGCTCTGTTGCTTTGTTTTTTAGATGTTTCAGGAAACACCATACACTTCTCCCAAGTGTCTGTTGGCAATTTACATCCCGCCCATCAGCATAACAAGGTTCCCAGTTCTCAATGGCCTGTTGCCTTTCTGGATTTTACACTTTTTTCAGATGGCCCTTTTGACCGGGGGGAAGTGAGACTTCATTGTAGTGCAGATTTCCTTTGCAAGCTTGCTTGGTTGGCCAAAAAGGGCGTATGCGTTTTTTCCTGAATATATTCAGGAAAAAACGCATACGCCCTTTTTGGCCAAGTGCATCATTGTGGACGTTCTGCCTCTTTTCCTATGCTTTCAATGCAATTCCAGTCTACCTCCTGAAATCGGTTTCCTGCAATTCTGCCCCGCTTTCAAATCCTCTTGGCAGCCTTACTTCAGTCTATTTTTGGACGATAGCTGTCATTTATAACTCTGCAGGTTTGTGAATTACAGTGCCCCTGAGCTCCTTTCTTCAACTCGCTTTCTTGTGACCTGGCCGCAACACCGCAGGATGGCTTCAGGCCCTAACCTGTTTCCGGCCTGGCATGCTGAGCCTTTGGTTAATTCCTCTTCTTGGGGGGAAATGAGAGTTAAATTTGCCCGTCCAGACACCTCCAGCTAGCCTCTCATTGGTTCTCGCTATTCCTGTTCATCTTCCGCAGAAATTGCAAACTGGGCCAAACAGGAGGTTAAAGGCGCTGACTCTCCAAGTGGGGAGAGTGTTAGTAAAGCGTCTGGAATGTTGCACCCGAGTACCAGGGGAGGAAAACTGAGACATATTTGAACACGTCTCCCGTTCACATGGTTGATCATACTTGGGTTCCACATGCATGTTTTAGCTGAAGGAAGAATACCTTAAACCTGGAGAGTTGAGACCCGTGGAATGGGTACCATGCAATATGACTTCAAAGGGTCTTCATTTGCTCACCAAACCTCTCCAATCCTATCACTACTGCGTTTATGCCCCTGTACACATGCTTGATTCTCTTTCGGAGACATAGCAATCCATAGGTTTTAAGATACTTACTAGTCAGGTACATTCTTAGGCGTTTAATATGGGGTGTTGAGTCCATTTCGTTGAGCAAGGAGTAGCTCTTGTCTATACCATATTTGGCTTAAGGAACTTTATCTGTGCTGATTTCAATCTCTGGTTTTATGCAGCACCCCAACTCACCTTTACCCTTAAGCAAGAATAAGTTGGTTTTCTAAATTTGAGACCCTGTTCTGTTCTGTAATTCAGTTCCTGTGTAGCCAAGTTTCCATTCCGTGTATTACTGATATCTTATGATGTTTCTTTTTCTGTGTGACTTATTTCAGTTAGAATCATCATACCTGAATCCACTCATTGTGCTGCTAAGGGCCTGATGACACAGATTTCATTGCTGAGTGATATTGCTTTGTAAGTAAATACCACAACTTCTTTATCCATTTTTCACTTTCTGCGATGTTGAACTTGTACTGTAAACGAGGTTCTTGTAAACAGAGCCGTTCCAAACTTTGGGGTGGCTGTGTCTTTTTGATTTTAATTTCCCTAAGCTATAGGACCATAAGTGGAAGTGCCCTAGGTTCTGTTGCTTTGTTTTTTAGATGTTTCAGGAAACACCATACACTTCTCCCGAGTGGTTGTTGGCAATTTACATCCCGCCCATCAGCATAACAAGGCTCCCAGTTCTCCATGGCCTGTCCTGCCTTTCTGGATTTTACACTTTTTTCAGATGGCCCTTTTGACCGGGGGGAAGTGAGACTTCATTGTAGTGCAGATTTCCTTTGCAAGCTTGCTTGGTTGGCCAAAAAGGGCGTATGCGTTTTTTCCTGAATATATTCAGGAAAAAACGCATACGCCCTTTTTGGCCAAGTGCATCATTGTGGACGTTCTGCCTCTTTTCCTATGCTTTCAATGCAATTCCAGTCTACCTCCTGAAATCGGTTTCCTGCAATTCTGCCCCGCTTTCAAGTCCTCTTGGCAGCCTTACTTCAGTCTATTTTTGGACGATAGCTGTCATTTATAACTCTGCAGGTTTGTGAATTACAGTGCCCCTGAGCTCCTTTCTTCAACTCGATTTCTTGTGACCTGGCCGCAACACTGCAGGATGGCTTCAGGCCCTAATCTGGTTCCGGCCCGGCACGCTGAGCCTTTGGTTAATTCCTCTTCCTGGTGGGAAATGAGAGTTAAATTTGCCCGTCCAGACACCTTCAGCTAGCCTCTCATTGGTTCTCGCTATTCCTGTTCATCTTCCGCAGAAATTGCAAACTGGGCCGAACAGGAGGTTAAAGGGACTGACTCTCCAAGTGGGGAGAGTGTTAGTAAAGCGTCTGGAATGTTGCACCCGAGTACCAGGGGAGGAAAACTGAGACATATTTGAACACGTCTCCCGTTCACATGGTTGATCATACTTGGGTTCCACATGCATGTTTTAGCTGAAGGAAGAATACCTTAAACCTGGAGAGTTGAGACCCGTGTAATGGGTACCATGCAATATGACTTCAAAGGGTCTTCATTTGCTCACCGAACCTCTCCAATCCTATCACTGCTGCGTTTATGCCCCTGTACACATGCTTGATTCTCTTTCGGAGACATAGCAATCCATAGATTTTAAGATACTTACTAGTCAGGTACATTCTTAGGCGTTTAATATGCGGTGTTGAGTCCATTTCGTTGAGCAAGGAGTAGCTCTTGTCTATTCCATATTTGACTTAAGGAACTTTATCTGTGCTCATTTCAATCTCTGGTTTTATGCAGCACCCCAACTCACCTTTACCCTTAAGCAAGCATAAGTTGGTTTTCTAAATTTGAGAACCTGTTCTGTTCTGTAATTCAGTTCCTGTGTAGCCAAGTTTACATTCCGTGTATTAGAGATATCTTATGATGTTTCTTTTTCTGTGTGACTTATTTCAGTTAGAATCATCATACCTGAATCCACTCATTGTGATGCTAAGGGCCTGATGACATAGATTTCATTGCTGAGTGATATTGGTTTGTAAGTAAATACCACAACTTCTTTATCCATTTTTCACTTTCTGCGATGTTGAACTTGTACTGTAAACGAGGTTCTTGTAAACACAGGCGTCCCAAACTTTGGGGTGGCTGTGTCTTTTTGATTTTAATTTCCCTAAGCTATAGGACCATAAGTGGCATTGCCCTAGGCTCTGTTGCTTTGTTTTTTAGATGTTTCAGGAAACACCATACACTTCTCCCGAGTGTCTGTTGGCAATTTACATCCCGCCCATCAGCATAACAAGGCTCCCAGTTGTCCATGGCCTGTCCTGCCTTTCTGGATTTTACACTTTTTTCAGATGGCCCTTTTGACCGGGGGGAAGTGAGACTTCATTGTAGTGCAGATTTCCTTTGCAAGCTTGCTTGGTTGGCCAAAAAGGGCGTATGCGTTTTTTCCTGAATATATTCAGGAAAAAACACATATGCCCTTTTTGGCCAAGTGCATCATTGTGGACGTTCTGCCTCTTTTCCTATGCTTTCAATGCAATTCCAGTCTACCTCCTGAAATCGGTTTCCTGCAATTCTGCCCCGCTTTCAAGTCCTCTTGGCAGCCTTACTTCAGTCTATTTTTGGACGATAGCTGTCATTTATAACTCTGCAGGTTTGTGAATTACAGTGCCCCTGAGCTCCTTTCTTCAACTTGCTTTCTTGTGACCTGGCCGCAACACCGCAGGATGGCTTCAGGCCCTAATCTGGTTCCGGCACGGCACGCTGAGCCTTTGGTTATTTCCTCTTCCTGGTGGGAAATGAGAGTTAAATTTGCCCGTCCAGACACCTCCAGGTAGCCTCTCATTGTTTCTCGCTATTCCTGTTCATCTTCCGCAGAAATTGCAAACTGGGCCGAACAGGAGGTTAAAGGGACTGACTCTCCAAGTGGGGAGAGTGTTAGTAAAGCGTCTGGAATGTTGCACCCGAGTACCAGGGGAGGAAAACTGAGACATATTTGAACATGTCTCCCGATCACATGGTTGATCATACTCTAGGTTCCACATGCATGTTTTAGCTGAAGGAAGAATACCTTAAACCTGGGTAGTTGAAACCCGTGGAATGGGTACCATGCAATATGACTTCAAAGGGTCTTCATTTGCTCACCGAACCTCTCCAATCCTATCACTGCTGCGTTTATGCCCCTGTACACACGCTTGATTCTCTTTCGGAGACATAGCAATCCATAGGTTTTACGATACTTACTAGTCAGGTACATTCTTAGGCGTTTAATATGGGGTGTTGTGTCCATTTCGTTGAGCAAGGAGTAGCTCTTGTCTATTCCATATTTGGCTTAAGGAACTTTATCTGTGCTCATTTCAATCTCTGGTTTTATGCAGCACCCCAACTCACCTTTACCCTTAAGCAAGAATAAGTTGGTTTTCTAAATTTGAGACCCTGTTCTGTTCTGTAATTCAGTTCCTGTGTAGCCAAGTTTCCCTTCCGTGTATTACTGATATCCTATGATGTTTCTTTTTCTGTGTGACTTATTTCAGTTAGAATCATCATACCTGAATCCACTCATTGTGCTGCTAAGGGTCTGATGACACAGATTTCATTGCTGAGTGATATTGCTTTGTAAGTAAATACCACAACTTCTTTATCCATTTTTCACTTTCTGCGATGTTGAACTTATACTGTAAACGAGGTTCTTGTAAACAGAGACGTCCCAAACTTTGGGGTGGCTGTGTCTTTTTTATTTTAATTTCCCTAAGCTATAGGACCATAAGTGGAAGTGCCCTAGGCTCTGTTGCTTTGTTTTTTAGATGTTTCAGGAAACACCATACACTTCTCCCGAGTGTCTGTTGGCAATTTACATCCCGCCCATCAGCATAACAAGGCTCCCAGTTCTCCATGGCCTGTCCTGCCTTTCTGGATTTTACACTTTTTTCAGATGGCCCTTTTGACCGGGGGGAAGTGAGACTTCATTGTAGTGCAGATTTCCTTTGCAAGCTTGCTTGGTTGGCCAAAAAGGGCGTATGCGTTTTTTCCTGAATATATTCAGGAAAAAACGCATACGCCCTTTTTGGCCAAGTGCATCATTGTGGACGTTCTGCCTCTTTTCCTATGCTTTCAATGCAATTCCAGTCTACCTCCTGAAATCGGTTTCCTGCAATTCTGCCCCGCTTTCAAGTCCTCTTGGCAGCCTTACTTCAGTCTATTTTTGGACGATAGCTGTCATTTATAACTCTGCAGGTTTGTGAATTACAGTGCCCCTGAGCTCCTTTCTTCAACTCGCTTTCTTGTGACCTGGCCGCAACACCGCAGGATGGCTTCAGGCCCTAATCTGGTTCTGGCACGGCACGCTGAGCCTTTGGTTATTTCCTCCTCATGGTGGGAAATGAGAGTTAAATTTGCCCGTCCAGACACCTCCAGCTAGCCTCTCATTGGTTCTCACTATTCCTGTTCATCTTCCGCAGAAATTGCAAACTGTGCCAAACAGGAGGTTAAAGGCGCTGACTCTCCAAGTGGGGAGAGTTTTAGTAAAGCGTCTGGAATGTTGCACCCGAGTACCAGGGGAGGTAAACTGAGACATATTTGAACACGTCTCCCGATCACATGGTTGATCATACTCTGGGTTCCACATGCATGTTTTAGCTGAAGGAAGAATACCTAAAACATGGGTAGTTGAAACCCGTGGAATGGGTACCATGCAATATGACTTCAAAGGGTCTTCATTTGCTCACCGAACCTCTCGAATCCTATCACTGCTGCGTTTATGCCCCTGTACACATGCTTGATTCTCTTTCGGAGACATAGTAATCTATAGGTTTTAAGATACTTACAAGTCAGGTACATTCTTAGGCGTTTAATATGCGGTGTTGAGTCCATTTCGTTGAGCAAGGAGTAGCTCTTCTCTATTCCATATTTGGCCTAAGGAACTTTATCTGTGCTCATTTCAATCTCTGGTTTTATGCAGCACCCCAACTCACCTTTCCCCTTAAGCAAGCATAAGTTGGTTTTCTAAATTTGAGACCCTGTTCTGTTCTGTAATTCAGTTCCTGTGTAGCCAAGTTTACATTCCGTGTATTACTGATATCTTATGATGTTTCTTTTTCTGTGTGACTTATTTCAGTTAGAATCATCATACCTGAATCCACTCATTGTGCTGCTAAGGGCCTGATGACACAGATTTCATTGCTGAGTGATATTGCTTTGTAAGTAAATACCACAACTTCTTTATCCATTTTTCACTTTCTGCGATGTTGAACTTGTACTGTAAACGAGGTTCTTGTAAACAGAGCCGTTCCAAACTTTGGGGTGGCTGTGTCTTTTTGATTTTAATTTCCCTAAGCTATAGGACCATAAGTGGAAGTGCCCTAGGTTCTGTTGCTTTGTTTTTTAGATGTTTCAGGAAACACCATACACTTCTCCCGAGTGGTTGTTGGCAATTTACATCCCGCCCATCAGCATAACAAGGCTCCCAGTTGTCCATGGCCTGTCCTGCCTTTCTGGATTTTACACTTTTTTCAGATGGCCCTTTAGACCTGGGGGAAGTGAGACTTCATTGTAGTGCAGATTTCCTTTGCAAGCTTGCTTGGTTGACCAAAAAGGGCGTATGCGTTTTTTCCTGAATATATTTAGGAAAAAAGGCATACGCCCTTTTTGGCCAAGTGCATCATTGTGGACGTTCTGCCTCTTTTCCTATGCTTTCAATGCAATTCCAGTCTACCTCCTGAAATCGATTTCCTGCAATTCTGCCCGCTTTCAAGTCCTCTTGGCAGCCTTACTTCAGTCTATTTTTGGACGATAACTGTCATTTATAACTCTGCAGGTTTGTGAATTACAGTGCCCCTGAGCTCCTTTCTTCAACTCGCTTTCTTGTCACCTGGCCGCAACACCGCAGGATGGCTTCAGGCCCTAATCTGGTTCCGGCACGGCACGCTGAGCCTTTGGTTATTTCCTCTTCCTGGTGGGAAATGAGAGTTAAATTTGCCCGTCCAGACACCTCCAGCTAGTCTCTCATTGGTTCTCCCTATTCCTGTTCATCTTCCGCAGAAATTGCAAACTGGGCCAAACAGGAGGTTAAAGGCGCTGACTCTCCAAGTGGGGAGAGTGTTAGTAAAGCGTCTGGAATGTTGCACGCGAGTACCAGGGGAGGAAAACTGAGACATATTTGAACACGTCTCCCGTTCACATGGTTGATCATACTCTGGGTTCCACATGCATGATTTAGCTGAAGGAAGAATACCTTAAACCTACAGAGTTAAGACCCGTGTAATGGGTACCATGCAATATGACTTCAAAGGGTCTTCATTTGCTCACCGAACCTCTCCAATCCTATCACTGCTGCGTTTATGCCCCTGTACACACGCTTGATTCTCTTTTGGAGACATAGCAATCCATAGGTTTTAAGATAGTTACTAGTCAGATACATTCTTAGGCGTTTAATATGGGGTGTTGAGTCCATTTCGTTGAGCAAGGAGTAGCTCTTGTCTATTCCATATTTGGCTTAAGGAACTTTATCTGTGCTCATTTCAATCTCTGGTTTTATGCAGCACCCCAACTCTCCTTAACCCTTAAGCAAGCATAAGTTGGTTTTCTAAATTTGAGACCCTGTTCTGTTTTGGAATTCACTTCCTGTGTAGCCAAGTTTACATTCCGTGTATTAGTGATATCTTATGATGTTTCTTTTTCTGTGTGACTTATTTCAGTTAGAATCATCATACCTGAATCCACTCATTGTGCTGCTAAGGGCCTGATGACATAGATTTCATTGCTGAGTGATACTGCATTGTACGTAAGTACCATAAGTACTTTATCCATTTTTCACTTTCTGTGATATTGAACTTGTATGGTAAACGAGGTTCTTGTAAACAGAGGCGTCCCTAACTTTGGGGTAGCTCTGTCTTTTTGATTTTAATTTCCCTAAGCTATAGGACCATAAGTGGAACTGCCCTAAGCTCTGTTGCTTTGGTTTTTAGATGTTTCAGGAAACACCATACACTTCTCCGGAGTGTCTGTTGGCAATTTACATCCCGCCCATCAGCATAACAAGGCTCCCAGTTCTCCATGGCCTGTCCTTCCTTTCTGGATTTTACACTTTTTTCAGATGGCCCTTTTGACCGGGGGGAAGTGAGACTTCATTGTAGTGCAGATTTCCTTTGCAAGCTTGCTTGGTTGGCCAAAAAGTGCGTATGCGTTTTTTCCTGAATATATTCAGGGAAAAACGCATACGCCCTTTTTGGCCAAGTGCATCATTGTGGACGTTCTGCCTCTTTTCCTATGCTTTCAATGCAATTCCAGTCTACCTTCTGAAATCGGTTTCCTGCAATTCTGCCCCGCTTTCAAGTCCTCTTGGCAGCCTTACTTCAGTATATTTTTGGACGATAGCTGTCATTTATAACTCTGCAGGTTTGTGAATTACAGTGCCCCTGAGCTCCTTTCTTCAACTCTCTTTCTTGTGAGCTGGCCGCAGCACCGCAGGATGGCTTCAGGCCCTAATCTGGTTCCGGCACAGCACGCTGAGCCTTTGGTTATTTCCTCTTCCTGGTGGGAAATGAGAGTTAAATTTGCCCGTCCAGACACCTCCAGCTAGTCTCTCATTGTTTCTCCCTATTCCTGTTCATCTTCCGCAGAAATTGCAAACTGGGCCAAACAGGTGGTTAAAGGCACTGACTCTCCAAGTGTGGAGAGTGTTAGTAAAGCGTCTGGAATGTTGCACCCGAGTACCAGGGGAGGAAAACTGAGACATATTTGAACACGTCTCCCGTTCACATGGTTGATCATACTCTGGGTTCCACATGCATGTTTTAGCTTCAGGAAGAATACCTTAAACCTGGAGAGTTGAGACCCGTTGAATGGGTACCACGCAATATGACTTCAAAGGGTCTTCATTTGCTCACCGAACCTCTCCAATCCTATCACTGCTGCGTTTATGCCCCTGTACACATGCTTGATTCTCTTTCGGAGACATAGCAATCCATAGGTTTTAAGATACTTACTAGTCAGGTACATTCTTAGGCGTTTAATAGGCGGTGTTGAGTCCATTTCGTTGAGCAAAGAGTAGCTCTTGTCTATTCCATATTTGGCTTAAGGAACTTTATCTGTGCTCATTTCAATCTCTGGTTTTATGCAGCACCCCAACTCACCTTTCCCCTTAAGCAAGCATAAGTTGGTTTTCTAAATTTGAGACCCTGTTCTGTTCTGTAATTCAGTTCCTGTGTAGCCAAGTTTACATTCCGTGTATTACTGATATCTTATGATGTTTCTATTTCTGTGTGACTTATCTCAGTTAGAATCATCATACCTGAATCCACTCATTGTGCTGCTAAGGGCCTGATGACATAGATTTCATTGCTGAGTGATATTGCTTTGTAAGTAAATACCACAACTTCTTTATCCATTTTTCACTTTCTGCGATGTTGAACTTGCACTGTAAACGAGGTTCTTGTAAACAGAGGCGTCCCAAACTTTGGGGTGGCTGTGTCTTTTTAATTTTAATTTCCCTAAGCTATAGGACCATAAGTGGAAGTGCCCTTGGCTCTGTTGCTTTGTTTTTTAGATGTTTCAGGAAACACCATACACTTCTCCCGAGTGGTTGTTGGCAATTTACATCCCGCCCATCAGCATAACAAGGCTCCCAGTTCTCCATGGCCTGTCCTACCTTTCTGGATTTTACACTTTTTTCAGATGGCCCTTTTGACCGGGGGGAAGTGAGACTTCATTGTAGTGCAGATTTCCTTTGCAAGCTTGCTTGGTTGGCCAAAAAGTGCGTATGCGTTTTTTCCTGAATATATTCAGGAATAATCTGCCCGTCCAGACACCTCCAGCTAGCCTCTCATTGGTTCTCGCTATTCCTGTTCATCTTCCGCAGAAATTGCAAACTGGGCCGAACAGGAGGTTAAAGGCGCTGACTCTCCAAGTGGGGAGAGTGTTAGTAAAGCGTCTGGAATGTTGCACCCGAGTACCAGGGGAGGAAAACTGAGACATATTTGAACACGTCTCCCGTTCACATGGTTGATCATACTTGGGTTCCACATGCATGTTTTAGCTGAAGGAAGAATACCTTAAACCTGGAGAGTTGAGACCCGTGTAATGGGTACCATGCAATATGACTTCAAAGGGTCTTCATTTGCTCACCGAACCTCTCCAATCCTATCACTGCTGCGTTTATGCCCCTGTACACATGCTTGATTCTCTTTTGGAGACATAGCAATCCATAGGTTTTACGATACTTACTAGTCAGGTACATTCTTAGGCGTTTAATATGCGGTGTTGAGTCCATTTCGTTGAGCAAGGAGTAGCTCTTGTCTATTCCATATTTGACTTAAGAAACTTTATCTGTGCTCATTTCAATCTCTGGTTTTATGCAGCACCCCAACTCACCTTTCCCCTTAAGCAAGCATAAGTTGGTTTTCTAAATTTGAGACCCTGTTCTGTTCTGTAATTCAGTTCCTGTGTAGCCAAGTTTACATTCCGTGTATTACTGATATCTTATGATGTTTTTTTTCTGTGTGACTTATTTCAGTTAGAATCATCATACCTGAATCCACTCATTGTGATGCTAAGGGCCTGATGACATAGATTTCATTGCTGAGTGATATTGCTTTGTAAGTAAATACCACAACTTCTTTATCCATTTTTCACTTTCTGCGATGTTGAACTTGTACTGTAAACGAGGTTCTTGTAAACAGAGGCGTCCCAAACTTTGGGGTGGCTGTGTCTTTTTGATTTTAATTTCCCTAAGCTATAGGACCATAAGTGGCAGTGCCCTAGGCTCTGTTGCTTTGTTTTTTAGATGTTTCAGGAAACACCATACACTTCTCCCAAGTGTCTGTTGGCAATTTACATCCCGCCCATCAGCATAACAAGGCTCCCAGTTCTCCATGGCCTGTCCTGCCTGTCTGGATTTTACACTTTTTTCAGATGGCTCTTTTGACCGGGGGGAAGTGAGACTTCATTGTAGTGCAGATTTCCTTTGCAAGTTTGCTTGGTTGGCCAAAAAGGGCGTATGCGTTTTTTCCTGAATATATTCAGGAAAAAACGCATACGCCCTTTTTGGCCAAGTGCATCATTGTGGACGTTCTGCCTCTTTTCCTATGCTTTCAATGCAATTCCAGTCTACCTCCTGAAATCGGTTTCCTGCAATTCTGCCCCGCTTTCAAGTCCTCTTGGCAGCCTTACTTCAGTCTATTTTTGGACGATAGCTGTCATTTATAACTCTGCAGGTTTGTGAATTACAGTGCCCCTGAGCTCCTTTCTTCAACTCGCTTTCTTGTGACCTGGCCGCAACACCGCAGGATGGCTTCAGGCCCTAATCTGGTTCCGGCCCGGCACACTGAGCCTTTGGTTAATTCCTCTTCCTGGTGGGAAATGAGAGTTAAATTTGCCCGTCCAGACACCTCCAGCTAGCCTCTCATTGGTTCTCACTATTCCTGTTCATCTTCCGCAGAAATTGCAAACTGGGCCAAACAGGAGGTTAAAGGGACTGACTCTCCAAGTGGGGAGAGTGTTAGTAAAGCGTCTGGAATGTTGCACCCGAGTACCAGGGGAGGAAAACTGAGACATATTTGAACACGTCTCCCGATCACATGGTTGATCATACTCTAGGTTCCACATGCATGTTTTAGCTGAAGGAAGAATACCTTAAACCTGGGTAGTTGAAACCCGTGTAATGGGTACCATGCAATATGACTTCAAAGGGTCTTCATTTGCTCACCGAACCTCTCCAATCCTATCACTGCTGCGTTTATGCCCCTGTACACATGCTTGATTCTCTTTTGGAGACATAGCAATCCATAGGTTTTAAGATACTTACAAGTCAGGTACATTCTTAGGCGTTTAATATGCGGTGTTGAGTCCATTTCGTTGAGCAAGGAGTAGCTCTTGTCTATTCCATATTTGGCTTAAGGAACTTTATCTGTGCTCATTCCAATCTCTGGTTTTATGCAGCACCCCAACTCACCTTTACCCTTAAGCAAGCATAAGTTGTTTTTCTAAATTTGAGACGCTGTTCTGTTCTGTAATTCAGTTCCTGTGTAGCCAAGTTTCCATTCCGTGTATTACTGATATCTTATGATGTTTCTTTTTCTGTGTGACTTATTTCAGTTAGAATCATCATACCTGAATCCACTCATTGTGATGCTAAGGGCCTGATGACATAGATTTCATTGCTGAGTGATATTGGTTTGTAAGTAAATACCACAACTTCTTTATCCATTTTTCACTTTCTGCGATGTTGAACTTGTACTGTAAACGAGGTTCTTGTAAACAGAGGCGTCCCAAACTTTGGGGTGGCTGTGTCTTTTTGATTTTAATTTCCCTAAGCTATAGGACCATAAGTGGCAGTGCCCTAGGCTCTGTTGCTTTGTTTTTTAGATGTTTCAGGAAACACCATACACTTCTCCCAAGTGTCTGTTGGCAATTTACATCCCGCCCATCAGCATAACAAGGCTCCCAGTTCTCCATGGCCTGTCCTGCCTTTCTGGATTTCACACTTTTTCCAGATGGCCCTTTTGACCGGGGGGAAGTGAGACTTCATTGTAGTGCAGATTTCCTTTGCAAGCTTGCTTGGTTGGCCAAAAAGGGCGTATGCGTTTTTTCCTGAATATATTCAGGAAAAAACGCATACGCCCTTTTTGGCCAAGTGCATCATTGTGGACGTTCTGCCTCTTTTCCTATGCTTTCAATGCAATTCCAGTCTACCTCCTGAAATCGGTTTCCTGCAATTCTGCCCTGCTTTCAAGTCCTCTTGGCAGCCTTACTTCAGTCTATTTTTGGACGATAGCTGTCATTTATAACTCTGCAGGTTTGTGAATTACAGTGCCCCTGAGCTCCTTTCTTCAACTCGCTTTCTTGTGACCTGGCCGCAACACCGCAGGATGGCTTCAGGCCCTAATCTGGTTCCGGCCCGGCATGCTGAGCCTTTGGTTAATTCCTCTTCCTGGTGGGAAATGAGAGTTAAATTTGCCCGTCCAGACACCTCCAGCTAGCCTCTCATGGGTTCTCACTATTCCTGTTCATCTTCCGCAGAAATTGCAAACTGGGCCAAACAGGAGGTTAAAGGGACTGACTCTCCAAGTGGGGAGAGTGTTAGTAAAGCGTCTGGAATGTTGCACCCGAGTACCAGGGGAGGAAAACTGAGACATATTTGAACACGTCTCCCGATCACATGGTTGATCATACTCTAGGTTCCACATGCATGTTTTAGCTGAAGGAAGAATACCTTAAACCTGGGTAGTTGAAACCCGTGTAATGGGTACCATGCAATATGACTTCAAAGGGTCTTCATTTGCTCACCGAACCTCTCCAATCCTATCACTGCTGCGTTTATGCCCCTGTACACATGCTTGATTCTCTTTTGGAGACATAGCAATCCATAGGTTTTAAGATACTTACAAGTCAGGTACATTCTTAGGCGTTTAATATGCGGTGTTGAGTCCATTTCGTTGAGCAAGGAGTAGCTCTTGTCTATTCCATATTTGGCTTAAGGAACTTTATCTGTGCTCATTCCAATCTCTGGTTATATGCAGCACCCCAACTCACCTTTACCCTTAAGCAAGCATAAGTTGTTTTTCTAAATTTGAGACCCTGTTCTGTTCTGTAATTCAGTTCCTGTGTAGCCAAGTTTCCATTCCGTGTATTACTGATATCTTATGATGTTTCTTTTTCTGTGTGACTTATTTCAGTTAGAATCATCATACCTGAATCCACTCATTGTGCTGCTAAGGGCCTGATGACATAGATTTCATTGCTGAGTGATATTGCTTTGTAAGTGAATACCACAACTTCTTTATCCATTTTTCACTTTCTGCGATGTTGAACTTGTACTGTAAACGAGGTTCTTGTAAACAGAGCCGTTCCAAACTTTGGGGTGGCTGTGTCTTTTTGATTTTAATTTCCCTAAGCTATAGGACCATAAGTGGAAGTGCCCTAGGCTCTGTTGCTTTGTTTTTTAGATGTTTCAGGAAACACCATACACTTCTCCCAAGTGTCTGTTGGCAATTTACATCCCGCCCATCAGCATAACAAGGTTCCCAGTTCTCAATGGCCTGTTGCCTTTCTGGATTTTACACTTTTTTCAGATGGCCCTTTTGACCGGGGGGAAGTGAGACTTCATTGTAGTGCAGATTTCCTTTGCAAGCTTGCTTGGTTGGCCAAAAAGGGCGTATGCGTTTTTTCCTGAATATATTCAGGAAAAAACGCATACGCCCTTTTTGGCCAAGTGCATCATTGTGGACGTTCTGCCTCTTTTCCTATGCTTTCAATGCAATTCCAGTCTACCTCCTGAAATCGGTTTCCTGCAATTCTGCCCCGCTTTCAAATCCTCTTGGCAGCCTTACTTCAGTCTATTTTTGGACGATAGCTGTCATTTATAACTCTGCAGGTTTGTGAATTACAGTGCCCCTGAGCTCCTTTCTTCAACTCGCTTTCTTGTGACCTGGCCGCAACACCGCAGGATGGCTTCAGGCCCTAATCTGTTTCCGGCCTGGCATGCTGAGCCTTTGGTTAATTCCTCTTCTTGGGGGGAAATGAGAGTTAAATTTGCCCGTCCAGACACCTCCAGCTAGCCTCTCATTGGTTCTCGCTATTCCTGTTCATCTTCCGCAGAAATTGCAAACTGGGCCAAACAGGAGGTTAAAGGCGCTGACTCTCCAAGTGGGGAGAGTGTTAGTAAAGCGTCTGGAATGTTGCACCCGAGTACCAGGGGAGGAAAACTGAGACATATTTGAACACGTCTCCCGTTCACATGGTTGATCATACTTGGGTTCCACATGCATGTTTTAGCTGAAGGAAGAATACCTTAAACCTGGAGAGTTGAGACCCGTGGAATGGGTACCATGCAATATGACTTCAAAGGGTCTTCATTTGCTCACCAAACCTCTCCAATCCTATCACTACTGCGTTTATGCCCCTGTACACATGCTTGATTCTCTTTCGGAGACATAGCAATCCATAGGTTTTAAGATACTTACTAGTCAGGTACATTCTTAGGCGTTTAATATGGGGTGTTGAGTCCATTTCGTTGAGCAAGGAGTAGCTCTTGTCTATACCATATTTGGCTTAAGGAACTTTATCTGTGCTGATTTCAATCTCTGGTTTTATGCAGCACCCCAACTCACCTTTACCCTTAAGCAAGAATAAGTTGGTTTTCTAAATTTGAGACCCTGTTCTGTTCTGTAATTCAGTTCCTGTGTAGCCAAGTTTCCATTCCGTGTATTACTGATATCTTATGATGTTTCTTTTTCTGTGTGACTTATTTCAGTTAGAATCATCATACCTGAATCCACTCATTGTGCTGCTAAGGGCCTGATGACACAGATTTCATTGCTGAGTGATATTGCTTTGTAAGTAAATACCACAACTTCTTTATCCATTTTTCACTTTCTGCGATGTTGAACTTGTACTGTAAACGAGGTTCTTGTAAACAGAGCCGTTCCAAACTTTGGGGTGGCTGTGTCTTTTTGATTTTCATTTCCCTAAGCTATAGGACCATAAGTGGAAGTGCCCTAGGTTCTGTTGCTTTGTTTTTTAGATGTTTCAGGAAACACCATACACTTCTCCCGAGTGGTTGTTGGCAATTTACATCCCGCCCATCAGCATAACAAGGCTCCCAGTTCTCCATGGCCTGTCCTGCCTTTCTGGATTTTACACTTTTTTCAGATGGCCCTTTTGACCGGGGGGAAGTGAGACTTCATTGTAGTGCAGATTTCCTTTGCAAGCTTGCTTGGTTGGCCAAAAAGGGCGTATGCGTTTTTTCCTGAATATATTCAGGAAAAAACGCATACGCCCTTTTTGGCCAAGTGCATCATTGTGGACGTTCTGCCTCTTTTCCTATGCTTTCAATGCAATTCCAGTCTACCTCCTGAAATCGGTTTCCTGCAATTCTGCCCCGCTTTCAAGTCCTCTTGGCAGCCTTACTTCAGTCTATTTTTGGACGATAGCTGTCATTTATAACTCTGCAGGTTTGTGAATTACAGTGCCCCTGAGCTCCTTTCTTCAACTCGATTTCTTGTGACCTGGCCGCAACACTGCAGGATGGCTTCAGGCCCTAATCTGGTTCCGGCCCGGCACGCTGAGCCTTTGGTTAATTCCTCTTCCTGGTGGGAAATGAGAGTTAAATTTGCCCGTCCAGACACCTTCAGCTAGCCTCTCATTGGTTCTCGCTATTCCTGTTCATCTTCCGCAGAAATTGCAAACTGGGCCGAACAGGAGGTTAAAGGGACTGACTCTCCAAGTGGGGAGAGTGTTAGTAAAGCGTCTGGAATGTTGCACCCGAGTACCAGGGGAGGAAAACTGAGACATATTTGAACACGTCTCCCGTTCACATGGTTGATCATACTTGGGTTCCACATGCATGTTTTAGCTGAAGGAAGAATACCTTAAACCTGGAGAGTTGAGACCCGTGTAATGGGTACCATGCAATATGACTTCAAAGGGTCTTCATTTGCTCACCGAACCTCTCCAATCCTATCACTGCTGCGTTTATGCCCCTGTACACATGCTTGATTCTCTTTCGGAGACATAGCAATCCATAGATTTTAAGATACTTACTAGTCAGGTACATTCTTAGGCGTTTAATATGCGGTGTTGAGTCCATTTCGTTGAGCAAGGAGTAGCTCTTGTCTATTCCATATTTGACTTAAGGAACTTTATCTGTGCTCATTTCAATCTCTGGTTTTATGCAGCACCCCAACTCACCTTTACCCTTAAGCAAGCATAAGTTGGTTTTCTAAATTTGAGAACCTGTTCTGTTCTGTAATTCAGTTCCTGTGTAGCCAAGTTTACATTCCGTGTATTAGAGATATCTTATGATGTTTCTTTTTCTGTGTGACTTATTTCAGTTAGAATCATCATACCTGAATCCACTCATTGTGATGCTAAGGGCCTGATGACATAGATTTCATTGCTGAGTGATATTGGTTTGTAAGTAAATACCACAACTTCTTTATCCATTTTTCACTTTCTGCGATGTTGAACTTGTACTGTAAACGAGGTTCTTGTAAACACAGGCGTCCCAAACTTTGGGGTGGCTGTGTCTTTTTGATTTTAATTTCCCTAAGCTATAGGACCATAAGTGGCATTGCCCTAGGCTCTGTTGCTTTGTTTTTTAGATGTTTCAGGAAACACCATACACTTCTCCCGAGTGTCTGTTGGCAATTTACATCCCGCCCATCAGCATAACAAGGCTCCCAGTTCTCCATGGCCTGTCCTGCCTTTCTGGATTTTACACTTTTTTCAGATGGCCCTTTTGACCGGGGGGAAGTGAGACTTCATTGTAGTGCAGATTTCCTTTGCAAGCTTGCTTGGTTGGCCAAAAAGGGCGTATGCGTTTTTTCCTGAATATATTCAGGAAAAAACACATATGCCCTTTTTGGCCAAGTGCATCATTGTGGACGTTCTGCCTCTTTTCCTATGCTTTCAATGCAATTCCAGTCTACCTACTGAAATCGGTTTCCTGCAATTCTGCCCCGCTTTCAAGTCCTCTTGGCAGCCTTACTTCAGTCTATTTTTGGACGATAGCTGTCATTTATAACTCTGCAGGTTTGTGAATTACAGTGCCCCTGAGCTCCTTTCTTCAACTTGCTTTCTTGTGACCTGGCCGCAACACCGCAGGATGGCTTCAGGCCCTAATCTGGTTCCGGCACGGCACGCTGAGCCTTTGGTTATTTCCTCTTCCTGGTGGGAAATGAGAGTTAAATTTGCCCGTCCAGACACCTCCAGGTAGCCTCTCATTGTTTCTCGCTATTCCTGTTCATCTTCCGCAGAAATTGCAAACTGGGCCGAACAGGAGGTTAAAGGGACTGACTCTCCAAGTGGGGAGAGTGTTAGTAAAGCGTCTGGAATGTTGCACCCGAGTACCAGGGGAGGAAAACTGAGACATATTTGAACATGTCTCCCGATCACATGGTTGATCATACTCTAGGTTCCACATGCATGTTTTAGCTGAAGGAAGAATACCTTAAACCTGGGTAGTTGAAACCCGTGGAATGGGTACCATGCAATATGACTTCAAAGGGTCTTCATTTGCTCACCGAACCTCTCCAATCCTATCACTGCTGCGTTTATGCCCCTGTACACACGCTTGATTCTCTTTCGGAGACATAGCAATCCATAGGTTTTACGATACTTACTAGTCAGGTACATTCTTAGGCGTTTAATATGGGGTGTTGTGTCCATTTCGTTGAGCAAGGAGTAGCTCTTGTCTATTCCATATTTGGCTTAAGGAACTTTATCTGTGCTCATTTCAATCTCTGGTTTTATGCAGCACCCCAACTCACCTTTACCCTTAAGCAAGAATAAGTTGGTTTTCTAAATTTGAGACCCTGTTCTGTTCTGTAATTCAGTTCCTGTGTAGCCAAGTTTCCCTTCCGTGTATTACTGATATCCTATGATGTTTCTTTTTCTGTGTGACTTATTTCAGTTAGAATCATCATACCTGAATCCACTCATTGTGCTGCTAAGGGTCTGATGACACAGATTTCATTGCTGAGTGATATTGCTTTGTAAGTAAATACCACAACTTCTTTATCCATTTTTCACTTTCTGCGATGTTGAACTTATACTGTAAACGAGGTTCTTGTAAACAGAGACGTCCCAAACTTTGGGGTGGCTGTGTCTTTTTTATTTTAATTTCCCTAAGCTATAGGACCATAAGTGGAAGTGCCCTAGGCTCTGTTGCTTTGTTTTTTAGATGTTTCAGGAAACACCATACACTTCTCCCGAGTGTCTGTTGGCAATTTACATCCCGCCCATCAGCATAACAAGGCTCCCAGTTCTCCATGGCCTGTCCTGCCTTTCTGGATTTTACACTTTTTTCAGATGGCCCTTTTGACCGGGGGGAAGTGAGACTTCATTGTAGTGCAGATTTCCTTTGCAAGCTTGCTTGGTTGGCCAAAAAGGGCGTATGCGTTTTTTCCTGAATATATTCAGGAAAAAACGCATACGCCCTTTTTGGCCAAGTGCATCATTGTGGACGTTCTGCCTCTTTTCCTATGCTTTCAATGCAATTCCAGTCTACCTCCTGAAATCGGTTTCCTGCAATTCTGCCCCGCTTTCAAGTCCTCTTGGCAGCCTTACTTCAGTCTATTTTTGGACGATAGCTGTCATTTATAACTCTGCAGGTTTGTGAATTACAGTGCCCCAGAGCTCCTTTCTTCAACTCGCTTTCTTGTGACCTGGCCGCAACACCGCAGGATGGCTTCAGGCCCTAATCTGGTTCTGGCACGGCACGCTGAGCCTTTGGTTATTTCCTCCTCATGGTGGGAAATGAGAGTTAAATTTGCCCGTCCAGACACCTCCAGCTAGCCTCTCATTGGTTCTCACTATTCCTGTTCATCTTCCGCAGAAATTGCAAACTGTGCCAAACAGGAGGTTAAAGGCGCTGACTCTCCAAGTGGGGAGAGTTTTAGTAAAGCGTCTGGAATGTTGCACCCGAGTACCAGGGGAGGTAAACTGAGACATATTTGAACACGTCTCCCGATCACATGGTTGATCATACTCTGGGTTCCACATGCATGTTTTAGCTGAAGGAAGAATACCTAAAACATGGGTAGTTGAAACCCGTGGAATGGGTACCATGCAATATGACTTCAAAGGGTCTTCATTTGCTCACCGAACCTCTCGAATCCTATCACTGCTGCGTTTATGCCCCTGTACACATGCTTGATTCTCTTTCGGAGACATAGTAATCTATAGGTTTTAAGATACTTACAAGTCAGGTACATTCTTAGGCGTTTAATATGCGGTGTTGAGTCCATTTCGTTGAGCAAGGAGTAGCTCTTCTCTATTCCATATTTGGCCTAAGGAACTTTATCTGTGCTCATTTCAATCTCTGGTTTTATGCAGCACCCCAACTCACCTTTCCCCTTAAGCAAGCATAAGTTGGTTTTCTAAATTTGAGACCCTGTTCTGTTCTGTAATTCAGTTCCTGTGTAGCCAAGTTTACATTCCGTGTATTACTGATATCTTATGATGTTTCTTTTTCTGTGTGACTTATTTCAGTTAGAATCATCATACCTGAATCCACTCATTGTGCTGCTAAGGGCCTGATGACACAGATTTCATTGCTGAGTGATATTGCTTTGTAAGTAAATACCACAACTTCTTTATCCATTTTTCACTTTCTGCGATGTTGAACTTGTACTGTAAACGAGGTTCTTGTAAACAGAGCCGTTCCAAACTTTGGGGTGGCTGTGTCTTTTTGATTTTAATTTCCCTAAGCTATAGGACCATAAGTGGAAGTGCCCTAGGTTCTGTTGCTTTGTTTTTTAGATGTTTCAGGAAACACCATACACTTCTCCCGAGTGGTTGTTGGCAATTTACATCCCGCCCATCAGCATAACAAGGCTCCCAGTTGTCCATGGCCTGTCCTGCCTTTCTGGATTTTACACTTTTTTCAGATGGCCCTTTAGACCTGGGGGAAGTGAGACTTCATTGTAGTGCAGATTTCCTTTGCAAGCTTGCTTGGTTGACCAAAAAGGGCGTATGCGTTTTTTCCTGAATATATTTAGGAAAAAAGGCATACGCCCTTTTTGGCCAAGTGCATCATTGTGGACGTTCTGCCTCTTTTCCTATGCTTTCAATGCAATTCCAGTCTACCTCCTGAAATCGATTTCCTGCAATTCTGCCCGCTTTCAAGTCCTCTTGGCAGCCTTACTTCAGTCTATTTTTGGACGATAACTGTCATTTATAACTCTGCAGGTTTGTGAATTACAGTGCCCCTGAGCTCCTTTCTTCAACTCGCTTTCTTGTCACCTGGCCGCAACACCGCAGGATGGCTTCAGGCCCTAATCTGGTTCCGGCACGGCACGCTGAGCCTTTGGTTATTTCCTCTTCCTGGTGGGAAATGAGAGTTAAATTTGCCCGTCCAGACACCTCCAGCTAGTCTCTCATTGGTTCTCCCTATTCCTGTTCATCTTCCGCAGAAATTGCAAACTGGGCCAAACAGGAGGTTAAAGGCGCTGACTCTCCAAGTGGGGAGAGTGTTAGTAAAGCGTCTGGAATGTTGCACGCGAGTACCAGGGGAGGAAAACTGAGACATATTTGAACACGTCTCCCGTTCACATGGTTGATCATACTCTGGGTTCCACATGCATGATTTAGCTGAAGGAAGAATACCTTAAACCTACAGAGTTAAGACCCGTGTAATGGGTACCATGCAATATGACTTCAAAGGGTCTTCATTTGCTCACCGAACCTCTCCAATCCTATCACTGCTGCGTTTATGCCCCTGTACACACGCTTGATTCTCTTTTGGAGACATAGCAATCCATAGGTTTTAAGATAGTTACTAGTCAGATACATTCTTAGGCGTTTAATATGGGGTGTTGAGTCCATTTCGTTGAGCAAGGAGTAGCTCTTGTCTATTCCATATTTGGCTTAAGGAACTCTATCTGTGCTCATTTCAATCTCTGGTTTTATGCAGCACCCCAACTCTCCTTAACCCTTAAGCAAGCATAAGTTGGTTTTCTAAATTTGAGACCCTGTTCTGTTTTGGAATTCACTTCCTGTGTAGCCAAGTTTACATTCCGTGTATTAGTGATATCTTATGATGTTTCTTTTTCTGTGTGACTTATTTCAGTTAGAATCATCATACCTGAATCCACTCATTGTGCTGCTAAGGGCCTGATGACATAGATTTCATTGCTGAGTGATACTGCATTGTACGTAAGTACCATAAGTACTTTATCCATTTTTCACTTTCTGTGATATTGAACTTGTATGGTAAACGAGGTTCTTGTAAACAGAGGCGTCCCTAACTTTGGGGTAGCTCTGTCTTTTTGATTTTAATTTCCCTAAGCTATAGGACCATAAGTGGAACTGCCCTAAGCTCTGTTGCTTTGGTTTTTAGATGTTTCAGGAAACACCATACACTTCTCCGGAGTGTCTGTTGGCAATTTACATCCCGCCCATCAGCATAACAAGGCTCCCAGTTCTCCATGGCCTGTCCTTCCTTTCTGGATTTTACACTTTTTTCAGATGGCCCTTTTGACCGGGGGGAAGTGAGACTTCATTGTAGTGCAGATTTCCTTTGCAAGCTTGCTTGGTTGGCCAAAAAGTGCGTATGCGTTTTTTCCTGAATATATTCAGGGAAAAACGCATACGCCCTTTTTGGCCAAGTGCATCATTGTGGACGTTCTGCCTCTTTTCCTATGCTTTCAATGCAATTCCAGTCTACCTTCTGAAATCGGTTTCCTGCAATTCTGCCCCGCTTTCAAGTCCTCTTGGCAGCCTTACTTCAGTATATTTTTGGACGATAGCTGTCATTTATAACTCTGCAGGTTTGTGAATTACAGTGCCCCTGAGCTCCTTTCTTCAACTCTCTTTCTTGTGAGCTGGCCGCAGCACCGCAGGATGGCTTCAGGCCCTAATCTGGTTCCGGCACAGCACGCTGAGCCTTTGGTTATTTCCTCTTCCTGGTGGGAAATGAGAGTTAAATTTGCCCGTCCAGACACCTCCAGCTAGTCTCTCATTGTTTCTCCCTATTCCTGTTCATCTTCCGCAGAAATTGCAAACTGGGCCAAACAGGTGGTTAAAGGCACTGACTCTCCAAGTGTGGAGAGTGTTAGTAAAGCGTCTGGAATGTTGCACCCGAGTACCAGGGGAGGAAAACTGAGACATATTTGAACACGTCTCCCGTTCACACGGTTGATCATACTCTGGGTTCCACATGCATGTTTTAGCTTCAGGAAGAATACCTTAAACCTGGAGAGTTGAGACCCGTTGAATGGGTACCACGCAATATGACTTCAAAGGGTCTTCATTTGCTCACCGAACCTCTCCAATCCTATCACTGCTGCGTTTATGCCCCTGTACACATGCTTGATTCTCTTTCGGAGACATAGCAATCCATAGGTTTTAAGATACTTACTAGTCAGGTACATTCTTAGGCGTTTAATAGGCGGTGTTGAGTCCATTTCGTTGAGCAAAGAGTAGCTCTTGTCTATTCCATATTTGGCTTAAGGAACTTTATCTGTGCTCATTTCAATCTCTGGTTTTATGCAGCACCCCAACTCACCTTTCCCCTTAAGCAAGCATAAGTTGGTTTTCTAAATTTGAGACCCTGTTCTGTTCTGTAATTCAGTTCCTGTGTAGCCAAGTTTACATTCCGTGTATTACTGATATCTTATGATGTTTCTATTTCTGTGTGACTTATCTCAGTTAGAATCATCATACCTGAATCCACTCATTGTGCTGCTAAGGGCCTGATGACATAGATTTCATTGCTGAGTGATATTGCTTTGTAAGTAAATACCACAACTTCTTTATCCATTTTTCACTTTCTGCGATGTTGAACTTGCACTGTAAACGAGGTTCTTGTAAACAGAGGCGTCCCAAACTTTGGGGTGGCTGTGTCTTTTTAATTTTAATTTCCCTAAGCTATAGGACCATAAGTGGAAGTGCCCTTGGCTCTGTTGCTTTGTTTTTTAGATGTTTCAGGAAACACCATACACTTCTCCCGAGTGTCTGTTGGCAATTTACATCCCGCCCATCAGCATAACAAGGCTCCCAGTTCTCCATGGCCTGTCCTGCCTTTCTGGATTTTACACTTTTTTCAGATGGCCCTTTAGACCGGGGGGAAGTGAGACTTCATTGTAGTGCAGATTTCCTTTGCAAGCTTGCTTGGTTGGCCAAAAAGGGCGTATGCGTTTTTTCCTGAATATATTTAGGAAAAAAGGCATACGCCCTTTTTGGCCAAGTGCATCATTGTGGACGTTCTGCCTCTTTTCCTATGCTTTCAATGCAATTCCAGTCTACCTCCTGAAATCGATTTCCTGCAATTCTGCCCGCTTTCAAGTCCTCTTGGCAGCCTTACTTCAGTCTATTTTTGGACGATAGCTGTCATTTATAACTCTGCAGGTTTGTGAATTACAGTGTCCCTGAGCTCCTTTCTTCAACTCGCTTTCTTTTGAGCTGGACGCAACACCGCAGGATGGCTTCAGGCCCTACTCTGGTTCCGGCACGGCACGCTGAGCCTTTGGTTATTTCCTCTTCCTGGTGGGAAATGAGAGTTAAATTTGCCCGTCCAGACACCTCCAGCTAGTCTCTCATTGGTTCTCGCTATTCCTGTTCATCTTCCGCAGAAATTGCAAACTGGGCCAAGCAGGAGGTTAAAGGGACTGACTCTCCAAGTCGGGAGAGTGTTAGTAAAGCGTCTGGAATGTTGCACCCGAGTACCAGGGTACGAAAACTGAGACATATTTGAACACGTCTCCCGATCACATGGTTGATCGTACTCTAGGTTCCACATGCATGTTTTGGCTGAAGGAAGAATACCTTAAACCTGGAGAGTTGAGACCCGTGGAATGGGTACCATGCAATATGACTTCAAAGGGTCTTCATTTGCTCACCGAACCTCTCCAATCCTATCACTGCTGCGTTTATGCCCCTGTACACATGCTTGATTCTCTTTCGGAGACATGGCAATCCATAGGTTTTAAGATACTTACTAGTCAGGTACATTCTTAGGCGTTTAATATGTGGTGTTGAGTCCATTTCGTCGAGCAAGGAGTAGCTCTTGTCTATTCCATAGTTGGCTTAAGGAACTTTATCTGTGCTCATTTCAATCTCTGGTTTTATGCAGCACCCCAACTCACCTTTCCCCTTAAGCAAGCATAAGTTGGTTTTCTAAATTTGAGACCCTGTTCTGTTCTGTAATTCAGTTCCTGTGTAGCCAAGTTTACATTCCGTGTATTACTGATATCTTATGATGTTTCTTTTTCTGTGTGACTTATTTCAGTTAGAATCATCATACCTGAATCCACTCATTGCGCTGCTAAGGGCCTGATGACATAGATTTCATTGCTGAGTGATATTGCTTTGTAAGTAAATACCACAACTTCTTTATCCATTTTTCACTTTCTGCGATGTTGAACTTGTACGGTAAACGAGGTCTTGTAAACAGAGGCGTCCCAAAGTTTGGGGTGGCTGTGTCTTTTTGATTTTAATTTCCCTAAGCTATAGGACCATAAGTGGAAGTGCCCTAGGCTCTGTTGCTTTGTTTTTTAGATGTTTCAGGAAACACCATACACTTCTCCCGAGTGTCTGTTGGCAATTTACATCCCGCCCATCAGCATAACAAGGCTCCCAGTTCTCCATGGCCTGTCCTGCCTTTCTGGATTTTACACTTTTTTCAGATGGCCCTTTTGACCGGGGGGAAGTGAGACTTCATTGTAGTGCAGATTTCCTTTGCAAGCTTGCTTGGTTGGCCAAAAAGGGCGTATGCGTTTTTTCCTGAATATATTCAGGAAAAAACGCATACGCCCTTTTTGGCCAAGGGCATCATTGTGGACGTTCTGCCTCTTTTCCTATGCTTTCAATGCAATTCCAGTCTACCTCCTGAAATCGGTTTCTTGCAATTCTGCCCCGCTTTCAAGTCCTCTTGGCAGCCTTACTTCAGTATATTTTTGGACGATAGCTGTCATTTATAACTCTGCAGCTTTGTGAATTACAGTGCCCCGAGCTCCTTTCTTCAACTCGCTTTCTTTTGAGCTGGCCGCAACACCGCAGGATGGCTTCAGGCCCTAATCTGGTTCCGGCACGGCACGCTGAGCCTTTGGTTATTTCCTCTTCCTGGTGGGAAATGAGAGTTAAATATGCCCGTCCAGACACCTCCAGCTAGTCTCTCATTGGTTCTCGCTATTCCTGTTCATCTTCCGCAGAAATTGCAAACTGGGCCAAAGAGGAGGTTAAAGGGACTGACTCTCCAAGTCGGGAGAGAGTTAGTAAAGCGTCTGGAATGTTGCACCCGAGTACCAGGGTACGAAAACTGAGACATATTTGAACACGTCTCCCGTTCACACGGTTGATCATACTCTGGGTTCCACATGCATGTTTTAGCTGAAGGAAGAATACCTTAAACCTGGGTAATTGAAACCCGTGTAATGGGTACCATGCAATATGACTTCAAAGGGTCTTCATTTGCTCACCGAACCTTTCCAATCCTATCACTGCTGCATTTATGCCCCTGTACACATGCTTGATTCTCTTTTGGAGACATAGCAATCCATAGGTTTTAAGATACTTACTAGACAGGTACATTCTTAGGCGTTTAATATGGGGTGTTGAGTCCATCTCGTTGAGCAAGGAGTAGCTCTGGTCTATTCCATATTTGGCTTAAGGAACTTTATCTGTGCTCATTTCAATCTCTGGTTTAATGCAGCACCCCAACTCACCTTTACCCTTAAGCAAGCATAAGTTGGTTTTCTAAATTTGAGACCCTGTTCTGTTCTGTAATTCAGTTCCTGTGTAGCCAAGTTTACATTCCGCGTATTACTGATATCTTATGATGTTTCTTTTTCTGTGTGACTTATTTCAGTTAGAATCATCGTACCTGAATCCACTCATTGTGCTGCTAAGGGCCTGATGACATAGATTTCATTGCTGAGTGATATTGCTTTGTAAGTAAATACCACAACTTCTTTATCCATTTTTCACTTTCTGCGATGTTGAACTTGTACTGTAAACGAGGTTCTTGTAAACAGAGGCGTCCCAAACTTTGGGGTGGCTGTGTCTTTTTGATTTTAATTTCCCTAAGCTATAGGGCCATAAGTGGAAGTGCCCTACGCTCTGTTGCTTTGTTTTTTAGATGTTTCAGGAAACACCATACGCTTCTCCTGAGTGTCTGTTGGCAATTTACATCCCGCCCATCAGTACAACAAGGCTCCCAGTTCTCCATGGCCTGTCCTGCCTTTCTGGATTTTACACTTTTTTCAGATGGCCCTTTTGACCAGGGAGAAGTGAGACTTCATTGTAGTGCACATTTCCTTTGCAAGCTTGCTTGGTTGGCCAAAAAGGGCGTATGCGTTTTTTCCTGAATATATTCAGGAATAAACGCATACGCCATTTTTGGCCAAGTACATCATTGTGGACGTTCTGCCTGTTTTCCTATGCTTTCAATGCAATTCCAGTCTACCTCCTGAAATCGGTTTCCTGCAATTCTGCCCCGCATTGAAGTCCTCTTGGCAGCCTTACTTCAGTATATTTTTGGACGATAGCGGTCATTTATAACTCTGCAGGTTTGTGAATTACAGTGCCCCTGAGCTCCTTTCTTCAAATCGCTTTCTTGTGACCTGGCCGCAACACCGCAGGATGGCTTCAGGCCCTAATCTGGTTCCGGCACGGCACGCTGAGCCTTTGGTTATTTCCTCTTCCTGGTGGGAAATGAGAGTTAAATTTGCCCGTCCAGACACCTCCAGCTAGTCTCTCATTGGTTCTCCCTATTCCTGTTCATCTTCCGCAGAAATTGCAAACTGCGCCAAACAAGAGGTTAAAGGGACTGACTCTCCAAGTCGGGAGAGTGTTAGTAAAGCGTCTGGAATGTTGCACCTGAGTACCAGGGTACGAAAACTGAGACATATTTGAACACGTCTCCCAATCACATGGTTGATCATACTCTAGGTTCTACATGCATGTTTTAGCTGAAGGAAGAATACCTTAAACCTGGAGAGTTGAGACCCGTGGAATGGGTACCATGCAATATGACTTCAAAGGGTCTTCATTTGCTCACCGAACCTCTCCAATCCTATCACTGCTGTGTTTATGCCCCTGTACACATGCTTGATTCTCTTTCCGAGACATAGCAATCCATAGGTTTTAAGATACTTACTAGTCAGGTACATTCTTAGGCGTTTAATATGGGGTGTTGAGTCCATTTCGTTGAGCAAGGAGTAGCTCCTGTCTATTCCATATTTGGCTTAAGGAAATTTATCTGTGCTCATTTCAATCTCTGGTTTTATGCAGCACCCCAACTCACCTTTACCCTTAAGTAAACATAAGTTGGTTTTCTAAATTTGAGACCCTGTTTTGTTCTGTATTTCAGTTCCTGTGCAGCCAAGTTTATATTCCGTGTATTACTGATATCTTATGATGTTTCTTTTTCTGTGTGACTTATTTCAGTTAGAATCATCATACCTGAATCCACTCATTGTGATGCTAAGGGCCTGATGACATAGATTTCATTGCTGAGTGATATTGCTTTGTAAGTAAATACCACAACTTCTTTATCCATTTTTCACTTTCTGCGATGTTGAACTTGTACTGTAAACGAGGTTCTTGTAAACAGAGGCGTCCCAAACTTTGGGGTGGCTGTGTCTTTTTGATTTTAATTTCCCTAATCTATAGGACCATAAGTGGAAGTGCCCTAGGTTCTGTTGCTTTGTTTTTTAGATGTTTCAGGAAACACCATACACTTCTCCCGAGTGGTTGTTGGCAATTTACATCCCGCCCATCAGCATAACAAGGCTCCCAGTTCTCCATGGCCTGTCCTGCCTTTCTGGATTTTACACTATTTTCAGATGGCCCTTTTGACCGGGGGGAAGTGAGACTTCATTGTAGTGCAGATTTCCTTTGCAAGCTTGCTTGGTTGGCCAAAAAGGGCGTATGCGTTTTTTCCTGAATATATTCAGGAAAAAACGCATACGCCCTTTTTGGCCAAGTGCATCATTGTGGACGTTCTGCCTCTTTTCCTATGCTTTCAATGCAATTCCAGTCTACCTCCTGAAATCGGTTTCCTGCAATTCTGCCCCGCTTTCAAGTCCTCTTGGCAGCCTTACTTCAGTATATTTTTGGACCATAGCTGTCATTTATAACTCTGCAGGTTTGTGAATTGCAGTGCCCCTGAGCTCCTTTCTTCAACTCGCTTTCTTTTGAGCTGGCCGCAACACCGCAGGATGGCTTCAGGCCCTAATCTGGTTCCGGCACGGCATGCTGAGCCTTTGGTTATTTCCTCTTCCTGGTGGGAAATGAGAGTTAAATTTGCCCGTCCAGACACCTCCAGCTAGTCTCTCATTGGTTCTCCCTATTCCTGTTCATCTTCCGCAGAAATTGCAAACTGGGCCAAACAGGAGGTTAAAGGCGCTGACTCTCCAAGTGGGGAGAGTGTTAGTAAAGCGTCTGGAATGTTGCACCCGAGTACCAGGGGAGGAAAACTGAGACATATTTGAACACGTCTCCCGTTCACACAGTTGATCATACTCCAGGTTCCACATGCATGTTTTAGCTGAAGGAAGAATACCTTAAACCTGGGTAGTTGAAACCCGTGGAATGGGTACCATGCAATATGACTTAAAAGGGTCTTCATTTGCTCACCAAACCTCTCCAATCCTATGAGTGTTGCGTTTATGCCCCTGTACACATGCTTGATTCTCTTTCGGAGACATAGCAATCCATAGGTTTTACGATACTTACTAGTCAGGTACATTCTTAGGCGTTTAATATGTGGTGTTGAGTTTATGTCGTTGAGCAAGGAGTAGCTCTTGTCTATTTGGCTTAAGGAACTTTATCTGTGCTCATTTCAATCTCTGGTTTTATGCAGCACCCCAACTCACCTTTCCCCTTAAGCAAGCATAAGTTGGTTTTCTAAATTTGAGACCCTGTTCTGTTTTGGAATTCAGTTCCTGTGTAGCCAAGTTTACATTCCGTGTATTACTGATATCTTATGATGTTTCTTTTTCTGTGTGACTTATTTCAGTTAGAATCATCGTACCTGAATCCACTCATTATGCTGCTACGGGCCTGATGACACAGATTTCATTGCTGAGTGATACTGCATTGTACGTAAGTACCACAAGTTCTTTATCCATTTTTCACTTTCTGTGATATTGAACCTGTACGGTAAACGAGGTTCTTGTAAACAGAGGCGTCCCAAACTTTGGGGTGGCTGTGTCTTTTTGATTTTAATTTCCCTAAACTATAGGACCATAAGTGGAAGTGCCCTAGGCTCTGTTGCTTTGTTTCTTAGATGTTTCAGGAAACACCGTACACTTCTCACGAGTGTCTGTTGGCAATTTACATCCCGCCCATCAGCATAACAAGGCTCCCAGTTCTCCATGGCCTGTCCTGCCTTTCTGGATTTTACACTTTTTTCAGATGGCCCTTTTGACCGGTTGGAAGTTAGACTTCATTGTAGTGCAGATTTCCTTTGCAAGCTTGCATGGTTGGCCAAAAAGGGCGTATGCGTTTTTTCCTGAATATATTCAGGAAAAAACGCATACGCCCTTTTTGGCCAAGTGCATCATTGTGGACGTTCTGCCTCTTTTCCTATGCTTTCAATGCAATTCCAGTTTACCTCCTGAAATCGGTTTCCTGCAATTCTGCCCCGCTTTCAAGTCCTCTTGGCAGCCTTACTTCAGTATATTTTTGGACGATAGCTGTCATTTATAACTCTGCAGGTTTGTGAATTACAGTGCCCCTGAGCCCCTGTCTTCAACTCGCTTTCTTTTGAGCTGGCCGCAACACTGCAGGATGGCTTCAGGCCCTAATATCGTTCCGGCACAGCACGCTGAGCCTTTGGTTATTTCCTCTTCCTGGTGGGAAATGAGAGTTAAATTTGCCCGTCCAGACACCTCCAGCTAGTCTCTCATTGGTTCTCCCTATTCCTGTTCATCTTCCGCAGAAATTGCAAATTGGGCCAAACCGGAGGTTAAAGGCGCTGACTCTTTAAGTGGGGAGAGTGTTAGTAAAGCATCTGGAATGTTGCACCCGAGTACCAGGATAGGAAAACTGAGAAATATTTGAACACATCTCCCGTTCACACGGTTGATCATACTCTGGGTTCCACATGCATGTTTTAGCTGAAGGAAGAATACCTTAAAACTAGAGAGTTGAGACCCGTGTAATGGGTACCATGCAATATGATTTCAAAGGGTCTTCATTTGCTCACCAAACCTCTCCAATCCTATCACTGCTGCGTTTATGCCTCTGTAGACATGCTTGATTCTCTTTCGGAGACATAGCAATCCATAGGTTTTAAGATACTTACTAGTCAGGTACATTCTTAGGCGTTTAATATGCGGTGTTGAGTCCATTTCGTTCAGCAAGGAGTAGCTCTTGTCTATTCCATATTTGGCTTAAGGAACTTTATCTGTGCTCATTTCAATCTCTGGTTTTATGCAGCACCCCAATTCACCTTTACCCTTAAGCAAGCATAAGTTGGTTTTCTAAATTTGAGACCCTGTTCTGTTCTGTAATTCAGTTCCTGTGTAGCCAAGTTTACATTCCGTGTATTACTGATATCTTATGATGTTTCTTTTTCTGTGTGACTTATTTCAGTTAGAATCATCATACCTGAATCCACACATTGTGCTGCTAAGGGCCTGATGATATAGATTTCACTGCTGAGTGATATTGCTTTGTAAGTAAATACCACAACTTCTTTATCCATTTTTCACTTTCTGCGATGTTGTACTTGTACTGTAAACGAGGTTCTTGTAAACAGAGACGTTCCAAACTTTGGGGTGGCTGTGTCTTTTTGATTTTAATTTCCCTAAGCTATAGGACCATAAGTGGAAGTGCCCTAGGCTCTGTTGCTTTGTTTTTTAGATGTTTCAGGAAACACCATACACTTCTCCCGAGTGTCTGTTGGCAATTTACATCCCGCCCATCAGCATAAGAAGGCTCCCAGTTCTCCATGGCCTGTCCTGCCTTTCTGGATTTTACACTTTTTTCAGAGTGCCCTTTTGACCAGGGGGAAGTGAGACTTCATTGTAGTGCAGATTTCCTTTGCAAGCTTGCTTGGTTGGCCAAAAAGGGCGTATGCGTTTTTTCCTGAATATATTCAGGAAAAAACGCATACGCCCTTTTTGGCCAAGTGCATCATTGTGGACGTTCTGCCTGCTTTCCTATGCTTTCAATGCAATTCCAGTCTACCTCCTGAAATCGGTTTCCTGCAATTCTGCCCCGCTTTCAAGTCCTCTTGGCAGCCTTACTTCAGTATATTTTTGGACGATAGCTGTCATTTATAACTCTGCAGGTTTGTGAATTACAGTGCCCCTGAGCTCCTTTCTTCAACTCGCTTTCTTGTGAGCTGGCCGCAACACCGCACGATGGCTTCAGGCCCTAATCTGGTTCCGGCACGGCATGCTGAGCCTTTGGTTAATTCCTCTTCCTGGTGGGAAATGAGAGTTAAATTTGCCCGTCCAGACACCTCCAGCTAGTCTCTCATTGGTTCTCCCTATTCCTGTTCATCTTCCGCAGAAATTGCAAACTGGGCCAAACAGGAGGTTAAAGGCGCTGACTCTCCAAGTGGGGAGAGTGTTAGTAAAGCGTCTGGAATGTTGCACCCGAGTACCAGGGGAGGAAAACTGAGACATATTTGAACACGTCTCCCGTTCACATGATTGATCATACTCCAGGTTCCACATGCATGTTTTAGCTGAAGGAAGAATACCTTAAACCTGGAGAGTTGAGACCCGTGGAATGGGTACCATGCAATATGTCTTCAAAGGGTATTCATTTGCTCACCGAACCTCTCCAAATCTATCACTGCTACGTTTATGCCCCTGTACACATGCTTGATTCTCTTTCGGTGACATAGCAATCCATAGGTTTTAAGATACTTACTAGTCAGGTACATTCTTAGGCGTTTAATATGGGGTGTTGAGTCCATTTCGTTGAGCAAGGAGTAGTTCTTGTCTATTTGGCTTAAGGAACTTTATCTGTGCTCATTTCAATCTCTGGTATTATGCAGCACCCCAACTCACCTTTCCCCTTAAGCAAGCATAAGTTGGTTTTTTAAATTTGAGACCCTGTTCTGTTCTGTAATTCAGTTCCTGTGTAGCCAAGTTTACATTCCGTGTATTACAGATATCTTATGATGTTTCTTTTTCTGTGTGACTTATTTCAGTTAGAATCATCATACCTGAATCCACTCATTGTGCTGCTAAGGGCCTGATGACATAGATTTCATTGCTGAGTGATATTGCTTTGTAAGTAAATACCACAACTTCTTTATCCATTTTTCACTTTCTGCGATGTTGAACTTGTACTGTAAACGAGGTTCTTGTAAACAGAGGTGTCCCAAACTTTGGGGTGGCTGTGTCTTTTTGATTTTAATTTCCCTAAGCTATAGGACCATAAGTGGAAGTGCCCTAGGCTCTGTTGCTTTGTTTTTTAGATGTTTCAGGAAACACCATACACTTCTCCCGAGTGTCTGTTGGCAATTTACATCCCGCCCATCAGCATAACAAGGCTCCCAGTTCTCCATGGCCTGTCCTGCCTTTCTGGATTTTACACATTTTTCAGATGGCCCTTTTGACCGGGGGGAAGTGAGACTTCATTGTAGTGCAGATTTCCTTTGCAAGCTTGCTTGGTTGGCCAAAAAGTGCGTATGCGTTTTTTCCTGAATATATTCAGGAAAAAACGCATACGCCCTTTTTGGCCAAGTGCATCATTGTGGACGTTCTGCCTCTTTTCCTATGCTTTCAATGCAATTCCAGTCTACCTCCTGAAATCGGTTTCCTGCAATTCTGCCCCGCTTTCAAGTCCTCTTGGCAGCCTTACTTCAGTATATTTTTGGACGATAGCTGTCATTTATAACACTGCAGGTTTGTGAATTACAGTGCCCCTGAGCTCCTTTCTTCAACTCGCTTTCTTTTGAGCTGGCCACAACACCGCAGGATGGCTTCAGGCCCTAATCTGGTTCCGGCACGGCAGGCTGAGCCTTTGGTTAATTCCTCTTCCTGGTGGGAAATGGGAGTTAAATTTGCCCATCCAGAAACCTCCAGCTAGTCTCTCATTGGTTCTCGCTATTCCTGTTCATCTTCCGCAGAAATTGCAAACTGGGCCAAACAGGAGGTTAAAGGGACTGACTCTCCAAGTTGGGAGAGTGTTAGTAAAGCGTCTGGAATGTTGCACCCGCGTACCAGGGTACGAAAACTGAGACATATTTGAACACGTCTCCCGATCACATGGTTGATCATACTCTAGGTTCCACATGCATGTTTTAGCTGAAGGAAGACTACCTTAAACCTGGGTAGTTGAAACCCGTGGAATGGGTACCATGCAATATGACTTCAAAGGGTCTTCATTTGCTCACCGAACCTCTCCAATCCTATCACTGCTGCGTTTATGCCCCTGTACACACGCTTGATTCTCTTTCGGAGACATAGCAATCCATAGGTTTTAAGATACTTACTAGTCAGGTACATTCTTAGGCGTTTAATATGCGGTGTTGAGTCCATTTCATTGAGCAAGGAGTAGCTCTTGTCTATTCCATATTTGGCTTAAGGAACTTTATCTGTGCTCATTTCAATCTCTGGTTTTATGCAGCACCCCAACTCACCTTTCCCCTTAAGCAAGCATAAGTTGGTTTTCTAAATTTGAGACCCTGTTCTGTTTTGGAATTCAGTTCCTGTGTAGCCAAGTTTACATTCCGTGTATTAGTGATATCTTATGATGTTTCTTTTTCTGTGTGACTTATTTCAGTTAGAATCATCGTACCTGAATCCACTCATTATGCTGCTACGGGCCTGATGACATAGATTTCATTGCTGAGTGATACTGCATTGTACGTAAGTACCACAAGTTCTTTAACGATTTTTCACTTTCTGTGATATTGAACTTGTACGGTAAACGAGGTTCTTGTAAACAGAGGCGTCCCAAACTTTGGGGTGGCTGTGTCTTTTTGATTTTAATTTCCCTAAGCTATAGGACCATAAGTGGCAGTGCCCTAGGCTCTGTTGCTTTGTTTTTTAGTTGTTTCAGGAAACACCATACACTTCTCCCCAGTGTCTGTTGGCAATTTACATCCCGCCCATCAGCATAACAAGGCTCCCAGTTCTCCATGGCCTGTCCTGCCTTTCTCGATTTTACACTTTTTTCAGATGGCCCTTTTGACCGGGGGGAAGTGAGACTTCATTGTAGTGCAGATTTCCTTTGCAAGCTTGCTTGGTTGGCCAAAAAGGGCGTATGCGTTTTTTCCTGAATATATTCAGGAAAAAACGCATACGCCCTTTTTGGCCAAGTGCATCATTGTGGACGTTCTGCCTCTTTTCCTATGCTTTCAATGCAATTCCAGTCTACCTCCTGAAATCGGTTTCCTGCAATTCTGCCCCGTTTTCAAGTCCTCTTGGCAGCCTTACTTCAGTCTATTTTTGGACGATAGCTGTCATTTATAACTCTGCAGGTTTGTGAATTACAGTGCCCCTGAGCTCCTTTCTTCAACTCACTTTCTTTTGAGCTGGCCGCAACACCGCAGGATGGCTTCAGGCCCTAATATGGTTCCGGCACGGCACGCTGAGCCTTTGGTTATTTCCTTTTCCTGGTGGGAAATGAGAGTTAAATTTGCCCGTCCAGACACCTCCAGCTAGTCTCTCATTGGTTCTCCCTATTCCTGTTCATCTTCCGCAGAAATTGCAAACTGGGCCAAACAGAACGTTAAAGGCGCTGACTCTCCAAGTGGGGAGAGTGTTAGTAAAGCGTCTGGAATGTTGCACCCGAGTACCAGGGTACGAAAACTGAGACATATTTGAACACATCTCCCATTCACACGGTTGATCATACTCTGGGTTCCACATGCATGTTTTAGCTGAAGGAAGAATACCTTAAACCTGGAGAGTGGAGACCCGTGGAATGGGTACCATGCAATATGACTTCAAAGGGTCTGCATTTGCTCACCGAACAGCTCCAATCCTATCACTGCTGCGTTTATGCCCCTGTACACATGCTTGATTCTCTTTTGGAGACATAGCAATCCATAGGTTTTAAGATACTTACTAGTCAGGTACATTCTTAGGCGTTTAATATGTGGTGTTGAGTCCATTTCGTTGAGCAAGGAATAGCTCTTGTCTATTCCATATTTGGCTTAAGGAACTTTATCTGTGCTCATTTCAATCTCTGGTTTTATGCAGCACCCCATCTCACCTTTCCCCTTAAGCAAGCAGAAGTTGGTTTTCTAAATTTGAGACCCTGTTCTGTTTTGGAATTCAGTTCCTGTGTAGCCAAGTTTACATTCCGTGTATTAGTGATATCTTATGATGTTTCTTTTTCTGTGTGACTTATTTCAGTTAGAATCATCGTACCTGAATCCACTCATTATGCTGCTATGGGCCTGATGACATAGATTCCATTGCTGAATGATACTGCATTGTACGTAAGTATCACATGTTCTTTAACCATTTTTCACTTTCTGTGATATTGAACTTGTACGGTAAAAGAGGTTCTTGTAAACAGAGGCATCCCAAACTTTGGGGTGGCTGTGTCTTTTTGATTTTCATTTCCCTAAGCTATAGGACCATAAGTGGAAGTGCCCTAGGCTCTGTTGCTTTGTTTTTTAGATGTTTCAGGAAACACCATACACTTCTCCCAAGTGTCTGTTGGCAATTTACATCCCGCCCATCAGCATAACAAGGTTCCCAGTTCTCAATGGCCTGTTGCCTTTCTGGATTTTACACTTTTTTCAGATGGCCCTTTTGACCGGGGGGAAGTGAGACTTCATTGTAGTGCAGATTTCCTTTGCAAGCTTGCTTGGTTGGCCAAAAAGTGCGTATGCGTTTTTTCCTGAATATATTCAGGAAAAAACGCATACGCCCTTTTTGGCCAAGTGCATCATTGTGGACGTTCTGCCTCTTTTCCTATGCTTTCAATGCAATTCCAGTCTACCTCCTGAAATCGGTTTCCTGCAATTCTGCCCCGCTTTCAAGTCCTCTTGGCAGCCTTACTTCAGTATATTTTTGGACGATAGCTGTCATTTATAACACTGCAGGTTTGTGCATTACAGTGTCCCTGAGGTCCTTTCTTCAACTCGCTTTCTTGTGAGCTGGCCGCAACACCACAGGATGGCTTCAGGCCCTAATCTGGTTCCGGCACGGCATGCTGAGCCTTTGGTTAATTCCTCTTCCTGGTGGGAAATGAGAGTTAAATTTGCCCGTCCAGACACCTCCAGCTAGTCTCTCATTGATTCTCGCTATTCCTGTTAATCTTCCGCAGAAATTGCAAACTGGGCCAAACAGGAGGTTAAAGGCGCTGACTCTCCAAGTGGGGAGAGTGTTAGTAAAGCGTCTGGAATGTTGCACCCGAGTACCAGGGGAGAAAAACTGAGACATATTTGAAAACCTCTCCCATTCCCACGGTTCATCGTACTCTGGGTTCCACATGCATGTTTTAGCTGAAGGAAGAATACCTTAAACCTGGAGAGTTGAGACCCGTGTAATGGGTACCATGCAATATGACTTCAAAGGTCTTCATTTGCTCACCGAACCTCTCCAATCCTATCACTGCTCCCTTTATGTCCCTGTACACATGCTTGATTCTCTTTTGGAGACATAGCAATCCATAGGTTTTAAGATACTTACTAGTCAGGTACATTCTTAGGCATTTAATATGGGGTGTTGAGTCCATTTCGTTGAGCAAGGAATAGCTCTTGTCTATTCCATATTTGGCTTAAGGAACTTTATCTGTGCTCATTTCAATCTCTGGTTTTATGCAGCACCCCAACTCACCTTTCCCCTTAAGCAAGCATAAGTTGGTTTTCTAAATTTGAGACCCTGTTCTGTTCTGTAATTCAGTTCTTGTGTAGCCAAGTTTACATTCCGTGTATTACTGATATCTTATGATGTTTCTATTTCTGTGTGACTTATTTCAGTTAGAATCATCATACCTGAATCCACTCATTGTGCTGCTAAGGGCCTGATGACATAGATTTCATTGCTGAGTGATATTGCTTTGTAAGTAAATACCACAATTTCTTTATCCATTTTGCACTTTCTGCGATGTTGAACTTGTAGTGTAAAGGAGGTTCTTGTAAACAGAGGCGTCCCAAACTTTGGGGTGGCTGTGTCTTTTTAATTTTAATTTCCCTAAGCTATAGGACCATAAGTGGAAGTGCCCTAGGCTCTGTTGCTTTGTTTTTTAGATGTTTCAGGAAACACCATACACTTCTCCAGAGTGTCTGTTGGCAATTTACATCCCGCCCATCAGCATAACAAGGCTCCCAGTTCTCCATGGCCTGTCCTGCCTTTCTGGATTTTACACTTTTTTCAGATGGCCCTTTTGACCGGGGAGAAGTGAGACTTCATTGTAGTGCAGATTTCCTTTGCAAGCTCCCTTGGTTGGCCAAAAAGGGCGTATGCGTTTTTTCCTGAATATAGTCAGGAAAAAACGCATACGCCCTTTTTGGCCAAGTGCATCATTGTGGACGTTCTGCCTCTTTTCCTATGCTTTCAATGCAATTCCAGTCTACCTCCTGAAATCGGTTTCCTGCAATTCTGCCCCGCTTTCAAGTCCTCTTGGCAGCCTTACTTCAGTATATTTTTGGACGATAGCTGTCATTTATAACTCTGCAGGTTTGTGAATTACAGGGCCCCTGAGCTCCTTTCTTCAACTTGCTTTCTTTTGAGCTGGCCGCAACACCGCAGGATGGCTTCAGGCCCTAATCTGGTTCCGGCAGGGCACGCTGAGCCTTTGGTTATTTCCTCTTCCTGGTGGGAAATGAGAGTTAAATTTGCCCGTCCAGACACCTCCAGCTAGTCTCTCATTGGTTCTCGCTATTCCTGTTCATCTTCCGCAGAAATTGCAAACTGGGCCAAACAGGAGGTTAAAGGCGCTGACTCTCCAAGTGGGGAGAGTGTTAGTAAAGCGTCTGGAATGTTGCACCCGAGTACCAGGGGAGGAAAACTGAGACATATTTGAACACATCTCCCGTTCACACGGTTGATCATACTCTGGGTTCCACATGCATGTTTTAGCTGAAGGAAGAATACCTTAAATCTGGAGAGTTAAGACCTTTGGAATGGGTACCATGCAATATGACTTCAAAGGGTCTTCATTTGCTCACCGAACCTCTCCAATCCTATCACTGCTGCGTTTATGCCCCTGTACACATGCTTGATTCTCTTTCGGAGACATAGCAATCCATAGGTTTTAAGATACTTACTAGTCAGGTACATTCTTAGGCGTTTAATATGGGGTGTTGAGTCCATTTCGTTGAGCAAGGAGTAGCTCTTGTCTATTCCATATTTGGCTTAAGGAACTTTATCTGTGCTCATTTCAATCTCTGGTTTTATGCAGCACCCCAACTCACCTTTCCCCTTAAGCAAGCATAAGTTGGTTTTCTAAATTTGAGACCCTGTTCTGTTTTGGAATTCAGTTCCTGTGTAGCCAAGTTTACATTCCGTGTATTAGTGATATCTTATGATATTTCTTTTTCTGTGTGACTTATTTCAGTTAGAATCATCGTACCTAAATCCACTCATTATGCTGCTACGGACCTGATGACATAGATTTCATTGCTGAGTGATACTGCATTGTACGTAAGTACAACAAGTTCTTTATCCATTTTTCACTTTCTGTGATACTGAACTTGTACGGTAAACGCGTTTCTTGTAAACAGAGGCGTCCCAAACTTTGGGGTGGCTGTGTCTTTTTGATTTTAATTTCCCTAAGCTATAGGACCATAAGTGGAAGTGCCCTAGGCTCTGTTGCTTTGTTTTTTACATGTTTCAGGAAACACCATACACTTCTCCCGAGTGTCTCTTGGCAATTTACATCCCGCCCATCAGCATAACAAGGCTCCCAGTTCTCCATGGCCTGTCCTGCCTTTCTGGATTTTACACTTTTTTCAGATGGCCCTTTTGACCGGGGGGAAGTGAGACTTCATTGTAGTGCAGATTTCCTTTGCAAGCTTGCTTGGTTGGCCAAAAAGGGCGTATGCGTTTTTTCCTGAATATATTCAGGAAAAAACGCATACGCCCTTTTTGGCCAAGTGCATCATTGTGGACGTTCTGCCTCTTTTCCTATGCTTTCAATGCAATTCCAGTCTACCTCATGAAATCGGTTTCCTGCAATTCTGCCCTGCTTTCAAGTCCTCTTGGCAGCCTTCCTTCAGTATATTTTTGGACGATAGCTGTCATTTATAACTCTGCAGATTTGTGAATTACACTGCCCCTGAGCTCCTTTCTTCAACTCGCTTTCTTGTGAGCTGGCCGCAACACCGCAGGATGGCTTCAGGCCCTAATCTGGTTCCGGCATGGCACGCTGAGCCTTTGGTTATTTCCTCTTCCTGGTGGGAAATGAGAGTTAAATTTGCCCGTCCAGACACCTCCAGCTAGTCTGTCATTGGTCTCCCTATTCCTGTTCATCTTCCGCAGAAATTGCAAACTGGGCCAAACAGGAGGTTAAAGGTGCTGACTCTCCAAGTGGGGAGAGTGTTAGTAAAGCATCTGGAATGTTGCACCCGAGTACCAGGGTACGAAAACTGAGACATATTTGAACACGTCTCCCGTTCACACGGTTGATCATACTCTGGGTTCCACATGCATGTTTTAGCTGAAGGAAGAATACCTTAAACCTGGGTAGTTGAAACCCGTGGAATGGGTACCATGCAATATGACTTCAAAGGGTCTTCTTTTGCTCACCGAACCTCTCCAATCCTATCACTGCTGCGTTTATGCCCCTGTACACACGCTTGATTCTCTTTCGGAGACATAGCAATCCATAGGTTTTAAGGTACTTACTAGTCAGGTACATTCTTAGGCGTTTAATATGCGGTGTTGAGTCCATTTCGTTGAGCAAGGAGTACCTCTAGTCTATTCCATATTTGGCTTAAGGAACTTTATCTTTGCTCATTTCAATCTCTGGTTTTATGCAGCACCCCAACTCACCTTTCCCCTTAAGCAAGCATAAGTTGGTTTTCTAAATTTGAGACCCTGTTCTGTTCTGTAATTCAGTTCCTGTGTAGCCAAGTTTACATTCCGTGTATTACTGATATCTTATGATGTTTCTTTTTCTGTGTGACTTATTTCAGTTAGAATCATCATACCTGAATCCACTCATTGTGCTGCTAAGGGCCTGATGACATAGATTTCATTGCTGAGTGATATTGCTTTGTAAGTAAATACCACAATTTCTTTATCCATTTTGCACTTTCTGCGATGTTGAACTTGTACTGTAAACGAGGTTCTTGTAAACAGAGGCATCCCAAACTTTGGGGTGGCTGTGTCTTTTTAATTTTAATTTCCCTAAGCTATAGGACCATAAGTGGAAGTGCCCTAGGCTCTGTTGCTTATTTTTTTAGATGTTTCAGGAAACACCATACACTTCTCCGGAGTGTCTGTTGGCAATTTACATCCCGCCCATCAGCATAACAAGGCTCCCAGTTCTCCATGGCCTGTCCTGCCTTTCTGGATTTTACACTTTTTTCAGATGGCCCTTTTGACCGGGGGGAAGTGAGACTTCATTGTAGTGCAGATTTCCTTTGCAAGCTTGCTTGGTTGGCCAAAAAGGGCGTATGCGTTTTTTCCTGAATATATTCAGGAAAAAACGCATACGCCCTTTTTGGCCAAGTGCATCATTGTGGACGTTCTGCCTCTTTTCCTATGCTTTCAATGCAATTCCAGTCTACCTCCTGAAATCGGTTTCCTGCAATTCTGCCCCTCTTTCAAGTCCTCTTGGCAGCCTTACTTCAGTATATTTTTGGACGATAGCTGTCATTTATAACTCTGCAGGTTTGTGAATTACAGTGCCCCTGAGCTCCTTTCTTCAACTCGCTTTCTTGTGAGCTGACCGCAACACCGCAGGAAGGCTTCAGGCCCTAATCTGGTTCCGGCAGGGCACGCTGAGCCTTTGGTTATTTCCTCTTCCTGGTGGGAAATGAGAGTTAAATTTGCCCGTCCAGACACCTCCAGCTAGTCTCTCATTGGTTCTCCCTATTCCTGTTCATCTTCCGCAGAAATTGCAAACTGGGCCAAACAGGAGGTTAAAGGCGCTGACTCTCCAAGTGGGGAGAGTGTTAGTAAAGCGTCTGGAATGTTGCACCCGTGTACCAGGGGAGGAAAACTGAGACATATTTGAACACATCTCCCGTTCACACGGTTGATCATACTCTGGGTTCCACATGCATGTTTTAGCTGAAGGAAGAATACCTTAAATCTGGAGAGTTGAGACCCGTGTAATGTGTACCATGCAATATGACTTCAAAGGGTCTTCATTTGCTCACCGAACCTCTCCAATCCTATCACTGCTGCTGCGTTTATGCCCCTCTACACACGCTTGATTCACTTTTGGAGACATAGCAATCCATAGGTTTTAAGATACTTACTAGTCAGGTACATTCTTAGGCGTTTAATATGCGGTGTTGAGTCCATTTCGTTGAGCAAGGAGTAGCTCTTCTCTATTCCATATTTGGCTTAAGGAACTTTATCTGTGCTCATTTCAATCTCTGGTTTTATGCAGCACCCCAACTCTCCTTAACCCTTAAGCAAGCATAAGTTGGTTTTCTAAATTTGAGACCCTGTTCTGTTTTGGAATTCAGTTCCTGTGTAGCCAAGTTTACATTCCGTGTATTAGTGATATCTTATGATGTTTCTTTTTCTGTGTGACTTATTTCAGTTAGAATCATCGTACCTGAATCCACTCATTATGCTGCTACGGGCCTGATGACATAGATTTCATTGCTGAGTGATACTGCATTGTACGTAAGTACCACAAGTTCTTTATACATTTTTCACTTTCTGTGATATTGAACTTGTACGGTAAACGAGGTTCTTGTAAACAGAGGCGTCCCAAATTTTGGGGTGGCTGTGTCTTTTTTATTTTAATTTCCCTAAGCTATAGGACCATAAGTGGAAGTGCCCTAGGCTCTGTTGCTTTGTTTTTTAGATGTTTCAGGAAACACCATACACTTCTCCCGAGTGTCTGTTGGCAATTTACATCCCGCCCATCAGCATAACAAGGCTCCCAGTTCTCCATGGCCTGTCCTGCCTTTCTGGATTTTACACTTTTTTCAGATGGCCCTTTTGACCGGGGGGGAAGTGAGACTTCATTGTAGTGCAGATTTCCTTTGCAAGCTTGCTTGGTTGGCCAAAAAGGGCGTATGCGTTTTTCCCTGAATATATTCAGGAAAAAACGCATACGCCCTTTTTGGCCAAGTGCATCATTGTGGACGTTCTGCCTCTTTTCCTATGCTTTCAATGCAATTCCAGTCTATCTCCTGAAATCAGTTTCCTACAATTCTGCCCCGCTTTCAAGTCCTCTTGGCAGCCTTACTTCAGTATATTTTTGGACGATAGCTGTCATTTATAACTCTGCAGGTTTGTATATTACAGTGCCCCTGAGCTCCTTTATTCAACTCGCTTTCTTGTGAGCTGGCCGCAACACCGCAGGATGGCTTCAGGCCCTAATCTGGTTCCGGCACGGCACGCTGAGCCTTTGGTTAAGTCCTCTTCCTGGTGGGAAATGAGAGTTAAATTTGCCCGTCCAGAGACCTCCAGCTAGTCTCTCATTGGTTCTCGCTATTCCTGTTCATCTTCCGCAGAAATTGCAAACTGGGCCAAACAGGAGGTTAAAGGGACTGACTCTCCAAGTCGGGAGAGTGTTAGTAAAGCGTCTGGAATGTTGCACCCGAGTACCAGGGTATGAAAACTGAGACATATTTGAACACATCTCCCGATCACATGGTTGATCATACTCTAGGTTCCACATGCATGTATTAGCTGAAGGAAGAATACCTTAAACCTGGGTAGTTGAAACCCGTGGAATGGGTACCATGCAATATGACTTCAAAGGGTCTTCATTTGTTCACCGAACCTCTCCAATCCTATCACTGCTGCGTTTATGCCCCTGTACACACGCTTGATTCTCTTTTGGAGACATAGCAATCCATAGGTTTTAAGATACTTACTAGTCAGATACATTCTTAGGCGTTTAATATGGGGTGTTGAGTCCATTTCATTGAGCAAGGAGTAGCTCTTGTCTATTTCATATTTGGCTTAAGGAACTTTATCTGTGCTCATTTCAATCTCTGGTTTTATGCAGCACCCCAACTCACCTTTCCCCTTAAGCAAGCATAAGTTGGTTTTCTAAATTTGAGACCCTGTTCTGTTCTGTAATTCAGTTCCTGTGTAGCCAAGTTTACATTCCGTGTATTAGTGATATCTTATGATGTTTCTTTTTCTGTGTGACTTATTTCAGTTAGAATCATCGTACCTGAATCCACTCATTATGCTGCTACGGGCCTGATGACATAGATTTCATTGCTGAGTGATACTGCATTGTACATAAGTACCACAAGTTCTTTATCCATTTTTCACTTTCTGCGATGTTGAACTTGTACTGTAAACGAGGTTCTTGTAAACAGAGCCGTTCCAAACTTTGGGGTGGCTGTGTCTTTTTGATTTTACTTCCCTAAGCTATAGGTCCATAAGTGGAAGTGCCCTAGGCTCTGTTGCTTTGTTTTATAGATGTTTCAGGAAACACCATACACTTCTCCAGAGTGTCTGTTGGCAATTTACATCCCGCCCATCAGCATAACAAGGCTCCCAGTTCTCCATGGCCTGTCCTGCCTTTCTGGATTTTATACATTTTTTCAGATGGCCCTTTTGACCGCGTGGAAGTGAGACTTCATTGTAGTGCAGATTTCCTTTGCAAGCTTGCTTGGTTGGCCAAAAAGGGCGTATGCGTTTTTTCCTGAATATATTCAGGAAAAAACGCATATGCCCTTTTTGGCCAAGTGCATCATTGTGGACGTTCTGCCTCTTTTCCTATGCTTTCAATGCAATTCCAGTCTACCTCCTGAAATCGGTTTCCTGCAATTCTGCCCCGCTTTCAAGTCCTCTTGGCAGCCTTACTTCAGTATATTTTTGGACGATAGCTGTCATTTATAACTCTGCCGGTTTGTGAATTACAGTGCCCCTGAGCTCCTTTCTTCAACTCGCTTTCTTGTGAGCTGGCCGCAACACCGCAGGATGGCTTCAGGCCCTAATCTGGTTCCGGCACGGCAGGCTGAGCCTTTGGTTAATTCCTCTTCCTGGTGGGAAATGGGAGTTAAATTTGCCCGTCCAGACACCTCCAGCTAGTCTCTCATTGGTTCTCGCTATTCCTGTTCATCTTCCGCAGAAATTGCAAACTGGGCCAAACAGGAGGTTAAAGGGACTGACTCTCCAAGTTGGGAGAGTGTTAGTAAAGCGTCTGGAATGTTGCAACCGAGTACCAGGGTACGAAAACTGAGACATATTTGAACACGTCTCCCGATCACATGGTTGATCATACTCTAGGTTCCACATGCATGTTTTAGCTGAAGGAAGACTACCTTAAACCTGGGTAGTTGAAACCCGTGGAATGGGTACCATGCAATATGACTTCAAAGGGTCTTCATTTGCTCACCGAACCTCTCCAATCCTATCACTGCTGCGTTTATGCCCCTGTACACACGCTTGATTCTCTTTTGGAGACATAGAAATCCATAGGTTTTAAGATACTTACTAGTCAGGTACATTCTTAGGCGTTTAATATGCGGTGTTGAGTCCATTTCGTTGAGCAAGGAGTAGCTCTTGTCTATTCCATATTTGGCTTAAGGAACTTTATCTGTGCTCATTTCAATCTCTGGTTTTATGCACCACCCGAACTCACCTTTCCCCTTAAGCAAGCATAAGTTGGTTTTCTAAATTTGAGACCCTGTTCTGTTTTGGAATTCAGTTCCTGTGTAGCCAAGTTTACATTCCGTGTATTAGTGATATCTTATGATGTTTCTTTTTCTGTGTGACTTATTTCAGTTAGAATCATCGTACCTGAATCCACTCATTATGCTGCTACGGGCCTGATGACATAGATTTCATTGCTGAGTGATACTGCATTGTACGTAAGTACCACAAGTTCTTTATCCATTTTTCACTTTCTGTGATATTGAACTTGTACGGTAAACGAGGTTCTTGTAAACAGAGGCGTCCCAAACTTTGGGGTGGCTGTGTCTTTTTGATTTTAATTTCCCTAAGCTATAGGACCATAAGTGGAATTGCCCTAGGCTCTGTTGCTTTGTTTTTTAGATGTTTCAGGAAAGGCCATACACTTCTCCCAGGTGTCTGTTGGCAACTTACATCCCGCCCATCAGCATAACAAGGCTCCCAGTTCTCCATGGCCTGTCCTGCCTTTCTGGATTTTACACTTTTTTAAGATGGCCCTTTTGACCGGGGGGAAGTGAGACTTCATTGTAGTACAGATTTCCTTTGCAAGCTTGCTTGGTTGGCCAAAAAGGGCGTATGCGTTTTTTCCTGAATATATTCAGGAAAAAACGCATACGCCCTTTTTGGCCAAGTGCATCATTGTGGACGTTCTGCCTCTTTTCCTATGCTTTCAATGCAATTCCAGTCTACCTCCTGAAATCGGTTTCCTGCAATTCTGCCCCGTTTTCAAGTCCTCTTGGCAGCCTTACTTCAGTCTATTTTTGGACGATAGCTGTCATTTATAACTCTGCAGGTTTGTGAATTACAGTGCCCCTGAGCTCCTTTCTTCAACTCACTTTCTTTTGAGCTGGCCGCAACACCGCAGGATGGCTTCAGGCCCTAATATGGTTCCGGCACGGCACGCTGAGCCTTTGGTTATTTCCTTTTCCTGGTGGGAAATGAGAGTTAAATTTGCCCGTCCAGACACCTCCAGCTAGTCTCTCATTGGTTCTCCCTATTCCTGTTCATCTTCCGCAGAAATTGCAAACTGGGCCAAACAGAACGTTAAAGGCGCTGACTCTCCAAGTGGGGAGAGTGTTAGTAAAGCGTCTGGAATGTTGCACCCGAGTACCAGGGTACGAAAACTGAGACATATTTGAACACATCTCCCATTCACACGGTTGATCATACTCTGGGTTCCACATGCATGTTTTAGCTGAAGGAAGAATACCTTAAACCTGGAGAGTGGAGACCCGTGGAATGGGTACCATGCAATATGACTTCAAAGGGTCTGCATTTGCTCACCGAACAGCTCCAATCCTATCACTGCTGCGTTTATGCCCCTGTACACATGCTTGATTCTCTTTTGGAGACATAGCAATCCATAGGTTTTAAGATACTTACTAGTCAGGTACATTCTTAGGCGTTTAATATGTGGTGTTGAGTCCATTTCGTTGAGCAAGGAATAGCTCTTGTCTATTCCATATTTGGCTTAAGGAACTTTATCTGTGCTCATTTCAATCTCTGGTTTTATGCAGCACCCCATCTCACCTTTCCCCTTAAGCAAGCAGAAGTTGGTTTTCTAAATTTGAGACCCTGTTCTGTTTTGGAATTCAGTTCCTGTGTAGCCAAGTTTACATTCCGTGTATTAGTGATATCTTATGATGTTTCTTTTTCTGTGTGACTTATTTCAGTTAGAATCATCGTACCTGAATCCACTCATTATGCTGCTATGGGCCTGATGACATAGATTCCATTGCTGAGTGATACTGCATTGTACGTAAGTATCACATGTTCTTTAACCATTTTTCACTTTCTGTGATATTGAACTTGTACGGTAAAAGAGGTTCTTGTAAACAGAGGCATCCCAAACTTTGGGGTGGCTGTGTCTTTTTGATTTTCATTTCCCTAAGCTATAGGACCATAAGTGGAAGTGCCCTAGGCTCTGTTGCTTTGTTTTTTAGATGTTTCAGGAAACACCATACACTTCTCCCGAGTGTCTGTTGGCAATTTACATCCCGCCCATCAGCATAACAAGGCTCCCCGTTCTCCATGGCCTGTCCTGCCTTTCTGGATTTTACACTTTTTTCAGATGGCCCTTTTGACCGGGGGGAAGTGAGACTTCATTGTAGTGCAGATTTCCTTTGCAAGCTTGCTTGGTTGGCCAAAAAGTGCGTATGCGTTTTTTCCTGAATATATTCAGGAAAAAACGCATACGCCCTTTTTGGCCAAGTGCATCATTGTGGACGTTCTGCCTCTTTTCCTATGCTTTCAATGCAATTCCAGTCTACCTCCTGAAATCGGTTTCCTGCAATTCTGCCCCGCTTTCAAGTCCTCTTGGCAGCCTTACTTCAGTATATTTTTGGACGATAGCTGTCATTTATAACACTGCAGGTTTGTGCATTACAGTGTCCCTGAGGTCCTTTCTTCAACTCGCTTTCTTGTGAGCTGGCCGCAACACCACAGGATGGCTTCAGGCCCTAATCTGGTTCCGGCACGGCATGCTGAGCCTTTGGTTAATTCCTCTTCCTGGTGGGAAATGAGAGTTAAATTTGCCCGTCCAGACACCTCCAGCTAGTCTCTCATTGATTCTCGCTATTCCTGTTAATCTTCCGCAGAAATTGCAAACTGGGCCAAACAGGAGGTTAAAGGGACTGACTCTCCAAGTGGGGAGAGTGTTAGTAAAGCGTCTGGAATGTTGCACCCGAGTACCAGGGGAGAAAAACTGAGACATATTTGAAAACCTCTCCCATTCCCACGGTTCATCGTACTCTGGGTTCCACATGCATGTTTTAGCTGAAGGAAGAATACCTTAAACCTGGAGAGTTGAGACCCGTGTAATGGGTACCATGCAATATGACTTCAAAGGTCTTCATTTGCTCACCGAACCTCTCCAATCCTATCACTGCTCCCTTTATGTCCCTGTACACATGCTTGATTCTCTTTTGGAGACATAGCAATCCATAGGTTTTAAGATACTTACTAGTCAGGTACATTCTTAGGCATTTAATATGGGGTGTTGAGTCCATTTCGTTGAGCAAGGAATAGCTCTTGTCTATTCCATATTTGGCTTAAGGAACTTTATCTGTGCTCATTTCAATCTCTGGTTTTATGCAGCACCCCAACTCACCTTTCCCCTTAAGCAAGCATAAGTTGGTTTTCTAAATTTGAGACCCTGTTCTGTTCTGTAATTCAGTTCTTGTGTAGCCAAGTTTACATTCCTTGTATTACTGATATCTTATGATGTTTCTATTTCTGTGTGACTTATTTCAGTTAGAATCATCATACCTGAATCCACTCATTGTGCTGCTAAGGGCCTGATGACATAGATTTCATTGCTGAGTGATATTGCTTTGTAAGTAAATACCACAATTTCTTTATCCATTTTGCACTTTCTGCGATGTTGAACTTGTAGTGTAAAGGAGGTTCTTGTAAACAGAGGCGTCCCAAACTTTGGGGTGGCTGTGTCTTTTTAATTTTAATTTCCCTAAGCTATAGGACCATAAGTGGAAGTGCCCTAGGCTCTGTTGCTTTGTTTTTTAGATGTTTCAGGAAACACCATACACTTCTCCAGAGTGTCTGTTGGCAATTTACATCCCGCCCATCAGCATAACAAGGCTCCCAGTTCTCCATGGCCTGTCCTGCCTTTCTGGATTTTACACTTTTTTCAGATGGCCCTTTTGACCGGGGAGAAGTGAGACTTCATTGTAGTGCAGATTTCCTTTGCAAGCTCCCTTGGTTGGCCAAAAAGGGCGTATGCGTTTTTTCCTGAATATAGTCAGGAAAAAACGCATACGCCCTTTTTGGCCAAGTGCATCATTGTGGACGTTCTGCCTCTTTTCCTATGCTTTCAATGCAATTCCAGTCTACCTCCTGAAATCGGTTTCCTGCAATTCTGCCCCGCTTTCAAGTCCTCTTGGCAGCCTTACTTCAGTATATTTTTGGACGATAGCTGTCATTTATAACTCTGCAGGTTTGTGAATTACAGTGCCCCTGAGCTCCTTTCTTCAACTTGCTTTCTTTTGAGCTGGCCGCAACACCGCAGGATGGCTTCAGGCCCTAATCTGGTTCCGGCAGGGCACGCTGAGCCTTTGGTTATTTCCTCTTCCTGGTGGGAAATGAGAGTTAAATTTGCCCGTCCAGACACCTCCAGCTAGTCTCTCATTGGTTCTCGCTATTCCTGTTCATCTTCCGCAGAAATTGCAAACTGGGCCAAACAGGAGGTTAAAGGCGCTGACTCTCCAAGTGGGGAGAGTGTTAGTAAAGCGTCTGGAATGTTGCACCCGAGTACCAGGGGAGGAAAACTGAGACATATTTGAACACATCTCCCGTTCACACGGTTGATCATACTCTGGGTTCCACATGCATGTTTTAGCTGAAGGAAGAATACCTTAAATCTGGAGAGTTAAGACCTTTGGAATGGGTACCATGCAATATGACTTCAAAGGGTCTTCATTTGCTCACCGAACCTCTCCAATCCTATCACTGCTGCGTTTATGCCCCTGTACACATGCTTGATTCTCTTTCGGAGACATAGCAATCCATAGGTTTTAAGATACTTACTAGTCAGGTACATTCTTAGGCGTTTAATATGGGGTGTTGAGTCCATTTCGTTGAGCAAGGAGTAGCTCTTGTCTATTCCATATTTGGCTTAAGGAACTTTATCTGTGCTCATTTCAATCTCTGGTTTTATGCAGCACCCCAACTCACCTTTCCCCTTAAGCAAGCATAAGTTGGTTTTCTAAATTTGAGACCCTGTTCTGTTTTGGAATTCAGTTCCTGTGTAGCCAAGTTTACATTCCGTGTATTAGTGATATCTTATGATATTTCTTTTTCTGTGTGACTTATTTCAGTTAGAATCATCGTACCTAAATCCACTCATTATGCTGCTACGGACCTGATGACATAGATTTCATTGCTGAGTGATACTGCATTGTACGTAAGTACAACATGTTCTTTATCCATTTTTCACTTTCTGTGATACTGAACTTGTACGGTAAACGCGTTTCTTGTAAACAGAGGCGTCCCAAACTTTGGGGTGGCTGTGTCTTTTTGATTTTAATTTCCCTAAGCTATAGGACCATAAGTGGAAGTGCCCTAGGCTCTGTTGCTTTGTTTTTTACATGTTTCAGGAAACACCATACACTTCTCCCGAGTGTCTCTTGGCAATTTACATCCCGCCCATCAGCATAACAAGGCTCCCAGTTCTCCATGGCCTGTCCTGCCTTTCTGGATTTTACACTTTTTTCAGATGGCCCTTTTGACCGGGGGGAAGTGAGACTTCATTGTAGTGCAGATTTCCTTTGCAAGCTTGCTTGGTTGGCCAAAAAGGGCGTATGCGTTTTTTCCTGAATATATTCAGGAAAAAACGCATACGCCCTTTTTGGCCAAGTGCATCATTGTGGACGTTCTGCCTCTTTTCCTATGCTTTCAATGCAATTCCAGTCTACCTCATGAAATCGGTTTCCTGCAATTCTGCCCTGCTTTCAAGTCCTCTTGGCAGCCTTCCTTCAGTATATTTTTGGACGATAGCTGTCATTTATAACTCTGCAGATTTGTGAATTACACTGCCCCTGAGCTCCTTTCTTCAACTCGCTTTCTTGTGAGCTGGCCGCAACACCGCAGGATGGCTTCAGGCCCTAATCTGGTTCCGGCATGGCACGCTGAGCCTTTGGTTATTTCCTCTTCCTGGTGGGAAATGAGAGTTAAATTTGCCCGTCCAGACACCTCCAGCTAGTCTCTCATTGGTCTCCCTATTCCTGTTCATCTTCCGCAGAAATTGCAAACTGGGCCAAACAGGAGGTTAAAGGTGCTGACTCTCCAAGTGGGGAGAGTGTTAGTAAAGCATCTGGAATGTTGCACCCGAGTACCAGGCGAGGAAAACTGAGACATATTTGAACACGTCTCCCGTTCACACGGTTGATCATACTCTGGGTTCCACATGCATGTTTTAGCTGAAGGAAGAATACCTTAAACCTGGGTAGTTGAAACCCGTGGAATGGGTACCATGCAATATGACTTCAAAGGGTCTTCTTTTGCTCACCGAACCTCTCCAATCCTATCACTGCTGCGTTTATGCCCCTGTACACACGCTTGATTCTCTTTCGGAGACATAGCAATCCATAGGTTTTAAGGTACTTACTAGTCAGGTACATTCTTAGGCGTTTAATATGCGGTGTTGAGTCCATTTCGTTGAGCAAGGAGTACCTCTAGTCTATTCCATATTTGGCTTAAGGAACTTTATCTTTGCTCATTTCAATCTCTGGTTTTATGCAGCACCCCAACTCACCTTTCCCCTTAAGCAAGCATAAGTTGGTTTTCTAAATTTGAGACCCTGTTCTGTTTTGGAATTCAGTTCCTGTGTAGCCAAGTTTACATTCCGTGTATTAGTGATATCTTATGATGTTTCTTTTTCTGTGTGACTTATTTCAGTTAGAATCATCGTACCTGAATCCACTCATTATGCTGCTACAAGCCTGATGACATAGATTTCATTGCTGAGTGATACTGCATTGTACGTAAGTACCACAAGTTCTTTATCCATTTTTCACTTTCTGTGATATTGAACTTGTACGGTAAACGAGGTTCTTGTAAACAGAGGCGTCCCAAACTTTCGGGTGCCTGTGTCGTTTTGATTTTAATTTCCCTAAGCTATAGGACCATAAGTGGAAGTGCCCTAGGCTCTGTTGCTTTGTTTTTTAGATGTTTCAGGAAACACCATACACTTCTCCTGAGTGTCTGTTGGCAATTTATATCCCGCCTATCAGCATAACAAGGCTCCCAGTTCTCCATGGCCTGTCCTGCCTTTCTGGATTTTACACTTTTTTCAGATGGCCCTTTTGACCGGGGGGAAGTGAGACTTCATTGTAGTGCAGATTTCCTTTGCAAGCTTGCTTGGTTGGCCAAAAAGGGCGTATGCGTTTTTTCCTGAATATATTCAGGAAAAAACGCATACGCCCTTTTTGGCCAAGTGCATCATTGTGGACGTTCTGCCTCTTTTCCTATGCTTTCAATGCAATTCCAGTCTACCTCCTGAAATCGGTTTCCTGCAATTCTGCCCCGTTTTCAAGTCCTCTTGGCAGCCTTACTTCAGTCTATTTTTGGACGATAGCTGTCATTTATAACTCTGCAGGTTTGTGAATTACAGTGCCCCTGAGCTCCTTTCTTCAACTCACTTTCTTTTGAGCTGGCCGCAACACCGCAGGATGGCTTCAGGCCCTAATATGGTTCCGGCACGGCACGCTGAGCCTTTGGTTATTTCCTTTTCCTGGTGGGAAATGAGAGTTAAATTTGCCCGTCCAGACACCTCCAGCTAGTCTCTCATTGGTTCTCCCTATTCCTGTTCATCTTCCGCAGAAATTGCAAACTGGGCCAAACAGAACGTTAAAGGCGCTGACTCTCCAAGTGGGGAGAGTGTTAGTAAAGCGTCTGGAATGTTGCACCCGAGTACCAGGGTACGAAAACTGAGACATATTTGAACACATCTCCCATTCACACGGTTGATCATACTCTGGGTTCCACATGCATGTTTTAGCTGAAGGAAGAATACCTTAAACCTGGAGAGTGGAGACCCGTGGAATGGGTACCATGCAATATGACTTCAAAGGGTCTGCATTTGCTCACCGAACAGCTCCAATCCTATCACTGCTGCGTTTATGCCCCTGTACACATGCTTGATTCTCTTTTGGAGACATAGCAATCCATAGGTTTTAAGATACTTACTAGTCAGGTACATTCTTAGGCGTTTAATATGTGGTGTTGAGTCCATTTCGTTGAGCAAGGAATAGCTCTTGTCTATTCCATATTTGGCTTAAGGAACTTTATCTGTGCTCATTTCAATCTCTGGTTTTATGCAGCACCCCATCTCACCTTTCCCCTTAAGCAAGCAGAAGTTGGTTTTCTAAATTTGAGACCCTGTTCTGTTTTGGAATTCAGTTCCTGTGTAGCCAAGTTTACATTCCGTGTATTAGTGATATCTTATGATGTTTCTTTTTCTGTGTGACTTATTTCAGTTAGAATCATCGTACCTGAATCCACTCATTATGCTGCTATGGGCCTGATGACATAGATTCCATTGCTGAGTGATACTGCATTGTACGTAAGTATCACATGTTCTTTAACCATTTTTCACTTTCTGTGATATTGAACTTGTACGGTAAAAGAGGTTCTTGTAAACAGAGGCATCCCAAACTTTGGGGTGGCTGTGTCTTTTTGATTTTCATTTCCCTAAGCTATAGGACCATAAGTGGAAGTGCCCTAGGCTCTGTTGCTTTGTTTTTTAGATGTTTCAGGAAACACCATACACTTCTCCCGAGTGTCTGTTGGCAATTTACATCCCGCCCATCAGCATAACAAGGCTCCCCGTTCTCCATGGCCTGTCCTGCCTTTCTGGATTTTACACTTTTTTCAGATGGCCCTTTTGACCGGGGGGAAGTGAGACTTCATTGTAGTGCAGATTTCCTTTGCAAGCTTGCTTGGTTGGCCAAAAAGTACGTATGCGTTTTTTCCTGAATATATTCAGGAAAAAACGCATACGCCCTTTTTGGCCAAGTGCATCATTGTGGACGTTCTGCCTCTTTTCCTATGCTTTCAATGCAATTCCAGTCTACCTCCTGAAATCGGTTTCCTGCAATTCTGCCCCGCTTTCAAGTCCTCTTGGCAGCCTTACTTCAGTATATTTTTGGACGATAGCTGTCATTTATAACACTGCAGGTTTGTGCATTACAGTGTCCCTGAGGTCCTTTCTTCAACTCGCTTTCTTGTGAGCTGGCCGCAACACCACAGGATGGCTTCAGGCCCTAATCTGGTTCCGGCACGGCATGCTGAGCCTTTGGTTAATTCCTCTTCCTGGTGGGAAATGAGAGTTAAATTTGCCCGTCCAGACACCTCCAGCTAGTCTCTCAGTGATTCTCGCTATTCCTGTTAATCTTCCGCAGAAATTGCAAACTGGGCCAAACAGGAGGTTAAAGGCGCTGACTCTCCAAGTGGGGAGAGTGTTAGTAAAGCGTCTGGAATGTTGCACCCGAGTACCAGGGGAGAAAAACTGAGACATATTTGAAAACCTCTCCCATTCCCACGGTTCATCGTACTCTGGGTTCCACATGCATGTTTTAGCTGAAGGAAGAATACCTTAAACCTGGAGAGTTGAGACCCGTGTAATGGGTACCATGCAATATGACTTCAAAGGTCTTCATTTGCTCACCGAACCTCTCCAATCCTATCACTGCTCCCTTTATGTCCCTGTACACATGCTTGATTCTCTTTTGGAGACATAGCAATCCATAGGTTTTAAGATACTTACTAGTCAGGTACATTCTTAGGCATTTAATATGGGGTGTTGAGTCCATTTCGTTGAGCAAGGAATAGCTCTTGTCTATTCCATATTTGGCTTAAGGAACTTTATCTGTGCTCATTTCAATCTCTGGTTTTATGCAGCACCCCAACTCACCTTTCCCCTTAAGCAAGCATAAGTTGGTTTTCTAAATTTGAGACCCTGTTCTGTTCTGTAATTCAGTTCTTGTGTAGCCAAGTTTACATTCCGTGTATTACTGATATCTTATGATGTTTCTATTTCTGTGTGACTTATTTCAGTTAGAATAATCATACCTGAATCCACTCATTGTGCTGCTAAGGGCCTGATGACATAGATTTCATTGCTGAGTGATATTGCTTTGTAAGTAAATACCACAATTTCTTTATCCATTTTGCACTTTCTGCGATGTTGAACTTGTAGTGTAAAGGAGGTTCTTGTAAACAGAGGCGTCCCAAACTTTGGGGTGGCTGTGTCTTTTTAATTTTAATTTCCCTAAGCTATAGGACCATAAGTGGAAGTGCCCTAGGCTCTGTTGCTTTGTTTTTTAGATGTTTCAGGAAACACCATACACTTCTCCAGAGTGTCTGTTGGCAATTTACATCCCGCCCATCAGCATAACAAGGCTCCCAGTTCTCCATGGCCTGTCCTGCCTTTCTGGATTTTACACTTTTTTCAGATGGCCCTTTTGACCGGGGAGAAGTGAGACTTCATTGTAGTGCAGATTTCCTTTGCAAGCTCCCTTGGTTGGCCAAAAAGGGCGTATGCGTTTTTTCCTGAATATAGTCAGGAAAAAACGCATACGCCCTTTTTGGCCAAGTGCATCATTGTGGACGTTCTGCCTCTTTTCCTATGCTTTCAATGCAATTCCAGTCTACCTCCTGAAATCGGTTTCCTGCAATTCTGCCCCGCTTTCAAGTCCTCTTGGCAGCCTTACTTCAGTATATTTTTGGACGATAGCTGTCATTTATAACTCTGCAGGTTTGTGAATTACAGTGCCCCTGAGCTCCTTTCTTCAACTTGCTTTCTTTTGAGCTGGCCGCAACACCGCAGGATGGCTTCAGGCCCTAATCTGGTTCCGGCAGGGCACGCTGAGCCTTTGGTTATTTCCTCTTCCTGGTGGGAAATGAGAGTTAAATTTGCCCGTCCAGACACCTCCAGCTAGTCTCTCATTGGTTCTCGCTATTCCTGTTCATCTTCCGCAGAAATTGCAAACTGGGCCAAACAGGAGGTTAAAGGCGCTGACTCTCCAAGTGGGGAGAGTGTTAGTAAAGCGTCTGGAATGTTGCACCCGAGTACCAGGGGAGGAAAACTGAGACATATTTGAACACATCTCCCGTTCACACGGTTGATCATACTCTGGGTTCCACATGCATGTTTTAGCTGAAGGAAGAATACCTTAAATCTGGAGAGTTAAGACCTTTGGAATGGGTACCATGCAATATGACTTCAAAGGGTCTTCATTTGCTCACCGAACCTCTCCAATCCTATCACTGCTGCGTTTATGCCCCTGTACACATGCTTGATTCTCTTTCGGAGACATAGCAATCCATAGGTTTTAAGATACTTACTAGTCAGGTACATTCTTAGGCGTTTAATATGGGGTGTTGAGTCCATTTCGTTGAGCAAGGAGTAGCTCTTGTCTATTCCATATTTGGCTTAAGGAACTTTATCTGTGCTCATTTCAATCTCTGGTTTTATGCAGCACCCCAACTCACCTTTACCCTTAAGCAAGCATAAGTTGGTTTTCTAAATTTGAGACCCTGTTCTGTTTTGGAATTCAGTTCCTGTGTAGCCAAGTTTACATTCCGTGTATTAGTGATATCTTATGATATTTCTTTTTCTGTGTGACTTATTTCAGTTAGAATCATCGTACCTAAATCCACTCATTATGCTGCTACGGACCTGATGACATAGATTTCATTGCTGAGTGATACTGCATTGTACGTAAGTACAACATGTTCTTTATCCATTTTTCACTTTCTGTGATACTGAACTTGTACGGTAAACGCGTTTCTTGTAAACAGAGGCGTCCCAAACTTTGGGGTGGCTGTGTCTTTTTGATTTTAATTTCCCTAAGCTATAGGACCATAAGTGGAAGTGCCCTAGGCTCTGTTGCTTTGTTTTTTACATGTTTCAGGAAACACCATACACTTCTCCCGAGTGTCTCTTGGCAATTTACATCCCGCCCATCAGCATAACAAGGCTCCCAGTTCTCCATGGCCTGTCCTGCCTTTCTGGATTTTACACTTTTTTCAGATGGCCCTTTTGACCGGGGGGAAGTGAGACTTCATTGTAGTGCAGATTTCCTTTGCAAGCTTGCTTGGTTGGCCAAAAAGGGCGTATGCGTTTTTTCCTGAATATATTCAGGAAAAAACGCATACGCCCTTTTTGGCCAAGTGCATCATTGTGGACGTTCTGCCTCTTTTCCTATGCTTTCAATGCAATTCCAGTCTACCTCATGAAATCGGTTTCCTGCAATTCTGCCCTGCTTTCAAGTCCTCTTGGCAGCCTTCCTTCAGTATATTTTTGGACGATAGCTGTCATTTATAACTCTGCAGATTTGTGAATTACACTGCCCCTGAGCTCCTTTCTTCAACTCGCTTTCTTGTGAGCTGGCCGCAACACCGCAGGATGGCTTCAGGCCCTAATCTGGTTCCGGCATGGCACACTGAGCCTTTGGTTATTTCCTCTTCCTGGTGGGAAATGAGAGTTAAATTTGCCCGTCCAGACACCTCCAGCTAGTCTCTCATTGGTCTCCCTATTCCTGTTCATCTTCCGCAGAAATTGCAAACTGGGCCAAACAGGAGGTTAAAGGTGCTGACTCTCCAAGTGGGGAGAGTGTTAGTAAAGCATCTGGAATGTTGCACCCGAGTACCAGGCGAGGAAAACTGAGACATATTTGAACACGTCTCCCGTTCACACGGTTGATCATACTCTGGGTTCCACATGCATGTTTTAGCTGAAGGAAGAATACCTTAAACCTGGGTAGTTGAAACCCGTGGAATGGGTACCATGCAATATGACTTCAAAGGGTCTTCTTTTGCTCACCGAACCTCTCCAATCCTATCACTGCTGCGTTTATGCCCCTGTACACACGCTTGATTCTCTTTCGGAGACATTGCAATCCATAGGTTTTAAGGTACTTACTAGTCAGGTACATTCTTAGGCGTTTAATATGCGGTGTTGAGTCCATTTCGTTGAGCAAGGAGTACCTCTAGTCTATTCCATATTTGGCTTAAGGAACTTTATCTTTGCTCATTTCAATCTCTGGTTTTATGCAGCACCCCAACTCACCTTTCCCCTTAAGCAAGCATAAGTTGGTTTTCTAAATTTGAGACGCTGTTCTGTTCTGTAATTCAGTTCCTGTGTAGCCAAGTTTACATTCCGTGTATTACTGATATCTTATGATGTTTCTTTTTCTGTGTGACTTATTTCAGTTAGAATCATCATACCTGAATCCACTCATTGTGCTGCTAAGGGCCTGATGACATAGATTTCATTGCTGAGTGATATTGCTTTGTAAGTAAATACCACAATTTCTTTATCCATTTTGCACTTTCTGCGATGTTGAACTTGTACTGTAAACGAGGTTCTTGTAAACAGAGGCGTCCCAAACTTTGGGGTGGCTGTGTCTTTTTAATTTTAATTTCCCTAAGCTATAGGACCATAAGTGGAAGTGCCCTAGGCTCTGTTGCTTATTTTTTTAGATGTTTCAGGAAACACCATACACTTCTCCGGAGTGTCTGTTGGCAATTTACATCCCGCCCATCAGCATAACAAGGCTCCCAGTTCTCCATGGCCTGTCCTGCCTTTCTGGATTTTACACTTTTTTCAGATGGCCCTTTTGACCGGGGAGAAGTGAGACTTCATTGTAGTGCAGATTTCCTTTGCAAGCTTGCTTGGTTGGCCAAAAAGGGCGTATGCGTTTTTTCCTGAATATATTCAGGAAAAAACGCATACGCCCTTTTTGGCCAAGTGCATCATTGTGGACGTTCTGCCTCTTTTCCTATGCTTTCAATGCAATTCCAGTCTACCTCCTGAAATCGGTTTCCTGCAATTCTGCCCCTCTTTCAAGTCCTCTTGGCAGCCTTACTTCAGTATATTTTTGGACGATAGCTGTCATTTATAACTCTGCAGGTTTGTGAATTACAGTGCCCCTGAGCTCCTTTCTTCAACTCGCTTTCTTGTGAGCTGGCCGCAACACCGCAGGAAGGCTTCAGGCCCTAATCTGGTTCCGGCAGGGCACGCTGAGCCTTTGGTTATTTCCTCTTCCTGGTGGGAAATGAGAGTTAAATTTGCCCGTCCAGACACCTCCAGCTAGTCTCTCATTGGTTCTCCCTATTCCTGTTCATCTTCCGCAGAAATTGCAAACTGGGCCAAACAGGAGGTTAAAGGCGCTGACTCTCCAAGTGGGGAGAGTGTTAGTAAAGCGTCTGGAATGTTGCACCCGTGTACCAGGGGAGGAAAACTGAGACATATTTGAACACATCTCCCGTTCACACGGTTGATCATACTCTGGGTTCCACATGCATGTTTTAGCTGAAGGAAGAATACCTTAAATCTGGAGAGTTGAGACCCGTGTAATGTGTACCATGCAATATGACTTCAAAGGGTCTTCATTTGCTCACCGAACCTCTCCAATCCTATCACTGCTGCTGCGTTTATGCCCCTCTACACACGCTTGATTCACTTTTGGAGACATAGCAATCCATAGGTTTTAAGATACTTACTAGTCAGGTACATTCTTAGGCGTTTAATATGCGGTGTTGAGTCCATTTCGTTGAGCAAGGAGTAGCTCTTCTCTATTCCATATTTGGCTTAAGGAACTTTATCTGTGCTCATTTCAATCTCTGGTTTTATGCAGCACCCCAACTCTCCTTAACCCTTAAGCAAGCATAAGTTGGTTTTCTAAATTTGAGACCCTGTTCTGTTTTGGAATTCAGTTCCTGTGTAGCCAAGTTTACATTCCGTGTATTAGTGATATCTTATGATGTTTCTTTTTCTGTGTGACTTATTTCAGTTAGAATCATCGTACCTGAATCCACTCATTATGCTGCTACGGGCCTGATGACATAGATTTCATTGCTGAGTGATACTGCATTGTACGTAAGTACCACAAGTTCTTTATACATTTTTCACTTTCTGTGATATTGAACTTGTACGGTAAACGAGGTTCTTGTAAACAGAGGCGTCCCAAATTTTGGGGTGGCTGTGTCTTTTTTATTTTAATTTCCCTAAGCTATAGGACCATAAGTGGAAGTGCCCTAGGCTCTGTTGCTTTGTTTTTTAGATGTTTCAGGAAACACCATACACTTCTCCCGAGTGTCTGTTGGCAATTTACATCCCGCCCATCAGCATAACAAGGCTCCCAGTTCTCCATGGCCTGTCCTGCCTTTCTGGATTTTACACTTTTTTCAGATGGCCCTTTTGACCGGGGGGGAAGTGAGACTTCATTGTAGTGCAGATTTCCTTTGCAAGCTTGCTTGGTTGGCCAAAAAGGGCGTATGCGTTTTTCCCTGAATATATTCAGGAAAAAACGCATACGCCCTTTTTGGCCAAGTGCATCATTGTGGACGTTCTGCCTCTTTTCCTATGCTTTCAATGCAATTCCAGTCTATCTCCTGAAATCAGTTTCCTACAATTCTGCCCCGCTTTCAAGTCCTCTTGGCAGCCTTACTTCAGTATATTTTTGGACGATAGCTGTCATTTATAACTCTGCAGGTTTGTATATTACAGTGCCCCTGAGCTCCTTTATTCAACTCGCTTTCTTGTGAGCTGGCCGCAACACCGCAGGATGGCTTCAGGCCCTAATCTGGTTCCGGCACGGCACGCTGAGCCTTTGGTTAAGGCCTCTTCCTGGTGGGAAATGAGAGTTAAATTTGCCCGTCCAGACACCTCCAGCTAGTCTCTCATTGGTTCTCGCTATTCCTGTTCATCTTCCGCAGAAATTGCAAACTGGGCCAAACAGGAGGTTAAAGGGACTGACTCTCCAAGTCGGGAGAGTGTTAGTAAAGCGTCTGGAATGTTGCACCCGAGTACCAGGGTATGAAAACTGAGACATATTTGAACACATCTCCCGATCACATGGTTGATCATACTCTAGGTTCCACATGCATGTATTAGCTGAAGGAAGAATACCTTAAACCTGGGTAGTTGAAACCCGTGGAATGGGTACCATGCAATATGACTTCAAAGGGTCTTCATTTGTTCACCGAACCTCTCCAATCCTATCACTGCTGCGTTTATGCCCCTGTACACACGCTTGATTCTCTTTTGGAGACATAGCAATCCATAGGTTTTAAGATACTTACTAGTCAGATACATTCTTAGGCGTTTAATATGGGGTGTTGAGTCCATTTCATTGAGCAAGGAGTAGCTCTTGTCTATTTCATATTTGGCTTAAGGAACTTTATCTGTGCTCATTTCAATCTCTGGTTTTATGCAGCACCCCAACTCACCTTTCCCCTTAAGCAAGCATAAGTTGGTTTTCTAAATTTGAGACCCTGTTCTGTTCTGTAATTCAGTTCCTGTGTAGCCAAGTTTACATTCCGTGTATTAGTGATATCTTATGATGTTTCTTTTTCTGTGTGACTTATTTCAGTTAGAATCATCGTACCTGAATCCACTCATTATGCTGCTACGGGCCTGATGACATAGATTTCATTGCTGAGTGATACTGCATTGTACATAAGTACCACAAGTTCTTTATCCATTTTTCACTTTCTGCGATGTTGAACTTGTACTGTAAACGAGGTTCTTGTAAAGAGAGCCGTTCCAAACTTTGGGGTGGCTGTGTCTTTTTGATTTTACTTCCCTAAGCTATAGGTCCATAAGTGGAAGTGCCCTAGGCTCTGTTGCTTTGTTTTATAGATGTTTCAGGAAACACCATACACTTCTCCAGAGTGTCTGTTGGCAATTTACATCCCGCCCATCAGCATAACAAGGCTCCCAGTTCTCCATGGCCTGTCCTGCCTTTCTGGATTTTATACATTTTTTCAGATGGCCCTTTTGACCGCGTGGAAGTGAGACTTCATTGTAGTGCAGATTTCCTTTGCAAGCTTGCTTGGTTGGCCAAAAAGGGCGTATGCGTTTTTTCCTGAATATATTCAGGAAAAAACGCATACGCCCTTTTTGGCCAAGTGCATCATTGTGGACGTTCTGCCTCTTTTCCTATGCTTTCAATGCAATTCCAGTCTACCTCCTGAAATCGGTTTCCTGCAATTCTGCCCCTCTTTCAAGTCCTCTTGGCAGCCTTACTTCAGTATATTTTTGGACGATAGCTGTCATTTATAACTCTGCAGGTTTGTGAATTACAGTGCCCCTGAGCTCCTTTCTTCAACTCTCTTTCTTGTGACCTGGCCGCAACACTGCAGGATGGCTTCAGGCCCTACTCTGGTTCTGGCACGGCACGCTGAGCCTTTGGTTAATTCCTCTTCCTGGTGGGAAATTAGAGTTAAATTTGCCCGTCCAGACACCTCCAGCTAGCCTCTCATTGGTTCTCGCTGTTCCTGTTCATCTTCCGCAGAAATTGGAAACTGGGCCAAACAGGAGGTTAAAGGGACTGACTCTCCAAGTCGGGAGAGTGTTAGTAAAGCATCTGGAATGTTGCACCCGAGTACCAGGGTACGAAAACTGAGACATATTTGAACACGTCTCCCGATCACATGGTTGATCATACTCTAGGTTCCACATGCATGTTTTAGCTGAAGGAAGAATACCTTAAACCTGGGTAGTTGAAACCCGTGGAATGGGTACCATGCAATATGACTTCAAAGGGTCTTCATTTGCTCACCGAACCGCTCCAATCCTATCACTGCTGCGTTTATGCCCCTGTACACATGCTTGATTCTCTTTCGGAGACATAGCAATGCATAGGTTTTAAGATACTTACTAGTCAGGTACATTCTTAGGCGTTTAATATGGGGTGTTGAGGCCATTTCGTTGAGCAAGGAGTAGCTCTTCTCTATTCCATATTTGGCTTAAGGAACTTTATCTGTGCTCATTTCAATCTCTGGTTTTATGCAGCACCCCAACTCACCTTTCCCCTTAAGCAAGCATAAGTTGGTTTTCTAAATTTGAGATCCTGTTCTGTTTTGGAATTCAGTTCCTGTGTAGCCAAGTTTACATTCCGTGTATTAGTGATATCTTATGATGTTTCTTTTTCTGTGTGACTTATTTCAGTTAGAATCATCGTACCTGAATCCACTCATTATGCTGCTACGGGCCTGATGACATAGATTTCATTGCTGAGTGATACTGCATTGTACGTAAGTACCACAAGTTCTTTATCCATTTTTCACTTTCTGTGATATTGAACATGTACGGTAAATAAGGTTCTTGTAAACAGAGGCGTCCCAAACTTTGGGGTGACTGTGTCTTTTTGATTTTAATTTCCCTAAGCTCTAGGACCATAAGTGGAAGTGCCCTAGGCTCTGTTGCTTTGTTTTTTAGATGTTTCATGAAACACCATACACTTCTCCCGAGTGTCTGTTGGCAATTTACATCCCGCCCATCAGCATAACAAGGCTCCCAGTTCTCCATGGCCTGTCCTGCCTTTCTGGATTTTACACTTTTTTCAGATGGCCCTTTTGACCGGGGGGAAGTGAGACTTCATTGTAGTGCAGATTTCCTTTGCAAGCTTGCTTGGTTGGCCAAAAAGGGCGTATGCGTTTTTTCCTGAATATATTCAGGAAAAAACGCATACGCCCTTTTTGGCCAAGTGCATCATTGTGGACGTTCTGCCTCTTTTCCTATGCTTTCAATGCAATTCCAGTCTACCTCCTGAAATCGGTTTCCTGCAATTCTGCCCCGCTTTCAAGTCCTCTTGGCAGCCTTACTTCAGTATATTTTTGGATGATAGCTGTCATTTATAACTCTGCAGGTTTGTGAATTACAGTGCCCCTGAGCTCATTTCTTCAACTCTCTTTCTTGTGACATGGCCGCAACACTGCAGGATGGCTTCAGGCCCTACTCTGGTTCCGGCACGGCACACTGAGCCTTTGGTTAATTCCTCTTCCTGGTGGGAAATTAGAGTTAAATTTTCCCGTCCAGACACCTCCAGCTAGCCTCTCATTGGTTCTCGCTGTTCCTGTTCATCTTCCGCAGAAATTGCAAACTGGGCCAAACAGGAGGTTAAAGGGACTGACTCTCCAAGTCGGGAGAGTGTTAGTAAAGCGTCTGGAATGTTGCACCCGAGTACCAGGGTAGGAAAACTGAGACATATTTGAACACATCTCCCGATCACATGGTTGATCATACTCTAGGTTCCACATGCATGTTTTGCTGAAGGAAGAATACCTTAAACCTGGGTAGTTGAAACCCGTGGAATGGGTACCATGCAATATGACTTCAAAGGGTCTTCATTTGCTCACCGAACCGCTCCAATCCTATCACTGCTGCGTTTATGCCCCTGTACACATGCTTGATTCTCTTTCGGAGACATAGCAATGCATAGGTTTTAAGATACTTACTAGTCAGGTACATTCTTAGGCGTTTAATATGGGGTGTTGAGGCCATTTCGTTGAGCAAGGAGTAGCTCTTGTCTATTCCATATTTGGCTTAAGGAACTTTATCTGTGCTCATTTCAATCTCTGGTTTTATGCAGCACCCCAACTCACCTTTCCCCTTAAGCAAGCATAAGTTGGTTTTCTAAATTTGAGACCCTGTTCTGTTCTGTAATTCAGTTCCTGTGTAGCCAAGTTTACATTCCGTGTATTACTGATATCTTATGATGTTTCTTTTTCTGTGTGACTTATTTCAGTTAGAATCATCATACCTGAATCCACTCATTGTGCTGTTAAGGGCCTGATGACATAGATTTCATTGCTGAGTGATATTGCTTTGTAAGTAAATACCACAAGTTCTTTATCCATTTTTCACTTTCTGCGATGTTGAACTTGTACTGTAAACGAGGTTCTTGTAAACAGAGGTGTCCCAAACTTTGGGGTGGCTGTGTCTTTTTTATTTTAATTTCCCTAAGCTCTAGGACCATAAGTGGAAGTGCCCTAGGCTCTGTTGCTTTGTTTTTTAGATGTTTCAGGAAACACCATACACTTCTCCCGAGTGTCTGTTGGCAATTTACATCCCGCCCATCAGCATAACAAGGCTCCCAGTTCTCCATGGCCTGTCCTGCCTTTCTGGATTTTACACTTTTTTCAGATGGCCCTTTTGACCTGGGGGAAGTGAGACTTCATTGTAGTGCAGATTTCCTTTGCAAGCTTGCTTGGTTGGCCAAAAAGGGCGTATGCGTTTTTTCCTGAATATATTTAGGAAAAAACGCATACGCCCTTTTTGGCCAAGTGCATCATTGTGGACGTTCTGCCTCCTTTCCTATGCTTTCAATGCAATTCCAGTCTACCTCCTGAAATCGGTTTCCTGCAATTCTGCCCCGCTTTCAAGTCCTCTTGGCAACCTTACTTCAGTATATTTTTGGACGATAGCTGTCATTTATAACTCTGCAGATTTGTGAATTACAGTGCCCCTGAGCTCCTTTCTTCAACTCGTTTTCTTTTGAGCTGGCCGCAACACAGCAGGATGGCTTCAGGCCCTAATCTGGTTCTGGCACGGCACGCTGAGCGTTTGGTTATTTCCTCTTCCTGGTGGGAAATGAGAGTTAAATTTGCCCGTCCAGACACCTCCAGCTAGTCTCTCATTGGTTCTCGCTATTCTTGTTCATCTTCCACAGAAATTGCAAACTGGGCCAAACAGGAGGTTAAAGGGACTGACTCTCCAAGTCGGGAGAGTGTTAGTAAAGCGTCTGGAATGTTGCACCCGAGTACCAGGGGAGGAAAACTGAGACATATTTGAACACGTCTCCCGATCACATGGTTGATCATACTCTAGGTTCCACATGCATGTTTTAGCTGAAGGAAGAGTACCTTAAACCTAGAGAGTTAAGACCCGTGTAATCGGTACCATGCAATATGACTTCAAAGGGTCTTCATTTGCTCACCGAACCTCTCCAATCCTATCACTGCTGCGTTTATGCCCCTGTACACACGCTTGATTCTCTTTTGGAGACATAGCAATCCATAGGTTTTAAGATACTTACTAGTCAGATACATTCTTAGGCGTTTAATATGGGGTGTTGAGTCCATTTCGTTGAGCAAGGAGTAGCTCTTGACTATTCCATATTTGGCTTAAGGAACTTTATCTGTGCTCATTTCAATCTCTGGTTTTATGCAGCACCCCAACTCACCTTTCCCCTTAAGCAAGCATAAGTTGGTTTTCTAAATTTGAGACCCTGTTCTGTTTTGGAATTCACTTCCTGTGTAGCCAAGTTTACATTCCGTGTATTAGTGATATCTTATGATGTTTCCTTTTCTGTGTGACTTATTTCAGTTAGAATCATCGTACCTGAATCCACTCATTGTGCTGCTAATGGCCTGATGACATAGATTTCATTGCTGAGTGATATTGCTTTGTAAGTAAATACCACAACTTCTTTATCCATTTTTCACTTTCTGCGATGTTGAACTTGTACTGTAAACGAGGTTCTTGTAAACAGAGGCGTCCCAAACTTTGGGGTGACTGTGTCTTTTTGATTTTAATTTCCCTAAGCTATAGGACCATAAGTGGAAGTGCCCTAGGCTCTGTTGCTTTGTTTTTTAGATGTTTCAGGAAACACCATACACTTCTCCCGAGTGTCTGTTGTCAATTTACATCCCGCCCATCAGCATAACAAGGCTCCCAGTTCTCCATGGCCTGTCCTGCCTTTCTGGATTTTACACTTTTTTCAGATGGCCCTTTTGACCGGGGGGAAGTGAGACTTCATTGTACTGCAGATTCCCTTTGCAAGCTTGCTTGGTTGGCCAAAAAGGGCGTATGCGTTTTTTCCTGAATATATTCAGGAAAAAACGCATACGCCCTTTTTGGCCAAGTGCATCATTGTGGACGTTCTGCCTCTTTTCCTATGCTTTCAATGCAATTCCAGTCTACCTCCTGAAATCGGTTTCCTGCAATTCTGCCCCGCTTTCAAGTCCTCTTGGCAGCCTTACTTCAGTATATTTTTGGACGATAGCTGTCATTTATAACTCTGCAGGATTGTGAATTACAGTGCCCCTGAGCTCCTTTCTTCAACTCGCTTTCTTTTGAGCTGGACGCAACACCGCAGGATGGCTTCAGGCCCTAATCTGGTTCCGGCACGGCACGCTGAGCCTTTGGTTAATTCCTCTTCCTGGTGGGAAATGAGAGTTAAATTTGCCCGTCCAGACACCTCCAGCTAGTCTCTCATTGGTTCTCGCTATTCCTGTTCATCTTCCGCAGAAATTGCAAACTGGGCCAAACAGGAGGTTAAAGGGACTGACTCTCCAAGTCGGGAGAGTGTTAGTAAAGCGTCTGGAATGTTGCACCCGAGTACCAGGGGAGGAAAACTGAGACATATTTGAACACGTCTCCCGATCACATCGTTGATCATACTCTAGGTTCCACATGCATGTTTTAGCTGAAGGAAGAATACTTTAAACCTGGGTAGTTGAAACCCGTGGAATGGGTACCATGCAATATGACTTCAAAGGGTCTTTATTTGCTCACCGAACCTCTCCAATCCTATCACTGCTGCGTTTATGCCCCTGTACACACGCTTGATTCTCTTTCGGAGACATAGCAATCCATAGGTTTTAAGATACTTACTAGTCAGGTACATTCTTAGGCGTTTAATATGCGGTGTTGAGTCCATTTCGCTGAGCATGGAGTAGCTCTTGTCTATTCCATATTTGGCTTAAGGAACTTTATCTGTGCTCATTTCAATCTCTGGTTTTATGCAGCACCCCAACTCACCTTTCCCCTTAAGCAAGCATAAGTTGGTTTTCTAAATTTGAGACCCTGTTCTGTTCTGTAATTCAGTTCCTGTGTACCCAAGTTTACATTCCGTGTATTACTGATATCTTATGATGTTTCTTTTTCTGTGTGACTTATTTCAGTTAGAATCATCATACCTGAATCCACTCATTGTGCTGCTAAGGGCCTGATGACATAGAATTCATTGCTGAGTGATATTGCTTTGTAAGTAAATACCACAACTTCTTTATCCATTTTTCACTTTCTGCGATGTTGAACTTGTACTGTAAACGAGGTTCTTGTAAATAGAGGCGTCCCAAACTTTGGGGTGGCTGTGTCTTTCTGATTTTAATATCCCTAAGCTATAGGACCATAAGTGGAAGTGCCCTAGGCTCTGTTGCTTTGTTTTTTAGATGTTTCAGGAAACACCATACACTTCTCCCAAGTGTCTGTTGGCAATTTACATCCCGCCCATCAGCATAACAAGGCTCCCAGTTCTCCATGGCCTGTCCAGCCTTTCTGGATTTTACACTTTTTTCAGATGGCCCTTTTGACCGGGGGGAAGTGAGACTTCATTGTAGTGCAGATTTCCTTTGCAAACTTGCTTGGTTGGCCAAAAAGTGTATATGCGTTTTTTCCTGAATATATTCAGGAAAAAATGCATACGCCCTTTTTGGCCAAGTGCATCATTGTGGACGTTCTGCCTCTTTTCCTATGCTTTCAATGCAATTCCAGTCTACCTCCTGAAATCGGTTTCCTGCAATTCTGCCCCGCTTTCAAGTCCTCTTGGCAGCCTTACTTCAGTATATTTTTGGACGATAGCTGTCATTTATAACTCTGCAGGATTGTGAATTACAGTGCTCCTGAGCTCCTTTCTTCAACTCGCTTACTTTTGAGCTGGACGCAACACCGCAGGATGGTTTCAGGCCCTAATCTGTTTCCGGCACGGCACGCTGAGCCTTTGGTTAATTCCTCTTCCTGGTGGGAAATTAGAGTTAAATTTGCCCGTCCAGACACCTCCAGCTAGTCTCTCATTGGTTCTCGCTATTCCTGTTCATCTTCCACAGAAATTGCAAACTGGGCCAAACAGGAGGTTAAAGGGACTGACTCTCCAAGTGGGGAGAGTGTTAGTAAAGCGTCTGGAATGTTGCACCCGAGTACCAGGGTACGAAATCTGAGACATATTTGAACACGTCTCACGTTCACATGGTTGATCATACTCTGGGTTCCACATGCATGTTTTAGCTGAAGGAAGAATACCTTAAACCTGGAGAGTTGAAACCCGTGGAATGGGTACCATGCAATATGACTTCAAAGGGTCTTCATTTGCTCACCGAACCTCTCCAATCCTATCACTGCTGCGTTTATGCCCCTGTACACACGCTTGATTCTCTTTTGGAGACATAGCAATCCATAGGTTTTAAGATACTTACTAGTCAGGTACATTCTTAGGCGTTTAATATGGGGTGTTGAGTCCATTTCGTTGAGCAAGGAGTAGCTCTTGTCTATTCCATATTTGGCTTAAGGAACTTTATCTGTGCTCATTTCAATCTCTGGTTTTATGCAGCACCCCAACTCACCTTTCCCCTTAAGCAAGCATAAGTTGGTTTTCTAAATTTGAGACCCTGTTCTGTTCTGTAATTCAGTTCCTGTGTAGCCAAGTTTACATTCCATGTATTACTGATATCTTATGATGTTTCTTTTTCTGTGTGACTTATTTCAGTTAGACTCAACGTACCTGAATCCACTCATTGTGCAGCTAAGGGCCTGATGACATAGATTTCATTGCTGAGTGTTATTGCTTTGTAAGTAAATACCACAACTTCTTTATCCATTTTTCACTTTCTGCGATGTTGAACTTGTACTGTAAACGAGGTTCTTGTAAATAGAGGCGTCCCAAACTTTGGGGTGGCTGTGTCTTTTTGATTTTAATTTCCCTAAGCTATAGGACCATAAGTGGAAGTGCCCTAGGCTCTGTTGCTTTGTTTTTTAGATGTTTCAGGAAACACCATACACTTCTCCCGAGTGTCTGTTGGCAATTTACATCCCGCCCATCAGCAGAACAAGGCTCCCAGTTCTCCATGGCCTGTCCTGCCTTTCTGGATTATACACTTTTTTCAGATGGCCCTTTTGACCGGGGGGAAGTGAGACTTCACTGTAGTGCAGATTTCCTTTGCAAGCTTGCTTGGTTGGCCAAAAAGGGCGTATGCGTTTTTTCCTGAATATATTCAGGAAAAAACGCATACGCCCTTTTTCGCCAAGTGCATCATTTGTGGACGTTCTGCCTCTTTTCCTATGCTTTCAATGCAATTCCAGTCTACCTCCTGAAATCGGTTTCCTGCAATTCTGCCCCGCTTTCAAGTCCTCTTGGCAGCCTTACTTCAGTATATTTTTGGACGATAGCTGTCATTTATAACTCTGCAGGTTTGTGAATTACAGTGCCCCTGAGCTGCTTTCTTCAACTCGCTTTCTTGTGAGCTGGCCGCAACCCCGCAGGATGGCTGCAGGCCGTAATCTGGTTCCTGCACGGCACGCTGAGCCTTTGGTTATTTCCTCTTCCTGGTGGGAAATGAGAGTTAAATTTGCCCGTCCAGACACCTCCAGCTAGTCTCTCATTGGTTCTCCCTATTCCTGTTCATCTTCCGCTGAAATTTCAAACTGGGCCAAACAGGAGGTTAAAGGCGCTGACTCTCCAAGTGGGGAGAGTGTTAGTAAAGCATCTGGAATGTTGCACGCGAGTACCAGGGGAGGAAAACTGAGACATATTTGAACACGTCTCCCAATCACATGGTTGATCATACTCTAGGTTCCACATGCATGTTTTAGCTGAAGGAAGAATACCTTAAACCTGGAGAGTTGAAACCCATGGAATGGGTACCATGCAATATGACTTCAAAGGGTCTTCATTTGCTCACCGAATCTCTCCAATCCTATCAGTGCTGTGTTTATGCCTCTGTACACATGCTTGATTCTCTTTCGGAGACATAGCAATCCATAGGTTTTAAGATACTTACTAGTCAGGTACATTCTTAGGCGTTTAATATGCGGTGTTGAGTCCATTTCGTTGAGCAAGGAGTAGCTCTTGTCTATTCCATATTTGGCTTAAGGAACTTTATCTGTGCTCATTTCAATCTCTGGTTTTATGCAGCACCCCAACTCACCTTTACCCTTAAGCAAGCATAAGTTGGTTTTCTAAATTTGAGACCCTGTTCTGTTCTGTAATTCAGTTCCTGTGTAGCCAAGTTTACATTCCGTGTATTACTGATATCTTATGATGTTTCTTTTTCTGTGTGACTTATTTCAGTTAGAATCATCATACCTGAATCCATTCATTGTGCTGCAAAGGGCCTGATGACATAGATTTCATTGCTGAGTGATACTGCATTGTACGTAAGTACCACAAGTTCTTTATCCATTTTTCACTTTCTGTGATATTGAACTTGTACGGTAAACGAGGTTCTTGTAAACAGAGGCGTCCCAAACTTTGGGGTGGCTGTGTCTTTTTGATTTTAATTTCCCTGAGCTATAGGACCATAAGTGGAAGTGCCCTAGGCTCTGTTGCTTTGTTTTTTAGATGTTTCAGGAAACACCATACACTTCTCCTGTGTGTGTGTTGGCAATTTACATCCCGCCCATCAGCATAACAAGGCTCCCAGTTCTCCATGGCCTGTCCTGCCTTTCTGGATTTTACACTTTTTTCAGATGGCTCTTTTGACCGGGGGGAAGTGAGACTTCATTGTAGTGCAGATTTCCTTTGCAAACTTGCTTGGTTGGCCAAAAAGGGCGTATGCGTTTTTTTCTGGAATATATTCAGGAAAAAACGCATACGCCCTTTTTGGCCAAGTGCATCATTGTGGACTTTCTGCCTCTTTTCCTATGCTTTCAATGCAATTCCAGTCTACCTCCTGAAATCGGTTTCCTGCAATTCTGCCCCGCTTTCAAGTCCTCTTGGCAGCCTTACTTCAGTATATTTTTGGACGATAGCTGTCATTTATAACTCTGCAGGTTTGTGAATTACAGTGCCCCTGAGCTCCTTTCTTCAACTCGCTTTCTTTTGAGCTGACCTCAACACCGCAGGATGGCTTCAGGCCCTAATCTGGTTCCGGCACGGCACGCTGAGCCTTTGGTTATTTGCTCTTCCTGGTGGGAAATGTGAGTTAAATTTGCCCGTCCAGACACCTCCAGCTAGTCTCTCATTGGTTCTCCCTATTCCTGTTCATCTTCCGCAGAAATTGCAAACTGGGCCAAACAGGAGGTTAAAGGCGCTGACTCTCCAAGTTGGGAGAGTGTTAGTAAAGCGTCTGGAATGTTGCACCGAAGTACCAGGGGAGGAAAACTGAGACATATTTGAACACGTCTCCCGATCACATGGTTGATCATACTCTAGGTTCCACATGCATGTTTTAGCTGAAGGAAGAATACCTTAAACCTGGGTAGTTGAAACCCGTGGAATGGGTACCATGCAATATGACTTCAATGGGTCTTCATTTGCTCAGCGAACCTCTCCAATCCTATCACTGCTGCGTTTATGCCCCTGTACACATGCTTGATTCTCTTTCGGAGACATAGCAATCCATAGGTTTTAAGATACTTACTAGTCAGGTACATTCTTAGGCGTTTAATATGCGGTGTTGAGTCCATTTCGTTGAGCAAGGAGTAGCTCTTGTCTATTCCATATTTGGCTTAAGGAACTTTATCTGTGCTCATTTCAATCTCTGGTTTTATGCAGCACCCCAACTCACCTTTCCCCTTAAGCAAGCATAAGTTGGTTTTCTAAATTTGAGACCCTGTTCTGTTTTGGAATTCAGTTCCTGTGTAGCCAAGTTTACATTCCGTGTATTAGTGATATCTTATGATGTTTCTTTTTCTGTGTGACTTATTTCAGTTAGAATCATCGTACCTGAATCCACTCATTATGCTGCTACGGGCCTGATGACATAGATTTCATTGCTGAGTGATACTGCATTGTACGTAAGTACCACAAGTTCTTTATCCATTTTTCACTTTCTGCGATGTTGAACTTGTACTGTAAACGACGTTCTTGTATACAGAGGCGTCCCAAGCTTTGGGGACGCTGTGTCTTTTTGATTTTAATTTCCCTAAGCTCTAGGACCATAAGTGGAAGTGCCCTAGGCTCTGTTGCTTTGTTTTTTAGATGTTTCAGGAAACACCATACACTTCTCCCGAGTGTCTGTTGGCAATTTCCATCCCGCCCATCAGCATAACAAGGCTCCCAGTTCTCCATGGCCTGTCCTGCTTTTCTGGATTTTACACTTTTTTCAGATGGCCCTTTTGACCAGGGGGAAGTGAGACTTCATTGTAGTGCAGATTTCCTTTGCAAGCTTGCTTGGTTGGCCAAAAAGGGCGTATGCGTTTTTTCCTGAATATATTCAGGAAAAAACGCATACGCCCTTTTTGGCCAAGTGCATCATTGTGGACGCTCTGCCTCTTTTCCTATGCTTTCAATGCAATTCCAGTCTACCTCCTGAAATCGGTTTCCTGCAATTCTGCCCCGCTTTCAAGTCCTCTTGGCAGCCTTACTTCAGTATATTTTTGGACGATAGCTGTCATTTATAACTCTGCAGGTTTGTGAATTACAGTGCCCCTGAGCTCCTTTCTTCAACTCGCTTTCTTGTGAGCTGGCCGCAACACCGCAGGATGGCTTCAGGCCCTAATCTGGTTCCGGCACGGCACGCTGAGCCTTTGGTTAATTCCTCTTCCTGGTGGGAAATGAGAGTTAAATTTGCCCGTCCAGACACCTCCAGCTAGTCTCTCATTGGTTCTCCCTATTCCTGTTCATCTTCCGCAGAAATTGCAAACTGGGCCAAACAGGAGGTTAAAGACGCTGACTTTCCAAGAGGGAAGAGTGTTAGTAAAGCGTCTGGAATGTTGCACCCGAGTACAAGGGGAGGAAAAGTGAGACATATTTGAACACGTCTCCCGTTCACACGGTTGATCATACTCTGGGTTCCACATGCATGTTTTAGCTGAAGGAAGAATACCTTAAACCTGGAGAGTTGAGACCCGTGTAATGGGTACCATGCAATATGACTTCAAAGGGTCTTCATTTGCTCACCGAACCTCTCCAATCCTATCACTGCTGCGTTTATGCCCCTGTACACACGCTTGATTCTCTTTTGGAGACATAGCAATCCATAGGTTTTAAGATACTTACTAGTCTGGTACATTCTTAGGCGTTTAATATGCGGTGTTGAGTCCATTTCGTCGAGCAAGGAGTAGCTCTTGTCTATTCCATATTTGGCTTAAGGAACTTTATCTGTGCTCATTTCAATCTGTGGTTTTATGCAGCACCCCAACTCACCTTTACCCTTAAGCAAGCATAAGTTGGTTTTCTAAATTTGAGACCCTGTTCTGTTCTGTAATTCAGTTCCTGTGTAGCCAAGTTTACATTCCATGTATTACTGATATCTTATGATGTTTCTTTTTCTGTGTGACTTATTTCAGTTAGACTCAACGTACCTGAATCCACTCATTGTGCAGCTAAGGGCCTGATGACATAGATTTCATTGCTGAGTGTTATTGCTTTGTAAGTAAATACCACAACTTCTTTATCCATTTTTCACTTTCTGCGATGTTGAACTTGTACTGTAAACGAGGTTCTTGTAAATAGAGGCGTCCCAAACTTTGGGGTGGCTGTGTCTTTTTGATTTTAATTTCCCTAAGCTATAGGACCATAAGTGGAAGTGCCCTAGGCTCTGTTGCTTTGTTTTTTAGATGTTTCAGGAAACACCATACACTTCTCCCGAGTGTCTGTTGGCAATTTACATCCCGCCCATCAGCAGAACAAGGCTCCCAGTTCTCCATGGCCTGTCCTGCCTTTCTGGATTATACACTTTTTTCAGATGGCCCTTTTGACCGGGGGGAAGTGAGACTTCACTGTAGTGCAGATTTCCTTTGCAAGCTTGCTTGGTTGGCCAAAAAGGGCGTATGCGTTTTTTCCTGAATATATTCAGGAAAAAACGCATACGCCCTTTTTCGCCAAGTGCATCATTTGTGGACGTTCTGCCTCTTTTCCTATGCTTTCAATGCAATTCCAGTCTACCTCCTGAAATCGGTTTCCTGCAATTCTGCCCCGCTTTCAAGTCCTCTTGGCAGCCTTACTTCAGTATATTTTTGGACGATAGCTGTCATTTATAACTCTGCAGGTTTGTGAATTACAGTGCCCCTGAGCTGCTTTCTTCAACTCGCTTTCTTGTGAGCTGGCCGCAACCCCGCAGGATGGCTGCAGGCCGTAATCTGGTTCCTGCACGGCACGCTGAGCCTTTGGTTATTTCCTCTTCCTGGTGGGAAATGAGAGTTAAATTTGCCCGTCCAGACACCTCCAGCTAGTCTCTCATTGGTTCTCCCTATTCCTGTTCATCTTCCGCTGAAATTTCAAACTGGGCCAAACAGGAGGTTAAAGGCGCTGACTCTCCAAGTGGGGAGAGTGTTAGTAAAGCATCTGGAATGTTGCACGCGAGTACCAGGGGAGGAAAACTGAGACATATTTGAACACGTCTCCCAATCACATGGTTGATCATACTCTAGGTTCCACATGCATGTTTTAGCTGAAGGAAGAATACCTTAAACCTGGAGAGTTGAAACCCATGGAATGGGTACCATGCAATATGACTTCAAAGGGTCTTCATTTGCTCACCGAATCTCTCCAATCCTATCAGTGCTGTGTTTATGCCTCTGTACACATGCTTGATTCTCTTTCGGAGACATAGCAATCCATAGGTTTTAAGATACTTACTAGTCAGGTACATTCTTAGGCGTTTAATATGCGGTGTTGAGTCCATTTCGTTGAGCAAGGAGTAGCTCTTGTCTATTCCATATTTGGCTTAAGGAACTTTATCTGTGCTCATTTCAATCTCTGGTTTTATGCAGCACCCCAACTCACCTTTACCCTTAAGCAAGCATAAGTTGGTTTTCTAAATTTGAGACCCTGTTCTGTTCTGTAATTCAGTTCCTGTGTAGCCAAGTTTACATTCCGTGTATTACTGATATCTTATGATGTTTCTTTTTCTGTGTGACTTATTTCAGTTAGAATCATCATACCTGAATCCATTCATTGTGCTGCAAAGGGCCTGATGACATAGATTTCATTGCTGAGTGATACTGCATTGTACGTAAGTACCACAAGTTCTTTATCCATTTTTCACTTTCTGTGATATTGAACTTGTACGGTAAACGAGGTTCTTGTAAACAGAGGCGTCCCAAACTTTGGGGTGGCTGTGTCTTTTTGATTTTAATTTCCCTGAGCTATAGGACCATAAGTGGAAGTGCCCTAGGCTCTGTTGCTTTGTTTTTTAGATGTTTCAGGAAACACCATACACTTCTCCTGTGTGTGTGTTGGCAATTTACATCCCGCCCATCAGCATAACAAGGCTCCCAGTTCTCCATGGCCTGTCCTGCCTTTCTGGATTTTACACTTTTTTCAGATGGCTCTTTTGACCGGGGGGAAGTGAGACTTCATTGTAGTGCAGATTTCCTTTGCAAACTTGCTTGGTTGGCCAAAAAGGGCGTATGCGTTTTTTTCTGGAATATATTCAGGAAAAAACGCATACGCCCTTTTTGGCCAAGTGCATCATTGTGGACTTTCTGCCTCTTTTCCTATGCTTTCAATGCAATTCCAGTCTACCTCCTGAAATCGGTTTCCTGCAATTCTGCCCCGCTTTCAAGTCCTCTTGGCAGCCTTACTTCAGTATATTTTTGGACGATAGCTGTCATTTATAACTCTGCAGGTTTGTGAATTACAGTGCCCCTGAGCTCCTTTCTTCAACTCGCTTTCTTTTGAGCTGACCTCAACACCGCAGGATGGCTTCAGGCCCTAATCTGGTTCCGGCACGGCACGCTGAGCCTTTGGTTATTTGCTCTTCCTGGTGGGAAATGTGAGTTAAATTTGCCCGTCCAGACACCTCCAGCTAGTCTCTCATTGGTTCTCCCTATTCCTGTTCATCTTCCGCAGAAATTGCAAACTGGGCCAAACAGGAGGTTAAAGGCGCTGACTCTCCAAGTTGGGAGAGTGTTAGTAAAGCGTCTGGAATGTTGCACCGAAGTACCAGGGGAGGAAAACTGAGACATATTTGAACACGTCTCCCGATCACATGGTTGATCATACTCTAGGTTCCACATGCATGTTTTAGCTGAAGGAAGAATACCTTAAACCTGGGTAGTTGAAACCCGTGGAATGGGTACCATGCAATATGACTTCAATGGGTCTTCATTTGCTCAGCGAACCTCTCCAATCCTATCACTGCTGCGTTTATGCCCCTGTACACATGCTTGATTCTCTTTCGGAGACATAGCAATCCATAGGTTTTAAGATACTTACTAGTCAGGTACATTCTTAGGCGTTTAATATGCGGTGTTGAGTCCATTTCGTTGAGCAAGGAGTAGCTCTTGTCTATTCCATATTTGGCTTAAGGAACTTTATCTGTGCTCATTTCAATCTCTGGTTTTATGCAGCACCCCAACTCACCTTTCCCCTTAAGCAAGCATAAGTTGGTTTTCTAAATTTGAGACCCTGTTCTGTTTTGGAATTCAGTTCCTGTGTAGCCAAGTTTACATTCCGTGTATTAGTGATATCTTATGATGTTTCTTTTTCTGTGTGACTTATTTCAGTTAGAATCATCGTACCTGAATCCACTCATTATGCTGCTACGGGCCTGATGACATAGATTTCATTGCTGAGTGATACTGCATTGTACGTAAGTACCACAAGTTCTTTATCCATTTTTCACTTTCTGCGATGTTGAACTTGTACTGTAAACGACGTTCTTGTATACAGAGGCGTCCCAAGCTTTGGGGACGCTGTGTCTTTTTGATTTTAATTTCCCTAAGCTCTAGGACCATAAGTGGAAGTGCCCTAGGCTCTGTTGCTTTGTTTTTTAGATGTTTCAGGAAACACCATACACTTCTCCCGAGTGTCTGTTGGCAATTTCCATCCCGCCCATCAGCATAACAAGGCTCCCAGTTCTCCATGGCCTGTCCTGCTTTTCTGGATTTTACACTTTTTTCAGATGGCCCTTTTGACCAGGGGGAAGTGAGACTTCATTGTAGTGCAGATTTCCTTTGCAAGCTTGCTTGGTTGGCCAAAAAGGGCGTATGCGTTTTTTCCTGAATATATTCAGGAAAAAACGCATACGCCCTTTTTGGCCAAGTGCATCATTGTGGACGCTCTGCCTCTTTTCCTATGCTTTCAATGCAATTCCAGTCTACCTCCTGAAATCGGTTTCCTGCAATTCTGCCCCGCTTTCAAGTCCTCTTGGCAGCCTTACTTCAGTATATTTTTGGACGATAGCTGTCATTTATAACTCTGCAGGTTTGTGAATTACAGTGCCCCTGAGCTCCTTTCTTCAACTCGCTTTCTTGTGAGCTGGCCGCAACACCGCAGGATGGCTTCAGGCCCTAATCTGGTTCCGGCACGGCACGCTGAGCCTTTGGTTAATTCCTCTTCCTGGTGGGAAATGAGAGTTAAATTTGCCCGTCCAGACACCTCCAGCTAGTCTCTCATTGGTTCTCCCTATTCCTGTTCATCTTCCGCAGAAATTGCAAACTGGGCCAAACAGGAGGTTAAAGACGCTGACTTTCCAAGAGGGAAGAGTGTTAGTAAAGCGTCTGGAATGTTGCACCCGAGTACAAGGGGAGGAAAAGTGAGACATATTTGAACACGTCTCCCGTTCACACGGTTGATCATACTCTGGGTTCCACATGCATGTTTTAGCTGAAGGAAGAATACCTTAAACCTGGAGAGTTGAGACCCGTGTAATGGGTACCATGCAATATGACTTCAAAGGGTCTTCATTTGCTCACCGAACCTCTCCAATCCTATCACTGCTGCGTTTATGCCCCTGTACACACGCTTGATTCTCTTTTGGAGACATAGCAATCCATAGGTTTTAAGATACTTACTAGTCTGGTACATTCTTAGGCGTTTAATATGGCGTGTTGAGTCCATTTCGTTGAGCAAGGAGTAGCTCTTGTCTATTCCATATTTGGCTTAAGGAACTTTATCTGTGCTCATTTCAATCTCTGGTTTTATGCAGCACCCCAACTCACCTTTCCCCTTAAGCAAGCATAAGTTAGTTTTCTAAATTTGAGACCCTGTTCTGTTTTGGAATTCAGTTCCTGTGTAGCCAAGTTTACATTCCGTGTATTACTGATATCTTATGATGTTTCTTTTTCTGTGTGACTTATTTCAGTTAGAATCATCGTACCTGAATCCACTCATTATGCTGCTACGGGCCTGATGACATAGATTTCATTGCTGAGTGATATTGTTTTGTAAGCAAATACCACAAGTTCTTTATCCATTTTTCACTTTCTGCGATGTTGAACTTGTACTGTAAACGAGGTTCTTGTAAACAGAGGCGTCCCAAGCTTTGGGGACGCTGTGTCATTTTGATTTTAATTTCCCTAATCTATAGGACCATAAGTGGAAGTGCCCTAGGCTCTGTTGCTTTGTTTTTTAGATGTTTCAGGAAACACCATACACTTCTCCCGAGTGTCTGTTGGCAATTTCCATCCCGCCCATCAGCATAACAAGGCTCCCAGTTCTCCATGGCCTCTCCTGCTTTTCTGGATTTTACACTTTTTTCAGATGGCCCTTTTGACCGGGGGGAAGTGAGACTTCATTGTAGTGCAGATTTCCTTTGCAAGCTTGCTTGGTTGGCCAAAAAGGGCGTATGCGTTTTTTCCTGAATATATTCAGGAAAAAACGCATACGCCCTTTTTGGCCAAGTGCATCATTGTGGACGCTCTGCCTCTTTTCCTATGCTTTCAATGCAATTCCAGTCTACCTCCTGAAATCGGTTTCCTGCAATTCTGCCCCGCTTTCAAGTCCTCTTGGCAGCCTTACTTCAGTATATTTTTGGACGATAGCTGTCATTTATAACTCTGCAGGTTTGTGAATTACAGTGCCCCTGAGCTCCTTTCTTCAACTCGCTTTCTTGTGAGCTGGCCGCAACACCGCAGGATGTCTTCAGGCCCTAATATGGTTCCGGCACGGCACGCTGAGCCTTTGGTTATTTCCTCTTCCTGGTGGGAAATGAGAGTTAAATTTGCGTGTCCAGACACCTCCAGCTAGTGTCTCATTGGTTCTCCCTATTCCTGTTCATCTTCCGCAGAAATTGCAAACTGGGCCAAACAGGTGGTTAAAGGCGCTGACTCTCCAAGTGGGGAGAGTGTTAGTAAAGCGTCTGGAATGTTGCACAAGAGTACCAGGAGAGGAAAACTGAGGCATATTTGAACACGTCTCCGATTCACACGGTTGATCATACTCTGGGTTCCACATGCATATTTTAGCTGAAGGAAGAATACCTTAAACCTGGAGAGTTGAGACCCGTGTAATGGGTACCATGCAATATGACTTCAAAGGGTATTCATTTGCTCACCGAACCTCTCCAATCCTATCACTGCTGCGTTTATGCCCCTGTACACATGCTTGATTCTCTTTCGGAGACATAGCAATCCATAGGTTTTAAGATACTTACTAGTCAGGTACATTCTTAGGCGTTTAATATGCGGTGTTGAGTCCATTTCGTTGAGCAAGGAGTAGCTCTTGTCTATTCCATATTTGGCTTAAGGAACTTTATCTGTGCTCATTTCGATCTCTGGTTTTATGCAGCTCCCCAACTCACCTTTCCCCTTAAGCAAGCATAAGTTGGTTTTCTAAATTTGAGACCCTGTTCTGTTCTGTAATTCAGTTCCTGTGTAGCCAAGTTTACATTCCGTGTATTAGTGATATCTTATGATGTTTCTTTTTCTGTGTGACTTATTTCAGTTAGAATCATCGTACCTGAATCCACTCATTATGCTGCTACGGGCCTGATGACATAGATTTCATTGCTGAGTGATACTGCATTGTACGTAAGTACCACAAGTACTTTATCCATTTTACACTTTCAGTGATATTGAACTTGTACGGTAACCGAGGTTCTTGTAATCAGAGGTGTCCCAAACTTTGGGGTGGCTCTGTCTTTTTGATTTTAATTTCCCTAAGCTATAGGACCATAAGTGGAAGTGCCCTAGGCTCTGTTGTTTTGTTTTTTAGATGTTTCAGGAAACACCATACACTTCTCCCGAGTGTCTGTTGGCAATTTCCATACCGCCCATCAGCATAACAAGGCTCCCAGTTCTCCATGGCCTGTCCTGCCTTTCTGGATTTTACACCTTTTTCAGATGGCCCTTTTGACCGGGGGGAAGTGAGACTTCATTGTAGTGCAGATTTCCTTTGCAAGCTTGGTTGGTTGGCCAAAAAGGGCGTATGCGTTTTTTCCTGAATATATTCAGGAAAAAACGCATACGCCCTTTTTGGCCAAGTGCATCATTGTGGACGTTCTGCCTCTTTTCCTATGCTTTCAATGCAATTCCAGTCTACCTCCTGAAATCGGTTTCCTGCAATTCTGCCCTGCTTTCAAGTCCTCTTGGCAGCCTTCCTTCAGTATATTTTTGGACGATAGCTGTCATTTATAACTCTGCAGGTTTGTGAATTACACTGCCCCTGAGCTCCTTTCTTCAACTCGCTTTCTTTTGAGCTGGCCGCAACACCGCAGGATGGCTTCAGGCCCTAATCTGGTTCCGGCATGGCACGCTGAGCCTTTGGTTATTTCCTCTTCCTGGTGGGAAATGAGAGTTAAATTTGCCCGTCCAGACACCTCCAGCTAGTCTCTCATTGGTTCTCCCTATTCCTGTTCATCTTCCGCAGAAATTGCAAACTGGGCCAAACAGGAGGTTAAAGGCGCTGACTCTCCAAGTGGGGAGAATGTTAGTAAAGCGTCTTGAATGTTGCACTCAAGTACCAGGGGAGGAAAACTGAGACATATTTGAACACGTCTCCCGTTCACACGGTTGATCATACTCTGGGTTCCACATGCATGTTTTAGCAGAAGGAAGAATACCTTAAACCTGGAGAGTTGAGACCCGTGGAATGGGTACCATGCAATATGACTTCAAAGGGTCTTCATTTGCTCACGGAACGTCTCCAATCCTATCACTGCTGCGATTATGCCCCTGTACACACACTTGATTCTCTTTTGGAGACATAGCAATCCATAGGTTTTAAGATACTTACTAGTCAGGTACATTCTTAGGCGTTTAATATGGGATGTTGAGTCCATTTCGTTGAGCAAGGAGTAGCTCTTTTCTATTCCATATTTGGCTTAAGGAAATTTATCTGTGCTCATTTCAATCTCTGGTTTTATGCAGCACCCCAACTCACCTTTCCCCTTAAGCAAGCATAAGATGGTTTTCTAAATTTGAGACCCTGTTCTGTTTTGGAATTCAGTTCCTGTGTAGCCAAGTTTACATTCCGTGTATTAGTGATATCTTATGATGTTTCTTTTTCTGTGTGACTTATTTCAGTTAGAATCATCGTACCTGAATCCACTCATTATGCTGCTACGGGCCTGATGACATAGATTTCATTGCTGAGTGATACTGCATTGTACGTAAGTACCACAAGTTCTTTATCCATTTTTCACTTTCTGTGATATTGAACTTGTTCGGTAAACGAGGTTCCTGTAAACAGAGGCGTCCCAAACTTTGGGGTGGCTGTGTCTTTTTGATTTTAATTTCCCTAAGCTATAGGACCATAAGTGGAAGTGCCCTAGGCTCTGTTGCTTTGTTTCTTAGATGTTTCAGGAAACACCATACACTTCTCCCGAGTGTCTGTTGGCAATTTACATCCCGCCCATCAGCATAACAAGGCTCTCAGTTCTCCATGGCTTGTCGTGCCTTTCTGGATTTTACGCTTTTTTCAGATGGCCCGTTTAACCGGGGGGAAGTGAGACTTCATTGTAGTACAGATTTCCTTTGCAAGCTTGCTTGGTTGGCCAAAAAGGGCGTATGCGTTTTTTCCTGAATATATTCAGGAACAAACGCATACGTCCTTTTTGGCCAAGTGCATCATTGTGGACGCTCTGCCTCTTTTCCTATGCTTTCAATGCAATTCCAGTCTACCTCCTGAAATCGGTTTCCTGCAATTCTGCCCCGCTTTCAAGTCCTCTTGGCAGCCTTACTTCATTATATTTTTGGACGATAGCTGTCATTTATAACTCTGCAGGTTTGTGAATTACAGTGTCCCTGAGCTCCTTTCTTCAACTCGCTTTCTTGTGAGCTGGCCGCAACACCGCAGGATGGCTTCAGGCCCTAATCTTGTTCCGGCACGGCACGCTGAGCCTTTGGTTATTTCCTCTTCCTGGTGGGAAATGAGAGTTAAATTTGCGTGTCCAGACACCTCCAGCTAGTGTCTCATTGGTTCTCCCTATTCCTGTTCATCTTCCGCAGAAATTGCAAACTGGGCCAAACAGGTGGTTAAAGGCGCTGACTCTCCAAGTGGGGAGAGTGTTAGTAAAGCATCTGGAATGTTGCACAAGAGTACCAGGAGAGGAAAACTGAGATATATTTGAACACGTCTCCGATTCACACGGTTGATCATACTCTGGGTTCCACATGCATATTTTAGCTGAAGGAAGAATACCTTAAACCTGGAGAGTTGAGACCCGTGTAATGGGTACCATGCAATATGACTTCAAAGGGTCTTCATTTGCTCACTGAACATCTCCAATCCTATCACTGCTGCGTTTATGCCCCTGTACACATGCTTGATTCTCTTTCGGAGACATAGCAATCCATAGGTTTTAAGATACTTACTAGTCAGGTACATTCTTAGGCGTTTAATATGCGGTGTTGAGTCCATTTCGTTGAGCAAGGAGTAGCTCTTGTCTATTCCATATTTGGCTTAAGGAACTTTATCTGTGCTCATTTCGATCTCTGGTTTTATGCAGCACCCCAACTCACCTTTACCCTTAAGCAAGCATAAGTTGGTATTCTAAATTTGAGACCCTGTTCTGTTCTGTAATTCAGTTCCTGTGTAGCCAAGTTTACATTCCGTGTATTAGTGATATCTTATGATGTTTCTTTTTCTGTGTGACTTATTTCAGTTAGAATCATCGTACCTGAATCCACTCATTATGCTGCTACGGGCCTGATGACATAGATTTCATTGCTGAGTGATACTGCATTGTACGTAAGTACCACAAGTTGTTTATCCATTTTTCACTTTCAGTGATATTGAACTTGTACGGTAACCGAAGTTCTTGTAAACAGAGGCGTCCCAAACTTTGGGGTGGCTGTGTCTTTTTGATTTTAATTTCCCTAAGCTAAAGGCCATAAGTGGAAGTGCCCTAGGCTCTGTTGCTTTGTTTTTTAGATGTTTCAGGAAACACCATACCCTTCTCCCGAGTGTCTGTTGGCAATTTACATCCCGCCCATCAGCATAACAAGGCTCCCAGTTCTCCATGGCCTGTCCTGCCTTTCTGGATTTTACGCTTTTTTCAGATGGCCCGTTTGACCCGGGGGAAGTGAGACTTCATTGTAGTGCAGATTTCCTTTGCAAGCTTGCTTGGTTAGCCAAAAAGGGCGTATGCGTTTTTTCCTGAATATATTCAGGAAAAAACGCATACGCCCTTTTTGGCCAAGTGCATCATTGTGGACGCTCTGCCTCTTTTCCTATGCTTTCAATGCAATTCCAGTCTACCTCCTGAAATCGGTTTCCTGCAATTCTACCCCGTTTTCAAGTCCTCTTGGCAGCCTTACTTCAGTATATTTTTGGACGATAGCTGTCATTTATAACTCTGCAGGTTTGTGAATTACAGTGCCCTGAGCTCCTTTCTTCAACTCGCTTTCTTGTGAGCTGGCCGCAACACCGCAGGATGGCTTCAGGCCCTAATCTGGTTCCGGCACGGCACGCTAAGCCTTTGGTTAATTCCTCTTCCTGGTGGGAAATGAGAGTTAAATTTGCCCGTCCAGACACCTCCAGCTAGTCTCTCATTGGTTTTCGCTATTCCTGTTCATCTTCCGCAGAAATTGCAAACTGGGCGGAACAAGAGGTTAAAGGGACTGACTCTCCAAGTCGGGAGAGTGTTAGTAAAGCGTCTGGAATGTTGCACCCGAGTACCAGGGTACGAAAACTGAGACATATTTGAACATGTCTCCCGTTCACATGGTTGATCATACTCTAGGTTCCACATGCATGTTTTAGCTGAAGGAAGAATACCTTAAACCTGGGTAGTTGAAACCCGTGGAATGGGTACCATGCAATATGACTTCAAAGGGTCTTCATTTGCTCACCGAACCTCTCCAATCCTATCACCTCTGCGCTTATGCCCCTGTACTCATGCTTGATTCCCTTTCGGAGACATAGCAATCCATAGCTTTTAAGATACTTACTAGTCAGGTACATTCTTAGGCGTTTAATATGCGGTGTTGAGTCCATTTCATTGAGCAAGGAGTAGCTCTTGTCTATTCCATATTTGGCTTAAGGAACTTTATCTGTGCTCATTTCAATCTCTGGTTTTATGCAGCACCCCAACTCACCTTTACCCTTAAGCAAGCATAAGTTGGTTTTCTAAATTTGAGACCCTGTTCTGTTCTGTAATTCATTTCCTGTGTAGCCAAGTTTATTCCGTATATTACTGATATCTTATGATGTTTCTTTTTCTGTGTGACTTATTTCAGTTAGAATCATCATACCTGAATCCACTCATTGTGCTGCTAAGGGCCTGATGACATAGATTTCATTGCTGAGTGATACTGCATTGTACGTAAGTACCGCAAGTTCTTTATCCATTTTTCACTTTCTGTGATATTGAACTTGTACGGTAAACGAGGTTCTTGTTAACAGAGGCGTCCCAAACTTTCGGGTGGCTGTGTCTTTTTGATTTTAATTTCCCTAAGCTATAGGACCATAAGTGGAAGTGCCCTAGGCTCGGTTGCTTTGTTTTTTAGATGTTTCAGGAAACACCATACACTTCTCCCAAGTGTCTGTTGGCAATTTACATCCCGCCCATCAGCATAACAAGGCTCCCAGTTCTCCATGGCCTGTCCTGCCTTTCTGGATTTTACACTTTTTTCAGATGACCCTTTTGACCGGGGGGAAGTGAGACTTCATTGTAGTGCAGATTTCCTTTGCAAGCTTGCTTGGTTGGCCAAAAAGGGCGTATGCGTTTTTTCCTGAATATATTCAGGAAAAAACGCATACGCCCTTTTTGGCCAAGTGCATCATTGTGGACGTTCTGCCTCTTTTCCTATGCTTTCAATGCAATTCCAGTCTACCTCCTGAAATCGGTTTCCTGCAATTCTGCCCCGCTTTCAAGTCCTCTTGGCAGCCTTACTTCAGTCTATTTTTGGACGATAGCTGTCATTTATAACTCTGCAGGTTTGTGAATTACAGTGTCCCTGAGCTCCTTTCTTCAACTCGCTTTCTTGTGAGCTGGCCGCAACACCAAAGGATGGCTTCAGGCCCTAATCTGGTTCCGGCGTGGCACGGTGAGCCTTTAGTTACTTCCTCTTCCTGGTGGGAAATGAGAGTTAAATTTGCCCGTCCAGACACCTCCAGCTAGTCTCTCATTGGTTCTCGCTATTCCTGTTCATCTTCCGCAGAAATTGCAAACTGGGCCAAAGAGGAGGTTAAAGGGACTGACTCTCCAAGTGGTGAGAGTGTTAGTAAAGCGTCTGGAATGTTGCACCCGAGTACCAGGGGAGGAAAACTGAGACATATTTGAACACGTCTCCCGATCACATGGTTGATCATACTCTAGGTTCCACATGCATGTTTTAGCTGAAGGAAGAATACCTTAAACCTGGGTAGTTGAAACCCGTGGAATGGGTACCATGCAATATGACTTCAAAGGGTCTTCATTTGCTCACCGAACCTCTCCAATCCTATCACTGCTGCGTTTATGCCCCTGTACACATGCTTGATTCTCTTTCGGAGACATAGCAATCCATAGGTTTTAAGATACTTACTAGTCAGGTACATTCTTAGGCGTTTAATATGCGGTGTTGAGTCCATTTTGTCGAGCAAGGAGTAGCTCTTGTCTATTCCATATTTGGCTTAAGGAACTTTATCTGTGCTCATTTCAATCTCTGGTTTTATGCAGCACCCCAACTCACCTTTCCCCTTAAGCAAGCATAAGTTGGTTTTCTAAATTTGAGACCCTGTTATGTTTTGTAATTCAGTTCCTGTGTAGCCAAGTTTACATTCCGTGTATTAGTGATATCTTATGATGTTTCTTTTTCTGTGTTACTTATTTCAGTTAGAATCATCGTACCTGAATCCACTCATTGTGCTCCTAAGGGCCTGATGACATAGATTTCATTGCTGAGTGATATTGCTTTGTAAGTAAATACCACAACTTCTTTATCCATTTTTCACTTTCTGCGATGTTGAACTTGTACTGTAAACGAGGTTCTTGTAAACAGAGCCGTCCCAAACTTTGGCATGGCTGTGTCTTTTTGAATTTAATTTCCCTAAGCTATAGGACACTAAGTGGAAGTGCCCTAGGCTCTGTTGCTTTGTTTTTTAGATGTTTCAGGAAACACCATACACTTCTCCCGAGTGTCTGTTGGCAATTTACATCCCGCCCATCAGCATAACAAGGCTCCCAGTTCTCCATGGCCTGTCCTGCCTTTCTGGATTTTACACTTTTTTCAGATGGCCCTTTTGACCGGGGGGATGTGAGACTTCATTGTAGTGCAGATTTCCTTTGCAAGCTTGCTTGGTTGGCCAAAAAGGGCGTATGCGTTTTTTCCTGAATATATTCAGGAAAAAACGCATACGCCCTTTTTGGCCAAGTGCATCATTGTGGACCTTCTGCCCCCTTTCCTATGCTTTCAATGCAATTCCAGTCTACCTCCTGAAATCGGTTTCCTGCAATTCTGCCCCGCTTTCAAGTCCTCTTGGCAGCCTTACTTCAGTATATTTTTGGACGATAGCTGTCATTTATAACTCTGCAGGTTTGTGAATTACAGTGTCCCTGAGATCCTTTCTTCAACTCGCTTTCTTGTGACCTGGCCGCAACACCGCAGGATGGCTTCAGGCCCTAATCTGGTTCCGGCACGGCACGCTGAGCCTTTGGTTAATTCCTCTTCCTGGTGGGAAATGAGAGTTAAATTTGCCCGTCCAGACACCTCCAGCTAGTCTCTCATTGGTTCTCGCTATTCCTGTTCATCTTCCGCAGAAATTGCAAACTGGGCCAAACAGGAGGTTAAAGGGACTGACTCTCCAAGTGGTGAGAGTGTTAGTAAAGCGTCTGGAATGTTGCACCCGAGTACCAGGGGAGGAAAACTGAGACATATTTGAACACGTCTCCCGATCACATGGTTGATCATACTCTAGGTTCCACATGCATGTTTTAGCTGAAGGAAGAATACCTTAAACCTGGGTAGTTGAAACCCGTGGAATGGGTACCATGCAATATGACTTCAAAGGGTCTTCATTTGCTCACCGAACCTCTCCAATCCTATCACTGCTGCGTTTATGCCCCTGTACACATGCTTGATTCTCTTTCGGAGACATAGCAATCCATAGGTTTTAAGATACTTACTAGTCAGGTACATTCTTAGGCGTTTAATATGCGGTGTTGAGTCCATTTCGTCGAGCAAGGAGTAGCTCTTGTCTATTCCATATTTGGCTTAAGGAACTTTATCTGTGCTCATTTCAATCTCTGGTTTTATGCAGCACCCCAACTCACCTTTCCCCTTAAGCAAGCATAAGTTGGTTTTCTAAATTTGAGACCCTGTTATGTTTTGTAATTCAGTTCCTGTGTAGCCAAGTTTACATTCCGTGTATTAGTGATATCTTATGATGTTTCTTTTTCTGTGTTACTTATTTCAGTTAGAATCATCGTACCTGAATCCACTCATTGTGCTCCTAAGGGCCTGATGACATAGATTTCATTGCTGAGTGATATTGCTTTGTAAGTAAATACCACAACTTCTTTATCCATTTTTCACTTTCTGCGATGTTGAACTTGTACTGTAAACGAGGTTCTTGTAAACAGAGCCGTCCCAAACTTTGGCATGGCTGTGTCTTTTTGAATTTAATTTCCCTAAGCTATAGGACACTAAGTGGAAGTGCCCTAGGCTCTGTTGCTTTGTTTTTTAGATGTTTCAGGAAACACCATACACTTCTCCCGAGTGTCTGTTGGCAATTTACATCCCGCCCATCAGCATAACAAGGCTCCCAGTTCTCCATGGCCTGTCCTGCCTTTCTGGATTTTACACTTTTTTCAGATGGCCCTTTTGACCGGGGGGATGTGAGACTTCATTGTAGTGCAGATTTCCTTTGCAAGCTTGCTTGGTTGGCCAAAAAGGGCGTATGCGTTTTTTCCTGAATATATTCAGGAAAAAACGCATACGCCCTTTTTGGCCAAGTGCATCATTTTGGACGTTCTGCCTCTTTTCCTATGCTTTCAATGCAATTCCAGTCTACCTCCTGAAATCGGTTTCCTGCAATTCTGCGCCGCTTTCAAGTCCTCTTGGCAGCCTTACTTCAGTATATTTTTGGACGATAGCTGTCATTTATAACTCTGCAGGTTTGTGAATTACAGTGCCCCTGAGCTCCTTTCTTCAACTCGCTTTCTTGTGAGCTGGCCGCAACACCGCAGGATGGCTTCAGGCCCTAATATGGTTCCGGCACGGCACGCTGAGCCTTTGGTTAATTCCTCTTCCTGGTGGGAAATGAGAGTTAAATTTGCCCGTCCAGACACCTCCAGCTAGTCTCTCATTGGTTCTCGCTATTCCTGTTCATCTTCCGCAGAAATTGCAAACTGGGCCAAACAGGAGGTTAAAGGGACTGACTCTCCAAGTTGTGAGAGTGTTAGTAAAGTGTCTGGAATGATGCACCCGAGTACCAGGGTACGAAAACTGAGACATATTTGAACACGTCTCCCGATCACATGGTTGATCATACTCTAGGTTCCACATGCATGTTTTAGCTGAAGGAAGAATACCTTAAACCTGGGTAGTTGAAACCCGTGGAATGGGTACCATGCAATATGACTTCAAAGGGTCTTCATTTGCTCACCGAACCTCTCCAATCCTATCACTGCTGCGTTTATGCCCCTGTACACATGCTTGATTCTCTTCCGGAGACATAGCAATCCATAGGTTTTAAGATACTTACTAGTCAGGTACATTCTTAGGCGTTTAATATGCGGTGTTGAGTCCATTTCGTCGAGCAAGGAGTAGCTCTTGTCTATTCCATATTTGGCTTAAGGAACTTTATCTGTGCTCATTTCAATCTCTGGTTTTATGCAGCACCCCAACTCACCTTTCCCCTTAAGCAAGCATAAGTTGGTTTTCTAAATTTGAGACCCTGTTTTGTTTTGTAATTCAGTTCCTGTGTAGCCAAGTTTACATTCCGTGTATTACTGATATCTTATGATGTTTCTTTTTCTGTGTTACTTATTTCAGTTAGAATCATCGTACCTGAATCCACTCATTGTGCTCCTAAGGGCCTGATGACATAGATTTCATTGCTGAGTGATATTGCTTTGTAAGTAAATACCACAACTTCTTTATCCATTTTTCACTTTCTGCGATGTTGAACTTGTACTGTAAACGAGGTTCTTGTAAACAGAGCCGTGCCAAACTTTCAGGTGGCTGTGTCTTTTTGATTTTAATTTCCCTAAGCTATAGGACCATAAGTGGAAGTGCCCTAGGCTCTGTTGCTTTGTTTTATAGATGTTTCAGGAAACACCATACACTTCTCCCGAGTGTCTGTTGGCAATTTACATCCCGCCCATCAGCATAACAAGGCTCCCAGTTCTCCATGGCCTGTCCTGCCTTTCTGGATTTTACACTTTTTTCAGATGACCCTTTTGACCGGGGGGATGTGAGACTTCATTGTAGTGCAGATTTGCTTTGCAAGCTTGCTTGGTTGGCCAAAAAGGGCGTATGCGTTTTTTCCTGAATATATTCAGGAAAAAACGCATACGCCCTTTTTGGCCAAGTGCATCATTGTGGACGTTCTGCCTCTTTTCCTATGCTTTCAATGCAATTCCAGTCTACCTCCTGAAATCGGTTTCCTGCAATTCTGCCCCGCTTTCAAGTCCTTTTGGCAGCCTTACTTCAGTATATTTTTGGACGATAGCTGTCATTTATAACTCTGCAGGTTTGTGAATTACAGTGACCTTGAGCTCCTTTCTTCAACTCGCTTTCTTGTGAGCTGGCCGCAACACCAAAGGATGGCTTCAGGCCCTAATCTGGTTCCGGCGTGGCACGGTGAGCCTTTAGTTACTTCCTCTTCCTGGTGGGAAATGAGAGTTAAATTTGCCCGTCCAGACACCTCCAGCTAGTCTCTCATTGGTTCTCGCTATTCCTGTTCATCTTCCGCAGAAATTGCAAACTGGGCCAAACAGGAGGTTAAAGGGACTGACTCTCCAAGTCGGGAGAGTGTTAGTAAAGCGTCTGGGATGTTGCACCCGAGTACCAGGGGAGGAAAACTGAGACATATTTGAACATGTCTCCCGATCACATGGTTGATCATACTCTAGGTTCCACATGCATGTTTTAGCTGAAGGAAGAATACCTTAAACCTGGGTAGTTGAAACCCGTGGAATGGGTACCATGCAATATGACTTCAAAGGGTCTTCATTTGCTCACCGAACCTCTCCAATCCTATCACTGCTGCGTTTATGTCCCTGTACACATGCTTGATTCCCTTTCGGAGACATAGCAATCCATAGGTTTAAAGATACTTACTAGTCAGGTACATTCTTAGGCGTTTAATATGCGGTGTTGAGTCCATTTCGTTGAGCAAGGAGTAGCTCTTGTCTATTCCATATTTGGCTTAAGGAACTTTATCTGTGCTCATTTCAATCTCTGGTTTTATGCAGCACCCCAACTCACCTTTTCCCTTAAGCAAGCATAAGTTGGTTTTCTAAATTTGAGACCCTGTTATGTTTTGTAATTCAGTTCCTGTGTAGCCAAGTTTACATTCCGTGTATTAGTGATATCTTATGATGTTTCTTTTTCTGTGTTACTTATTTCAGTAAGAATCATCGTACCTGAATCCACTCATTGTGCTCCTAAGGGCCTGATGACATAGATTTCATTGCTGAGTGATATTGCTTTGTAAGTAAGTACCACAACTTCTTTATCCATTTTTCACTTTCTGCGATGTTGAACTTGTACTGTAAACGAGGTTCTTGTAAACAGAGCCGTCCCAAACTTTGGGATGGCTGTGTCTTTTTGAATTTAATTTCCCTAAGCTATAGGACCCTAAGTGGAAGTGCCCTAGGCTCTGTTGCTTTGTTTCTTAGATGTTTCAGGAAACACCATACACTTCTCCCGAGTGTCTGTTGACAATTTACATCCCGCCCATCAGCATAACAAGGCTCCCAGTTCTCCATGGCCTGTCCTGCCTTTCTGGATTTTACACTTTTTTCAGATGGCCCTTTTGACCGGGGGGATGTGAGACTTCATTGTAGTGCAGATTTCCTTTGCAAGCTTGCTTGGTTGGCCAAAAAGGGCGTATGCGTTTTTTCCTGAATATATTCAGGAAAAAACCCATACGCCCTTTTTGGCCAAGTGCATCATTGTGGACGTTCTGCCTCTTTTCCTATGCTTTCAATGCAATTCCAGTCTACCTCCTGAAATCGGTTTCCTGCAATTCTGCGCCACTTTCAAGTCCTCTTGGCAGCCTTACTTCAGTATATTTTTGGACGATAGCTGTCATTTATAACTCTGCAGGTTTGTGAATTACAGTGCCCCTGAGCTCCTTTCTTCAACTCGCTTTCTTGTGAGCTGGCCGCAACACCGCAGGATGGCTTCAGGCCCTAATATGGTTCCGGCACGGCACGCTGAGCCTTTGGTTAATTCCTCTTCCTGGTGGGAAATGAGAGTTAAATTTGCCCGTCCAGACACCTCCAGCTAGTCTCTCATTGGTTCTCGCTATTCCTGTTCATCTTCCGCAGAAATTGCAAACTGGGCCAAACAGGAGGTTAAAGGGACTGACTCTCCAAGTTGTGAGAGTGTTAGTAAAGTGTCTGGAATGATGCACCCGAGTACCAGGGTACGAAAACTGAGACATATTTGAACACGTCTCCCGATCACATGGTTGATCATACTCTAGGTTCCACATGCATGTTTTAGCTGAAGGAAGAATACCTTAAACCTGGGTAGTTGAAACCCGTGGAATGGGTACCATGCAATATGACTTCAAAGGGTCTTCATTTGCTCACCGAACCTCTCCAATCCTATCACTGCTGCGTTTATGCCCCTGTACACATGCTTGATTCTCTTTCGGAGACATAGCAATCCATAGGTTTTAAGATACTTACTAGTCAGGTACATTCTTAGGCGTTTAATATGCGGTGTTGAGTCCATTTCGTCGAGCAAGGAGTAGCTCTTGTCTATTCCATATTTGGCTTAAGGAACTTTATCTGTGCTCATTTCAATCTCTGGTTTTATGCAGCACCCCAACTCACCTTTCCCCTTAAGCAAGCATAAGTTGGTTTTCTAAATTTGAGACCCTGTTTTGTTTTGTAATTCAGTTCCTGTGTAGCCAAGTTTACATTCCGTGTATTACTGATATCTTATGATGTTTCTTTTTCTGTGTTACTGATTTCAGTTCGAATCATCGTACCTGAATCCACTCATTGTGCTCCTAAGGGCCTGATGACATAGATTTCATTGCTGAGTGATATTGCTTTGTAAGTAAATACCACAAGTTCTTTATCCATTTTTCACTTTCTGCGATGTTGAACTTGTATGGTAAACGAGGTTCTTGTAAACAGAGGTGTCCCAAACTTTGGGGTGGCTGTGTCTTTTTGATTTTAATTTCCCTAAGTTATAGGACCATAAGTGGAAGTGCCCTAGGCTCTGTTGCTTTGTTTTTTAGATGTTTCAGGAAACACCATACACTTCTCCCGAGTGTCTGTTGGCAATTTACATCCCGCCCATCAGCATAACAAGGCTCCCAGTTCTCCATGGCCTGTCCAGCCTTTCTGGATTTTACACTTTTTTCAGATGGCCCTTTTGACCGGGGGGAAGTGAGACTTCATTGTAGTGCAGATTTCCTTTGCAAGCTTGCTTGGTTGGCCAAAAAGGGCTTATGCGTTTTTTCCTGAATATATTCAGGAAAAAACGCATACGCCCTTTTTGGCCAAGTGCATCATTGTGGACGCTCTGCCCCTTTTCCTATGCTTTCAATGCAATTCCAGTCTACCTCCTGAAATCGGATTCCTGCAATTCTGCCCCGCTTTCAAGTCCTCTTGGCAGCCTTACTTCAGTATATTTTTGGACGATAGCTGTCATTTATAACTCTGCAGGTTTGTGAATTACAGTGTCCCTGAGATCCTTTCTTCAACTCGCTTTCTTGTGACCTGGCCGCAACACCGCAGGATGGCTTCAGGCCCTAATCTGGTTCCGGCACGGCACGCTGAACCTTTGGTTAATTCCTCTTCCTGGTGGGAAATGAGAGTTAAATTTGCCAGTCCAGACACCTCCAGCTAGTCTCTCATTGGTTCTCGCTATTCCTGTTCATCTTCCGCAGAAATTGAAAACTGGGCCAAACAGGAGGTTAAAGGGACTGACTCTCCAAGTGGGGAGAGTGTTACTAAAGCGTCTGGAATGTTGCACCCGAGTACCAGGGGAGGAAAAGTGAGACATATTTGAACACGTATCCCGTTCACACGGTTGATCATACTCTGGGTTCCACATGCATGTTTTAGCTGAAGGAAGAATACCTTAAACCTGGAGAGTTGAGACCCGTGGAATGGGTACCATGCAATATGACTTCAAAGGGTCTTCATTTGCTCACCAAACCTCTCCAATCCTATCACTGCTGCGTTTATGCCCCTGTACACACGCTTGATTCTCTTTTGGAGACATAGCAATCCATAGGTTTTAAGATACATACTAGTCAGGTACATTCTTAGGCGTTTAATATGGGGTGTTGAGTCCATTTTGTTGAGCAAGGAGTAGCTCTTTTCTATTCCATATTTGGCTTAAGGAACTTTATCTGTGCTCATTTCAATCTCTGGTTTTATGCAGCACCCCAACTCACCTTTCCCCTTAAGCAAGCATAAGTTGGTTTTCTAAATTTGAGACCCTGTTCTGTTTTGGAATTCAGTTCCTGTGTAGCCAAGTTTACATTCCGTGTATTAGTGATATCTTATGATGTTTCTTTTTCTGTGTGACTTATTTCAGTTAGAATCATCGTACCTGAATCCACTCATTATGCTGCTACGGGCCTGATGACATAGATTTCATTGCTGAGTGATACTGCATTGTACGTAAGTACCACAAGTTCTTTATCCATTTTTCACTTTCTGTGATATTGAACTTGTACGGTAAACAAGGTTCTTGTAAACAGAGGCGTCCCAAACTTTGGGGTGGCTGTGTCTTTTTGATTTTAATTTCCCTAAGCTATAGGACCATAAGTGGAAGTGCCCTAGGCTCTGTTGCTTTGTTTCTTAGATGTTTCAGGAAACACCATACACTTCTCCCGAGTGTCTGTTGGCAATTTACATCCCGCCCATCAGCATAACAAGGCTCTCAGTTCTCCATGGCCTGTCGTGCCTTTCTGGATTTTACGCTTTTTTCAGATGGCCCGTTTAACCGGGGGGAAGTGAGACTTCATT